>NW_020884876.1:10020899-11220899 GCF_003945725.1 Corapipo altera
TGTCAGCCCTATTGCCTTCTTAGAGGAACAGCCTTTAATTCCTGCAAAATATTTCCCTCTCTCGGCAAACGCAATGATCTCCAACTGAGCTGACTGCTCAAGCTGCAATCCTTCCTGTTTACCCTGCCAGCACAAACTGCCTGGTCACTCACGCTCTCTGGGGGCAGCTCTTGTACAGGGTGGGGTGGAGGCTGGGCACAGTCGCTGCTGGTACCACACACCCTGGGTCATAGCTGTTTCCGGGTTAGGACTCCTCCACTTCCCACTCAGGAGAGGGGACTTGGGCACCTCTCTCTGCTCCAGTATGGAGGTCTTGCTGGGTGGGAAACCTCACCTCTCCGCTTCAGCAAGAAGGAGGATGATGGCCGTGAGATACTTTGCAGAGATCTGGAAACCAGTGTCTAATTCTGGAAAACTCACAGAATCACAGAATACACCAAGTTGGAAGGCACCCACAAGGATTATCAGCTCACTCTGTCATCTGATCATAACCTCTAACTGTTGCTAGCACTTTGTTTCAGAAGCTAAGAAAAGCTAAGAAAAGCAAATAACTGCTACTAATTAGAATGTACTTTCTAATTTCAAAATGTACATGCAATGTAGTCTCAATACATGCTTTCCTTTGTTCAAGGATAAAAAGCAAAATACATCTTAGAGGAAAGATCTTAGCCTGGGAATATGTGTTAATATTGAGTCTTACTATACGTTTTTATTTCTAGTATCCCAGGTGTGCACTTCCTCTTTCAGATATAAAAAAATGACAGGCTCCTGTCATTCAGATGTCACACTCTAACTTAAACATGGCAATGTTTTTACTGCATATTTGTGTAGAAAGAATCTATGGGGGGAAAGAACATGAAGCTTAAAGCACTGAGAAATTATAGGCTAGGAACTTAAAGTAATTCTCAAGTATATTGAAAAAATTGGGAAAAGAAAGAGATCTTTCTCATTTTTACCATAATATAGTAAAATGTCCTAGGTATTAAAGAAGAGTAGAGGTCTCAAAGAAGATCATGGAGATATGGCATTGGTAGCTTTTTAGGCAACAGTAGTACTAGCATAACTTCTTATTTTGGATACTTTCAGTTTCTCTTTCAATGCAGTGAGGTAAAGAGTGGCAAAACTGAATGGGATTAGGTACAGCAGGATGAAAGTGAGGTATGTAATGTCGTAGCATTTTCTGTCTTTCTTACAGAGTCTTCCTCAAGTCAGAAAGATTTTCTATCATGAACACTCTTTTCAGACTATACAAATTTTTTAAAGAACACAAGTTAGAACAGCATGCACAGAATCTGTAACACTGCTGTGCTGATTAAATTAAGCATCCAATTTACAGAGGATATCATGGCAGAAAAATAGGATTTCGTATAACAGGACATCATTAAAGATTATAAACTGGCATCTGCAATGTTTGACTGCCTTTTTAGAAGTCTGCAAGTAATTAATAAAATGTAGTTTAATTAATAAGGTTCAGTGTTAGCAATTTGTGTGTTTCCATTAAGGAATCATCTAAGATATTATATTAATGGCCCAAATTACCTTCTCAGGAGTGTGTGCAGTTATGTTGGCATAAACCTGGAAGCCCTTGATTGACCTGTCCATTTAATAACTAATACTTGCTGAAGTATATTATATTCAGTAATAATTTTTGTTGACGTTTTCCTATGTCTACTTAGAGAATTCTTATTGTCTTAGAGAATTCCCTCAGTCTTAGCTCTCTTTCACATAAATTCAAATGTTGTCCACAGAGTTATTGAAGGACCAGGGCAGAGGCCACAATTGAATATAAATTGAGGAGAATACAACTACTCACCTGAAAACATGACTTTTCTTTCTTCCATAAAAAACCCTTGTGAGACCTAATAATTTTTTGTTCTGTAACCTTCTTTTCTGATCCTTTTTGCAAACTCTGTGCAATCTTTCTTCCATTGTGATGGGCTTGAGAAATAGTGAGAGAGTTCTCCACAAAAATGATTTAGGCCTCACTTTTAAAAGAATTATCATTGTTTTAATTTGGGTCTAATGTTACAATGAAAGAGAAATTTTATATTTATAAATAGAAATTGCTTTTGCCTGTATTTGTTCTGGAGGGTCCACATACCAAATACCCATTACTCTGTCTCACTCAGCATCTTTTTTTAATAACACTTAGCAAGCATCATGAAAACAGTCCTTTATTCTGTATTGATTGTAAACTAAACAGGTTTATTAACTAAATATAACACAACAGAATTTTAAAAAGTCTTTAGTTCCACAGCATTACCTGGAGCCCAGTTGACAAGTAGCTTCATAAACAAAACCCTCAACTGTATTGATCTGAAACTCAGAAGAGGAGAAAAGAGGTGAATGTATCTGAGATTTCCAGTAAAAAGATGAAAGAGAAAGGCTGGCTAACTATTGGAGAAGTACTATTTGTATATATAAAGCCTAAGTCTTTCCACAAGCAGAGTTGTAACCTTTTCCAGCCTGGACTAACAGAGGAGGAAAAGAACACTAGACCATCCTGAAAAACAACTTATAATCTCTGGAAATGGGATCACTCATTCTTTTGTTTTTAATAATAACTCCAGTACAAACTCTTCCACTTTCCAAAGGAGCTTCTTAAAGCTTGACTAGCTTGACTTAATAAATTTCTGTCTACCTTGAATTTAACAACTTGCAAACTAAATTAAAACTGTAAAAATTTAGAGTGTAAAAAATTCAGAATATAAAAAATATTTTGGCCACATCTCCTTCTCAGAAGAAATAAAAATATTTCAATGCTGCCAGATCATCTTTATATTGTTTGTGGGTTTTTTTCAGTAATTTTTTATATGGGAGTGATTAAGGAAAGGGGAAGAAAACAGTGAAGGAAAATCATCTCACCACTGTTTAATTTATTTTTTTAATTTTTAAAAAAGTCATTAAATGGAATGTATTTTGAGATTATTATCAAAAACAATTAAATTAAATTATAAAATGAAATAATAAAATACAACAAGAATAGTACAATACAAAATGAAAATAATTAAATATAAAAGGAAAAATTATATGGTGATTCCAAGTATGAAAACCAAAGTGGGCTCTATAAAATATTTGCTTCTGCTGCAAGTAGCTTATTTTACTTAGGGAAAACAAAACCAAAGGACAGTCATTTGATTTAACCTGACATAAATATTTTAAAACATCATAAATACAGTGAACTTAGTTTCACAAAACACTGTAATAAAAATCTGTCTTTAGGAGAGGTACTGTTCTCATTGAAACAGGAGAGATATAGGAGGTGCTGCTTTTCCATGTATTCTATTACAGAATCAACTACACTCCCAATTATTTCTAGCTTTGTATTTGAATTTGTCTAACTTCATCTTCCTGCCAACTGTCTTTGTTATGCCCTTTTCTGCTAAATTAATTAATCTTTTATTTTCACCCTGTGAAAATATTTATGGGTTGTGATCAAATCACCTCTTCATTTTGACAAGATAAATAGATAGGGTTCTTTCAGTCTCTCCAAATCCATCAGACTAATGTCCACATGTCTCTTTATTTACTTTATTCATTCTTTTAATGGTAATCATCACAAATAGATTTCAATATTGGCCTGATCTGTACTATACATATATAGTAAGCCAGTATACAGTAAACACTTATGTATAAATTAGGGATAAGATCAAGTAATTGCCTTCCTAGGGCTATCCCATTCTTATACATCCAGGGACTGCGTTAGGCCATACCCATGTGATGTGACACATAAAGTAATGGTATTTTAAAAGTTTCATAAACTGCTTCCCAACCAATTCTCCTCAGATTCTGAGAACAGAGTGTTAATCCCTAAAGTACCATGGTTGATAATCCAATAGAGTTACAGACAAATACTTACTCATCTTTCCATTCACAGGAAACTTAGAATAATAATGCAAATGCCCTTCTGAAGGTTGCTTACTGACATAATTTACTGACATTTAAAATTACAAGCATAATTCAGAATTGTCACTTTTTTTCCCAAAAAATATTTCAGTTAGGAAATGCAGTAGGAGGGAGAGTGGAATCTCAGTAGGAACAGGTAATATGTGCTGCAATGTCTCAGAACAATAGAATTCAATCTCTATAGGAAGTCTTTATTTAGAACATCCTCTATTTTGTGTGACTTTCTTAAGAATGTTATTTAAATGTTTTCCTGCAAAGGGTAAAAAAATTTAAAAAATATGCTCAATTAAGCCCAAACCTATTTATTTTATTCACACAAGGAGACTGTTCTGTTCCTCTGGAAGCCAATAAAACTTCTCATATATGAATATCAAATGTGATGTAGCCCATAATTAATTGATTTCTTTTTCTGTGGTCAGCTTAGTCTACAAAGAAGTATATTTTGAAATGAAGAATGAATTAAAATTCAGTGTTGTATACTCTGCTGTAGATGCAAAAATTCCATGGAAGTCAAGAATCTCCTCTGTATTTTAATGAGGACAGTTCTGGACTGGTGAAACTGCTCTCCCATTTCCAAAAACACTTGGCAGAAAATGGAAAACATCAATGATATAAAAAGTGGAAGAAACAATCAGAGCAACTAAGATTCAACCAGCAAACTGGCATCACAGGAAAACCTCTCTTTAATCACCAGAACATATAAAGCTTAAAATGTTAAAATAATTATAATATTTTTGTTGTGTGGGGAAATACTAATACCTATTTTATGATGAACAACTAAGCTAGGTAACACACCATTAACTTGAAATTATTGGCATAACAAAACTTTTATCCTATTCCTTTAAAATTTTATTTATCTCCCAAAACCTCTCAATCATCACTTCAGTACTGATTTTTAGCACAATCTGAATGGAGAGGCCGAAATATATGTTGTTAGGAACAGTAATCTTTGTTTTTTCTGAAATAATCTTTAAAATATTTCAAACAGTTCTCAAATTTGGTAATTCACCTATTTAAATATATAACTTCAGTAGACCCTTCCACATTTTGTGTTCAGACTTTTTTTCCTCATTTATCTCTTTCCAGTGAGAAATAAAGTCATATGTCAAGGAAATTTTCTGATGGTCTTTTGGTATGTTTTTGTTTTTCTCACCATTATTTTGCTCCTTTTTTCAGGATGGATGTGTTCTCTGCTCCAAATATTAGCTTGTTTCTTCAGGAGAAAAAAGAGAGATCTAAGATGAAGTTGGGGTATGAGACCGAAGAAGCATGGGACCAAATCTCACAACTGCTTGGCTGGAGAAATACTTTTTTGAACTCATGTAAA
Organism: Corapipo altera; assembly: GCF_003945725.1. NCBI lineage: Eukaryota > Metazoa > Chordata > Aves > Passeriformes > Pipridae > Corapipo > Corapipo altera. The sequence goes on from NW_020884876.1 coordinate 10,026,133, forward strand.
TGGAATATAATTGCGAAGGCAATGCAACACTTCAAAAGTTTTACATGATTTTGGCTGATGGTCTTTAAAATCAGCGAGAAGCTGATGTTTCTAAAGTTCTATGAGCTTTTTGGAGGAGAATTGTGGTTATGGTCTTTTTGGATGATTATACAGAGTTCATTGAATCTATTCTAGCTGAATTTTACAAACAGGTAAGATCCTTCAAGAACTCAATTAAAAGCTCATAGACTGACTTTTCTTTTTAAAGGCTTGGGCATATTTTTCATCATGCACTGATACCTACTGTTCTGCGATAATTCCAGAAAGTGATAATTACATCTCTGTTCAGTAGATCCCTTAAATATAAAAAGACAAGAATACCCACATCAGACTAGAAGTATACATGGCCCATAATATTGTGTTAGCCAATGGGCAATATCTAGGAAAAAGCAAAACAGTACAAGCAAGTAATGATATTTCCCCAGAATGTTTTCTCAGCCTCCAGCAATTCACAGCTCAGTGATTCTGAACATGTCATCTTTATTTTTTAATCTTGATAGATTCTTCTTCTACAATTTTAAGATGTGGAGATTGCTAGCATGCAGATGAAGCAGCTTTACAGCTCTAATCACATTTTGTCTGAAGAACTCCCTCCTGTTGTTTATTTTGAACTTATGCCTCTCTAATTACATTTAGTGCCACCTAGTTCCTGTATTGAAGAATCAATGAACACCACATTCCTGTTCTCTTTCTCCACAGTTTTCATGAGTTTCTAGGTTTCTATCATGCCCACCCATGAATCATTTCTTTCTCCATGTTAAAGAATCTAAATTTATTTATTCACTTCTCCCAGGAAGCTCTCTGCATTTGATCATTTTTATCTTTTTCTGTACTTTTTCCTTTCTTTTTCTTATTATTATTTCTGCTTCATCTTTCAATACATTAGACATTAGTCAACCTGCAAATGCACTATGAATTTCTTTAGTGACATAATCATATTTTCTGTTCTGCTCTCTATTTCTTTCAGCCCATAGTATTAAAATAGGCTTTTGGCTACTATAAAAAACAAGTCTATGTTTTCAAATTCTGGTTCTTGACTGGTAGATTATTCTGTGAGGTATGAATGAATAAGTTAAAGTATATGTTCTTTATAAACTATTTTTAAATGCACTGTAGAATTAATTAAAACCTTGAATATTATATTGCTCTGGTGTCATGAAGCAAGTATTTAATATTTTCTCTCTTCTATTATTTGATCCTCTTTCTCTATATTTTAATCAATCTCAAAACAGCCGGTCAAAATTTAGATAAATATGTGTGTTGTCTCTTGTTATCACTTAAAAATCATAAATAAAAAATTGAATATATATATATATATAATATATATACTTAGCATGACAGTGCTACTTGAAAAGTATGCATTGTGATTATTAAATAATGCTAATAGATTTCCTAAATATGAAACTAATTTTTCGCACTTAAGGTAGTTTCAGATGTAAATGTTTAGAAGTTACACAAATGGTTACTTATTCAAGATATTTTGTGCAAACTTACTTGAAAACACTTCTAAAAATGTTAAATTTTCAAAATTATTTAATCATTACAAAAAGAAATTACCCTATTTTTATTTGATATGACAGTTATGGTACCTTAATTTAAAATCGTTGGCTTATTCCCAAGTGCGATCCTTGTAAAGAAGGCCATATGAAAATCCCACATAGAGAACAAACCACAGGCAAAATGTTTAATCAGATACTGCTAGCTTCATTGTTAATTACCTCTCAAGGGGATAGAATGTCAATAGATAGTGATCTGGTATCTTTGCTGTTAAATGCATGATCAATACTAAATAGAATTTTAACTGTCCATGATTTAATTAGGAGTTGTTCTTTTTATCCTGCATACAATACCAGAATCTCACTCAATAAAGTACAAAGGAAGATTGCCACTTGTGTATTCACTACATTCTGGGACTATGCAAAGAAATTGGGAAAGAAGATTGTGTTGTAAAGAATTTGCAGTTGGCATGTAACATGGAAGGAGATAATCTTCTGTGAGTCACAGAACCCCCTGAGGGAGCTGAGGGAGCTGGAGTTCTTTAGCCTGGAGAGGAGGGCACTCAAGGGAGACCTTATCACTCGCTCTACAACTACCCGAAAGGAGGTTGTAGCCAGGTGGGGGTTGGCCTCTTCTCCCAGACCACCAGTGATAGAACAAGAATATATAGCCTTAAGCTGTGCCAGGGTAGGTTCAGGTCAGATAGGAAAAATTTCTTCATGGAAAGGATTGTTAAGCACTGGAACCGACTGGCCAGTTTGGTGGTTGTAAAGCCTCAGATTCACTCAATGAGTTTCTTAAAGGGGTTTAAATACTTTTATACACTGGGGCAGTTGCGAGGGAGAAACATGACAACATTCTCAGGAGGTTAAACAACAAACGTTTTCTGGTAAACTTTAGAAAATAAAGGTACTTGCAAATTTTAAAGCAACATTCAGTCAAAATAAAGCATTTCACAAGGCATTGCTGTAGCAAAATCTAAACCATCCAACTTTAAATTACCCAATTTCAACAAGAGGAAATCAGAAGCGAAAGTGAGAGAGAGAAAAAAAAGGGACAGAGAAAGCTTAATAGTCACCGCTAGAATTCCAGCGAAATCTCAGCTACTGTAAAATCCAAATGGTGGGTTGTGAACATGTGTATCTTTTGTGCAACTGCTTTTATCTTTGGGCTGGATTAGAGACTCCAAGGTATGGTGTGGAGCTGTGCACTGTTCCACCCATTCAGAACTTGCCTCACCCCACCCCACCCTTCCCACCACACACACATATTTTCACTGTTTTGAACTAGTAATCATTTTCTCCAGTCTCTCACAGTGATGGAGTCACCGTCCCTGGAAGTGTTCAAGAAGCAACTGGATGTGACACTTGGTGCCATGGTCTAATTGAGAAGGCCGTGGTCACTTAAAAGTTGAACTCAATGACTTTGGATGTCTTTTGCAAATGAAAATATTTTGTACTTCTGTAATTCTTCCCTTCATTCTAAATTAATCCAGACTACTGCAAGTACAGAAAACTGAAAACTATAGTTTCATATCATTAATACTTTGCAGCTCCAAAAAAGAAAATTCAAATCACATTTTAAATGGAGGTTAAGTGTATTTGCAACTGGAAATACAGATCCCTTGAATATTCACCTTGTTTCTGTGCCAAAACATGTACTAGAAAATAAAGGCATATGACTAGCTATTGAAGATCAGGTCTTTTACCAGGTATTAAACAAATACATCTAAACAAGACATTTTGCTCATCCTGCTATACGACTTAACAAAATAACCTGTTTTGTAGAGGGTAAATGGTACAAATAAGTGAAAAAGAAATATACAAGAATTACCAAAGAGAATGCACTTTTAAAAATTGATTACAGGAGCACAAACAGCCAAAGAGAAATTCATGGACTGTAAGATCAGAGAAAACAGAAATAAGTGTATGAAGAATATGACAGCAAAAATATATTTAAAAAAGACTAATTCCAGGAAAACAGTGATTACACAGTTAATGATGCAAGAAAAGAGTCAAACATATATTTCTATTCTTTACTCAGAAGAAACAGCATGATGTTTCTTATCACATTAGGAATTCTTATCAGATTAGGAAGGTAAAGTACTTTCCAGTCCATTAGTGAGTAAAGAGGTATAAAACAATGTCTATGTGTTGTAAACATTTAATGATGACATACATTTTTAATAAATTTTGGAATATTATGGATTTTCCAGCAGATTGAATACTGATGGTACTATATAACCACTTAAAAAAGAAAGAAAGTGACCCACATAATTAAAGGTTGCTACTTTTTTCCAAATCTGAGGTAAAATTATAAAAAACTGGATCTGAAACTCAATTAACTAAGATTCAGAACCAGTAAAATACTTAATCTTGTTCAGTAAAGTTTTTTTGGAAAATAGTTGAAGTGAAATGAAGCTAAATATATAGAGATTAGGAAGTCCAGAATGGACATAATAGGGTTCTTATTTAAAATAAGCACTGTATAACCTTTCCAGAACATTATTAACATGAAATTTTTTAAGAGCTGTTGACTGACAAATCTTAAAGGATATTGACAGTTATCTCAATTAATTGATACCCTACTTTTTTTCATTAAATATAAACAACCTTAACTAATTAAACCCAGGAAAATACCAGGGAAATATCTTGCAGGAATTAAAGGCTGTTCCTCTAAGAAGGCAATAGGGCTGACAGTCCAGCTGAAGTGAACTGCAGATGAGTAGAAGGCTGAGGTACTGAATGACTTTTTTGCCTCAGTCTTCAATGGCAACCTCTTCCTTCACACCCTCCTTGAGTGGATGGCCAGCAGGATGGGGACTGGAGAAGAAAAGTGCTTCCCACTATAAGTAAATACCAGATTCATGACCACCTGAGGAACCTGAACAAACATGAGTCTGTGGGAAATGGGGAGATGCATCCCAGAGTCCTGAGAGAATTGTCAGCTGTAGTTGCCCAGCCACATTCCATGATATTTGAAAAGTCATGGCAGTCAGGCGAAGTCCCACGTGACTGGAAAAAAGGAAATATAGTGCCCATCTTTTAAAAGGATAGAAAGGAGAACCCTGGGAACTACCAACCTGTCAGCCTCACCTCTGTGCCTGGGAAGATCATGGAACAAATTCTCCTAGAAGCTATGCTAAGGCATATGGAAGAAAGGGAGCTGATTCTAGACAGCCAGAACAGCTTCAGCAAGGCAAGTCCTGCCTAACCAACCTAGTAGCATTCTATGATTGAGTGGCTACATCAGTGGACAAAGGAAGGGCAATAGACACTGTTTATCTGGACTTCTGTAAAGTTGTTGACACAGTCCCCCACAACATTCTTCTATCTACATTGGAGAGAGATGGATTTGATGAGTGGGTTATTAGGTGGATATGAAATTAGTTGGACATTTGCATCCAGAGGGTAGTGGTCAATGGCTCAGAGTCACATTGGCCCTCAGTGACAAGGGTGTGTATTGGGACCAGCGTTATTTAATGTCTTTGTTAGTGACAAAAGCAGTGTGACCAACAGGTCGAGGGAGATAATTCTGCCCCTCTACTCCACTCTCGTGAGACCTCACCTGGGGAACTGTATCCAGAAGTATCATTTGAGATGTTATGCAAAGTCTCTAAAACTAGTAAAAAGAGTAGAGACAGACATAGCCCCTGAAAAATTTTGCAGTGTTTAACCATGTACCCCTGTAACACAGTGCTGCCATGGCTTGGCATGGATGACAAGGTTTGCACTGAGTTTGCAAGGCTTCAGGACTTCCTTTGCCAGTCTTGCTCATTGTGAACTTTTCTTCCCCTGCCTGCAGCTTTGTTTTACTTACTTTAGCTGTGACAGCAATTTCTCTAATTGACCAGGTGCCTAAGGCTAACTTCTTTTACTTTTAGCTGTGTATGTTACAAACATACACAGTTCATTGAGCTAACTGTGTATAGAGTTGGTTTTAGGCAGGTAGAAGTAATGAGTGGTTGTTCCAGGTAGAATAAGGTATTTAATACGGTAATACTATGATGTAGTGTAGAGATACAAGCCTGCTATTATAACAAGGATCTTGAAGAGAGCCAGGATTTGGCATGGAAGAGTACAGGTATAGGGGATATAATAGCATGAAAAAGAGTAGAAACTTAAAAAAGTGTGCATATCAATTTTAACTACGTTATTATTCTTTCTTTTTTGGTTACAATTTTATCTGGACTAGTGATAATTAGACTAGATTTCTGTTATTCTAACAATAAAGTTTTAACTTATAGGGTGCCCGTGAACAATATTTTTAGCTTAACAACTGCTCTAAGATCTGATGTAATAAGTATAATGATGTAATAACTATATGACTAGGTCACGTCAAGTATGTTTATAAATTATTTTAAGATATAACAGATTACTTTTAAAAAACTAATTTTTAGAAGTGCAAAACATTGTTAATACTTTTTCTAATCATAATGAAAATAGTTTAGTTTTAGACAGTTTTAAGTAATTGAAAACTTTTCCTGTTCCTAGTTAAGTACTAAAGTAACAACAAGGAGGAAATATTTTTCAAGGTTTCTATAGAGCAACTTGATCTTTTTTGAAATATTTGCATTTCATTCCTCTTCTTGCTGGACGCTTCCCCTAAAAAGCACTATGGAAACTTTAAATCTGATAAATGCAAGATCAAACCAGTAACTTTCACAGTGCCATAAGCATTTCCCATACATGCACAGAGAGCCACGTACATACGCTTAAAACCACTGACTAGATCACATAGAAAATTTTGCTAAAAATACAGTGAACACTGTTGCCTGACATGGTCTCTTTCTAAGGCCTACTACAGTGTCTTACAAGTGTCTCCCTGATTATAGAGGCTATGATGATTTTCTGCTCCCTGTCAGTAGGGAAAGAGGTAGTTTATGAATGAGTTAAAAGAAATTAATGCATTTGAACATGCTATACTTGAAATAGTTTATAAAGTGTTCTGGTGATCACTGTACTTTACGGACACTTGAAACCTTGACTTTAGACAGTCAGAGATTCCAGGAGGCTGTTTTATCAGATTTGGATATAAAAACTGGTACATCTCTTAAGGGCTCTAATAAACCAGGTGAAACCCAAAGTTTCTGTCTTTTTCTGAATGCTGATGAGTGGCAGTCTGAAAAATAAAGGCTAGAAACGATTCCAGTATGGGGGAACTGGAATGGTTTATTGAACATGAGAACACTATTTTAAAGGCATCTGGGGCTGGACATGTTAATGACGGGGACAACCTGTGTTAATTGGGGAGTTACACAAGTTTTTATTGTAATTTCCAAATAGTTAATTTTTCTTCTAGTAGGATTACATGGAGGATAGAGGGATTACAGGGGTTTAGACATGGTTTTAAAAATCATCTCAAAAAGTCCTTTCTTAATTCTTCTTGGAGCCAGGTTTATATCTTCGGTTTGCACATCAACAGGTCTCTGGACAAGGGTCCAAACTTCTTGAATCACGAGATGTTTGTCAGCCTTGTTTTCTTTTGCTGAAAGCTGGGTTTGGGCTCCCATGCTGATGGAAGGAGGATAAAGGTTTGACCCCAGATGGGTAATATCCAGATTCCCATGCTAATTGCTTAACAGCAATACGTGTTAAAAAGAAGAATCCAAATCTGTTTATGGTATTTTTCCTTAGCATGATAGCATATCATTCTCTAAAGATTCAGAGAAGTATTCTTATCTCCACTTTACTACTGAGTAACAAAAATACTGATACCTTACAGAAATTATTAATAAAAATCTGACAGTATATAAAACTAAAATGAAATCTTTTAAATCCTTCATTAGCTTCTGTAGCTCCACTAGTCAATTCTTTTTCAAATCAGCAAATGCTGAGTTGCATTGATTTTGGTGTCAGATTACACTGTCTCTAGAATCAGGATCAGGAGCCAAAAAAAGAAGAAAAAAGTAGTTATTAGGTGCGTAAAGAATGACACACTTGATGTAAAGTATGGAAGAACTTCTTCCTCTGCTGAGCTGTACATACAAATCCAAAGTTCCCAACGCATTCAAAAAATTTACTTAATTCCATATAAGTTTTGACTAAGATATTTCTATGTTATTTTGTTAGTTTTTTAAACTGTACAGTTTCAAAGAGGAACGATTATCCTTGTGCTTCCCAGGGACTACCTGGTTTTTGGCACTAGATAAAGTGGAAATGAAACAGGTTATGTTCAGTTCTGGCATTGTTTCTTGTAATGCAGAAAAGGTTATTCTATTATGTAAAAAAAGAAAAACAGAAAAAAAATTGTTTCACTATTACTAAGCTAGACATGGAGAAATATTTTCACAGTTGTTTTATCTGGAGATGATTCACTTATGTGTGAGTGATTTACAGTTCACCTCTTTTATGAATTATTGACTCACTACACTGGTTTCGTTGCTTGGCTGCAAAGCAGTTACTCACCACTAACAGTAGTCTAAAGTACAGGATCACTATATCAAGGCTTCTGCTGAAGTTACCTGATTTTTTTACCTTGTTTTCTCTTCATTTGACATTTTGTTATTTTTGTTTAGAAACCAGGGTTGGGTAATTTATATACTTCCAGTTTTGTTCTGGTTTTTTTTTTCCTTTAATATAGTCCAAACCCAAAAGGTTCGTTTATATCTTAATTGCCTTTTTTTTTTGCCTGTTTTTTTTTTTTAGTTGTTGGTTTTGTTTTTTTTTCTTTGTTTTGTTGGTTTTTTTCCACTCTGCATTTTATATAATGAGGTTTGGGAGAAACTTTTGCCAGAATCTGAAGTCCATCAAACATTATGTTTTAAAATCACCCCTCGTGTGATTTCCCTGCATTCATTAGTGCTGTACCAGAAATTAATTTAGCCTCCTGAGTTCTTATTTTGGCAACAAAAATAAATTATTAAGATCTGCATTCTTGGAACTGTATACATTTCTTAGTAAAATTGTAAAATGGAGGGGGGAAAGAATATTTAGCAATAAATTTGCAAAATAGATCCTTTCACAACTATTATTTCTTTAAAATATTATTTAAGGGGCCACTACAGAGAAGGTCAGAGAATCAGATGGATTTTTCACCTGTGCCTTTAGTTTACCTTCTTTTCCCACCTGATGTAACCACCCCACACCTCTGCTATGAAACAGCAATAACAATATTTTTCCTCTTTTTCAAACATCAAAAAGCCTATTGAGCTTCTCCAGAGAAATTCACACTAGAGATATATAAGAAACATTTCTTTGACATTCTGTCCAATGATAAAATCTTGTCATTTATCATTTTTTATTCTTTAAGTGAACTACCTCTGGATTTTTAATCGATAGTTGCCACCTCTAATTGCAAACTTTGTTTTTCCCATCTCTATGGATTCCTAATAAATCATTTAAGAGTCATATGCTCTACCATTACTCATGAGAGTAGAGTAAAAATACTGAAACTCCTTGATATCTTACAAACATACTGATATGGTTTGAAGCTGGCTCCCTGCCAAGTCTCCAAACCTTACCACCAGAAGTCCCCCCCACCCCCCAAACCTCAGGGAGAAGAGGGAGAAAAACAACCAACTAAGAAAAACCCGAAACGAGAGAGACAGTTAAAGTGATATATATAAATATATTTACACTTATGTTACAATTGAAATATATACAATTTGAAATATATACAATTTAAAATATATACAATTTCACAAGGGAAAGGAAAGGGGGGAAGGGAAAGGGAACAAAACCAAAATAATATATATATATATATCTATCTATATCCCAATCAGTAGCCCGAGATCTAATAACTAAAGAGTTTACAAAGAAAATATCCCACCACTCTCCTTGGGACAACCGAGAGTCGCTCCGGGACGATTGCCGGCAACCTCCGCCTCCCAAGGTCGACAAGGCCTTACCAGGCCTCACTCCCCAACACGGCAGACTCAACAGCAGGGAACCTGCACCTCCAAGCCACTGGAAGGAAAGAGGGTGAAGGCCTCTCCTCCTTTCTTCTTATAGTCTGGTTTACATAAAAATCGTAGGGAATACTGGGTAAATCTGGACCCTTCCTTGGTTACAAACTGGTCACCAAGGAAGGCCTAGCCCAAACCACCACACATACATAGAAGTTTGAAAGAATGGTATGCTTTTTCATTATTGGTACAAGTATGTTCATTTACTTTTTTTTAAGGTTAAGGATTATTTTAACCTTACACTAAAAGTATTAACAACATGTAGTGCATACTGATAATGATCTCTGAGAGAAGGGACTTCTTATTGAGCAGTTGGCTGAAAAAGTGACAATATAAACCTAACGAGCACAGTTGCATGTATTGTTACTTGTTGAATATTTTTTCTTGGAAATTAACCTTTAAAAATAATATAGCTTTGAAAAGGTAGAATAATTTTATTTTTAGCTATAGTTTTCTTTGTATTAGGTAAATATTACTCCCAGTAGGTGGAAATGAAGTATTTGGTTTTTTTCTCTTTCTCATTCGATGTTAAAATTTCACCAGTGAAGCATGATCATAAAATGGTCACTTGTGCTGTCACAAAACTGTGATTTTGAATGTCATAATCAATCAAATGCAAACTCTTATTTATAATAAAAGTATATTGGTGTCTGAGAATTAAATATTTTTCCCCGCTTATTCCCAAATAAAGCTTACTACTGTATGCCAAATATTATTATTATCATTAGATGATAATAAATTTACTCGCTAGTCATTTTATGAATTATAAGTCTTTATTTTCTTAAAATAGAAATCTGTATATAAAGACAAGTTATAATAGTACATAATAATATTAAGTCTGTAATGTCATGACAATTTTGGACAAAAATATTTTCAAAGTCACTGGTGTACCATGATGGTAGTCTTGCAAAGTTCAAGAAGTACTAAGATACAGTAAATTTTAGTCCTGGATTGAACAATATTATTTTTATTCTATGTAAAGTGTTTATGTATAAATCTATAGGCTTATTATCAGAGTTATATCAACTGGCATTAATTTACCAGATGTTGGCAATTGTAATTTACACTTTCAAATAATATACTAATTTTATATACTGCCTGTGGTGGGTAAACCCTGGCTGAACACCAGGTGCTCACCAAAACTGCTTTATGACTCCCCTCCTCAGCTGGACAGGGGAGAGAAAATAGAGCGAAAGGTTTGTGAGTCGAGACCAAGGGCAAGGAGAGACCACTCAGCAGTTACCGCAATGGGCAAACCTGACTTGACTTGGGGAAAATAGTTTAATTTATTACCAATCAAATCACAATAAGGTAATGAGAAATAAAACCAAATCTTAAAAACACAACTCCTCCTTACTTCCCAGGCTTAGCTTCAGTCATGAATTCTTTACCTCCTCCCCCACAGTGGTGCAGGCAGTGGGTAATGGGGGTTGTGGTCAGCCATTTCTGCTGCTCCTGCTTCCTCAGGGGGAGTGCTCCTCGCACTCTTTCCCTGCTCCATCATGGGTCCCTTCCACGGGATACAGTTCTTCAGGAACAGACTGCTCCAGTGCAGGTCCCTTGTGGGTCACAAGTCCTGCCAGCAAATCCGCTCCAGAGTGGGCTCCTCTCTCCACAGGGCCACAGGTAGCTAGGAGCCTGCTCCAGTGTAGGCTTCCCATGGAGTCACAGCCTCCTTCTGGCGTCCACCTGTTCCAGTACTGGGTCCTTCATGGGCTGCAGGTGCATATCAGCTCCATTGTGGACCCCCATGAACTGCAGGGGACAGCCTGCCTCACCATGGTCTTCACCAGAGACTGCAGGGGAATCTCTGCTCCAGCACCTGGAGCACCTCCTGCTTCTCCTTCTTCACTGATCTTGCTGTCTGGGGGGCAATTGCTCTCATATATTCTCTTTCATCTCTCCAGCTGCAATTTGCTCTAGTGCAGTAAATTTTTCCTCTTCTTTAACTATGTTATCCCAGAGACAGTACCATTGCTGATGGGCCTGGCTTTGGCAAGTGGTGGATCTGTCTTGGAGTCAACTGCATTGGTTCCATCAGACACAAGGGAAGCTTCTGGCATCTTGTCACAGAAGCTGTCGTTGTAGCCCCTTGTTTCTGAAAATGTGCCATGCAAACACAATATACTGCCCCATCAGAATTATAAATGAGAAGGTGTTTCTTCACTCTATTATTGTTGAATAATTAAAAGCAAAGTAACATGTTGCTAGTATTATTTTGACAGCATTTTTAATTAGAAATAGTTAATAGATTCAGTAGATCATGGGTGTGAATGCTTCAATCCTAGTTTAAATGTCATATTAAATCTAGTTATTTGAATAAAATAAAATGAATACACATAAAATAAATACAATAAAATGAATGAAAAAATAAAATTGTTTGCCAGAGTAGATTAGAGGTAGGGTTTTTTCCTTAACTTGAACATTATCAATGAAATTCATAACATCATGTCAAACTTTCAACTTCATCTAAAGCAGTTTCTTAAAATGTCCAGTGAAATCCTAATGTACCAGATGGATCCATCAATTTACAACAGCAGAAAAATCAAGAAGGAAAAAAACCCTTTTTTTTGGTGTGTTTTTCAATCACATACATGACAGTTGCTTTTTACTAAGTTGCTTAAGGCTTTTATTGACATAATGATGTTGAGTGTCATCTAGATGTAGATAATTCTGGATGCAATTCGATATACATTTATTTGCTTTGAGTATGAGAGTGGGAGGAACTACCTGCCCTTAAGGCTACTCTTTTGTTCTAGAATTAAATTGCAGTTGTAGCTATAATCATTTTGTCAAGGTATATTTTTCCTTTCCACAAAGAGTGAATGAATCGCAGAACTGTGGCAGTCATGGCATCTGCACCTGTCTCCTCCACGATTAAATGTACTTCAGCCAATGTGAGTTCAAGATGACTATGTCCCATAGTTTAGAATTATAAAGTTGTAATCCTTTCAGATAGGTCAAAGACTTGTTTGAACTATAGCTTCCATATGTTTATCTGTCCAGTCTGGAAGACAATACATTTATCTGTGTTTACAAAAACATCTTTGCAGGCATAAGGACTATGATTCTTTCTATATCCTACAGTACTATTGTGAGAAAGAGAAAATATTATTAAAATGGATATCTCTTTCACTATAATAAACCATAAAACTGCTATCACTAATGAAAGAGTTAACTGTGCTGTGTTTACAAAATAAATATTGTTCTGCTTCAATATTTTTTTGGTCAGAATTCTGCCTTGGATACTGTTTTGGACTTTCTTAAAGCCACTTAAGTAAAAACAATCTGTAGTTATTTACTACTTTTTGAAAAACACCTGGTTCTACTTTTTTCCTCTTTTTTTTTTTTTTTTTTTTTTTCCCATTTAGAAGAAAAACAAAAAGGAATGGTTGGTATATTTCAGTCTTTTCAGAACAGCACACCTACTGATGTCTCCCTGAAGGCAGGTAATTAAGGGTTATGGAATCCTAGAAATGTTTGGAAGGGACATCTGGGGGTCTCCTATTTCCACCTACATCCTGAGGTGGTAGTACAGCCAACACAAGGTAGGTCAGTTGGAGCTTTATGTACGTCAGTGTTGAAAAACTCCTAGGGTGGAGATTTCATAGACTCTCCAGAAAGCCTTGCCAGTGCTGCAGTACCCTTGAAATGAAAAATATATTCCTAGTGGTGAGCAAAGATCAAGCCAACAGCAGGACTGACTCCTAAACTGCAGATGCCAACACATCTTGTTTTACTGTCCCATGGAAACTGTTTAAATTAGCCTCAACAGTGGAAGAACTGCCTGCAGTATTCTCCCCAGTTGTTCATTAGAAGCATTTCACATGATCTGAATAAACCTGAAGCACAATCTTCCCAACTGATGGACCCTGGTCCAGTTGAGCTGCTTCTACAGAACCTCATTGTCATCTCGTTGGTAGATTGTTTCACTTCTATGTGCAGTTAGACAATTTTCCATGGAAAGATTATTGAAAAGGCACAATACATTGTTGAGGCTTTTTGCCCTTCGGAACAGAAACTGTGTCCTTTAGAGTATGCATAAGGTTGGCAATTCACTCACATATCAGCAATAATTGTGAGTCTGTGAGAAAAAAAGTAATTTTTCTCTGCAAGGTAGGCACAAAGCAGTACAACCAAATAGAATTTATAAATGCTTTGTAAAGTGGAGAAAAAAAGTATGATTTCAATCAAGCCATCTTGCTAGTAATATCCAGGAAATTTTAAATGCAGTTAGTCTTCTCTCATACCTTCCTAAATATTATCTTATTGCCTGCTGCAATATTTAACACCCCCAAAAACATTGATTGCTCAAATTCACAATTAAATTTTTAAGAATTACAAAATTAATGATTTTATGGCTTTTTTGAGTGCACTATTGTGTTCTAAACTTTAACTTTTTTCGTGATGTTCGGCTTCAGCCTCATCAGGGTGGACTATACAACTCGTTGGATTTGGCACAGAGAAGAGAATGAAAACAGAAGTACTGAACAGATATTGTGACATCAACTAATAGGAAGTATTTGTTTTCTTTTTTTCTTTAAATTTAAGATTATTGTCTATTTTGACTAGTTATGTCCTGCACCAAAGCCCCTCAGGCTCCTTGTAAAAATAACTCAGAGATCCAGGAATCTCTGGAAGTAAAAGAAAGCTGAAGGTAATTGGCACTTTCCAAAAATTAGGCATCTTTTTCTTCTTCATATTATTAGTATTTTTTTACTTTAAACATCTCCATGTTTCAATCCATGCATAGATTCTCAACTCTGAAAAAGCACAATGAGTTTAAAATCAACTCCTTGACATCAGAAGGTTGACTCTGCAGAGGGAAAGTGTAGGAGACGGGACAAAAGGTTGACTGGCTCAAAACAAGCAGGTGGGAAGTGGTGGGGGAATAGGATGAACTCCGGGTATGTGGGTTGGCACATTGCTTCCCCCACCCCCTTGAGCCTCTCTGGCCCTGCACTACGTAGCACATGTGTATTTGTGAAGTCAGATCCCGGCCTGCACTCTAATGGGGGCAACTGCCCGTGTGGGCCCACTGGGAACATTCTGGCTCTGTCTAAAACACAGGTGTGAGACTTTGGTGCTGAAATTAGCATCAGCTCACCTGGGGGAAGGGCCCCAGCAGACCTGAACAGATAAAAGGACAATGCCATGTGTGCCACATGGCGTGCTCCACTACCCTGGACTTAAAAGCAGCTGAGACCATGTTGGATCCTGGGATGCTAACTATTTACCTTTCTCTCTCCTTTTTTTTTTTTTTCTTTCTCTTTTTCTTTCTTCTCCTACCTTCTTCTCCTCAGAATGGATTGTAAGCCAGAACAAAAAATTCCATTCCATGCCTTGTTAAGTGCCTTGTTGTGTCTGGAAAAGTTAAAGATTGCTATGTTAAACTTTCCCAAGCACCTTATTCCACTGGAATCTTCTAAAGCTTGCAAATAAAAGTTATTTTTGAACCTCCTGAGAATTTTTTTGTTTCTCCTGTGCACTGCCCTGAGTAAATACAACTACCTTCCCCTAAACCCACCAAATGGACTGGGGCACTACAGACTTGTGAGTCCAGCTGGTCCTTTCCCTTGAGATTGTTCACAAGGGTCTCATTCTGCTTCCTCTATAGAGCTAAAGATTTTACCCTCTGAGTACTGTGTGTGGGGACTGGAATTTGGTCACCATTTCATGTTGTATCTGATCATTGATCTATGACTGAATATCCAGTTGAGTGTGGTGGGAAGTGACAGACAGAAGAAGAAGAGTTGATGTTCAAGCAAGAGCTAACTCTTCTCAGACAGGAGATAGCATCTGTTCCAGTTATCTTGAATTCTTCCCTGGGAACAGATCATGGCCGGGATATGTTCTCTGTGCTACTGCAAGATAAATGGTGACTCAGAAAAAACTGGGCAGAGAAATCCACTATCCAGTTCAGAAGAAAGAGAACAAAAACAGCCTGTTCATTCAGGTACCAAAATATGGAGTACCATAAGCAGCTCATTAAAACAAGGATGAGGTCCCACTGTAGCTGCCATTTGTATTAAACAATAGTTAAATCTGATGTTAGATTAATTGAACAGATTATCCAAACATAATTGTTACCTTCGCTACTTTTTCTTGGAGGAATTATAATGAAAATTGTTTCTCTAGCATTACCTTTTCCTATATTTCTGCAAAGAATCTGTTTAAAGTAAAACAAAAAATGAACTCATTAAATTGTGCACATTCATTCTCTCTCTTCCACACCCACAGACATACATATTCTATGCAATTTTGAAAATATTAATCATTATGTCTTCAGATTCGCTGGAACAGCAGGGCAAAAAGCAAGGCTGTAGATACAGATTATTAAAAACATGAAAATTGTCAGATGGTAACTTAGATCCAAATTTGACAAATTTGTCAATTAAAAAAAGGTCATGCTAAATTGTGGCTTGTGGGATGAGGGTTTTACAAAATATTTTGTCTCCTTAAGAAAGACTAGTCCATAGTGAAGTCTGGGGGAGAAATGGACATTAAAAATAGTAGCAAGAGTTGTTTTATTAACACCTAGTTTTAGTGATGAACATAATATGAAAATATGTTCAGTCCTGAGATCAAAGGATCCCATTTCTCTTTTATGATGAGAAGGGAAGTCTTTCTAGAAAAACATATGAGTCCACAAACACAGGTTCTTGGAAAGCATGTTTCTAAGTAATGAGAATTCACAGTAGGATATAGTGGCATACCTCAACCAGAAATAAAGAATGAAGTATCAACGAAACTAAATGTAGAGAAAGGAGAGCAACACACTGGGACCTTAGCATAGATCTTTGTTAAAGTCGTTGCAAGTGGTTTGCTTTTGGTTTCTAAATGTTCCCTCTCTCCAAAGCTACCTTCAAAAAATCCTTTTGGAAGTCTGATTATCTGAAAGACCAGGTTTTATTTTAACCTTTCTTCTTCCCACTTTTTTTTAATTTCCAATTAAGAAATACATGGGAAAATAAGAGATGAATATGTCAGTGAAACTCTTTCTTTTAAAAACACATGCATACACATTTTAGAGAAGTTTAGAATGCAAGAAAGGTATACCAGTGAACTACAGGATTTCTTTTCGGTTCAGGATGCATATTAGTCTGGAGTTCAATCTCAATTTTATGGCTGAGTTAGAAAATCCTAATTGAATAATAATGACAATCTCATTTCACTATGGAATGTATTATAAATTGAGAAGAAATTTTCACCTTCACCTCTTTTCTTCTGGTTAATGTTATTGACATTAGAGCTGAAATTCTGTTCTTTCTCACAAGAGTCTCTCACAAGAATCTGTACAGTCCAATAGCTAAACTTCATCTAGTAGCCAAATTAGTTTATTTGCAGTACTAGAAGCCACTTGGATTTTCCTACACTATGTTGCAGCCCAATATATAGGCATATTTGCACTGAAATTTTAGATACTCACTCAGCTCAGGGAAGCATTAGTACAATTATCTATAAAATTCTTTGTTCACAATAGATAGATGTGAATCAAGTCTTACAAATGTGTAGGAATTTAATTTTAGTTCATTGTAAGCTCTCTCTCCATTTATAGAGAGACATGATTCACCATTATGGGCAGAGTTACATGTTTGTATATCTAATCAACTTCTGGATGAGAGGTCACTTGCATTTGAATGGTTTAGAACATACAGGATGACTGTGGCAGCTTGCAGTTGATCCATTATTTAGACATTTCCTATTTTTTTCTCTTACTGGAAGGTGTACAAAGAAACTCCCTTTTAATGTCATAGAACAAATCTCATTGAAATTATGCCCTGTAACTATATTTGAAAAAAAAGTTTGTTTTATGGGACAGTATTTGATTTCATGCGTATCAGCTGTTAAATCTGTTTACCTGATAGACCATATGGAAGAGAATAAATTCAATGTTGATGCACCATAAAAGCATTATGTAACTGGAGCACTTGTTTTTTACTCTCTGCAGTATTAGGAAGGCAAGGCCAATTAATACATTACATATAATCCCAGAGAAATGAAAATATTCAAAAAATACAAAAATTTGGAATGTATTTTTAAATGCTGTTTGATGACCAAAGTGCGAAATAAGCAGGCTTAAGTAATTTCATAGTAATTAGAATGAAATGGCTTTCACAAGGGCAATTCTCTCAAGGATCAAAACTTCTTTCACTTTGTGCCACATATCACATCACAACAGTGTCTTTCTATATTTATGCAGCCCAAATAAAATCTTAGAAAGTAGAAAAGTTTTATGAGGTTAATAATTTGAAAGTTCATTTAAACTTGAGCAAAATAATTGCAACTAAACAGTATTTTCAAGTTTCTGAAGTGAGGAAATGTTGAATTAAGAACAGTAGATTTCAGAGATAGGCTAATATCTATTGATACCACATTGTTACTTATAGTGAATTAGCTCATTCTCCTGTTGTTTGGGGCAGACCTCAAAAAATGAAGCTTAAACCATTAAAAACTTTATGAATCATTCAAGACAAGACTTTATGTGGACATATACTCCATAATAATGTTACTTTTTCTTTCAGAGTAATGCACAAAAAAAATAGAAATAAGTAGATGGAGAAAATCGTGGTATCTGCTGGGGATTAACTGTTCAAAGAAGGAAAGTAGATTACTGCAGCTCTTGATAAGGTACATCTTTGTTATTTCTGTCCTTGACTCAGATTTGTTGTCATGTTTGTTGTCCACGACTACCCCTAAATCTCTTTCAGTGTGCCAGCTTTCACAGTTCTTCTCAGTTCTACTGTCCTGGTTTTGTTTTATTTTTTCCCCAGATGTATTACCTTGTTTTTTTCTTTGTCTATTTTATAATTTCCTGCCTGTATTTCCCTAACTTCTGATGTCTGCGCTGTTGTCCTGAGTTGAGTGTATAGTACTTCCCAGTTTAATATTATGTGTGAATTCAGTTCTACTGTTTGCGTACCCTCAAATCATTAATGAAAATGTTAGATAGCAATAGACCTAATATTACCCATGGTATAAAAAGTACATAGGAAAGTTCATGTGACCATTCATGATTTACTATCTATGTAGAGCATTTCTATTAGTATGAGATTTTTGCTTCAATTACAAAAATATATACAGGTATAGAATTGCACAGATGCTATCTAAGTGCTTACATTAAAGACACACAAATATTATTATACTTCTGTTTCTGCATCTTAAGAAGAAAAGATTACCTGCTTCTATATGGTTAATTTAACTAGTAATTACTTCTGAACATGCGGGTTGGTTGTTTCCTGCTTGAAATAATTACCCAATGAAGCTTATACTAGGGCTACCAGCAGGAAGCTAACAACTGGTGTATTGGTGAAAAGAGTTTGTAAAGCATTCCTATGCTTTTTTTCTTAATTTCTTTTTTTTTCTTCTTTGCCAGATGGAGGAACAGATGGATGTGTAATGCACACAAAACCTAAGTACAAGATCTCAGCTCTCAAACAGCAGCCACAGTGAAATGTACAAAAATCAGGTGTAGCTACTCTACAGTTCTTGGCTGAAAAACAATTGATCCATTGCTCTAAAAACAAACTTCTAAGATGAGTATTTAAGTTTTCATCTACCAAAAACTGAAATAGAAAGTTTATTTCTGAGTAATAGAAGTGTCACCATCACTACTGGGATTTATAGTTGCAAATTATCAGATAAGTGATAGTGCACTGCTTCATTAATTCTCTAAGGTTAATTTTATGGCTTTTGATAGGTGTTCTGTACTTGTGCTATACCCTCATATTTCTATACTATATGTGTTGAGCATTTATTTGCTCTTCTCGGTGGTCGTATGTACTATGTTTAGAGTTCTGATTTTCAGTAACAATAGTTTAACTTTCAAGTATAATCATATATGATATTTTTTTTCTCTATACATGTACTATTCCCTCATTCCCAATATAACTGACATTTCAGTCTCAGCATAGTAAGAACACAATCACAGTTGTAAATGCATTGTCAGATTGTGCTTTGGTTTGCCAAAACTGTTTCTATATTAATTTGAGGTCATTGACTGTTAACAATATGAAATGTCATGAATATGAACTAAATCAATGTGATTACCACAGTGGAAAAATTAATCACCTAGCTTGTCTTTATCATTTGACTACCAACAGATAGGAATCTATAAACATAAAGGCAACTAAAAAGCAGCCAGGTATGCTCTTGCATATTTATCCTCTTGATAATAATATCTTTGAAAAGAAGGCTGTAAAGGACACACTCAACATTTTATGTAAAAATGCTGAGAAGTGAAAATATATTAAGTCAGTGAATGCCATTTACAATTAATTTTCCAATTTGCAATAAATATTCATAATGTTAAGTCATAAAATACTTCAGTAAAGAGTCAAGCAATAAGTAGGGAAGGTGTAAGAGAACAAACAAAAAGCAAGGCAGAAGGCTTTTATGCTGGTAGCTCAGAGCCTCTTTTGTTTCCATGATCACCTGCGGAAAAAACTTAGATATGCACTAGAAGACATGATAAGCATTTAAGGGGATTATGTCTGGAAAACAAACTCAAAAGATTTTGGTAGTATTTGTGTTACAATAGCTGTTTGAAAAACAAACTCTGATAATATATTTGAATGTCCTACTGAATAGTAAAGCCAAAATAATAACAGAGAAGAATAATTTTGTCTTTATAAATAAAAGGAAAGGGTTTGTAAAAAATAAACAACAATATTTTGTCTCCAGTAGAGACTGGATTCAGCATAGGTGCACAAAGGTTTGTAAATATATTCTATTATTTCTATATGAAATGTTACATTGATGAACACATTGCTCAGTGATCATTTTTGTGATTGGTTTTCGTTACTATAAAATGATCATGTCCTACCTTTAAGTATGACCAGATCAAGGTCTGTGAGTACTACCTAAAACAAAGTTTCAAAGTCACATTCATAAGAATGTGTTTAGGTTTGAAAACAGGTATTTCCTGGCAGAACCGCTATCAAGTTTATTTACTATAGAAAAAGTAACACTGTAATTTGGCATCTGAAAAATCAAATAACAGTAGAGCTCATATAACAAAGTCATTGCTGCCTACAGAGTTCTTTAGAAATACAAAATGATTGTACTACACCCAAAAAAAAAGGAAAATTCAGAAAGAAATCAATGTTATTTTAGTATATCATTAATATTTTTAATTTTATAATATTTCATATACTAAGTTGGCTGTTAACATTTTCAGAACTTAGTCATTGAAGAATTGTTGACAAAAGATAAATGTTCTTGAAAATCAAGACAGGAAAATTAAACATGACTTGGCATCTCTTCAATATTTCTAAAGCAGAAATTGAGTAGAATTTGGAATAGACATCTGGGTATAAATTTGTTTTGGTATCTTATGCACAATTTGGTAATCATATTTTGAACATTATGTATTTTAAACAGTGTGTTTTTCTGTGGCAGGAAAATACTGCGTATACTTTTTTGCTACAATGTAATATAGTCAGACATTTAACTCTTAAAGTTTTACTGATAGATTTGGTTATAAAAGAGCTATAAATTATATATATTATAAAATGATTTTTTTTCCTGTTGGCCATCTGGCACTAAAAAAAGTAAATCAGAATCCCTTTCTTGAGAATTATAATACTTTCATTGAGTACTATGAGAAAAAATAGTTTCACATCTAGATATGTTCAGACAAGCCATTTCATAGACCAAATGTGTTCTCATATGCTTTTTTTTTCCCTCCTGTAAATTCAAAGGACAGCTCATAGAATTTCTTTGCAGTGCCATAGGATCCTGCTCTAAATTGGTGCTTTTTTATTAATTGAAAGATAATTGTAAAAATACTTATTTTCTTCATCATTTGCTTGGGAATCAATATAATTCTCCTTTAATTTAATGGTATGTTAGTGCTTAGATGATTTAATATTAATCTATTTTTCGTCAATCTTTCATTAAACCTAATCAAAATACCAGAATAATATGAGCAATTGGCATATCATTGGTAATACTATGTAACTACTATCCTTTTTTTAGAGAATTCCTTTCCTCTTCCTTTTACTTTTCTATTCTTTTAATATGCCATGTTTTAGTACAGGGTTTCAGAAGTTCTAAGTGTCATCATTTTTAATCCCATCACCATACCTGAGAACAGGAACTTATTGTAAATGTTATGGTTAATTGCAGCCAGTTACAGAAAAAGACATTTGAATGGGCAAATGCTAATTAATATCTATGATTTACTGAGTAGATATTTGACTATGAATTTCCTTTACACTTCCTCTTGAATATTTGCCACTAACAATGTCTATTTGTCCCATTGCCTTTGTAATCTGCTTGTAGTTTGGTTCTACTTACAACGGTTCAGTTTAGTGAAACTCCTTTTTAACAATTCTCACTCTTTAACTTGCAGTAGCTTTAATATACTATATATACAACTTACATTGACAACTGGGGACTAGAAAAAGGCTGAAAAAAATGCAAATCTATATTTTACAGTCCACAAATTCCTCTTTTATTCATGGACAGGTAAATTTTTTTAAAAAACCATAAGTGTTCTCTATTCTAGTTCTATTTGGCTTAGAATGTTTTCTCTATTAGTGTAGCTTTTAATAACTCGTCTCTTTCATAACTGATAGAAGATTCAAAATTTCTACTGAGAACTACTTTTACTGTCTGTCCCCAATGCCACCAGTGACTGAGAATTTGACCTAACTACTCCATTGATCAATTCCCAACTGTGTGAACACATGTTCATAGATAACCTCTGTTAGACATGCTTGAACATGCAATGAATGAATATAATAAATAGATTTCTTCCACAGAAAATTCATGACTGTAAATCATGTTCCATTATGAGATTCAAATCCAGGATCTGAAAACTGGTTTAATACTGGTGGAAAAAATTGAGAAAATAAAAATGAAACATTTTTAAATCTTTTGGTGTTTTAGTACTATGGATATTTTAGAGTCTGATTGTGAATTAGTACACATTTTTATAATGATTTGGTAAACTGAAGAATCAAACACATTCTAAGTTTCCTGGAGCAGTGGAGGCTTCTGAGTCATCCCCCACCCTTAGAGGATTCAAATTAACTGCTTCAAAAATAACTCTTACTAATCAATAGATAAATAACATGCAGCTGAAGACTGAAAGAGCTGTATCATACTTTAGTATCAGATAATAAAGGGGTCATATATGAGAAGATACCAATGTAACTTGAATGTTCCTAGTGGAAGTCAACATGTCAATTAGATGAAAATGTTAAAATACAATGATATTATAGCTAAATGATGAAGTAGTGAAAATTTCAAATATTTAAATATGCTAGTGTTTTCACTGAAGCCCAAGTCAGTGAACATTAAGGCTTACAGTTTAATATGTCAGCATGTAATTTTTTAAAATACTTCTTTGAACTTTTACTGCCAGTGGAAAGGTTCTGCATCCTGACAACTTGATATGAGTTGGGAGTTTTAGTCACATTACTGTAGTTAAGCTTGTAGTTGCTCTGGACAGTTTTTGATTGTCCTTTACACTGTGTTCCAGTATGTACAAATGTCCAGTAGGCATGTGTAAGGAGAGAGACTGAAATGAGGGAGAATTAGAGCAGTATCCCCTTAGTAAGTTAACAGTTTCTGCACTGATCAGTTCAGGATAGAAATGCAGGAGGCCAGGACATGTTATTGAAGCTGAAGAGAAATATGGAGGAAATGCATTTGGGCTAGGAATTAGAAGGAAAATGCAAAGGCGCAGTTTTCCCTAGCACAGAGCAGGAATATGTATATGGTGTGATAAATATTCAGCATCTACACAGGAAATTAATTATAGGAAATACTAACTACCCTTTACAGATTTACTCTTGGAGTAAAATTTTTTAACGCGTGTTTATGAAATCAAAGAATTGCATTAAAGTAACAGATCAGGGTTGCTATTCTGTGCATTCAGATACGTCATAAAGTGGAAGTGAACTCATAGAAAAGTTCATTTCTGTTTGAACACTTTCCCTTTGTACAGCACATTGAAAATTTTGCCCTATATGTCCAGAGGATTTTCTGTAATCAACATCATTTGAATATCTTCTGTTGGAATTTCTTTTGTTCAGTGTGAAGACCTTATACAGTAGTCTTAGAAAAACAGTAGGTACATCAGGGACCCAACCCCCCCCCAAAATCCCCAAATCAAACCAAACCAAACCAAAGCAAAATGTTATTTTTGTGCTGGTTTAATTAAAGAAAGAAGCCACGATATTCCAAAGATTTGCCGGAATGTACTTCTCTTGTTCTGTGCAAGGTATAGAGTTTTCATCAGTAGCTATAATAAAAGCTGGATTATGAAGACACAAACATTACTTAGTAATAGTAAAAGGCTTAATATGGAAATTCGATGTTAATAAGTGAATATATAAAACCATTGTTTCTATTTTTATATGCTCAACCACACAGACAAGAGTCAACTCCGCAAACAGTTTTGATTAATACAACAAAATTGAGATTACAAAGTTTTTCATTTATGGTTTATGGGTAAACAACAGAATACAAATCTTCCTATTCTAATTGAGTGGCCAGCAGGTCAAGGGGGGTGATTCTCCCCCTCTACTCTGCTCTTGTGTGGTTCCAACCAGAGTACTGTGTCCAACTCTGGGGTTCTTGCACAAGACAGATGTAGATCTGTTAGAATGGGTACGAAGGAGGGTCATGAAGAGGCTCAGAGGGCTGGAGATCCTCTGGTATGAAATCAGGCTGAGAGAGCTGGGGATTGTTCAGTCTGAAGAAGAGAAGTCTCTGGGGAGACCTCACTGTGGCTTTGACGTACTTAAAGATGGCTTATAAAAAAGAGGGGGAATGACATTTTACACAGGCAGGTAGTGATAGGACAAGAGGGAATGGTTAAATCTAAAAAGAGGAGAGATTAAGATTAGGTGTTAGGAAGAAATTCTTTACTGTGAGTGTAGTGAGGCACTGGAACAGATTGTCCAGAGAAGTTGTGGATTCCCCATCCCTGGATGTGTTCAAGGCCAGGTTGGATGGGGCTCTGAGCAACCTGCTCCAGTGGAAGATGTCTCTGCCTAAGCCAGAGGGGTTGGAAGGAGCTGAACTTAAAGGTTCCTTCCAACCCAAATAATTCTTTGATACTATGATTCACAGTTGTCTATTCTGCCAAAAATCTTAATATTTGACCCCACTATTGTTGAGGAAAAACACATTTTGAAGGCTGTAGTACTGCATCTGTTCTAATTTGGAAATACTGATGTTTTGATTTTTACAGCTTTTAAAAATTTTATTTGAAACAGTTCAGTTGGATGAATATTAAAAACTGATTGTGAAACGTGAGTTATGAAGAACTACATGATGATGTAAAGAAAGTAAGATCTATAACCTGTCATTTCTGAAACACCCTTATTTTCTGCTGCCTTTTTAGAAGCAGTGCATAATATTTCAAAAAGCGTAATATTTTTTCTGCTGCCAGTTGGGTCCGATGAAGAGACTTTCCACCTTTTCTTAAATGTGTTTCCATATTTGCATACATATATTAAATCCTTGTGAGATAACTGCATGAAATTCACCACATAATTACAGGAACTCCGGGTACAGAAGTAGCTAAGAAAATGGAAAAATGGCAATTTGCTGGCAATAATCCAAAACTAACAAGAACTGAACATATAGAGAAGCAACTAAATACAACAATACTCAGGGAAAATAGACAATAGGATCTTTCTGCAATATGTTTGCAATTGCATATCTATAAAAAAAGACTATACCTTTCAAAATCATACATCATGTAATGTATTTAGTTAGAGGAAGATTTCCATCTAAGAAGTAACTGATATATTGTTAATATTTCTCAGTGAAAAGATTCTAACAGATTCAATATTTTGACTATCAACAACTCAAAAGCAGAGTTAAATCCTTATTTAGAAGCTAACGAAAATTTTGAAGATTAGTGTAAAACATTTTGTCATACAGGGTTATCACAATATTTCTTGATATTTTCTTAAAAAAGTATATTATATAAAAAATATACTAGGTAAATATATTGTATAAATAGTGCATTTCATATAATATGGATGCCAAAACCTTCAAGTTGAATCAGAATCTCACCTCTTATACAACATATTTAATGATGTAAATTTGCTTATAAGAAGTAACACTGAAATAGAATAAAAAGCAGAGACACTTGATGTTTATAGAGTACTTCTTTTCCCTCCTTCAGGCAAAACCAAAACAGAGCTCCCTTTCCTCAAACTGATATGACTGGCTGCTTCTGAATCCTATAAGATCAACAGAGACATGATGCAGAAAGTATGATTTATAGAATTAGATTTTTGTAAAAGAAAATTTTAAATCCTCTTACATCTTCCATATGACATGGGACGAAAACATAAAATATGGCTCAAGTAGATATTATATTTGCTTCTAGAATTAATAGTGAAGGCTTCTCCCTTTTGTTTAAAAAACAACAACCAACCAATCGTTCTCCTTCATATGGCTTCCTCAAATAAACTACTCTGTTTTTCTCACGGTTTCAGATGTGGGTCTTGAAGGCAAGACACTCTGGTTATTCTAGTAGTATGCTATTTAGAAGCATATAAGTTCCTCATAGTGTTTCTAGAAGATTTTTGAATTTACAAATCTCTGAAAGAACACAATATTATGCAATTTATAAGGAGAACATTCATTTAAGTGTTTTTATCACTGAGCAAGAATTTAACATTTCACAAATATTGTTATGAAAACCATCATCGACTGCCTCCTGCAGATACACTATTTTTGTTCACTTTAAAAATTAATCGATGCATATTTTTATGTTAAATGTTATGAACAGTTTTAAAGTACATGCATTTCTCCTTTGTTTTTAACTCTTAAGTTTCTGGAAGGTAACCAGAAGTATTGTTAAATAAAAAAAAAGTATAACATTTAATATCTGAAAGAGTGACCTTCTGCCCTGGAGACATTGATTAAAGAAAACGTTATGGCAATCATTCAAGAATGGCAGTGATGCTTCCTTTAAGTCTACAGAATATGTCATTATTTAGGAACCATAAACTGTGATGTAGCTTTGGTAAATCTGCATAACTATTCCATATCCAGGATGGTAACTTGAAAATGGTTATACTTATTCTTCAGTTAGGTGTATTTCAAATGAGAAAGTATTTAAAGGCTAAAATCAATTGGCTGTAGAGTATCATGTTTTCTGATGGGAATAATAGAGAAAAGATGACTAAAAGTTGTTTGTTACAATGATAAAATGAGTTTTTACCTTTGGTTATTATGAGCCAGTCATTACATACTACTCTTTTTTTTTTTTTTTTGGTTATATTGATCTATTTTATTGCCCAAGACAGTTTGTACTTGTATGAAATTCAGAAAACATTGATTTACTTAAATTATTCAATGCTTTAGTGTATGGCTATTATGTCATTTAACACTTTAGACAAATCAATACACTTTTAAAAATTGCTTTCCTTATTCAGAGGTTTACACGTGTACTTTTCTGGACTCAGTTTGCTATAAGGTGATTATGTTTTATAAATAATCTATTTTAAAATTATAAAGGATTATTTATACATACACATGTGTAAATGGATAAATAGTTACAAGCAGAATTAATAATTTATGTTTCCCTAAAACCAGCTGTAATGTAGAATATGTTTTTAAATTTACAACATTATTCTCAAACATATCATGATATGGCCATATAAAGCTATTTTGTTCAACTACTAATAATTGGTGGATATTAAGGTTATTTCTCCCAGTACTTTAAAGATTGGAAATTTTTACTTTTGGATACAGAGAAATCTTCAATTATCTGTGGAAAGGTCTAAGGCAATGGATAAATCTGGAGCACTAATGGACTTTTGCAGTTGCATTACAGATAAGAAGTGTATGATCAAATATGACAAGTGAAAACATCATCTACAAATAGATAAGTCCATCATAAGAAAATTAATCCGTGCCATGTTCTTACTGAAACGTACAGTCTTGAAACAATTGCTTTTGTACGCTAAGGGCACTGGTCCCTTATTCCACATACACAGTCATGGTGCCCCAACAAAAGTTATTTTACAAAATGAAAAGCACCACATTGATTAAAAGAGGCATTGATACACATAAAAAATATTTTTTACCAAATATATACTAGAACAAAAAAACTATTGAACAAGCACCTTGTACAGCATCATTTCTCTGCAAGAAAATCCTTTTTAACTGCTAAATAGAGCAATGAGGAACTGAGGGTTGATCCTTAAAGGATTTATAATTCAAATTAAATATATTGACAACAGTATACAAGATTTCATATGATGCCGTGGAGATGGTGGTGCTAAAAAATCTCCGCAGCAGTTAATTAGGGGTGAGATAAGGAAAGGGTTTATTACGCCAAGGCAAAAGATGTTACGATGCGCGCGCCCACTGTGCCCGAGATGTTACATTTTATAATAGCATCCATCCAATCCCATATGTGTCCATCCTGTGGCCTTTACTCTGGACTGCCCTGGGTCTACCCCGTGAGAAATGGGTCTGGGGGCTCTTCATCCAATCTTCATCTTCTTCAGAGCACAAAGGGTACAAAGTCACCTAATTCTTGACTGTGTTCTGCAGTTTAGGCCAAGATGCAAGCATTCTCCAAACAATCTAGGTCTCGCCTTGACAAAAGACTAAACATTTCTACTGGATTCGGGGTGGGGGGGGTGGGGTGGGTGGAGGGGGGGGGGAGGGGTGCATAGAATGGGGTAAGAGGGTTAAGGAATGTATAAACTATTTGTACTACAGGGAAAGGGAGTGGGGGATGCTGCTTTTAAAATCTACTTCCACTACTTATAAAACTTATAAGGCTTACAACTATTAGAAAAATAAAAAACTATTAGGGGCTTAAGGCATCACATATTTTACTTGAAATTAACTACATCATTTCCAACAATACTTTTATCTCCTTCATTGCAAAAATCTCCAGAAAAAAAACAAACCTCTATATTTGGGTTCTTTATTGGTTGTTTATTTCTTTGAAATTAGAGTGCATGCTGACTATTTGTTTTTATTGGATAGTTCAAACTTTTTCATG
This sequence comes from Corapipo altera, assembly GCF_003945725.1. Taxonomy (NCBI): domain Eukaryota; kingdom Metazoa; phylum Chordata; class Aves; order Passeriformes; family Pipridae; genus Corapipo; species Corapipo altera. Next base: position 10,054,575 of record NW_020884876.1, read on the forward strand.
CTCATGTTGGACAGCTGATGAATTAGCAGGATATCTTTTTCCTTCTTTTTTAAAGTTCCCTTTTGTCCACCTATTCCAATTACAAGGAAAAATCCCATTTGCCTGTCTATTAACGCTTTTACTTTATGTGTCTCATTCCTTTCCATAGCAATGTTAACTCCCACAGTCTTGTGTTAATTCATATTAATGCTCTGGAGCAATGTCTCTATCATAAATACCAGTATACAAGATTATTTCTAAAGCTTCAAACTGTAAATACAATCCATATGTATAATTCATTTCCATAGAGGTTTAAAGTTCAAACTTGCTGCATTGCAAGATTCCTTCTGTTTTGCTATAGGTTCCATGGAACTGTTTTAGATCTTGAAAATAAAAAACTCTGTAGCTAGTGGTATGGCTCAGTTTATTCAATAATCTGTCCTACCTAAAATTGCATAATGTGGCTGGTAAGAAACACCTTAAAGAATTTTAAACAACCCCAGTTTTAGAGGTCAGAATGCAGTTACATTGAAATAATTAAGACTGCCTTAATTCTGAAGGAATTGTTTAGGGGTTTCTTCAGTAACATACATTTTTTTCTGAAGTATTTTCTATATTACTGATGTTTTGTCAGATGTAGAGATATTTTTACTGGAAGCTTTATGCTTGAGAATTATACAACTGTAATGCAGAATCATATCTATTTATCTAGTGAGGTGCTGTAAGGAAGTACTCTATCACTTAAAATATTAAAAAAAAATGTGGCACTTATTGTGCAATAGTGTATACTGAATAAATAGTGAAAGTTGTCTCTGCCCTTGGCAGGGAGGTCAAACTAAATTATATATAAAAGTCCATTTCAACCCAAACCATTCCATGATTTTATGATCTGCCTTCTGGACACGTGGAAGTTTTGTCTGACTTGGAGGGACACAGAGATAAAGGGCCAACTGGAAACTTCCACTGCCTCCTTGCACTAAAAATACTCAAGAGTCAAGATACATGCTTTCCAGTAGAAGACCTTCTCTTCTAAGGGATAAAAAATGTAAGCTACAAAGTGTGTATATCATGAACTGGGGATTATACGCTTATATAAGGAATTGAAACTTAATAATCAAACTAACCAAAACATACTGGCAGTTTTACAGTGTTCCAGAAGAGACATGCAGATTGCTTGTGGCTTTGCTGGGCATGTCTTTCATGGATTTATAATGCTATGTATTGAAATATCCAAAGTAGATTTTAGGGAGTTTTGCTTGCTGAGTGATTGGTTTCAGTAGGAGATTCTACACAGGGGGTAATGATGGTTTTGAGTGATTAAAACAGAAAAACCCACTGATATGTCATGGGGAAAAAAAATAGAAAATATAAGGAAGAAAGTTGAAACTATCATTCTACCCTACAGTGGTGTGCCCTTATGTAATACTGATTTTATAACAAGACAGGAACAGTAGGTTTATCCAACCTATTTAGTAGAGGAGTGGAATAATGATTTGGATTTATAACACTGGGAGAAATTGTACTGGGCAATTCAAACAAGGACGCTTATTTCCTCTTCCTTGAAAATCCTTTCCTTATAACCAAAGCATTTAGGTGGACTGAGCCACCAGCAGCCTGGTTCATTCCATATGCAACAATCAAGACCTAGTGCACCTAATTAATAAACAGATGGCAATAGCCCTGTGGGTCTTTAAGTCAGTAAGGGCTTTTGTGCTCTACTGATTATGTCACAATATCCTTTCTTAAAGGATACATATGCCAAGACTGGAAAATGGCACAGCAGATGCTTCATCTTGATTTCAGCAAGGCAGGAAGCCTGCCAAGATCCCAGAGTAGTGTCCAGACAGTTATGGAATGAGCTTAATCTTGTTACAGCAGGAGGCAGAGTCTGCCCCAAGACTGCTGAGGAGGATAATTCAGCAGGAAAGTGATTTGAAATTCAGAAAGCAGGTAGGATTATAGCAGAGTGACCTCTTTAGGTAACACAATGCATGACCAACTTCCTAGAGAAAGGCTTGGCACCCTGCACTCTGATGAGTGTGCTGTTGACCTTTTTAGTTTAGTTCTGTCTCATGTCATTCCCAGATACTTTCTGAGGACAGTAATTCAAAACTAGCTTGCAAGTTTCTGCCCAAAGAGGTGGGCACAAGAATGAGACAAGTGTCATACTGCAAAGGTGAATATTTAGCTAAACATATATAAAAGGCATGAATGCTACCTCTAACTATAGTAGCAAACATTGTTACTATTTAATTTTGCACTTACAGTATCATTTTTTTGGCACACTCAGGGTACATGATTTTTAAATTATTAGTAAGTAATATTTTGGGTAGAACCATGAATATGAATATTATGGTATGCACAATTGAAGAATTTATCAGACATACAAAAATATAACAAATAGAGGGCCAGTAGCATGTCTATTTAGATGGCTGCTTTACCATTCTAATATTAAAAATAATCAGGGACACCAGCTGTCAAATAGCACACTGTAAGAGCATTCCTTTTTCCTGATTTCAGTTTCCACCAAGAAGAAACATCCGTAAGTGTTAATGTCCCTTATAATGTCAGCATGAATTCATTCTAAAGAAATGTAGCTTTCAGTTAGTTCACAAGAGATCCAACTTGTTGGAATGGCTATCCAGGTGCTGTAGGACACACATTTTCTCTATAATGATATTTACTTAATTTTAACAGTCAACGAGAGAGACAGTCTTGTTTATGGCCACTCTAAGTGCAGGAACTTTTAAGGCAATGATCACTAGCCATAAATATGACCAAAGGTATCTGCAATTATTTAACCTAATATGATCTCAGGATGGACCAGATTTTGGGGGTTCCTAATAGTGCATGTTACATATAGATTTTCTCAGACAAGTAGAAAATTATTCTCATCTATTATTTCAAGCCATTTATTTCTGGTTTTGTAGTTCACAGATATAGTTTATGTTTTACAGTCACTGTTTATTAAATTTTTTGAGTAGTTGCAAGTGGACAGAAATTAACCCAAAATGTAATTGGTTAAGCAACTACTTTGCTTTGTGGTAAACTGAATTCATTTGAATAGAGAAATCTCTCAGTAAAGAAGTCCTGTTATTTACCATATCTGCTATGATTTCACTGTTATAGAATGGGCAGTAAATAAGGGAACCAAGCAGAGAGGTCTTATAATATTCTGCCACATTCTAAATAATCTTCTCCTTCATTAGTCTCTTGCCTAGGACTGAAAAACATCATTTACAGACTACTGAGTTCACTTGATACAAAAACCATCTGCATAGTCATGACTGACAAGTGCTGTTAATGCCAGAGGCTCTAGAAACAGTGTGTGTGCCTGGTTCTTTCCTTTCCTATTCAGGGAGAAGGTTCTACCTTGGCATGTTGAACGTCCTTTTATAAGCATGAAAAATTCTGCCTAATCTTTCTGCTTCAATTTACATTAATACTGTTGACCGATTCTCCTTAAAAATCCTATGCAAAATTATGCTTACAAGTCAGTTTTAGAGATCTGAAAATTGCTTAATGTAGCATTTAGGCACAACTGTCTTCAGAATAGTCCTGTAAATGCAGAGGAGGATAGAGTCAGTCAGTTCCCTGTACTGGAAGCAATGCTGTCCTTATTTTTCTTTTCTACTGATGCATTAAAATCAGAAAAGGAGTTAACCTAATGGGTAGTACTTCAGCAGTCCTGGGAGTGTATCTAAACTAGTGCTTTAGCTGAGATCAGTAATGTAGTTATGGAGTAAATGTCCCCATCATCCCACTTACTGTACTTGGTCTCACATCACCTTGCAGCTGTAGAGCACATAAACTAGATTCTTCTGGGAAGAAACTAGACTGGAGGATGTGTTCCAGGAACACATCTAATGTTCTTTGACAGGCAGTCCATCGACAGGACAAGGCTGGCATTAGTCTGAAGTGAATGATTTGATTTAATTTTCACTGTAATGGTTTTACTCACTTAAATGTTTCTTCTCTGGTGACATAGTTACATGGTAAAATCTGTTGCTTTAGTATCTTTTTGGCATACCTTTATCAAATTCCAGTGTGTGAAAGCAATGTCCTTTCCCTACTGCCTTGTTTCAGATGATACGCCACAATAACAAAAGCTTAAGTGCCTTGCCCAGCTGGACAAGTTAAATCTGAGAGTCACCGTCAAATTTCAAAACTTTCACATAATCTTTCACTTTGTGTGAAAAATATCCTCAGCTCCCCAAATTGTAGTGTAGCAGTCAGCCTTTTCTGCCTGTTCTTTAAAGTGATTGAACACATTAAATTCCACGGAATTTGGCATGAAAAAGCTACCGTCTCCTATATGTTCTTTACCATTGACTCCTGTGCTGCTTTTATTAACTACTTTTTCTTTTTGGGGGATTTTTAAAATCTTCCACTTTTATGTAGTACTAAATAACATTCTCTGACCAAGTAGGCACCAGAGGACCTAAGACAAAGTCATTGCAAAGGCAGGATGACAACACCTTATCAGAGAGACTGTTGAAGATGTTGCCCAATATCAGGGGTCCTGCTTGCAAGTGATGCTCCTGCCTGCATAGGGAAGATCATGGCTTCTCTGGTAGCTAGGAGGAAGACAAGGAGAAGAAACGGATTCTACATCCTAGGAACCAAAACATTTTGTTAGATATCTGAGTTTAGCTACATGATATAGATCTATATGATACAGATCACTTCAATGATTAGGTTTAAACTCTTCAAAACCAGATTAAATGATATTTCAAATGCTTCAAGTGGAGGAGAAATTAACTGACTTGCTGGGTAAATGTCTCTATTATCAGTGAAAAAAAGGGTCCAGTACCAAACGCTTTTAGATTACACTGACAGAATAGGCCAAGATTAAGCATTAGCAGTCATTTAATGAAAAATAACAGTACTACCAAACATTTCTTAGGAAGGTAAAACTAAAGGTGAGTCAGGTTGTTCACAGTATGCTGGCTCTGGCCTTTATGGCAATTAAATGCATCATTGAATGTTATTACAGAAAATTTACAAGAGATATGCTTTATGGTGTGTCTCCTAATGATTATTTGGGTTTATCAATGATGTAACACAAGATCTTCACAAAATCTCTACTACAGGGTGCCTGATAGCCTCCACAGTTTTTGATAGCACAACAACCAAGAGGCTGAAAGAAGTTACTTATAGCCAGGTTCATTTTTCATAATAGGAAACAGCACATAGATAAAATGATTAAACCAGTAATACCTATATCTGTTCCCCCTTACCTCCAATTTAATATTTCATTTTAAAGCTCCCAACTACCTCCATTTCTGATTGACAGAGCTGAATGCAACCTCTCGTTGCAATGCGCTTTTTTGATACTTTCTCTTCTCCTAATGTGTCTTTCTTTCAGTAGGATGAGAATTAATTTTCTCTTCCCTTCCTCTCCAACTAAACAGATTCAATACTAAGTTTTAGTATTCCCTTTGATTCTTGTACCTGCAGTATCTGGTACTGGGCTCTAGGCAGAAGCTGTTTTTTCTTTAATTATTTGGTTATTATTTTCAAAAGACGTGATACTCCCAAAGATAATATACTGTTCTTGGCAACATTTTTTTTCCTGTGTGTCTCCTTGTATTTTACCTCCTCTTATTTAATGCAATACATATATGTATAATGACTTGGTCCTAAGAAGGATAGATAAATGCTTTGATATTAACCTTAAGATACTTTAAGCACACTTCGGTTCTGTATTCTTGTATTGTGAATGTATATAATTCATTAATTTAATTTGTAAAGGGATTACTTCAGAATAATCTCATTAGAGATGATCGTATTACCAGATAGCCTTACATAAGACAATCTCATTAACTGTGCCTCAGGATGTCACTTTAGATATCTGTTTTCTACCCCAAATATAAATTCATGACATGCTTCAAATTGGCTTCAAACTTTAAACTGACAAGTGTTCTTATGATGTGTGTTAACCATGTTTAGTACATTTGTTTTTGTAATTTGTAAATATAGATGCTTTCAGTAAAATTTTAAAGAATTTAAATGCAAGTAGGGATTTAAAGTACTGCGCAACCTTATACTGGAATTATTCTCTATCTTGCATAACATATACAATTCATATCTTTAAATATTTTAGATGTTGTTACTCCGACTGAGTTTTTCACCCCCTTTTTAGATTGTTGCAATTATTTAACATAGACTATCTGAAAGCAGTAATAGACAATTCCTGTTGGTTTTGAAAATATTAAAATTAACCCTTCTAGTTTCTGATTGTATAATGAAAATTATAAAAAAAACCAAAACCAAACCAAACCAACAATGGAAAAAACCAAATGACATGTGATTTATTGTAGGAGGAACAGATTTCTATTCCAAAACACATGATGAGGAAAGAATTGTGTTCTGTGCAACTGGGAGCAGCTTCAGAAATGTGAACCTGCAAATCAAAAAAGTGTTTTTCTGTAGTTATCAATTCTTTTTCTGTACATTGTGTTTTAGATGCAAGCCAGCTGGCTATTCCTTCTAGAATAAAGAAGAATAATGTTTGGATTTGAGCTGGTGGAAAAGGAGGTTAATACAGACACAGCATGAAGAATTCATCCACATTCCTTGGCCATGACTTTTTTTGAGACCTTAAAACTGTTTCCCTCAGCATTCAGTAAAACTGCCAGTGAACTATAGTGTTAAACTGTTCTGTCAGTTTTTGGTGACAACTGAATCATTGCTGCCGATCTTCCTACTTCACTGAGTAAGATGGAGAAGGTTTATTAAACAGTTGTTTCAGTTCCCTAAACTACCAAATAGACTGGCTTCATTCCCTCTCCAGATAGTTGTTCTTTTAACCCAACAGGATGATGCTTTTCCTTTTCCTCTTTCCAGCACAAACCAATATGCATATCAATGATGTGCTATCTACTTTTGGCTAATTGCCAAGAGATATCAATTTTTTTATTTTTAACAAACTTTAAAAATGCGTACAATGTGCTATGTCACAATTTTTATATTATCACAGATTATTTACACTTCAGAATTTTGTTCAAGTTTTTTTTCCGACCTGTCTGAAAGGAAATTATAGAGCAGTGTGAGTCTTGTTTCTCTACAAGAGGACAGTGCAACTATGAGATATTGCTTATCTACCACTAGACTCTTCTGTGGGATTCTGAACTGAGATCTATGATTTTAGGCTGCTGTATTGAAAATCTACGTGCAGGCAGTAGGAGCACTGTTCAAGTGACATACAGTCAAGTGCCCACATTATAATGATAACATATAGCTCCGTTTCACCTTTATCTCCCATAAGACTGTCACTATCACCAGAAAGGTTAAAAGTGCTTGAAAAGTTGTTCTTGCTGAAGAATGGTAAACTGAAGCACTGTGCTAGCAAGATAGTGACTACAGTGGGAGTCAAAGGAAAGAAAAACTTCAAAAATTTTCTAATACCTGGTTTAGAAAGCAGAAAGAGCAGCTCTTTAATTTAATTTAAGGTTCACATAAGGCAGAGCAGAATTCCAAAGAATTACATTCTATTGGTTCTTGTTGGCTGGGAGACACTGCTGCATTCTGGCTTTGTTTTATGTTATTTATGTTTGTCAATTTTTGGCAGGGCCAAAGTAATGCAACATGATGGTATTTGAACCTAGGATGCTGGAGTTTATCTAACCAATCCAGAAGTGTGTGAGGACATGACAGCAGAAACCATAATTGTAAAATATTTTATCCAGTGAGGCTGGTACTTGAAATTGAAAACTCACTTTCTTAATTTGTGATCTGGTATTTTTGGAAAATAATTTTACTAAAGAATGGCTCAATGATAAGACTTTCATGCCAATATATTTTAGACAACTCTGCTGATATTAGCTCCAGCAGCAACATGCTTGGAAAGATTCAAGTCTCAGATAGGTTGCTCTTAAACCATATACACTTGTTTAGCCTCTAACAGCATTCTAAATCTACAGTGAACACACAATAGACAAAAAAAAAAAATAGTGGTAATTTAAGAAATGAGTCAGATGTAATATGAAGCTGTTTAACATGTTATTTGTATTTACCTCTAATTTTGCACTCTGTGTGGATATACAGTGATGTCTTATAACCTTGATGCAAGAATGGCAACAAAAAGATCAATACTGACAGAAAAGACTAATATACTACTGATTTATAGAGAGAACTGAGTGAAAGAGGATGACCTAAAAGAGAGAATAATCAGACACTGGTGACTGACAGCAGATGAACTCCATAAAAGCAGTGTAGTTGAAATTATCACCTGTGTTCATGGAAGAAGAATTTCCCTATTTCAATTAACTGATTTTGAATTGTAAGATATTATCTGCAAAATACTAAAAATGTGTGATACATATTTTTTTAGGCAAACGACCCTTATGAATCTTTACAACTGGCTGGATAGCAAGGTGAAGGCAAAGCAACACTGGCAGTTCCCATATACACATAAATATGTTATTTTTTTACCCCCACAGTTACTGAGGAAATTTATGTCTGCATTTGAGAGCAGATTAGGAACATCTGTCTGCTCTGTAATTGTACCTTCTAATATACACTAACCAATTTCTGTTGTAAGGGAGTAAGATTTTGGATTTTGATGTACAGTTCATTAAATGAGGCTCAGAATTACATACTCAGTTCGAGCACATGATGTTGGAACTTTATCTGAAATATCTGAGCACGTTTGAATATCGAGTTTTATGATAGAGGTAATTAAAATTACATTACTTTAGAGAAATAATTATGGTAAATTGACATCTATATAAAATTCTTGAAATAAGGTTTACAAGAGAAATTCAGTTAATCTTTAATTATGATACTGTTAATGATGAGTGTAACATTCAAAAGAATTGGGGTCAGGAAGCTAGACTTCTCACTGAGCTATGTTTGGGCCAGTGGCTTTCAGCCTTTTTGAGATAATGACTATTAACTCTGGAAGAAAAAATATCTCTTGAGCTAATAAGACAGAAGCAGGAAGTACTTACCCAAGTGTGAGGCACTGGATTATTATGTTAATTATTCGGTTGGAACCAACTCAAGTGTGTGGGTGGGGGGGAAGGGATGAGACGAGGTGGAGGTGAGGTGATGCCTTATCTCACATGTCAGACCCTGTGAGCCCCATGGGTTGACCCTGGAGCAGCTGTCTGTCAAAGGCAGTCCAAGAACATGACCTACACCACACGCCAGAGCCCCTAACTGTAGCATTAAACCTGCATTATATGGGAAAACTGTGGTTTAAACAGGTTTTAAAATGGTTTTTGGTGGTGTCTTTGCAAACACATGCTTCTTCTTCCCACAACCCCCTTTGTTATCCATGCAGGAATGTCCTGGGAAGGTGTCCTGAGGTGTTTCCCATTTGGCCTTTGTTAAGGCCTTCCTGTGATTGGGTGTTCCTGTAAGCCCCTTGAGACTTCTAATTGGTTACTCTGTGAATCCTCCTAAACCCTATCAATGTAACATCCCCCACAATAAACGCTCTCTTGCCTCCTCTCCACGCCCGGTGTCCTGTGACCTGTCTCCGTGCTGGCCATGGGGCCACGTGCGGGGGGGGAGGGGGGAGCACCTCTCCCCTCCAGGCTCAAGGCCTGAAAAAACCCCTGAGAAACCCCTGGAGTTTCCTTTCCCCATCCCTCAAAGCGTTACAATGGTTCTTCAGATGGAAATAGAACTAGAACTGGGCTGGCCCCATGCCATGGATGGGGAAAGGAATCCAGACCTAACCAAGCCTTAAATTACCTAGCACACTGGAACACTGCCCCTCACCCTGCCCTGAAGCCCCACAGTGACCAGTGAGTTGGAAGTCCTGCTTGGGAGGGGTGGCCACAGGGGGTCAAAGTACATAAAAACAGCAGCACATGGTCTCCATTTCACTCGAGACCTACCACCTGGCCGTGTGAAGCTGGACTTGCCCAGGAGTCTCTATAGATAGCTATTTTTCTCTTATTCTTCTCTCTTTCTTTAATCCTTCTTCCCTTAATCTCCTTTCTTAATATTTTGGGTAATTTGGGACAATATGTCATATTTTGTTAAGTTGTATGTGTTTGCATGTGCTAAGTCATAGCTTTGTGGAATACTTTTTTTGGTTGTACATTACCCTTTTAAACTTTTGCCAAGATCTCTTATTTCCTGAAGTTATCATCTTCTGAGAAGATGTATGCAGCATCTTCTCTTTGTGCTACGTCAAAGTATTAAAAACGGAGAACCGTTCTAGAGGTTCAGTGGGTGAATTTTTGGAGCCGTGTATATTTTTAAAGTAAAACACCTGGCTGAGTTTGTAGCTTCGGGGCTGGGGTCTTACACCTACGTGCTGTGCAGACACATGGTGAAGTGTAAGCTGCTCCATGAAATATAGCATGTGTGTTGAGGGGAAATACCATCAACACAGGCCATGCAAGGCTTCGGTCAGCCCAGTAGATATTCCTCCTGGTAGAGTACTGCCCTATGCCTTGACTCGTGTATTAATACTGACCTTTTATGGCATTTGATTCTTTTACATGAAAAAATTAAAGTTAGGACTCAGTCCTGTTATTCACCCTCAGTAAATGTGAATACCATTGCTAAAACAATATTACACATTTGGAAAATACCAGAATTTACAATGGTGTACTCCACTGTTACTTATAGAAAATGAAAATTTCTAGTTCACTAAACTAAAAGTATACCTAAATTACTTATAGAAAAAGAAAATTTCTAGTTCACTAAACTAAAAGTATACCTAAATGGACACATATTTATTCAGAAATTTTTTGAGTCTGTGTAGTATTGTTGTAAAAGGTTGGTGGAATTGTTTCCTTAAGGGTTCTGATGAGATGGTCTTTTGATACATTTCCTATTTTTTAGCCTAGAGTTGTGCAGTAATTACAGTACATCAACATCTGAAGAACAGTCTGGGAACAATTGCAGTTTTCCCTGTGGACTTGATAAAAAATTGAAAATCGCTATCCAAAAAACTATATTACCTTTCTTTACATCTGCAGAATTTTTCTATCTATCTAAAATGTCAAAAGGAAGTACCTTTGAATTTGTTTCTATTGCTTTTAATAATTTAAATCTCAGAAATATTTTTATAAATAAAACAAAAACTGTAGCATAGTATTGAAACTTTAATGTCATAGTACAGTGGGCTCAGTCTAACATAGTCTGTTTACACTGCTCTGCAGAAATTTTTATCTTACAGTGTAACTTCTTGGGCAGTAGGGCAAACAAGGCAAAGAGAGTTTCTTTAGAAGCTAGTCTCCTGCCCAGTCTTAAACTTCTTCCCAGGTTTTCCCCAGTTCACTTACACCTTTATGTTTATTGTCAGGAGACTCTCTGGCTTTTTTTTCCTCACCAGCTTTCAATAGGCTATATGAACTCGAATCCTATTTATTTCTGGTTCTGTTGCATGTTCAAGCCTAGTAAGTGTTTTTTTCTCATGTTAGCCAACAGTCTAACGTCTGAGCTCATGTGTCCAGAAATATAACTTTGATCACTCAGCATTTAATTTAATCGAAGGCCATATTTCTGCTTTATATATCAGCAATGCCATTTTTTGTTCCCATGGATGTTTGTAGCTCTCTGGATTGGCAAATTTTGATTGTCTGAAATAGTATGGTCTGCTTTACTTATTTATTCATGCCCCCCACTTTCAAGTCTGCATTCTTATTTTCTATCACTAGACTTCAAAATTATTCCACACTTATATTAGTTACTGATCAATTGCAATGTTCATTCTTTACCTTTTAAATTCAGTTATTTTCAGATCAACTGAATTAGAGAAAAAGGAATAATCAAGTCTTGAACTGTCATCACCAAATGCTTATCACAACCTTAGGTTTAACATTTGGGAGACATATAAAGCAGCATTTTTCTGCTGAGAGTAGAGCCCAATCCTGACTCCACAGATTAAAAATAAAAGAAAAAAAAAGTATCACATAAAAGTATAAGCAAAGGATATTTTTTGTCTTTTCTATTTTAGTATACTCCAAAAGAGTTTAATGACTCCAAGAATAGTGAATCATTGTGGCTAATAAGACTGCTTTGTCTTTTGTCAGCATGGTGTTTTTACAATTAATTTTATGGAACTCCTAGCCCAGTTACACAACTGGAATCTGACATATGAAAGGACATCGAAGCTTCTAAGCTAAATGTTCTTTCTGTATTAATCCTTAAATTTCTTATTCTCTGATAGTTTTAGTATAAAATACATGAAGTAATATTTGTGTTGGCTACATATACAAAGAAAAAAGCAACAAACCTGCAAATATATACAGCTAATTACTTAAAACCCCACAGCAATACTGTCTTTTTTAAATCTTTTCCCTGAAGAAGGAAAGATTGCATATTTTACTTGAAGATTTTTCATATATATAATCTATTTGTAAGAAGAAATCCTCCTGCCACTGGTAACGCATTCCAAAAGAAGCAAAATTTCAGATCCAACTGCTGTAGTCAGAGATCTAAAGTTTTCATCTTTTTCTGTCTTGTTACTAAAACTTTCAGGCAAAAATTCTCATCTGCACAACATTGTCCTGAAGCAAGGAAGAGAAAGCTGTGTTGCAGATGGAATTCTTGCGAGGGAATCTAAAATGATGGAAAAATTTTGCAGATGTCATCAGGTTATCTGTTCTGTAACACAGGACTGCAGCTTTTGCTGAGATATACATCTGATAAAGCTGTGAGTTTTGATAATGTATTTCTGCCTTTTATATGCCACCTATTCTTTCTATGATTGTGGTCATTTGTATGGAGTTATCAGATTTCAAGCACTGAAAATGGTGCACTAATTTTACAGGCAGGTATACACATTTTCTGCCCATGCCATCAATTTCTGAATTATACATACTCCCACACATACAGACACACTGGCGGTTAGCAAAGTAAAGTGAATATTAGCAATACATTCTCAATTACATTTTCCTCTGAAGAGGTTGAGTTGTTTCATTTCTATAGTCACAAAGGTTATGTGAGGGAACGAATAAAATTATTTTTATAATAGTAATTCAAGCTATCCTAAAGTATAAGAAAGAGGAATATCAATTCATTGGTTAATGTAAAACTTACTAAAAATTATTCGTTTTCCTTATTCTAGCATTTCTCAGATAGAAATTGACTTTTTTAGTCTGTTTGGACTTCTATATGTACTTGCAGTTGAAAATGTATTATTATTTAGGATATATTACTTGGCAGCATATTAAGCACAGCCATTTTATTTATTTAATTTTTTATTTCTTTAAATCTGCAAACTTCTTTTACGTAAAAGGGTTCTAAAAAAAAGATCACCCGAGAGACAAAGAAATAGAAAAGGAGGAAAATATTTTTCAATAAGTGAAAGTTCCCTAGTTCCATTATTTCAGTATTCTCTTCTGTATTTTTTTTCATAATGCTACTTTAGTACTTCCCCAAATAGTAGTAAAATAGGTTTTGGATATATTTTTTTTTAGAGTAGTGTACTAAACCCCACATCTTTTAGCAGTGGATCAATCTAAAATAATCAATAAATAGGAGAACTTACCTAGATAAATTTACACAGTATATTACTATCATGCTGTTTTTCTCTGTAAATTTTGAAGGAAGCAATTTGAAAGAAGTTAACCATAATATGCCTTACAAATATTATATTTGAGTTATGCTTTAATATAGTTATGTGGGACCTAGAGGATGAAAGAGAATGAATTGTTGTTTTGGAGTATATCTGTCTCTAACAATCACTATGTCTTCTGTTTCTGTATTGTACTGTAATTACTATTAGGTGACAATACATTTTTAGCTTACATTCCTATACTATGATTTTAAGTGTTTTAATATTTCTTCATTTCAAAGGGAATGGATGTTAGCTTATAACACAGCTGTGTTCTATTTTGATTTCTGCTAACAGCATGTCAATGTCCATCACCCATTGAAAATGGGTGTGAAGGCTTGTTTAAAGCACTCTCAATCACTCACAAAATAAGGGGTTTTTTCCCTCTTGGATACTCAGTAAACATGGTCTGCAGATATTTCAACAAATGACTACTTCAGAAGAGTTATAGTACAAGTGTTATTACTGAACTATTTGACTGACAAGCATCATAGATTAATTCTTTTAATGACAACAATATTGTAGATATAAACCACTGAAGACACTTGCATGTAAATATGATTTTCTTATAGCTCTATGCAGTAGTTAGGACTGAGTTTAGTCTTTTATGTACATTATGTTTATGACTATACAAATACTTGAATGCTTCAAATTTTCCTAAATGATACAAATATGAACAAAAACAGCACCCTGAAAGCCATTGCAATCACAAGAGACTTTTTAATTAGCAATCACATCTGTGCAAGAATACTATATTTTGCAAAGTTAGCAGCAACCTAAACCATATTATTAAATTTTGAAAAAGATTACAAATCTCAGCAGACCTGTTTAACGATTCAAAAACTAGTGTGAAATGATACCTCTGGCCTCCTGAGTCTAGTTTGAAAATAGCTAAATTTTCCATAATGATGTCATTAAATATTTAATAGTATAATATTTTGAACACCTTTCCAACATAAATGACATTAAAATTTAACCTGTTTAAACTGTTAAAGGTTATCTGAGAAAATTCCATTAGAATACACTTTCAAAGCTAATAAAGATGCCTTGATAGTAAAAGATGGCTTTTGTGAAAAAATTCAATTAATGTAAACAATAAAAAAATGAAGATCAAAGAGAACAGGTAGATTCTTTATGAAGTATTTCATAAGGTTATGAAGTAAAATTGTGAAACATATTTTATTTTTCAGCATTTTACTATTGATCCTATGTAATCCTGATCAGAATGTAGCTGCTAATAGAGTCCAATCACTCTATTAAATTATAGCAAAAGCTGTAAAGAGACAGTAAGGTGTGAAGAAGTATTTCCATTTTAAGATAAAGCAAAAATTCATTATATGGAAAAATGTCTAATTTTTCTAATAGAATAAAACTTTAAATGTAAAGGAAAATACTTTTGCTTATATTCTGGCGATAAATTGTCCCCTTGATTTTGCTTGCTACCAACAGATACTCTAAAGGAGCTCTGTGACTACAGCTTTTATTCTTTAAATATCAAATATCTTTGCTGTTCCATCAAGGTCCTGATGGCACACGAGATCTGATCTAATTCCTTTACTGCTAGCAGAGTGGGCAAAAAGCAGCTCATCGACTATTATCTGCCTTCATGAGGTTGATGCCTGATTATGATCGTCAGCTTCTCCGTGTAACGGTGTGGTATTTCACCGAATGGACAGGAAACAGCTGGAAGTCACACATCAGCAGTACGAAGAAACAACCATTCCATCACACGAAGTTGAAGGCAGCATTTCAACTTGGCGTATTACTCAGGACTTCAAAGATCTGCATCAGGTTGCAAAAGTGACCTTCATACTGAGCTCAAACATTTTATGTTTCATTTTAACTAAAAAATGGAAATCTTATGGCAAAACTCTTTCTCTTTTAGAGTTTTGCTTTTGGAGGAGAAATAGAAATGTTGGAGGCTTAATAATTATTTTATTAATGATTTAGAATGTGTTAATATGTATTACCAGTTTGACTTTTAAGCTGAAATTTGTCAATTAGGGCAACAAAAAAAGTGAATCTTTGCAAGATTTCTGTTCACTAAGATTTGTAGTCATTCTCTAAATATTTCTGTATTAATTCAATCTAAATAATTCCATTGACATTACTGGAGTCGTTCATGCAGTTGCCAGAACTGAGTTTTATTGTTAAATCTGTAATGTCATGAAGGATTCATGATGTTAGGTTTTGTATAATGTGCAGAATGTTATAGTCATTTCTCTGAGAGAAAAACACTGTATACTAAATTCAATTCTGTTTAAAATTAAAAAAATACTGTGAGAAGAATCCTGTATCAAACTCACTGTGGTGCCAAATGACATCCTTTTTAAAGCTCATATAAAATAATTCCAATCGATTGGAAAATCGGTCACAATGCTGAATTGTCTACTGTTGTCTTCAACTTGTCTTTAACAGGAGGGAGCATGGGAGAAAAGAGCTTGTGAGACTTGCTTTACTAAAAATCATACAGTAGAGTTTAAATCCATTTGTTATGGCTTCCTGTATGAAAACGAATTGTAGCTAATTTAGAATGGATATCAGAGGCTGTGATGAAGGGCTTAGTTGTTGGGCCAGTATCAACAATGGGTTTACATTGCTTGGTAGGTGGACACGTATAAAAAGCACTGAAGAAATCTGTTCATGTATGTGGATGCTTAAGGTCATATTCTCTCAGAGTATACAGCCTCTTAGCAGTTTTGGTTTTAACTAACATAATAATTTGTTTTCCTTTTGTATACATTAATTTGATGAAATAAAAAATATTCCTCTAATATCCCTTGGATGTTTTTAACAAAGCATTTTGTTTGAATATAACAAATTTCATTTAGGAATTGAGCACTGGCAGAAAATCTTGTAATGTGCATGAGATATTTGAGAGATTTTAAATGATAAAATGATATTATCTCCTATTGATAAAAGATCTTACTATGTGATGTTTCCTTTCATCCCTATTCTTATTTTTGCATAGGGAAACAATAATTTCCTATGGATAATTTTCTGTGTTCTGCAACTTCTTAAATAGATCATGAAAAGTAGCAGAAAACTTATAACAGATTTTGATTATGACTAATCCCTAGATTTTTAGAGGAGGATCAAAGCTGACCAAATCAGCTTTTATATCTGTCTCCACTGTCATAAATCTTCTTTATTTTCAGTTATTTTTTTCTTTTTGACAATCACCTTTCTACAGTGCTTCTCTCCTTAAACCATTTTCCTAGATCTTAATGGAGAGTTTCTCTTTCGTAGCCTCTTCTCTCCATCATACTTTGTCTTATTAACTTCAGACTTTCCAGAAATAAACGCATTTAAGACAAAATTTGAGGGGCGACAGTGCAGTTTTAGTAGAGTTCACTGCAAGCATTATTGTTGAAATTCAGGCTTTCAGCTGGATTTCAACTTGGAGCAGTAATATGAAGTATATAGTCTGCTCTACCTAAAGAACTATTTTAATTATAATTGAAGGAATAATTTACTCTGCTAGAACCTGATTCTTCAAAAGTTATAGTTCCAGTAAGCCCTTCTCATGGCAGTCAATGACAGATTTGGTGTTTAGTATGAGAACTTGCCTTTAGCTCTAATTCCTTCCATTTCTCTATTTCTCTCCTTCATGCTTTTCTTACAGAAATATTTTAATCTGCATGCACAACCACCACCTAACCTCCATCTTGACATCTAACTTTTTACATATATATTTCTTGGAAGTAGTTTTCAATTATCCCATCTGATCTTTCTAAATTCATTTGAATTTTATCTTTTAAGACAAATGGCTGATTTAGTCCCAAGTTAATATTTACCTTAAACTGAATTCTAAGGCAGTGAAAAACTGAATTCTTCCTTCAATAAGTAAACTTCTTTGTATTTATAACATGTGGTATTCATAATTTATTAGATAACATGTCATATTTTAGTCCACAAGAAACATAATGAGTTTCACACTGGGGTATCAGCACGGGGCTCGCCTAAGGGAAACTTGGTTATTTGAATAAGACAGAAAACCTATTGATTTAATGTTCAGGACTCCAACAATTTGTCTACAGCATGATAGTGAAACATTGTGTGGAGCTCAACATTAAACTGAACACTAGTCTTAGAATTTACCAGCAGGCACAGGAAAAAAAGAAAAACAGGATCTTAATTACCTCATCAGTTATGTAGGTACAGAACTTATTCACTTCAGTAGCAGTCATATATGTAGAAAGAGACAGATGACATGGGGTTTATTTTTGATATTTCATTCCATGGCTACCTTTAATGTCTTTTCTGAAAAAAAAGCAGCTTTGACTTAATGAATAGAAGAAAATATCTGGGATGTTTTTGCAATGAAAACCCAACTTTGCAAGAAAGGAAAGTATTTTAAAGTGCAATTTAGATTTGATTATATTTCATTATCTGCAATGTTTAAGACGGGACAGATTCCTTCATTATTTAGAGAGTAACAGAAGGTATACGTTCATATATGTAAGTCTCCTAGTCTCAGAACGAGTCAATAGAATTATCCATTATTACTCTTTCCTCCAGATATTCTTAAGGATACTATTGTCCAGCTGTAGAACAGACATGGCACTAACCAAATCCTGAGTGACAGCGGTCAGAAGCCCTTGCAAATGGCTATGGAAGCTGTCTATAGCTTCTCTCTCCTCTATTTCCATTCATTCCTGAGATAAGAATGATGAAAATAAGGAGTATGGGGGGTGCAGCTTTAATAACTATTATTTGTAGGTAACTTTACCATGCCACACTGTGAGGTTACTAGGACAAAACTGTACTTAATTCTGCATTTGAATATAATTTAATTGACAGATTGTACTTGCATTCATTTTGGTTTTTGTTCCTGCATCTTGGAGAAAAAGAATAGTCAGATGTAAATACACATATTGATTTCTTCTTTCAAAAAACTCATCCTCAATTATTTGCTCTTTATGAATGGAGGTCTACACATGCACAAATATTTTCTTTAATCATTGGTTAACACATGCTGTTCTTAACAACTGCTATTTCACACTGCCACTTGTTAATTCATAAATTGGTTCATTGAGTCTAGTACAAGACCAGAATGATACACACAATCTATGTCAAGTCTTCTTCCTCCTCTTTGTTTTGGAATTCAGTGCCCACCAAGTTCTGTATAAAAATGATTCAGTCTTTTTTCATAGATCTAGGAACTATCATTATCATCACAGGCAGTAAATTACACAGTCTTCTATCAGACTGATGAATGGATGTTCTGCTAAACCATCTGGCATGCTTCTATTAAAAAGGAGCTCCTTTTTTTTCAGATGGAAAATCCTTTCAAAAAAGTCTATCCATCATAGCTGAGCTCATTGCATCTTGAGTTCCTAGGTATTGAATACTTACTATTTTCACATTTTTTGTACTGATTATTGTTTCTAGATGCAGTAATTTTGTTGTTTTATATCTTTTGAACACAATTCTTTGTGTACGCTATTAAAGAGTGAAATTTTTGAGTAAAGGAGAGAACATTAGGGAATAAAATATATTTATTCTCCTTTAAAGAATTTTTGATGTATTTATACAATTTTGTGTGGACAGCTACCACAGAACATGGCTTAGAATAGGTGCTTTCTTTTCCTCTGTCAGTGATCAACTTCCTCAATCAGTGTGGCCTAAAAATCCTAGCACTGTGATCTATGAAGAAGAGATAACAACCATGAGGATGCTCTTTTGTGCAAATTTGCATTTGTTTTTGAAATATTTCAGTACTCCCTAATTTTACCAGTATATCGCTTTATGCATTTTTCTTCTTTTGTTCTTATTTAGAAGTCGTAAGACCTCATTTTTCTAATTATCTGTGTAATAATAGACAACCTCTGGTAATGAAAATCTCTACCGTATAACTAAAAAATTTATCTTCATGTGTTTCAAAAATACTTAATCTGACAATTCAGTAGCTATTTGAAAAGAAAAATTATTTCAGATCAGAAGATAACCCAAGATTAAGGAAGAAGAAGACAAGGAAAATTTGTTTGTTCTAAACTATGACTCCAAGCATGGACTTCAGGTGAAAGCTTCTAAATTTCAGACACACATGATATTGGTGCTTCAGTTCCTTTGAAGATACAGAAGGACAGAAATCTAAAAGAGGAAACAATCTAACTAAGATTTTAAAAGGCAAGAGGAGACAAGACATATTACATCTACCATGACAGAACTGTCGAAAGCTTGGAGTTCAATTTACTAGATTAATATGCATTACTGAGTAGAGCACTTTGGTTATACCATACACTTTAACGGTGCTATTTGTGAGATGTTACAAACAGCTTCTTTCTCAGGTTACATGACCTCTGTCAGAACAGCAGAAGACAGTCTGCCAATGTATTGCAGAATTCATCCATATGAGCATACGTTCCTGTGCTTCCTGACTTCCTAAACGTAATTGCAACTAAAAGTGCTCTGAAATTATATTCAGATAATCATTAAAATAGTTAACCAGAAGTTCCTGTTTTATCTTTACATTTGAATAGTGGCACCACTTGGGATTTTCTGTTAAAGATTGCTTAGGAACAGATGTTACTGGAAGAGGTTAGGAATGACATTTCACCTCTGTACATGAGTTGTGTTAGCTGCCATGACAATGCAGCTATATATGCACAAGATTTATTCAAAACATAGTTTTATATAGCCTAGAACTACCAAACTCCTATGGCTTTATGCCCACTCAAAAAAGCCTGTCAGGAGTTTGACAAGGATGAGGTACAACAGTAACTTTCCTCAGTGGCAAGTTTGCAGGAGAGGTATCTTCAAAAATGAGAATTAGTGCATTAGGAAGCTGTGTGGTCTAAAATATGGAATTCTAAACACACAGATGAATTCTTCACAGAAAGTTTTGTATTTTGTGTTAAGTATGTTTTACTGGTTGAAAAACTTTTTGTACTTCTATGCTACCACACTGTTACAAATAACAACACAAAAAATTACCAATGATTGTACACAGTGTGTGACAATACAGATTGAACAGTTACCACAGAATAGAGAAATACCCTTTTTTTTCCATTTTGAGTATAGAAGATGTTGCTAAGACTTCTGTAAGAAGGAAATACAAAGATGAATAGGCATCTCTAATAACAATACATAGTCTCCTTGTGTAATGCAGAATTGTTATAGCATTATATTTTTTGTGGAACAGATACTTTCATGGGGGATTCTTGCAACCAGCATTCACTAGTTTGGCAATGCAAAGACCACCTGGTTCCAAAAGCTTTTTTAATCACCTCCTCTGTGCCATAACATTCAGTACTTCTGTCTCTACATGTGCTACTTAAACATTGTATGAATTAAGGCAAATTCTGTTAAAAAAATAAAACAAAATTCACAATTCCCATTATATATATTCTAAACAATGTATAATTTCATGTGCTGATACACAAAAGGGGGGAAAATATTGTTTCAGTGTAGAAAAAAAATATTTTCTATTTCTGCAATGCAGTACTGCATTTCCTTTAGTTGCAGAATACATGGGTCTTAAAATAGATTAGGTATGGGATATAGCAATTTCACTATGCTACCAGTTAGATTTTTTTTTTCTTATGGAGATAGAATAAGAAAAGCAGGAAGAGTCCTTTGGTCAAGAGGAAAGAGCGAGAAATTCCAGATGTTTGCAGTTACATATGCTTGGAAAGAAAAGTTTGAAAATATGGATAGGGGCAAGTATGGCACAGTACAGAACTGGAATCTTCAAGTTTATGCAGCATCACCGCTGCGAGAAGAATACAGTAGAGATATGGGCCTCAGTTATGATGGAAAGAAAAGTGCCTAAGAATGAGAGAGCATTCTGGGGAGATTTCTGAAACTTGAAAAGTCAACAAATTAACCAAATCCAGGCCTTGAAAAGAAAAAAAGATCTCCCTGTAAGGATAAAAATTTAAACACTTTTTCCTGTTCTGTTTTTCACAACTTTTTCAAATTAACTTTTGAAATATATGGAATATTCTAGGTTATATTTGCGTATCAGCTGCTTTCTTCAGGTGTATGATACTCTTAGGTTTTCTTTGAAATGTTTAGTATAGAGAAAAGTTGCTACAGCTCTGGTCATCCCCAAGGATTTATAGACTTTCATTACCATAAAGGACTGGTATCTATGTTGAAGTTTATGATGTTGCTTGAAGTATGGTTGCCATTTCTGTGTATTTAAAGTTCAAACTTATTATAGGGAAAGTTTTCTGACTGTTGCCTTAAGAGTTATGAAATTATATTGTAATTTGGGCAGATCAACAACTTAATATTTGAATAACTCTCAAGAAATACCTTCACATATCTGGAAACACACTATAGTAATTGCAATAATATCTTGACCAAGAAGAAAAGGTCAAAACTGCTTCTTGGATAAGTTAGGATTAATGATCCTGGAGGGACATGTTTGCATTTGAGTAAATTGCTAGAAACCATTATACAAGGGTAAAAGTATACAAAAAACCCAAAACTGGCAAAGCCTTCTCTGCTATGGTTTTCTGCCTAAAATTTTCTCCTTTTAATGGAACCTGACATAGAGTACATTTTAAACATATCCCAAACCTAAACTTTATCTTCTGCATCTTGCAAGCATGTAAAGCTTGTCAGTGAGGTACAAAAAAAAAAAAGAAAAATAAGATATTTTCGAATTAAATCTTTGTGTAAGCAGATCAAGGATAATTAACGGTAGTTTCCCTTCTCTTTTTTTTACTGCTTTTTCCTTACTAACATTTGTAAGCAAAAAGTTTTCAGGATAAGTAATTAAGAGAGAACTTCATTGTTTTGGTGTGGCATTCTTAAAGTTGAATGTAGGAACACTTTCCAAACAGTATAACTATATATTATTCTGGAGGGGTATAAAAGGCGAGAAGATAACACTCATCTCAGAGGCAAATGTGAAGCCATACCCACAAGATGAGGTATGTGAGAAAGTACCTTTTCATCAGCTGTAGCTAGGAAAGCTTCTGAATAGAAAATAAAACATGAAGAGGATGAATACTAAAGGAATCTACAAAAAGAAGTTGTTGGTACATTTTAGGCTTTCAAAAATAATCCAATTTATGTATTTACAAGAGCTAAATTAGGCAACATCAGTTTATTTCTAAGGCATTTTTCAGATTTCTTTTCCTGTTTTAACCTTTATTCATGAAATATCTTTTTCTTTTTATATATCTGTGTGTCCTTGTATGCCTATGTATACAGTCAGGAACATTAATGTATGTTATTCCTAACAAAAAGACCAAATGTATATTTCAGAAGTACATAGCAGTATGGAAACACTCTTGTAGGACTTTTTCCTCCTAGAAATTGATTCACTACTCACAGTAGATTCTGGAAACATGATGGTACAAATGATATAGTAGTTCATTATCTTTATTTTCTTCTCCCAAAAGCACATTTTTAACCCACATTCTGTTTCTTCTGAAACACTCAACTGTCTTAAAACTTAAAATACACAGTAGCCTTTGGAAAAAGTGACAGTCCCACCATGATTTGAAAGAACAGCAGTTAAATCATTATTGAAGATTTGTTCTTCTCCTGCCTCTAATGTAATCCTGCTAGTCAAAGAAAAGAGAAACTCTACTGATAAATTCATTTATCTATTAAAAATAGATAAGATGCTTAACAAAATATCATAGAATTGTCTTTAAAATATTTTTAGTTTCAATAAATAGTGTTTCACTCAAGTTAGAAGAACAAGAAAACAACTGGAAATATTTCCAAGGAAATGAAGAACCCGAATTTGAAAAAAAAAAAAGTCTGAGATTAGCATCTAGCAACATCTTTTAACTGTGTACTCGCTTCTGTGAAGTGCAGCACTGCATCAGCTGACTCTCAGTTACCCATTTTCCAAAAAGGAATTTCTACACCCAGATTAGTTTTCAAAATGTCCTGGACCATTCGTGCAGAGAGTTGTGAGTCCTCACAAAGCAATTCATGTTTAGAGCCAGCGCATTAAATGTCTAAACTATCTTATCTGGAAGCATGAACAGGTGTTAGGTAGAGAAGGCTTTCAATTTCATTTGCCTGTGGCTGAGTTTATTACTTGCAAGACCTTGAAGGAGTTGTTAGATTAGCTCAGAATTCATACAGCTTCATGGGGCTTGATGTATACTTGTTCTTCAACAGGAAAGCAGAAAGTCTCTGTTTTCTTTTAAAGATTTTGAGGGATGGCAGTTTTGCAGAACAAGCTGGTGTTAGGCCATTCTCACAGGCACTTCAGTGCCCTTCTTTGTGTTAGGATGTTAAAAAAGTCTGTCATTTCCTAGGAGAACACCTAATGATCAGACTGCAGGTAAGCTTCTCAAAGCTGTGCCACTGTGCAGAAATAATTTAAGACTCATCAGACCGTAACTTTCTAGCTCAGCATGTAGAGCACTTACCTGAGGGAGGGATAGACTCAGATTTGTATTTCTCCCCCAAGCTAGTTTGTGCAGTTTTTCATCAAATAAACATTCAATAAAAGACTGGAATGCACTTGTTCAAAGAATGAAAAGCTAGGACTCTTACAACGAGGCCAAGAAACCCCTGCTAGACTAAGGCAGGTTAGCTGAGGTCCCTGTTGCTAAGCAGCTGAAGGCATCCCAGCTGGGGAGATGGCAGCTGTTGGTCTGTACTATCTAAAGTCGAGAAAAGAGTGAATCTAGGTTTTCTACTCCATAACTTTACCAAGCACTGAAGTGAGACTGACAGGTCTGTAGTTTCCAGGGTTCTCCTTCTTGCCTTTCTCGAAAACTAGGACAACATTTGCCAGATTCCAGCCAACTAGGACCTCTCTGGATTCCCAAGACCAGTCAAAAATCATCAAGAGAGGTTTTGCGATGACATCAGCCAGCTCTTTGAGGATTATGGGATGAACCTCATCAGGTCCCATAGATTTGTAGGGATCCAGGTGGAGCAGCAGATCCCACACAATTTCAGGGTTGATTGGGAGTTGATCATTCTCACAGCCATGGTCCTCCAGCTCAAGGCACTGAGATCCCCTTGGTCTGTCGTCTGTGTTGAAGACAGAGGCAAGGAAAGTGTTAAACACCTTTGCCTTGTCTCTGTCCCTGTTTGTAAGGTGACCATCTTCATCCTTTAGCGGGTCAATGATATTTCTGTATTGCCTATTGCCATTAATATATTTGAAAAAACTCTTTTTATTGTCTCCCAGATTTCTAGCAGCTTCAGCTCCAGCTGAGCTTTGGCCGGACAAATTTTCTCCCTACAGTGGCAAGCAGCATCTCTAAATTCTTCCCATGTCATTTGATCTTGCTTGCACTGGGCATACACCTTCCTTTTTTGTCTTATTTCCAAGAGAAGATTTCTGCTCAGTCAAGCTGGCCTTCTCCCTTGCCTGCTTGATTTTTGACAGTTGGGAATTGTCTGCTCCTGCGCCCTTGGGAGGTGATGTTTAAGAAGTGACCAGCACTTGCAAAAGCATCTGATGGACCCCAGCACCTGCAAAAGTGTTTTTCCAGGGGACCTTACTCAATAATTCCCCGAGCAGTCTGAAGTCTACTCTCCTCATGTCCAGAGCTGAGCTTTTTCTGGCACTTTTCCTTCCATCAACGAAGGTTTTGAACTTGATCACTTTGCAGTTGCTGTGGCCAAGACCAGTGTGAAATAATAGCAGTGATCTGTTAATAAATAGGAGGCATCTTACAGAAATACATCAGTTACCTTAAAACACAGATATTCCAGCAGTTTTGTAACTGGAATGTGAGAGTTGCCTTTCCTGATGCTGATGTTTTGCAGAACCAATTGAGAAATAATAGCCTGCTGGAGAAGCAACATTGACACTTTCTTTCAGTTGTCTGTACCAGCACTGCCATTGAAAAAGACTGTCAGACAAAAAGCTCTAAAAAAAAAAATCCTAGGAGCACTAATATTTGCACAGGTTAAATATGAATTGTATAAATAAACACTAAAAAAGTATTCTTCAATACCAGCTCCTCTATTTACAGCTCAAACGTGAAGAACGTACACGAGTTTTTCACGGCTCCAATTTCAATTTTTTTTTTCATTTTATTGTATCTCTAAAAACATCATCCGTTCACTAGGGAACTGAATATCACCAAGGTCACTTGCTCAGTTTAATTAATATTTGTTAAAATTCCTCTATTATCTCTTAATCACTCAATACTGTTATCATACATATTGAGATACTTGATACAAAGGTCATTTAATTTTTAAATGTTTGGCATATTTTAGTATATTGAGTGTTCCTATGAATAAAATAATTTAATTTGTTCTGTAAGCTTAATGTGAATGCAAACCAGAGTGTCCTGGCCTTTTTCTAATCAGCATTAGAGATGTGCCAAATTGTCAACAGCTCGTGAGCAACATGAACACTACAGTTCTTCACACCCCTTTGAGTTCATATCAATCATTTGAAAATCACATTTTTTTTCCGAATGAGCTGTCACTATCAATTTGAATACTAGCTGTTCGACTGGAATTTGTCCAGTTTTTCAGCAAGTCACTTGGTACACTGTATCATAAAGCAAACAACTTGCAAAAGCAGATTCTTTTCATAATGCTTGTAGGACAGAATCTAGGCATTTCAAGATTCCTTTGCTAGGTGAGACTCAGCTTTCATCTGTAAAAATCTAAAGATTATTCAAAGAAAAGAGACTTCTGAGACTTTATCTAGTATATTATGATGCACAGAACTTTAAATATTTTTTCACTATATAATGTTTTGATAGAAGTAACAAAGTAATAAAATAAGAACGCTCTGAAATGGTATGTATTTTTTTATCTTGTGCAATATATAGTCTGTGTATTATTTTAAATATCAGTTTAGCAGATACTTATGCTACTTCCCCTGAAGGAATAAAACTCAAAAAGTCATTACTGGTGAATTTCCATATTTCTGCACATATTTTATATTTGAGGAAACTAGGATTATTTTAATCAATTTAACACAGAGTGGAACTTTTTCTGCTCTTTGCTTAATGTCCGGGGCTTTTTCCTGTTTTAATTTGCCTGACTCTAGTGTACGATAACAGTTAGTGGCTGGTAAAACAATTTGGGAAGAGTAAAAGTATTTATCTTGAAACATGTCAGGACAGACCATTTAATACATTTCCAAAGACATATCAAGAAAAATTATTAATCATATGAACTTGCTTGCAAAAATTACATCCCTTCCTTTTTCTGTGTGTTAGAAAACAAGCTTCTAAATTTTACTAACAAAAGGTTTTCATGACTTCTCTGCCATTACTGACAGAACACAGAAATAAATTGTAAACATCACACTTTTTCCTTCTTTCTCTGCAGTGAAAAGGACAACATAAGAAACCTTTTGAGGTTTTATATCCACATTCATTTCTTTTTTTCTTTTTTCCCAGCTAACTAATCTAGAAGGTTCTGAGTACCTTAAAAATGTTTTAAGGACATGAAAACTATGACTGGTTATTCTGTGGATACCTTATGAATATCCAGCAAAACTTCTGATTAATTGATTTGATTTGATAATTTTTTTACCAAATCTACTTTATAAAAATTTGAAGAAAATCAGCAGTAAGTATTATACCTCTATCTATTATCCCTTTTGGGAAAGGGAAGAGGGAAGAGGGGAGAGAAGGGAAGATAGACATCTGACTACTAAAACTTCAATGAACTACAGAACCTGGTAGCATATTGCTTAATTATATGACTACTAAAACTTCAATGAACTACAGAACCTGGTAGTATATTACTTAATTATATGAAGTTATGAAAATTGGGTTATACTTGAGTACCATCTTCTAATACGCAATTTAGGGCTTGATTATGCCCTAAATGTAAGTTCGATCTCTGATTTAGCAAATGTGAATAAGTGCAGCATGAATCACAGAATCAGAACTGAGCTTTATTTTTATTGTGTCTATACCAATATTTAATTTTCTAGTCATATTGACCATATGTCAAGGTTTACTGTGCGGTTATTATGTTTCTCTTTGAGTACAACATAAAGATGAATACACGAGAAATTATCCCATTAGAAACTTCTTCTAAGTAGAACTATGAAACACCAAGAGCTATTGAAATACAAATATTAACCCCTATTGCTAGAGTATTTCACCAAGTTGTAATCCAGTTTTATCTGGTTTTGAAAGTGGGAGCTTCAAAAGAACTGTAGAAAACAAGGTATGTGATAAAGCACACTAATTAATTAGGTTTTCAAAAATAAGGATCGTTAAGTAAGTGCATAATAAAGCACATTTTCTCCTCTCAACTCTGTTCTCTTTGCTTATGAAAACATTTTAATATATTAATGCCAATTTATTATTAATTTCATAGAATTTTGCTATTTTTTCAATAAATATTACAGTGATTTCTGAGTGTGACACCTTAAGGCAAAAAACCCCGTGCATTCCAGCAATTTGACATGATTTATATATCATCCATTATTGATTTACTGTTCCATCTAGATAGTGTAATAGTTGATTTGAAATCTAGCAACCATTATGAAATTTATTACTGTCAGGAGAGTACAATAAGTAATAGGAAACAGCTTAGTCAAATAAAAGAAATACAGTCTGCACTTCTTCACTAAATGAAAATTCCTGTAACTGCTCTTAAGACAGTAGTGAGTCATGAGATGCAGTAAGGTCATACAAGATGCACCATCTCAAATAGCTGAATGGACTTATGAATAATATAAACCAACAAAATACCTGTGCTTGCTGTTGTGCCTGAATTTAAACATGTGAAATTATAGGAAACCCTGCAAAAATGTGACCAAAAAAATGCTAGCTATTTGAAACACTCTGAAACAAAGAGCACATTGGCAAAAGCAGCAGGACAGTTTAAGGTGAAATTCAGAGCCATGCAAGTACTCAAACAGGAAAACATTGATGCTTGCTCTATTGACAGTGGCAAAACCACTGAAATTTTCCACTGCTAGTCTGCATCTTTGTTTCAAATAATTCTGGAGATTTTGTTGTGCCCTTCAGGTACTCACAGCTTCTCAGAAGAGACACAAACAGGAAAATCCTAGGGCCACATAAGTTTTTCAGGGGATACCTTCCAGCATTTGAAAAAGTGGAACTAACATGACCTAGGTTCTGTCCTGCTTCTGTCCTATGGGAAAATACCTTTGTGTTAAAGCCCTACACTACTGTGAGGGAAAACTGTGGCAGTCTTACCTGGTTGTTTCACTTCTGCCTTTTGTAGTTTTTATTATGAGATTAAATAACACTTTATTTTGAAAAATTAAATATTGCAGCAAATTTCTTGCCATAAATACTAATATTAGTCTGACTCTTACACTCTGTGTGCAGAATTCCCTCTGCAATAATGGAAACTATTGTTCAAAATTGCACTTCATTGGAGTATCTAAGACTTTCACATTGCCTCTGTATGTCAGAATGGATCCCGGGAGTAAAAGCTGACTGACCAGGTTCCATCAGGGTATTTTACTATCATCTTTGGACAGCTTATCATTGTATGAGGGATTTGCAAGGCTGCTAATTAGAGGTATTTTAACACAGCTGAATGTCTTTAACATCATGCTTTTTCAAGGTTATAAAGATAGCTTTGCAAGACACCAGGCTAGATTAAAAAAACAAACAAACAAACACGAAAAATCCTCTCTTTAGATTCTCTTTGTAGTATATCTAATCCTTTGTCTGCTGTTTTAGGGTCATTTATGAAACTGAAATCTGAGTCACTGAGCATAACTGCATTTCTACAAAGACCTTAGTGATCAACTGGAAAATATCATTGGCTTTTAAAGGATTCCTTTGGGCCACAGGATCTCTTCATGCGATGGCAACTGACTCTCTGTTCACAGAGCATCTCCACACTCCCATGATTAAACCTGAAAGCAGTGTAGTTCTAATCTTAGAATAAAAAAATAAATTATTGGTACTAGAAAACAATTTATTAGTAAAAGGCGATGTTGAGATAAAATACTTTCTATAGCTTTATAGCAAAGGGATAACAGGTTAAAAAATACTGATAGATTCGTACTATTAGGACACATCATATTTAGGTGCATTATTCAAGTGTTGTTATATCCTTAAAATTTAAGAAATTATTGTGAAACATGTAAATTAACCTTTTCTTAATGGTGATCAACAGCTCTAATTTTTCTGAGACTCTGCTTCAGGGGGTGCAAAAGTTTATAGACCTACATTGTAATTACTAGATTTCAGGAAGTTTTTGGTGGTTCAGTGCAGACACAGGTTATGTTGAATACAATAATTTAGTATAATCAGATGCAGTAGTGTAATAAGGCTTTTAAACATCATATCCACATAACACTCCCCTCTTTTTCTTTCATGCACTATTAAAACCAATATCTGTTTACTTATATCTTTTTTAATTCTTGTAATACTGCCTTTTAACATTCTTTGCTTCAGGGGGGGTTTGTGGTTTTGTTTTTTTTTTTTTTTGTTTGTTTGTTTGTTTGTTTTGTTTGTTTGTTTTGGTTTTTTTTTCTTTTTAAGATAACTCATTTTCTTAACTCATTGACAGTTATGTTCGTACATATATGTCTGAATCATTATTTCACATAATTATAGCAGACATGGTTTGGCCTGTCCTTGTTAGTCATCCAGTTTTGCTGACTGTCTTCATTAGCATTTCTGAACTGCTAATGATTCCTGCTCTAATTGTGCCATGCCGACTCTTTCCAAAACTCTACAAGGATGTGTTCAATTGTTCTCTCTGTGGTTGTTCTGCTCATGCTGATGTAGTCTGGTTCTCTAAACTTTAATATGTTATTTTGCAGATGCACTTGTGCATTTGATCTAGCCTTGCCATTTTTTTTTCCATTTGCCTTGGTATTTTCTATTTGTTCATCTACTGACTGTCCGTCTGTAGATGCAGTGCTGAAAGCCCAGATTTGAGCCTCAGACGATGAGGCACAATTCCAACTACAAAACCCTGTAATTTAATAGATACCAGCGATGAAAGTTCCTATCAGGGATTTCTCATATTAATCAAAGAATACTCATGAGCAGTTGTCTTTGGTGGAGAAAGATAAACTACACAATATCAACTGGTGGAAAATCTTTGCTGTTTTTGCTTAGAGTGGTACTAAAAAATGTGCTGCATTTATTAAGTGGAATTTATAAAAGCATTATATTAAAAAAAGAATAAGATAAATCTTTCTGTTGCAAGACAGCTGATGAACACCCTGGGGGTGTTTAGTAACTTCCGAATGGTGATATACACAGAAAGCTTCTAGAACTTGGCATGAGTTGAAGAGTTACATTTTGGTAAAAGCAGATCAACTATTAAAAACTACTTTATGCTCAGAAACTGCAATTTCCACAAATACAATAAATATTCATAACTCCACATTAAACCAAAAAATAAATACACTATGTCAGTTCCTTGCCCATGTTCACTGTTATATCTTGTTTCTTGTGCAGTTTATATTTCATAATAAATTCCTGATACGCTGCAGGGCTACCAACACTGTCTTTAATGTAACATTTCTCTTTGAAGGACTGAAACCAAGTGGTATCTCCAGGGCATCATAAATTTTAGTTTTCACTTGGAATATGGAAACCATAAAACATATAAAACAATATTTAAGCTTCAGAGTAGGCTAATTTTCAATATAAAATGCGGTTGTTATGACAGTAAATAAATTAACAGATGAGAGTAAAGATTCTCCAATTTACAAAACTCTCCCAGAAAGATAAAGTAGGAAACACTTGAACCCCAGGGATACTACATGATAGAGTAGTGTCCAAAAAGCTGAAATGATCCACAAGGATTAATTCTTCTTTCTAAAGTGCATGTCCATACAAGCATAAAATGCCCCTGTTCAATTACTCTACTTAAAAGTCTAATGAAGAATACAAACAATATCTTTATGTGTTACACTGGAGTGTGATATAATTTTCACAGATCAGAGGTCATTTTGTTAAAAACATAAAATATCTATTAGACAGCTTTTCAGAATTAGATAATTTTAGAATTTTTTCACTAATTGCAGACCCATGGGGATAAATTTAAGCCATTAAAGCACAGCAGGAGTATTCTAAGACACAATATTTTCTGTAAGGTTTTTGAACAACTTCACTGTTTTAGAAGCTCTAGGAAAGTCAAGAAAAATAAAGGAAAACAGATCTTCAAATTGCTCAGGTCCCCAAAGTTCTGTCATGTTCTTTTTCAGAGACCTTCCAGGTTTCCAGCAGAGAGCAAAAGAGGACAGGTTCACAATCATCAAAGGGAAGGCCAGAAGAATAACCTTTTTGATAAGATAAGAAATATGTTTATGTTTGTTTAAAGTATCAGTATATGACTTAGCACTGGGAATACTTCTAATAATGGTGTGTAAAAAAGCATGTGTTTGATGGAAAAGGTGTAGGCTTTCATGAAACACCATGAAACCCCCATATTTGGCCTCATTTTGTACTGCTGAAGATTGCTTTCCTACCTTGTTTAGCTCTGTAACACAAACAAAATCATGAAGAACAAAGGTACTGTTATTTATGTTAACTGTTTCTGGGTTTAAATTCTCATTGATAAGCTAATATGCACAAGTCCCATTTTCAAGCTTGCCCAAAGATAATTGGAAGCCCTTGGCCAGTATATTTCAATCATTTTCTTTCTACCACACTGAATTATTTATTTGAATTGAAAAAAGCATTTAGAGTTCTAAAAGGTTCCAATAAATTGTCTTCAGGCCACATGGAAAGGTACTATTGATTCTAAATTCTAAATACTGTGAAGGGGAGAAACTCAAAGATTTTACTTTACAATGAACATTAAAGTGGTAATATTCAGTTTGTTTAAAAGGAAAAATTGCCACTGAAATAATACAGCAAGACAGATTACCTCAGTGGCAATTTTTCCTTTTTTTGCAATGAGCAAAAACTACAAACAAATGCGATAGCATCACACGAGAAACAAAAAAAATTAGAAATGGCTCAGCTGGGTTGGGTGTTGGTTGTTTTAGATGTAACAACATTTTTGAGACTACAGTTTTAAAATCAAACATTTTTTTAGTCCGTATTCAGGATCCGAACTATTGGTTAAAAAGAAAAAAACAAACCCAACTAACAAAACAGCCAACAAACTGAATAAAGCAAAGAATAGGAAGGAAACAGTAACAGATTTTGAGAAGCTATTTCTTACTCAAATGATTCAATTTGGGTTGGAATGTTACCCATATGATCTGCAGGGTGTCTGTAAGAAACAGAGCAACAGCTGAATAGGAAATGGCATCTGTAGCTCAGGGAAAGGCTTGGCAAGAGAAACAAACAAACAAACAAACAGGTTAAAAAATGTTAACTGGCCATAAAACTGCAGTCTTCTGTGAAGCATGGGGGTAATTTAATTTCTTTATTTTATTTTCTGCTTTTAAGTAAAGACTGCTAGATAGAAGGAGACACAAGCTGCCATTTCCACACAAAAATAAAATCCTAACATGTTTTCTGCAAACACTTTATAAGTTTTATTTTATGCCTGTGTAGAGTAAGAGTATCACTCAGGAATACAATTCCATGGCTATAAAACACTGAGAAATCTAAATATTTAAGTTGCAGTGACTGTGGCACAAGGTCATTGTGAATGTTTAAAAGAGTGATGGGAAGGAAGGCCAAGTAATTTCAGGTAAATGGAAGAATGCAGTAATCATTATTCCTGCTTCAATTGTTAAAATCAGAGTCATGTAGGTAATTCTAAGCTGACCCAAGATCCTCTGATAATAACATAGTACTCTTCAAATAGACTGAAAATTTGACATTAAAAAAACCCCAAAAACAAAATCAAGAAGCAAAAAACTCTAGTAAATATCCCAGTACTAGCAAAAATTTAGAAGTGGTCATAAATCAATGACTGGGAAATGGCATTCTTTTGTTTCTTTGGAGTTCAGTAATTTTAACCATGGAGGATAGATAGCTGTCTTTACCCATTGCAGTAGCAGTGCACTGAACAGAAGGTGAAGAAACCACACATTTGTTATAGAAGCCAGGCAGAAGTAAATTGCAATAGCGGTACTAAAATACAATGAAAGTTCACACAAAATCCTATGTATGTGGTACATCTCAGCCACATACTCATGATGGGGGAGGGAGAGAGTGCTCATTCAATGCACATATCAGAGACATCTCTATTGGCATTGTATTGAAATCTCTGGAGGGACCTATTGCTCTTCAGTAACTAGAGCAATTGTATAGATTAAATAGATAGTGTTTTTTACTGAGATTCACACTGGAGTCAGTTTCTGCACTAATAAAAAATGTCTGAATTCTTAAAATATTATTTAGTTGGCTGCAGTATTATATAAACAATCTAAACCGGAATAGGTACAGTACTGACAAAGCAGCACAGAGACCTTACTCTGTCTATTGAGGTCATAAATGAATACAGCTTTTTTATCCTTATCTTTCTTCTGATGACTTATAATGATAAGTACAAATATCAGGACAATATGTATGATCCAAGAGCAAGTGCATATCTGCATCATCCATGAGTGTGAAAACTTGGAGAGAACCTCAAAGGAAAGGCTAATTGTGTGACAAATGCAATCGTCCTACAAACAAAGGGACTAAAAGAGAAAGCTATTGCGTCAATAAGTTGACATAATGCTGACCAATCCTGACAAATTGCTGTGTTTTAACGTCAGCCAGAGTCCAAGCACTGCACAGCCACTCGCTCACACCCCTCTGTTGGAATGGGGGACAGAATCGGAAAAGTGAGAGAACTTGTGGGATGAGATACAGCAAAAGCGATGTACACAAGCAAAGCAAAACAAGGAATTCATTCAGGCCTTCTTATCAATAGGAAGGTGTACAGCCATCCCCAGGAAATCCATGTTCCATGACACATAACAGTTACTAGGTTAGGCAAACACCATCACTGTGGACATCCCTCCTTCTTCCTTCTTCCTCTCAGTTTTATATGCTGAATATGACTCCATATGGTATGGGATATCACTTTGGTCAGTGGGGTCAGCTGTCCAGGCTGTGTCCCCTCCCAGCTCCTGTGTACCTCCAGCCTCCTTGCTGGTGGGGTGGGGTAAGGAGCAGAAAAGTCCTTGACACTGTATAAACACTGATCAACAATAACAAAACCATCCCTAACTTCTAACACCACAAATCTAAAACACTGCTACTATAAAGAAAATTAACTCTATCCCAGATGAAACCAGCACATAAGTGTGTGAGACACTGGATTATTATGTTGGCTCAGAATAACTCAGGTGTGTGCGTGTGTGTGTAGAGGAACAAGTCAAATTTCACAGAGGTGAGGTCATGCTTTGTCCCATGTGACAACCCTTCAAGACTCACCAGGTGACTCTGGAGCAGTCATCAGTCAAAGGCAGCCCGGGAGCACAGCCTACACCACACCCTGGAGCCCCTGACCCAGCCTTAGATTGGCTGGCACAGTGGGAGCAACACCCCTCATCCCACTCCAGAGCCCCAGAGTGGCCAGTGGGCTGGAAATCCCTCCTGGGAAGGGTGGCCTCAGAGGGGTCAGAGCAGATAAAACCAAAGACATGATCTCTGCATGTTTGAATCCACCATATCTATGCTCCTGTAGCTGGGCCTACACTGGATCTAGCAATGGTAGCTATATCTCTCCTTTTTTCTCTGTCTTTCTTCTTCCTCTAATTTCCTTTCTTAATATTTTGGGTAGCTGGATACTGGATGGGTTGGTTTTCGTTAGGCTGCATGTGCTAAGTCAGTGTTTTATGGAATGTTTTGTTTTGGTTGTGTATTACCCTTTAAACTTTTGCCAAGTTCCCTTATTTTTTCTAAAGTTTACCATAAAGTATCTCCTGAGAAAATGTATGTAGCGTTTCTCCTTTGCACTCTCTCTTAAGGTGTTTAAAGAACCAAAGGCTCTTCTAAAATGTCCAGATGACATATACTGTTGGAGCCTTGTAAGTTTTTAAAGTAAAACTCCCTTCCTTGAACTCATAGCTGCAAGACTTGGAGCCTTACAGAATGTAGTTTAACTGGTTAAAGAAATGCCTTTTGTAGATGAGTGAAATATGTCACACATGACAATTTTCTTATCAACATGGAAATTTAAACGCTTAATGAGGCAAACGATATCATGACTATACCATGTCAGTAAATATGTAAATAATTAATTCATATGCGTAGATTCAGTTTTTAACAAAAAAAATTACTCTTCAACTAGGACCAATAATGCACCTAAAATTTGCAACTGACAGAAAACATGGAGAATAATGACAGGAAGTAGAACTTTCATAACTTTAGTGAGAGTGTTCGATGTGTGAAATTATGCTTAATATAGCATAGCAAGCTCCCAGTTCCCTGTTTGCTGGTGTTATGACAATCAAATAAATTAAGAAGGCTGGGAAAGTATAGCCTGTGCAGACAGCAATGGTTTAACTGTATGTGATGAATGACTGTGGAAAAAGGTTAGTGATAGCACAAAAAAAACTTAAGGGGAAAAATAAAGAATCCAATTAATTTAATTCATGAAGTTTGTAGGAAAAAATAAGAAAAAGGCTCTAGGCTTCTAGCAGCTCCATTATCATCTTGACCTCTTACAAAAAGAAATTAAAAATAAAGTTTCATAGGAAAAAAAGTACGGAAGAAATGTATACACTTTATTCTTCCTTCCAGCTTCAGATTACAAACCCAAGATGGTAGTGGATCAAAGGTTGGACTTGATGACCTCGGAGGTCCTTTCCAACTTGGCTGATTCCAGGACTCTATGATTCTATGATTAATGGCAAGCATCCTAGGAAATCCCATCACTGGTGGTTTTGGGGGATTTTTTAAAATTATTTTTGTGTGTATATATTTTCCATATTAGAGTTATCTCTTTATGTTACTTACCATCTTCTCATGAAAGAGTAAAAACTGCAGATTATTTCTTTGGCATCTCGACCTCGACTATAACTTATGCTGATATTTTGTAACTGCCATAAGTAAGTCTTGTGTAGTAAGGAAGCTGTATTATCTTTATTTTTAAAACAAATAAGCAAACCAAAAAATCAGAGAAGGCAATTTCCTTGAAGTTACGAACAGCTGAATAAATTAACACAGCTGAGAGTTCACATATAATTTATATGCATAAATATATTCATATGTGTAATCCATCAAAGAATTTTAAACAACAAAATACATTAATAAAATTCATGAGTGCTTATTGACAATTTGCAAGCACACTCAGAGGCCAAATTCAAAGATACATGGTTTTGAATGAATAATTCAATATAGTCTCATTGTAAGCTTTTTAAATGCAATTTTATATTATGAATAGATTACTGCTTTGCAATAAATTTTATTTCATTTTTCATTTTTAACTGCCTGTAAATTCAAATTAATCAGTTCCTTTTGTAAAGCAGTCAGAAAAAACAAAAGCAAATAAGAAGTTTCTATTTGTCACAAGCTCCTTATGAAAAAGTTTTTTTTAACTAGTTCCTAATAAAATTTATTCCTTTGGGACAAACATTTACTCATTTAAGTATTTTTATATAAAAAAATTAATTAATATTTCAGGCATTTTTGTGAGATTAAATAAGAAAAAAAGAAAAGTTCCTTTATGTTATTGATTTACATGAAAGAGGACTAGCCTGCTGAGTTCTTTAATTAAAGTTTTATAGTTGATTTGGTTTTGGTTTTCAGTTTTTACTTTCTAATTTATGAAATAGTCCCATAAATTGTATTCTGTAACTATGTACATAATAATAAAATTAGAATTATCAGTTTTCAAATGGAAGTAAGAAAACTGAAAACCCCAAACTTACACAAAGAAATTACACAATTCAATTTGGAAGAGCACAAAATTGTATCTAATTCATTCTTAACTTGAAATTGTAATAATTTTTATTATCATGTTCCTTAACTTCTTGATAAGCCAGTCCACTGGAAGAAGAAAAGTTCCAAAGCAAATTGTACATGAATTCTTTTTAATTCTCTACTGCCCTCCTTGTAAAATTCTGCAGTTACAGTCAAATTAGTATGTTTTCATAACATATGAAATAACTCAGTGCAATGTTTTTCTTGAAGTACATATGGAAGGCATTCATGGGCTTTTTTTCTGGTTTTATTTAATTAGAAAGGTGTGACTTGGTTTGAAACTAGAAAAAGTATCCCAATATGGAATATTCCTCAGAGTCTCATCCTGCATGATGTACAGGATGACAGCTATCTCCATCCATAACGAAAAGTACAGTGACATATACCATCTCTGGTCAGAAGACTACTTAGAGATATTGTTCTGTGCTCTAGTTAATCTCTTAATTAGATGGCCTAGTATTTTCTGGAGTGAAGGAGGTACTAAAGAAAAGCCAACAATTGTCATTATGCATTCAACTTTATACACATTTCCCAACGTAAGTCAGACTGCAGGAAAGAAAACATAAATTAGAATAAGCTAAGCTGTAAATTTGCAAAATAGGAGATGTATCTTCTCTCAAAGAAAGATGCTCAAGTGTTAAAATCAATGAATGAATACCGCAAAAGGCATAAGGAGAGTAAGAAAACAAAATTGTGCAATGAAAAAAAAAGTTTGTGACCTTAGGAATTAAAACAATACACTGTCAGTACTGGAAATCATGGATCAGATGACTAGAACTGCAAAACTGAAAACAAATGCTTAGAATTGAAGTAGACATAACAAAAGCACCAAAAAATTGATAAGATTGTTTCAAAGAAAGCAATAGGACTAAGTCACCCTTAACTGTCAGAGAGGCTAATGAAGATGTGTATAGGCTTTAAAAAAGAAAAAAAAAAGAAAAACAGGAAAGACAGAGCCAGAGGCAAGTGTCTAGAAGACATTATGCCACTAAATGACATCCCTGAAAATTTTATACAAAGACAATCTGACAAGAGTAACAGACTAAGCAAGCTCTAAATCAGTTAAGTTGAAACAAATCTTGTTTCAACTCACAGATTAAGCACCAATATCCCACAGGGAGTTAAAAATATATAGAAAACAGATGTTCACCTACCTGATTTGCACTGTGCTAGCCAATGGAGTAGTTCAGAATGAAGTGATGTTAGTGTTAGGAAAGTGATATGGAGGAATAAAAGGTAGCCAGCTCTAAGATAAAAAAAATTGAATTACATGCCTTAAATGTTATCTCAGTGCTAATGAATGAGATGTGCAATGCTGGTAAGTCTTCTGTTTCAGGAGAAGAGGAAACAATTGCAGGTAAAAGCATCAATAAAGTTTTTTGAGCAACATATAAAAAATACTGATTCTGATGAAGGGTTTTTAAAAATCACCACCATGTCTACAATAGAAAGGAAGCATTTGGGACTTATTCATAAATAAGGTGTCCGCTCTCAATCAAGTCTTTAATGGAAACCACCTAGTGTACTAGAAAAGCCTTTTAAGAGAACTAGAAAAGTGTTTTAAGAGAACTAAAGAGTAGTAGCAGGCAGGGGGAGCAACCAACATCAACACAACAGAGCAAATATAAGCACGGGAAAATTATATAGTAGAGCAGAAAGATATGGTTTCTGTCCTAGGAACTCATACTAGCTTTGGAAAGATGAAATGTGATAAAGACACATTAAAGTGAATGAGAGAGGTCTTTAATCCTGATATTATTCTTTTGCGCTGCTGTAAAAGGATCAAAATCCAATCCTAAAGGACCAGAAAAGCTGGAGCAGAGTCTCTGCTGGCATTTTCAGTGGGCTGTAGACTACCCATATGTGTAGTGGCTGTGTCCAAAGCACCAGATTCTCAGTGGATTCTCAAGAACCAATGATTAGAGATTTCTAAAACTAGAGCAGCTTCAGAGGTTATGCTTTGTGCAGGAGTGGAAGGCTCTTTGTTAGCTTAGGGAACCTAGAAAGTTCTGTTATTTGTGCTGAACTTCCTTTACCTCTTCTAACCTTCTAGGCCTGTGCTGAATACAATTCAACCAGACAAAGACCTGTCATTTTTGGTGATCATGAGATTTCCAATGACATTGCAGAACACTGTGTAGTGACTGAATAAAGTGTGGGGGGGGAAATGAATTGTTTATGATGTATTTCCAAAGGCCATATAGATTCATTAATATTTGCAATATATTCATTCAGTGAAAAAATTATTTCAAGATGTCAAAGAATGAATTCAAAACAAAACAAATGAATGATATACATCTCAACATTTCAATAATCTTTGAAAACTTAATCCGGAAAACTAACTGCTCCCTTTCACTAGATATTTGTAATAGTGTCTGTTTTCAGAAAGGATATACCTTCTGCCTCATAGACTGTCTTTTGCACTTGTGGGTGAGGGACCTCCCCAAGCAGCTAGGAAACAGTGAAGTACTCAACGTGTTTTTCTTTGATTCAACTAATTGTGCAGTCATGATTAGGTTAATTCACACAAATCTTAGATGCTAAAGAAGTTGGAGTAGTTGCTATTCTACCTCTTCTGAAGTATAGAAGAAAAGTGGAACTGAATTCAGCTGTGATAGTGTCAAATCAACACTGGGCTAATTTTGTGTTAAAGTCAAGGATTAGCTAACAGGGAAACAACAAAATAATAAGAAGAGTTGACTTAAATTTAAAATCCTTAAGAAATAGCATTTAGGAATTGAGAATGTTGATCAAATATGTTTGATCTTAAGCCTACTGACATACCAGATTATGAAAAGAGTTTCGTTTATATCCAGCATAGATTTGCTTGGGTGCATCCACCATGAAAAATACCTGAAGTTACAAGGGGAGAAAAATAGTGTATAATTTGAATTATAACAGAACATTTTCAAGGAAATCACAATGTTTTCATTTTATAATAGTGCAGTACTTATGCAATTTCTTTTCAGAGCTCTAGGTATACTTATGGAAAAACCACTGAGAAAAAAAGCAGATTTTTTTCTAAATAAACTAAAGATAAATAATATAAATATACTAAAAGATAAGTAATCAATTAATTCAAGTCTGGAAATATTCACAAATAAGAATATAATGCTCCAAGGATTTTTTCATAAAAAATTAACTTATTCTATTATACTGAATTGAAATAGTTTGAAATATAGCAAAGATGGCACGGTGTTTTGACTTCTTCCTTGTTTTCATTAGTTCAGCATATCCTGTCCCTGCATTAGATCCTAAACCAATTCTAGCAACTTGCTGAAGGGTAAAGATCTATCTCACGTTGTCCTGGAGACAGTCTTGTACATGTTTGAGATTTTAAATATATTTAGCATATAAATAGTTATATGTTAATAATTAAAATAGCCAAATATGAAGCACTTGACCAAAAGAACTTCTTGCTGTAGTGGTATGTTTTGGTTTGAAATGTGAGTTTTTAATCTGTCTAGGTCTTTTTTCCTGGATAAGGAACATCTGTTAAATCTGAATTTTGCTCATAGTCCCTATAGAATAGAAGATGGCAATTAAGCATATGTCAAAAAGCTGGGAGAGGGGTGAAGTGAAACGGCACAATAAGACTTGAGTACAGGGCATACAGACACTTAAGAGACAGAGTGTATATTAGACCTTCAAGACAGCCAAAATGAGTTGTGATGGCCAAGCTGTGACATATAGTTATAAAAACAGAATAAATTTAGATAGAAAAGGAAGATATTACCAGAGTAATATATTTTAAACAGAAGAGAAAGAGATTTTTAAAAAGATGGTAAAGAGGATTTTGAGATTCACATTAATAAGCATAAACAAGTGAAAATAGTTTCAGATCTGGAAAGGGAGGTGGTACTAACAATGTAGTTGCAGATGGCCTACATATGACAGTTCCTTTACAAGATCTATTCTCACTGAGTTGCCTTGACAGCCATCTATCATTGAATCAGACTTAGGTGACAGGAATTGAATAGATTTTCAGAACATATCTCATTCTTTCAAAAAGCCACAGGGCTGATGCTGCTTTATATACATTTTCCATTTATAGCTGTTGATAACTTAAATACCCCTTAAACCTGTAACAATTATGGACCTCTCTAGTGGACTCTGTTTATGTACTTTGATGATTACAGCACAACTTGGTGCAATATTTCTGTGGAAGGCAGTGAAAGTTGTTTGAATGTCTTGGGTGACAACCAAATGGAAGTGGGCCAGTTAACGTATAGCCCTTGGAGTCTTCTCACAGCCAGTGGCTAACACAGATTTCCTAATGGAAAACTTGCCTAATTTCTCTAGTTGTGTGTCCAACTTCCATGTAGGTCTCATAAACAAAAATACCAATTTCTGCTATGAAATGAACTGGCCAACTGCTGACCGCCCCACAGGGATTGACAATGCAGTTTTAACACTGGATGGTGATATGAATCTGCTCTGACTGGGTGTGCCTGATCTCAAAAAGGATCGCACCTGCAATTCAGTTTTGTTCTTAGCCTGCTCTTCACTGACTGCCCTGAGGCTTAGTACAGCAAAAATGTGAGACAGTTTGATACTTCTGCCATGAACAACTGGACCCTGCTTCAGTGATGTAAAGTTTTCCCATTCTTCTGTTGAAAGCTCCTTGAAATCTCTCTTGCCATACCACAACCACACACATGAACTTGACACCCATTTTGGGAGGAAGGGAGTGATGGAGGACAGTTCTCCTCAAAGACTCGTAGAGAAACAGGCATGTAAATGTTCTATATACAAGATAAGATGTTTTCCTTGAGGGTGATAAATGGGCAATTGTGATGGGGGTCAATGCCAAAACACAAACTGTCCAGCATGTGCTGTGAATACAGCAATATAAATACTATGGAGCACTTTATCCTGAGTACCTTCTACTGAAGCATCCCTTGATCTTTCAGGAGTTACCTCTATTTTTCCTTGTGTTTTCTTATCTTCAGTCCTTCTCTTAGATCCTTCAAACTCCTCTATTCATAAAGTCTGTTTTTTACTTCCCATATGGTTCCTTCTTCCCATATTCCTTTAGGTGAGACATTCAACTTCCTGATGTATCCCTTCAGCTCTGTTCAGCTAGACACATTTCACACATGTAAGCTTTACTCTGCCCTTTTCTCTGCAAGAGTGATTAAGAAATCATCAGCATTCTTCCTAAAAAACAATAAAACTCAAAAGTGTCTTTCTCTGAACTACATTTATTTTTGTTCCAGCAAGTAGTGGAGGATATGGTGACCTACTGACTGAGAGAAGTCTGCGTGCAATTTTGATTTGAACTGGGTTGCAGGAACATTTCATGAAATCAAAGTAGTTAATCTGAAATTAATAAGAACTCACTGAATATGCAGGTATTAGAAAGATTGAACAATCCTGGTTTGTAAAATCAAGATTTATAAAAATACCTACTTCTATGTCTGTGACTTTCTAAGCCAGGTACTGCTTAGATTTCCACTGCTTAGCCTCTTGCATATTCATTCACACTTGTAAATGCAGTAGCCAAAATAATATTAAATATTATTCCACATCCATTTTGCATCATAACCATACAAATGATTACACAGTGGCATTAAAATGTTTCCATATGGACATTTGCATGTTGCACAAAGATGTGTTTGCTTACAAACAGATAAAAAACTGCTAAAGGCAAAGCATTAGCATAAAGAAAGTGCTTTCATACCATATACTGAAGAGACGACAGAATGCCGCATTTCCATAATGTCTAAACAGGGTATGTTCTTAGGGTACTGATGCAACCTATGAGATTAGCAGAATTTTGAGGCATGTCAAAGTTCTTCCAAGATTGTTAGCAAAGTTAATAGGAACCTGGAAAACTCTATATTAACGAGTAAGAATCAATAATTAAGGTGAAACCAGCACTTTATTGATCATAGACCACTCTCTTCTATTAAACAATAAAACCAATCAGATTAATTAGATTAGTAAGTGAGAGAGTGCTCAAGACAAACCATTCTGTTGGAGATTTTGACTTCAGTACCACATCTGCTCAAAGGTCGCACTGCTCTTAACCTGTACACAGTCTCTATGCAGTGTTGTGCAATAAAAAGATACCTTGTTCCATATTTCGAATCTAGTAATTTAAATATTATTATACCCTTCTTTAAGCAAGGATGTTACCTTCCTCTTAGGAAGGCACTTGGGTTCCTTAAGAGTTTTTAACCAGTATATCTATCACTAAGAATTATCCTCATGATTATGTTCTTAACTGCATATATTCATTATTTAATAAAGTAGATATTTTTGTGATGGAAATGATCTGGACATGACAAATAAATTATTCAGCATCCTAAGTATATTGTCATTGTCACTAGGTGTGAGTTAAAATTCTTAAATTAACCTGCTAATACTTCTGACAGATCATGCATGTGTTCTGTAAACTTTTTGCTTACTTTACTATTTTTACCAATTCATTAGCTTCTATTATTAGCATGCCTTTCTTAATTACATTCCATTGGTTTGAAAGAAAAAACAATAATTTTATAATTCAGGAATCAGGAATTTAAATTCCAAGTTAGAAAATGTTCAAAAGGGAACATCAAAAAAACTCCAAAAATTTTAATTGAATTTTTTCCCTAAATAATTTTGCACATAGTTGTTATCCTTTATGTTAGAGGTTATCCTTTATGTTACATTTTCTGTATCTACTTCCTTTTGCAACTGAAAAAATAATCACTTTTATATTTATTTAGAATAGTAAGATTAAGAGTAAAACCAGTAAAGGACAAAAAGGAGATCTGGCCTCGTTGTCCTACATCTACCAGTAGAACATAATCACAGATGAGATTTACAGTAGAACGGCTGGATCAGTCTCACTAGGCTTTCTGTTGTTCTTGCTGGCCTACTGCTATGTCAATATTGTCTTTGTGCACTGCATCTGAGAGCAACCTGGGGCAGGCCTCTCTCATTTGCCAACACTCCCTAGTGTAAACTGGTTGCCTGAAAACTTGATAAGTAGAGACTATTCTGTGT
Source organism: Corapipo altera (assembly GCF_003945725.1). Lineage (NCBI taxonomy): Eukaryota > Metazoa > Chordata > Aves > Passeriformes > Pipridae > Corapipo > Corapipo altera. Next base: position 10,098,765 of record NW_020884876.1, read on the forward strand.
CCCAGGTGACTTGCCTTTGTCCCTGAGGCATAATTCCTATGTCTTGAAGTTTCTTAGAGCTAAGTGCCAGCAATAACAGTAAGGCGGTTTGAGGTGTTCCACAGAAATGCTTTTAGGGTGACACCCCAGATATGTATAGAGAAGTGTGGTACATACTATGAACGGTGCTGGAGAAGGTACAAGATTTTTTGGGATTTTGGAGGACTTAGAGGGCTGGACTTTTCCCTCTTGAAAGTAGCAAAAATTGATGCTGGCAACCAGTAAATGCCTCTCCTGTCCACTAAGCCAATTTCCTCTTGGAGGGAAGAAATCCCAGTGGAGATTGTGAGTGAACTAAAATTCATGCAGTGCACTGCCTTGATCAAAACTAAGAATAAGTCTTATTGACAGTGTTGACACCTCCACAGATGGAACTGCGAGTTTCTGAAGGAGGCAAGAGGGTGAGAGGACTAAGGAAGTAGTGGAAAAATAGTTGGGGAGCCAACAAGATCACTGAGGAAAGGAAAGTAACTTTTCCAGTTGTGTAACTGTCTTCTTACCTACTTCGTTGCCCATCTTCTGCCTGCGTTATGAGAAAACATGTGTCCATGACTACTGAAAAATGACCAGCTATATGACACAGACATTCCTATGTAACACATTTATCATTCTGCTACTGTGACAGCCGTAGGAGTGCCTGTTCATTAGTATTTAAATCAGTTCATAAATATTTCACTCTAAAACCTGCTTTAAATAAGCCTTACATCTGATCACTGTAATGCTGTAGTTTAACGTCTGTTGTAAGCCTTAATTCTAGCCTGATATAATGCTATTGTATAGTCATACAATTTCATAAGGGCACTTACACAATAAAACAGGATTTAATGGAGCACTTTATCTTTTTGCAATTTTTAGTTTCAGCTGACCATAGCAAGTGAAGCTAAAGGTTGTATAATATTGCACATCTCCCTCTGGCAGAATGACTCCTTTGTATAGAAAAGTTCTCAATTTTAGGGAAAGGATGTTATGTTTTGAAAAGTATTAGTGAATATTTTCCCTAAGAAATGGGAATGTATATAATCCGTTCCTCACGTTTTCTTCCAGTTTCCTTCTTTCATTTAATTTTTAATGTTTTAAGTTATAACTGTGAAGATTTTGGAGTCATGAGAGTAAAGCCATTTCCAAAACACAGTGAATCTTAAAGACAAGTGGATACAAAGGATATTTTAAGTCAGTACAGAAATTCAGAAATTAAATATAAAAATATAGAGTTTCCCTTATATTTCCACATTATTCTGTGTTAACCACCACTCGAACCCATTCCACTCAAATATCCCAATTTCCATAATTTTCTCATTGTGTATGAACTTTGGGAAAATAATTAATGGGAGGACTCTGAATTTGTCAAATGAAGATTAGGGAAAGAGAATAGCAGAAATATCGCCATTTTTCGTTAGCATTCATATATATACAACTAGTTCCTGTAAAAGAACATAGTAGGAAAAAAACAGCGTATAGAAAGGTCAGTAGCCATCTCGCTTTACAGAGGGCAAAGGTGTCTGCAGAATCCTGTCAGGTGTTTGCCTTTTAACTCTGTCCATTATCACACAGTACAGTATTCCCAATCCAGTGTTTCTCTCTAGGCAACTCAGACGTGTTTTTGTGTAACATGAGGTACAAAGCAAGACTCTAATGTAAATTTAGTTAAATAATAATAGTACTCTGTAATTAAATAACATCTTTCAAATAAGAATCTTAGGCAATTTAAAAAGATTAATTCGTTAGACTCTGTGACATTTTTGCAAACAGACAAGGAGAACAAAGCACAGAAAGGGGCAACCTGCCCGCCAATGCATACATTTTATTTTCTCTGACATAGTCCATCTAAAAATTAAATGCCTAAAGTAAGCTCAGAGCCTAGAATTCTTCCATAATCAAGACAGGGAAAGAAATACTGTCAGCAGTGGGTTATGCCATTTATCTATCAGATAGTTATTCTCTGGCAAGTCTTTCTTCAAGCTATAGGTATCTTTAAGGTGGAGAAAGTAAAGTGATATGAATCTTTTCCTCAGTAGCTATATGGCAAACTTTTAAGATCTTTACTTTCAATTTTTTTTTTTACCCAACTACTAAAGAAAATAGTTAACTTAACATGTTGGTCACCTAGGCTTTTCACTGTCAGCTTCTACTGTACTATTACACTAATTATAGAAATGTAATGCTGTAAATCAGCACCAGGTATTTATAAATGGTTTCTGAAATAGTTGGGACAGATTTCAAATTGCTAGGAGTCATCGTCTGGTCAAATATTTTGAAGTGATTCAATGTTATTATAGACTAGGTTTTTATGGTCTGATTTTTCAAAATTTTTAGACATACAATCTGCTGAAATCTTCTGAAAACAGACCACTTATACTAAAAATGGGAGGTGAATTACAGGGAAATTCTGACTGAGAATATTAATGCTGAGTTCTTCAAATACTAGAGAGTGAGAATGGTAAAAGGGATAATGTAGCTGAAAATATGCAGAGCCATGAACAAACAGTGTTTCCTACTTGTGAAATCTTATGATTTTTCTTACTTTCAAATAAACTCAACATGCCAAGGTTATCAATATCCTCTCAAGTATAATTCTGTTTTGGTTGGATACTAACATAGTTTTGGTGCATTAACTTTGCAGCTGAATGGCTGGAACTTAATGGTTTAATGGCCACTTGCTCCACGGTTCAGTAGATAAACTCAGCAGCTGTTGTTTTGTGTTGGATGTGGTTTGGAGAATCTATGGATATTTCAGCTCTTATTTTAAAACCAAAACATTTTGACCCAGCTGCAGTATGAAAGTGAACTGGCAAAACTTATCTTCAAGAAAATATATCCAATTTATTGAAACTCTGCTTCCAATATGTTTGAGACTAGACGCTGAAACAGCAGAAACACATGACGGATAACAGACCAAGATCAAATAAACTATGAATAGTAGTGGTTTTCTTAATATTGCTCAGGAAGCTACACTTTCTACCAAGACTTTGGCTATTTTTGAGCTCTCTACTGGAGCTATTACCTTGAGAGTGAATTCTGATATTAAACCTGTCTTGACAGATATCAGGGAGATACTTTTCATGTAAAGAAATTTTTTAAGAGTGAAAATAAAAGCACTATGGAAGCACAGTGGCTCCAGAAACCATGAGAGAAAGCATACCATTTGTGTGTTTAAAGAAATGCACCTGTACTCCACTTAGTAATAAACTTAGAAGTATTTAAGAATGACCTAGTATGCATAGTGATAAACATTACCTAAGCAGATAAACACTGCATAAGTAGCCTTCTGCATAGAAAATATTTGTCACCTTTTTTGAAAACTACGGGTATAGACAAGTTTCATGAACTGTGTAGTATTTCTAAATGTGTTGTATGTCAACCTTTTGGCTACCAGAATGCATTTCAGTTTCACAGTCAGTATTGAACATCTGTAAATATTTAATAAAACTGAAACCATTTTTTGCATAAGGTGCAGAATCTTACAAGGGGTGTCCAGATTTAAAAAGTTAATTTAAAGCATTACTTGCACCACTGAGGTCAATGAGTGTTTCATTACAGACTGAGCAAGGATCCACCATCTGCTTGCTGAGCTGTTCCAGTGAAGCGTAATTAGAGGAATCTTACCATGACTTGGAACTCATGACAGATTACCTTGTACCCTGAACTACAGCCTTTACAGGATGAAAACTTAATACCAGTTTTACAAATTCCTAACAGGGTTCGTGCTGAGTTATGGAACCGTAACCTGAGATGTATGTAGGTACATTAAGAGTTGGGTAGTAAGCAGCTTTAGCTCTTATAAAAATAATTTGGTAAGAGTAGAGGGCTTCAGAATAAGAGCTGACCACACACCTGATACATCTTTTGAATACAAGTAAGGAGTCATAAAAGGAACATTTTAGCCTTGTGTAAATTCCTGTGACTCTAAATGAACTTGAGGTTAGACCTTTAAACTACGGAAGGATGAAATACGTAGGAAAGTTGCAGCTCCAGCTGTTGAGCTCTTTGACCCACCTGCTTGGCACAGATTAACCTTTGAGCTTGTCTCTCATATTCTAAACAGTTTAATTTTGCCTCTACTTCTGAACAAACCAGGCCCAGATGGTAAAACTACAGTTTCAATTAGAGCTGTGGCCTATCTCCAAAGTTTACATAAAGTAGAAAACACACTAGAATGCAGGTTAGTAAAATATACACTTTAAATCAAGGAACTGATATGAGATCTGAGGTCTTTCAAAGCTTTATTATATGCTGTTACATAAAGTTCCGGCATAAGTTTCAGTTGTTCTTGGGAATAAAAGTGTAAAAAGATTAATACAAACTTGAAGTGCATTCAAATTCACAGCACAGAACTATTTAAGAACAGACTGCAAAGGATTTACATGAAGATGATGGATGTCAGAATAAAAAAGTATATCTAGTTTATTGCTTGAAAAACTGACTAAAAAAAGAATCTCTGCATGAAACTGTAGCGACAAATCAAGTGTTTTATTGTTTTGGAAAGACGTAAATTCCAAAATTTGAGGTTCAGGACCTTAGAGATGGCATCTGTTACAACTCTGCTGCCAAATGTGTAATACAAGTCCCCAAGTTCAAGTGAAAGCTCTACAGAAATAATGTTGATTTTTTTCTTTCTGAGGGACAGATTACAGTCGCAATATTTCTTTTCATAAAAAATTGAGTGAAAGTATGTCCCAGCAACACAGTTCTGAATAGAAGGAAAGAATCAAGAAAGAAAAATAGAAAATAGTAAAACAAAAAGAAAACATTCTAATAAAATGGTTTTTTTATGACCAGTTGCATGACTTAACTTCATTCAGACTTTATAATTTATGCTAACACTGTTAAAACATAGAATAAAGTATTATTTTCTCTACAGAACAAGAACATAGATATAAAAACCATTTTGACCACAAGATACAATTCCACAAAATTGTACCTGTACTTTTTCGTTTAATGATTCCCAACTATCTGATTCTAGTAAGATTTCTTTTGTTTACAGAATCATCAAATGAGCTGCTGGGTCGTTATTTGCCAAGAGGTTGTTTAACAGTGAATTCTCATTACCCACAGTTTTTTAATCTTCCCATGTAGTTGTACTACAGGAAAACATTTTTCTACTTCGTCTCTTAGATGTTTCATTCATCACATGAAAAAGTATTATTCAGGTTTTGGACTTCATAATCTGAAGTAACTTATATTCTCTGTTACGTAAAATGTCACATACATGGAATGAAAACTTGGCCTCACTGAACTTAACAGAGGTAATTTCTATTGTCCTTCAGAGTGGCAACATTTTGTCTGTAGTCATCAATAAAGATGTTAGCATTTACTAACAGTTACAAGACATCTTGTTTATTTATTTATAATGACAAACAACTGAAGTATCTTTGGTGACTGTGAAAGTTGTTGGCAAATGCTAACATTTTCTTAGTGACTCCTACATTGATGATTTTAGAATACTACTCACGTTGATTCTTTACTTAAATGTTTTATCCTACTCAACAATGACTGGGACAAACATCTGTTTGTGTTGTTCTTTGGCATATCAGTTAAATTAGTGACAATGGATACGTATAACGAATGCTGAATAGTTTTAATACCTGAAAAATCAGATTATATTATACTTTTTTATTTTAATATTTTTCCTTGATTATTATAATATTTTCTGCTACACATTAACATTTTTCTGTGGTCATTTTTAAAAGACTTATGAATGGTTTGAAAAATAGTAGATGACATGCATTGACCTGACAGTAGTTTAAGTACTTTAATTATAAATATACATTAATATGTCATATTGCAATGACTAATTACATTGAAAAGTGTTGATTAATTATCCCATAAGAATTCTACACTGTAGTGTTCTCACAAGGTGACATCTACAAATGCAGGCCTGACACTTTGATGAGGTAAGTGGCTTGTAAGTGGAACCTTATCATCAAATAGTCACCATGAGCAAATCTATGTGAACATGTTTTGACTTTTCTGTATCCTCACAAGACTGAGACCCTCCCATTTTATCTTCTTAAACCTTATTTTCTCATTCTTTCCAGTGGAGCACCTTGTAAATCCTTCCAAACTTAAGAAATGCAATACCTATTTCCACTAGTGCCCCAGAAAGCCTCACCCCACAACAAAGAAGTAGCAGACATTTCTGTTCAGGAAAATGAATAAGCATGCAATTAACCTTGACACAGTTATGGTACTGTCAATTATGTGTTGATATCATTAAACACAAGAACCTGATAAAGAATCTTCCTGGGCAGTATAAAAGACAGTTCATTGTTCTTCTGCGTTCACTATGTTATAGGATACCTTCACAGTCATTGTACTTTTAGATATTAATATTCAATGAAGACCCTTTTTAAAATATCTCAACCAGTTTTGTAGAGACAGAACTAGTGAATGCACTTTTTTTCCCCTACAAATAAATCCAAGTTAATAGTGATTATATGGTAGCATTTAACATAATATTCTAGTGTATGTGTATATTATGCAAAGCCTCTATTGATTAAATTAGAAATATTTTGTGTAAATAGATGCATAAATAAAAACTCTATTGATTGATGTGTGCAATCACAACATAATATCAAGACGACATCACAAAATCAACACAATATGATAATATATTAATAAAGTGTATTACAAGGAAAATGATCAAAGTATTTAAAGAAAAAATGATTTATGTTATATTTAGTGAACTTGAAATTTTTGCTTGAACCTTGTTAGTTGTATTATCAGCTCTGGGATGTCAGTGTTCATACCTTTTGTAGGGAAAATTATTCTAAACCTCATGAAATCTCTTCGGTCACTTAGAGATAACAAAAAATTAATTCATCCAAACATCATAATAGACAATACCCTTATATGATTGAAAGCCAAGTTAAAAGATTTTTTTTTAGCTTATCAAAGATATTTAGAATAAAATCATACTTTTAATATGATTTCAGGTGGGAAGTAAAAATTCAAGATCAGGAGAAAGTGAATGAAGAAGGAAAGAAAAACACCGATCAGGGTTATAGATGTTCTGTCCTGGACATTGATGAAACAGTCATTACAGACAGAGATGGCATCCTGTGAAGAGATGAATTGCTGCTGCTGCTGCTACTTTGCTGAAGGTGCTTTGAAATGGAAATATTAACAGGCTTGAATGTCCTGACCAAGCAAGGTTGTGTGCAGAAATCAGAGCTCTACTTGGCAAATGATAAGAAAAATTGCAATCAAAGCTGAATGGCGGAAGTGCAACATGCATTTCCACAAAAGAATTAGAATTAGGCAGCATGGCAAGGATCTAGAAATGAATATGTTCAAAGGCACAAATGAATTGTCTTTGTTAGAGAACTCAAACCTAATGTTCTCTAGCACAGGCACGCACATAAAAGGTACATACTGACATAATCAAATTTGGATTTACACCAGCATCTGCAGTTGGGCCAGTGTGCTTTTATTTGAAGAATATGCTATTAGACTGGATTCTGGTAGTCACAGAGAAATGAATAAGGAAGTAGGAAGGGGAAGTGCTGATAAAATTCTGTGAGATAGTTGTGTGAAGCAATCATGGCATCTCTGGGGCTTACATTTCTTGGACAGCTTTTCTAAATGCGCAGTGTCAGGGGTCTTTATCAGATAAGCCATCAGTTATATTGAGGTTCTGAAAATGGAAGAATCTCTAGGGGACTATGGAGCTTGCTTTGGAGTTGTGACATCCCAAAAGCCCATCCCCAAGCTATAGAGATGGAAACCTGGTTACCACATTAATTTCCTGGCCAGCTCACAAAAAGGCTGTCAAAAATGAGAAATATGGGGTTCAATGAAGTGGTGTTTTTCAGTGAAACCTTGTCTACAGTGCTAAAACTCTGTTCAAATCTACAAACCCACTTATTAATCTCCTCCAGGCATTAAGTAGCTGAAAGCCCTGCAAAGTCTACTTTGAAAAAAAAAAAGAAAATATACCTGAATTACAGGCAAGGCACATATGGGAAAAATTATATTACCAGTTCTTTTGGAAAAATCTTGTGGAACTGTAAATTGTGAATGGCCTAAAAGTGAGGTGAAGAGAGGGCACCAGGTATAACAAGAGCAACCATTGGGAACATACTAGAAAAAGGCAATGCAGAAATTTAGGCCAGATGGAGATTGAGTTTTTCCTAATAGGGAATGGATCTCTGAACAGAAAAAAACCTATTTTTTTATTCCTCCTTTGAGGAAACTGCCATTTTTTGAATGTTTTGATTGACATGGCCCCAAATTTTGACTAATAATTTTTTTTCAGAATGTAGAACAGTACTATATATTCATTCTCTGGCAATTTTGTCAAAATAGCTATCTTTTAACAGAAATATTAAATAGTGACAAAAAATAGCTGCCACTTTATTGTTATAGTATGTTTATACTAAGATTATGTCATGAGCAAGTTTGGAATATTTCCTGTTTCAATTAAAATGCCTTTTGTTTAAAAATAAGAAATCTACCGGGTCTCACTAGTGCCCTTCAATCCTTGTTTGCAATTCGTTTGAAATAATGATTGCTTTGGAATATTTTTTTTTTTAATCCAAGTGCTAATAATGTGTCACTGACCTGTAGAATGTGGCAGACATACTACTACGCCGTGGATTCCAGAGCAAATTCGAGCCCTCTGGGAAATGCAGAATGAATCTTAAAACAGTTAAAGAAATTCAGGCAAAGCCTTTGATTTCTTCCTTCCCCTTTTTCCTCACTGTTTCTCCTATTTCCAATCTCTCTGAAAGCTTCAGCTTCTTTAGTTGTTCAGAAGACATTGTACCCAGAGGGTACAAAGGCAGGGGGAGCAAAGGCACAACCTGCTGAGGGCTGCGTGCACACAAAATGTTGGGAAGTTGTCTGCCACCTTCTCACACCTTCCCTTTTCCCTGCAAAGCAAGACAGACTGTTTGAGAATGGCACATCAGGGTGGCTGTCAATGCCTTGTCTTTGTGATAGTGTGAAGATCTGAGTTGTCCAGACTAGGGCAGGGCAGATCAACAGGCCTGGGGCAGATGGGGACATCTGGAGGAATGAGGACTCCTCTGAGTCAGCCCTGCCAAAACAGAATGAGTGTGGACAGGGAGGGAGTTCTTGCTGAAATCCAGAGTTCAGAGGTTTGTGTGGGTGTGTGTGGCTGGGTCCCTTAAGGATCTGGGAAAGGGTTTACCTGAAATAGAGTTCTCTGTGTATGTGTGTGTAGATGGAGCAGGGGGCGGGGAGGTGTTCCTTCTCTCTGTGGATGGGGAGGGCAGAAGTGGATGTCAAGAAATTGTTATCTTCAAGGTTATGAGTTAGGGTTGTAGAGACTTAAGGTATCTAAGGAGTTCAGGGAGGCCAGAGAAAGGAAGAAGTGAACTGAAAGTGGAGTTCTCAAAAGCAGCAGGAGTCCTGGTGCTACAGTGCATTAGCAGAAAAAGCATTTATTTGTTTCTTACCACAAGCAAATACAGACAATGTTTCTGACACATCAGGGAAGATCTAGCTCTTTGACAGAGAAAAATGTCGACATACATGAAGCTCCACAGATTTGTCTGAAGTGTATCTATGCAAAACAGAGATAAATGTTAACGTTTTGAAGGGCCGGGGCAGGTTTCAGTATAAATAATCATTTTATAATTTTTTTATGCTTTAAATTTTAAAATGTTTCTGCTTAAAGATAACTCTTTCAAATATTGACAAAACAGGTACATAAAATTTAAGAAAGAAGAGTGTGGAGATTAACAGAACTACATAACAGACCTTGGGTATTTGCAGGGATCTCTGATCTTACTCCTTCATCTTACAGCTACTTTTGTGTCTTCTCCAAATTTCTGTCCACTGTGTTTGTCTTCAAACTACGCAAACTTCTTCACTGATCTGAAAATATGATCAAATACTACACAAACATTCAGTTCATTGTAGGTTTCTGAGGTGTACCACCACTCCTCACAATATAGAACAAGCTGGTAATTTTGCAACATGCTTCTTAAGAAATACAAACTAAGTGTTTTTACTATAGCAGTGGAATCTGAAATATTGTTTATTTTACAGTATAATATGTGAAAGTATTGCTTAAAATTTTACTTTGATAACAAGAGTGCTTAACTGTTGCATTGCCTCCTTTACCACGTACTTCTTTGACACCTTGCTCATGGCAACAGGAAAGAAGATGGCTCTGGTTAGTCTGGTTTTCTTGAGATTTATTTAGCTCGTATACAGATGTTTTCTGTAACTTTTTGTGTTGAATTCTTCATGTGTGGAGGTTTTTGCTTTTTTCTTCCCACGTACTCAACAGAAGTAATATGTCCCATAAGAGTAACTAAATCTCTCTCTTGTTTAATTTTTGAAGCATGGAAAACTGTGGAATACAATATGCTAAATAGCATTTTCAGTTACATCTATCACTAAGTAGCTTATAATTTCATAAAACTAAACATAAGCTCTCAATAAACCTTAAGTTCATTCACTGAACTAGTTTCCATTCAGTCTTTGAATTGAGCCAAATGTCTAAGTGTGGCGCTGAAAGACAGACAACAGGATGTTGTGCTGCATTCATACAGTGATACTTTTAAGTTCCTGTGAGTGTATAAGCATTCATGTCTGTGTCCATCAGCACTAAACAAATCCCCAAAATGGTTCCATCAGACTATTTTAATATTCATGATTGATTTCTCCCTAGCTATTTAATGTGAAAACTTCTTTTCCACAGTCAGGAAGACAAAAATAATCTGATTAAATGCAGTTTCAGTTCATACCACTCAAGACTAATTGCATGTGTACCTATCCCACTTCAGATCAGAATGTGAGGCACACATTTTTCCATATGAATAACCTGGAGAAAAATCAAACCTTACCATACCTGTCTTGTTCCTTTGGGACAGGTATGGAAAATAATATTATTATTTCGGGTTGAAATAGTCTTACCACCATCTTCCTTACTCCTTTAGTTATGACATATCCTTGACTGATGGTCACCAACTAAAAGGCATTTTGAAAGTATTTTTGCATCTCAAGTGCATTTATAAAACTCTGCGCAATATCTCCTTTACACTCCTGTTTGTCATCATAGTCATACCCCTCTCTCAATTGCCCAAATATTTTTTCCTTATACAATCTTATAATCCATGTAATCACTGTGAATTAGAAAAGTAAAGTATTTCAATAAAATGAGATTATTAATTGGGCTGCAAATTATTTGTGCTGTTCTGCTGTCTGACATCTGCTAATACGGGAAGTTACTGAAAGCCTAAATTGTCTGTACATATTTATTCCTGTGAAAACTCAAACAAATCTCAGTGATAGGTACCAGTTTGTGGAAAGATTAATCAGTATGTCCATTAAGAGCCAGCCACACCTTGCCATAAGTTAAATTTTTTTCATATATCCACAATAGACAGATGTGTGCTTCCATATTGTTGCGAGGTCAGTGAGAATACCAATCACATCACCTTCATCTTACACCTAAAGAAAGGTAACTGTCTTTCTAAGGGAGTAACTGTAATTGGGGGAGTCTTATTGTAGTATACAAACAAGAACACCATCACAGACTGAATTCCTCTTCAACCTTCCGCATATACGCCAAATTAGTGGAGAGGTGCAAAAATAATATTTAAGGCACCTATATATACTGCAATCAGTTCTTGTTGCATAGAGCATGTACCTGGGAGGATCAAGATCAGAGAATACTATGAGCTCAGGTAGGCAAAACAAGTGTTTCTAGAAAGCACTAGGTAGAGGTATGCCCTCAGGCAGGCAGAGTCAAAAAATACTTCTTATGACTGTGTAAATCCTGTGAAGGTCCGGTGCAGGTAAATAATCTTTTAGGAAAGGAGTATCTTCAGTAAGGCAGAAGGACTTCTCAGGTCCATCAACCCCTCCTGAACTCTGCAGTGAGCTGCAAAGCAGGCAGAAGAAAGCTGAAATGAGAGTTACTCTTTCAGAGCTGAGAAGTGTAGTGAATATTGAATGCCAGCCAGATGTCTCACTTGAATTTGCTGTTATGTAACAGTATGCATGATAGAATTGAAAAGAGAATAAAACAGCTAATCAGCAGATGTTGCTGTCTCTGATTTAATTGTATTCTACCTTTACGTATTTGAATTTTTTTAAAAGTAGGTTCTAATTTCAGACTGATGAAGAACTTTGGTCTGTTTTGGCTTTCGCATTGGTCTGCTGTTTAAAAACTCTCATTGATTTCTTGTTTACAGCCTGCAGAACTGACCACATTCTTAGTAATTGCTGTTCATGTTTGCAAGTTTGATAAAAATCTCCAGTGGTTGAACCAGAGTTTTAAGTCTGTGCAGCTGTAACAAAGGAGGAAGCAGCCCATGTTCAGAAAGATTATTTCGTAAAAATGATGAAATTTCTATGACTATGTCTAACCTGTGGGATACAGACATGCTTTCTAGTCCTGGGTCTGTGATTTGTTTCCTTATATATCTTAGAATCACCTCCTACCCTTCATTTTTTGCACTTTTCTCACTAAGGAAAAACAGTTGTTTCCTCCTCGAGGAAAGGAGGAAAAATGTATTCCAGTCCTATGTTTGATCTGAATGATCAAAGGACCAGCATTATGGAGTGTTTTGCAAAACATTTTGTGCAAAACATTTTGTGCAAAACTCATGGGATCTTGTAATGTTACTGCATTTTATGCCTTAATGTGTGGTATAGAAGATCAAAATGAAATTGGCTCTTGATTGATGGCAGTACATCTGTGTACATCATCATGTACATCAGCACTATTTGATAATCACGTGATTCACATAATTGTCATTGCAACCTTATAAAAAAGAAAAGAGTTTCTCACTAGTTATTACACACACTGTCAGGGAAAGTAAAAGCTGGCATGTCACTTGCCTTTTTCTGTGTATTATTTTTCAGTCAGTTTTTCAGCAATAGACCAAGGATTGCAGGTAAACTTGTAGACATCAGTGTTCTTAACACAATTTGGAAACTGAAATCAATGAAAATCAGCTGTAAGCTCAGATGCATTTGAGATATTGAGGTAAATAGCATCACAAGAATATTACCAGTTGTCTCTGACAGTTAATCTGGAAGATCAAACTACAAAAGCCTGAAACAGTCAGTTCCCAAAGTGATAGCAACCACTTCTACACTAGAGAAACCGCTTCAATTTTCTCACCACTTGGTTTTCAATTATAGAACTTCTACCGCCATTCTGCCTCAATTCAGGGCAATAAAATGCAGCATACAACGTCATCCAAATCAGTTACATCTGCTTCTACACTGAATGTTTGTTTTTATTTTATTTCAGAGCAATGAACTTTGTTTAACCTTCTAGGTATCTCTAAATCACATGTGGGCTCTCAGAGCTATCCCACTACAGTAACATTGAGTAACTGTTGTGATGAACTCTTGGCACTTGTGTAGCCATTTTCCATTGCTGTAAACTGAGCAAATGTACTGCTCCCAACAGCTACACAAAACAACAAACTTGGAATGATTTATTCTCTGATTTGCAAGACAAGTGTTTGTATGACACACAGAAGTCTAAAAGAAGCATCAAAGATCATGGAGTTACAGCTTAATCCCAAGAAACACAATCTGACAGTGAACAAGCTCTGAAAATTTTTATCCAAATTTTGCAGAGAAAAGTGGGTACACGACCTCTTCATAGCAAGGCATAAAGTTGTTGGTATGAAAATGGAGATGTTATGATCAGTAATAATTTGATAGACTACCACTTCTTTATGTGGGAAAGTGTCAGTAAATGAAACATACCAAACAGTCATAGTTTTAGCTCCCTTTAGAAGCTGATAGTTTGAAATACGTAGTTTTACTCATGTTGATTAGTCAATAACAATTCCTGAAGGGTCTGAGCACTGTATTGGCTTTTATTTACTGGTATCAGTCATGTGCTTCAGCACTCAAGTGGGATATAAGAGGTTGCATTAGAAACTGTTCAGAAGGATTCTTACATATAAAATTGGGAGTGCAATGTGCATCTAACTAGATAGTCTGGAAAGCTGTTTACATCCTAGGCCAGATGAAGTTGCTATTTAAATTAGTAAAAAGTTTCTCAGCATGATTAGCTGGTAAATTACTATTATCATATCATTACTGGTGTATTATGTCTGTACAGTGCCAAACTGTCCAAATTCCAGAAACCTGTGTTTTATAGCAACACCAGATGACACTGATGGATGTAAATACCTTTATAAATGACTTTATGCATTGCATTAGAATGTGCTCTTGAAGTTCCTTTAATACACATAGTCCCTTAAAGCATTGACATAATGTGCAAGTTTCGAGCTGGCTTCCCACCAAGTCTCCAAAACTTGACAACAGGGTCTGCTTCCCAGAGAGGGAAGAAAAAAACCAAGCAGCCAAAGCTATAGCAAATATATATATATATTATGTATAAAACAGATATATATTGTGAGAATATTATATACATATAACCCCAGAAACCCTAAATAGCTTCCTAAAGGGAAGAGGGAAGGGAGAAGGGAAAAGGACAAAATAGGACAAAAAGGGACAAACACAAAACAAGTCTACACAGTCTAAAAAACTGGTAACCAGCAAACTGAAGAACTGGCAAAATCTCATCACTTCCCTTGAGAGAAGCAGGACGGCTGGACATGGCCCAGCACTCTCCCCTCACGCGTGGCAGAGAACAGCAGTCGCTACAGGCCTCAGCTCCAGATAAGCAAGACCAAGACAGGGACCCACTGTTCTCAAACCTCACCGGAAAGGAAGCGAGCGAGGTCCCTCCCGTTGGCTTTATTTATACCTCAAGTTACATAAAGGAATAGCATGGAATACTTCCTAAGTCATTACCCTCGTTCCTTTCTGGTTACAAGCTGGTCTCCAGGAAGGCCTAGGGTGAAAACTCTCACACATAACACCTCCGCTAGTTCTTAACCATAATGAACGTAAAAATGACAGACAGTGTGCCAAAATAATATGTCATTGCCAAGTTAAACCTCACAGCAACAACTAGGAACACTAGAATTTTTAAAATATATACTGCAGTTCTTTTTGCTTTCTTTCTGTAGTCCCCTCATCATTTCTTTCTGGCAGATAAGGATGTTTCTTTTTTAGTTCAGGTGTCATTTTCTGTTTCATACCTCATGTATGAAATTAATTTATTCTCTACAAAATTTAACTCCTTCCTTCCTTCTTTCCTTCCTTCCTTCCCCCTGCTTCCCTCCCTCCCTCCCTCCCTTTTATTCATGTTTTAGTTTTCACAAGCAAACTAATAATCTGTGTCCCTTCAGCTGTCCAGCTTCACATATGGGTTCTCATCAAAGATTTTCAGTACTGCTACAGTGGTCTACAGTTGCAGTTTAGAAGACAGCTTCTATTTTGTAGAATGTGTATCCTTAAATTATGTAAATCTTGGGCTTTTCAGGTCAGTTTGCAAAGGTACAAATATGTTTTATCTCACGAAAGAGTGAATCAGAACACAAGGAAATAGGAAAGGCTAGTGGTGTTAATTAATTTGTAATATGGTAGTTTGTAATTTCAAGTCCAGTTAAGTGATTTGAATTTGTTACTTTTTTTTTCTTTTACGTCAACTCTGTTGCTGGGCTTAGTGCACATAGAATTCCAGCATGTATGCCAACAAAACTGTGAATTAGCACCTCAGTTGAGATATCAAAATACATCTATCCATTATGAAAGTTGAAAAAGTCAAGGGTAGTTGACAGAAAAAGAGCAAATTAAAAGAAAATAATAAAGCTTGGGAACACCAGGTTAGTCCTGGCCTTTTGTCAACAACTCATGGCAACAGATTAAAATGAAATACTGTAGCTACAAGGAAGGGATGATGTTTCTATAGCTATTTATGTTCTAATCCACATACAATAGAAAATAGTCCATAGACAATAGAAAACTGATTGCCGGTACCTTAACTCATATAATATTGTACTTTTCTATATCACTTTGCTTTTCATGCTCCTTTCTGATGGTCTAAACTCTACCAATGCAGTATGTCCTTCGCTGAGGTTCCTACTCAAAATCCTGCATCATAAATAAAGGGTTACACTACTCAGACTCACGAGTTATTAATGTGCTTGTCAGATCAGGTTAATGTTCAAGACATACATTATAGAAAGGGTCACAGGTTAGGGATAAGAACTTATATTGGGGATACCAAATTATTCAGGATAATTAAACCTAAAATTGATTGCAAAGAGTTGCAGAATAAACTGATAATACTATGTGCCAAATGGCAGATCTAGACTAATGTACTTGGATGAAGGCAAGATATTGTCAATCAAAGCTTTGATTGCTTAAGTCCTTTTGGATGTCTGAGGGACAGGCATCCAAATGAGAAATTTTCAAATTATCTATTTTGTTGGGAGTTTGTTGTTGTTGTTTTTTTTTGTCCAACGGGGTTTTTTTTGTGGGGTGTTGCTTTTATTTGTTTCATCTAGTCTGCAAATCTTCTGGGGCCTTCTTCTGAAAAAGAAAATCTCGTATTTAACAGTCTTCTTTTAGGCAAAAATGTATGGATTGTTAAAGAAAACTGTAGTATATTAAGTAAAGACACATGTTCAAATGAGGTTACATTGCAAGTATTATTTTGTAATAATACTAAGTTTTTAACTTATAACACTGTAGTCTTAAAGCATCAGTTAAATAAAGTTGAATTGATCTGTTGGTTTAGTCATACAATTGCATACAAGTTCAAAAGACTTGCAGTTTAAAACAATGCAGAAAAAGATTTGCAGACCCACAAACCATGTTCACAATTAATTTTGCTGCCCTCAATATTTTACTACTCTAGTTGGCAACCTATTCTGCTTTTATGGCAGAGTCAGCCCTGTTTGCATGCTTATGACCTGTCTATTATTAGTCCATTTCCTTAAGGAAAATAGTTACTTGTTTGAAATTAATCTTTAAACCAGCTGACCAAAAGCTGCAATATTTGCATTCTTGCAAATCTGATACACAAAGGCACATTAATTCTACTTTTTTACCAGCTGGCCAGATTTTTTGCACTTCTTTTCTTTTTTATAAGTGCACATTCTAATGTTATTATTTGCTTAGCTTTCCTCTTTATTGTACAGGTTAATAAATATGTTCTTAGGGAGACTAGGGAAAATGCATTTCAAAAGAATGGGCTTTATTTTTTCTTTTGTTCTTCAGTAATTCTTTTAAATAAATAATTTTCTTGATACATAGACAATAAAATTTTTAATCCTTCAGAAATCTGCTTCTCTAACTCCTCTGATTCTGACATTCATTATTGTGCGCTGAAACTCTTCTGTTTCATTGGTGATAACCCAAAAGACAGTAAAATTATTTTTCATTCTTATCCACAAGCTTGAAACTTTTACTGATAAAATAGTTTAAATACATTCTTTAATCATATAATCATAGAATCAACTGGTTTGGAAAAGACCTAGAGATCATCAAGTCCAACCCTTGATCCAACATTGCCATGGTTACTAGACCATGGCACTAAGTGCCACATCCGGTCTCATCTTAAAAGCCTCCAGGGATGGTGAATCCACCACTTCCCTGGGCAGCCCATTCCAATGTCTGATTACCCTCTCTGTAAAAAATTTCTTCCTAATATCCGACTTAAACCTCCCTTGGTACAGTTTAAGACTGTGCCCTTTTGCCCTACTACTGGTTGCCTGGGAGAGGAGATGGACATCCGCCTGGCTACAACCTCCTTTCAGGGAGTTGTAGAGTGATGAGGTCTCCCCTGAGCCTCCTCTTCTCCAGGCTGAACAGCCCCAGCTCCCTCAGCCTCTCCTCATAGGACTTGTGCTCGAGTCCCTTCAGCAGCCTTGTTGCTCTTCTCTGGACCTGGCCTGTCTCTTCTATAAACAAGACACCAAATAACCAAAAACGTTTAGGCAAATTATATTTTATTAGTATACCTACTGCAAAGATATTATTTGTGTAAAATATATGTATATTTCAATATTTCTCTACATTCTCACTCATATTGTACACTCTCTATGCCTTGGGTGTGCAACTGATTTGGATTGGATCAGTTTGTAAATCCACCTAGGACACCACTGAAGTGGGAAGGAAATTTTAATAAATAAAGGTGTAACCATATATATTTTTAAAAAATTTTATAGGTAGACTTCAGAGTGAGATTTCTCATTTGTGATAAAAGCCATCAGGATAATGACTTTTTAAAGGATGAGCAAGCTTAGTACCAATTTTCTGGCTTCTGCAACAATACACTTTGAGGATTAGATTAAAAAAAAATATTTAAAGATGGACTATGACATTCCCTGTAACAAACTAGAGAAAACTCTCTTGTGGCAGATTCCTTTGAAGTATTGGGCATAAAAGTAAAATATTGAAAAGGTAGCCATAAATGATACATATAGTCCTTGTCCAAAAAATATCAATCTTCTGAGATTTCTGCATTTCAGAATAGAGAGAGTATTTCCAAACAGCCTCTGAGGTCCCAGGTCCAGAGACTGAAAAGGAATTTTCCTGGCTGAACAGGAAGTTTCACAACATCCAGTCAGGTCCTTACCTTGAGAATTCAGACACCAAGAGATTAGGCCAACCTTAGAACAGACTCATAAGTTAATTTAATATCAGCTGGTTTCAGCTTCTGTAAATTAGAGCAGTCACATTAACTAATACTAGCTGTGAATACAGGCCAGCCATTGCCAGGCTTCTCCCTTAAAGTCTAATTTGCAAGAGTCTTGTTTTTTTAAATTTGTCTTTAACATTGAACAATCATTGCTATCACTTGTTCAAAACTACTAGTCCTTCCATGGACTTTTTATTAGCCATTTTTTATCTCCTCTGACTCTGTTAAACATACAGAACTAGGAAAAGCTTATTTATAGAACGTTTTCTGTTCAAATTCCATGGTAAATACCTTCCTGCCACCTTTGGCCAAAGACATGAGCCTGCCTTGTGTTAGAGGTTTCATTTTCATTCACTTTATGAATTTCTTTTAGTTATTTTGTGTGACACGTGGAGACTATGTTTTCAGAGAGAGTAAGGTTTAATCTGATATCTTACAACATAAGAGGATCAAGTATCCCTTTTTTCTTATGGAATTGTGTTATATGTACAGGTTTTGATGGGTGCTTCTGTAAAGAAGAGATTCAGTTGTTTCTTGTCACTGTGGTATTTTCATTTACTCATCCTCAGTGTTAGTCAAAAGCCATTAATCCCTTTAGAAGAAAATTTTTCTTCAGTTGTTTGAGCTGTATTGTCTAAACATTCTTTAAAAACAAGCAAAAAACTACCCACTGATAATAAATACCTTCTGTGCAACTAATTATCACTTTAAAAAGAAATATAGGTACTTTCTACATGCTGGTACTTTTTTTTCTAGTATTTGTTCATCAGAAAGTAGCAGAAAGAGTAGTAGGAAAAGAAAGAGTGAGTGACAGCTTCCAAGATTTTCTTTGATACCAAGATAATTGTTACAAATGGAACTCTAGTATTTATTTTAGTTTCTTACAAGCTGTAGTGGTTACCTGATTTATCTTCAAGAATAAAAAAAAAGCCCATCTCTGCTGCTGCCACATTTTTTTGTCTGAGACCTTGGCACATTAGCATTCCCTAAAATAAATTCTATCTCTACCCAGATTTTTGTGGCTGCCTCAACATCTAGATTTACTATGGGTGGTTACTCTTATCAGACAACGAAGCAGTAAACCTTATTTTTAAAATCAGTATGTGATGATGTTATTTCCAAACAGTATTACAAAACGGAGTCACTTTGTCCATATTTTTAATGATGATAGCATTCTCTCACCAATATTTATCCCTATAATTCACTATATAAGTGAATTATCAGAGATAAACATAGGATCCAGGTGTATGAACCTACAAAATGTACAGAAATGAATCCATTTTTTTGCCTCTTCCAGAACAGAAAGGGAAACATTCTTCTTTTACTTGCTCTGAAAACCTTCGAAAACTTAGTCTGGTCTTAAGTGCTTATGTTTTTAGTAAACCACATTTGATATTCATCTTGTGCTATGTATGCACATGGAAAAGATTTCTCTGAGTAAGGACTCGCAACAATTGTCACAGTCCAATGAAATTTAGAAGTATATATAGGAAAGTAATGATCAGGTTGGTTTTATCTTAGGGCACCTGTATAATCTGTAAATATAAGTTATTTATTGCTCTTGAAAATTTTGGCCTATTCTGAAAGCATAAATAAGGATTTTAGACAGCATAGCATTATGATTGTTTAGCTTAGCACCTGGATGGTAAATCAGAGAAATCTGATATGTGTCTGTTTCAGTACAAAATCTCATGCAGTGATGGTGTTTAGTAAGTCTGTAAGGAAAGCCTTCTCTTTCTTTCCTGGGTATTTCGCATTGGTTTCCTTTCAAAACTTGCAAGACACTGTGTGCTTATTTTCTATAGAATTTGACAGTTAACACAAGAAGCAGCTTGAAAATCATTTACTTTAAACCCAGTGCTATACCCTGTCACTGAAATAACAAGGTGATCATTAAACTTAAGAATTAAATGATACTTTGCCAGAATATAGCTGAAGAAAATATTCTTAGTATCTTTTTCTTCTGAAACGTTTTTCCTAAATTTGATCTAAAAATATATCTTATATTCATCTAATTTTGTCCACTTGTACTGTTAA
The DNA here is from genome assembly GCF_003945725.1 of Corapipo altera. Lineage (NCBI taxonomy): Eukaryota > Metazoa > Chordata > Aves > Passeriformes > Pipridae > Corapipo > Corapipo altera. The sequence goes on from NW_020884876.1 coordinate 10,119,343, forward strand.
CTTGCAATATATTTAAAAGTATTTTCAAATATCTTCTTTCGTAATGACACGTGTCAATAAAGCATTTGAATGTGAACTCCTAGTTTTCAAAAAACTCCACTTAATTCCCTTGGCACAGCTTTTCAGCCTCACTGAAGTGGTACCTGGGTTCTTTTAATTACCTGCTGCACTATGGTCCAAACTGGTTTTTTACTGAAACAATGCAACTTTTTCATTATCAATTGTAAGAGACATTTACATTTCTGAAGCTAAAATGGCTGTTTTGAGACAGTAGCACTTTTTCTGTTCTTTCATGTTCCTGGATCTTCATTATAGTAGTACAGTATTTAATTTTGATTCTTTGTTTTCTTATTCAGTGTATTGACTTACACCTTGCAATATGAACAAACAGTGAGAACCATTGGTAGATGCTGAAAAAAAGCAAAAATAGATTGAATGTTTTCGTCTGGTAAGATTTTTCCCTTTCTTTTTTTTGTTTTGTTTGTTGTTTGTTTTGTTTGTTGTTTGTTTTGATTGGTTTTCTTTTTTATTTTTTACACTCCTATCACTCCTTCTTTTGCTAGGTCTCATATACTTTTAACAAGACATAATAAATTTTGAGTAGTCAAGAGATGTGGAATTCAAGGATTCTGCTAGTCTGGATGTAATGTAAGCCTTGAAGCCAAATTGGAACCTTCTTTTTTTTTAATGAATTTACAAATTTGTTAAAAAATGCAGTTTTGATCTTCCAAACACAGTACTGAATAATTTCACCTCTGAAGGTAACAAAATCAACAAAAAATCCTCAAAGCTAATCTCATCAAGCTGTCAAGGTAGGAAGTGGCATTTATTATCTCAGTGATTATGAATGTGGAAAGTATGGATTCTTTCTTTACTTCAGGTGTGACAATCAGTTTGATCCTGACTATAGTAGCTAAACCGAGTTTAGCTATAGTAGCAAAACCAAATGAATACAGCTTAGCATCCTGTCTCAATACCTGCAAGGACTGTTCTGTGAAAAGTCCTTCAGAAGCCAAATTATATAATGGCAGTGTATGTACGGCAGATTTCTTCCCTTGCTTTTTTGCTTCCTGGAAGGAGACACATGGTCTTGTAATTTCATTAAAGGAAGCTATACCAGGCATATCTCAATTTTTTCCTCCCTCCAAATTCAAGCACTTCTGGATACAGGTTTCATCTCCGGTTAAGGAAAAATCTGATGGAATTGCTTGTTACAATGTTAGTTTCTCAACTATTTACCAGGAATTGTTGCTTTATGACTAACATGAGGATAGCTGATTTAAGGAAAGGTAGGTAAGTGTCATGATCATGATTATGTTAACCACAAATGGAGAAAAAAATAATTCACGATTGCAAGCTAAAACAGATTGATTTATTTTTCATTTTGAAACACAGCCTAATTAAACTAAGAGTGTATGGGACAGTCAAGGTTTATAGCAGAATATCCAAAAGATCTGAAGTGATAAAAAGGAATCATGAAGCAGCCCAAGCTATTAGGTTATGTCATATAGCGAGAAGGAAAAGCAGAAGAACTGGGATTGTTGTGCTTGCAAGGATGCTAGTGTAGAGGAGCCTGAGAAGTGCAAGAATGTGCACGTTTGACTTTCAGAAGCCAAGGTAATGATAAATTCTGGGATATCTGGGGAAGAAAATCCAAACGGAGAAATGCAAGGCTGAAAATGAAGTATTGGAGTAGTATTTGAATAGCATCGCAGAATACAATTTCAAGCTAAGCATGAAAGGAGTGTGAAACGGCAGTTGTCTGAGCTGAATGAAATGCAAACACTAGTAAATATCATAAAGAACATCTAATTTTACATTTTATTCAGTCTCTTAAATTGTAATTGTTGGTAGAAGGACTGTGAATGCCCATTTCCCCGAAATTAGGAGAAACATACGTGACTATTTGAAAATAAAAACTAGTTTGAGTTCTTAGATTCCTATGCAGACTTTTAACAAGAACATTGAAAATAAATGAACAGAATTATAAATCACAACTTCCTTTCCTCCCCCACAGTACTTTTGGCCCAAGAAGAAATAAGCTGAGCTGCTATCATTCTTCTACCAACATATTGCAAAAAACAATTTTCATCAATAAAACCTTCAAAAGTCTATTTAGAATGTTTTTAATATCAGAACAGTACAAAAAAGGATTAATGTGGATGATGATTTGTTATCTCGCGATTCTGAAGAGAACCCAATTTTAAAAAATCAAAATAAATTTCAAATGCAGAAAAAATTGGTTTTGATCTCTTTCTATTTTTATATTATTTTAATTTAATTAAATGTTTTATATACACTCTCTTTTCCTTCCTCTACTCTTTTTGTGCTTTTTTCTTGTGATTACTTAGGTCAATATGAGTCTGAGAACTTCTGTGCTTCAGTTGACTTTTTGAACCTAAAAAGCCTGTATGGGTTTGAAATCAAATCAGATTAATTTACGTACCTGTACTTACTACTAGCCCAGATAAAAGTATTTTTTAAAAGCATCTGTTTATCAATTGCTGACAGCAATAGTTCTGCACCCTCAGGGAGAATTTCACAGAGCTTACTCTGAACCTGACCTTTTATAAGCTTGCATAAAAAACTGGATACAAATTGTTTAAGGATAATCTCACAATATGAGCAGGGAAAAAAAAATCAAGAGCAGATATAAATTGCTGTATTTCCAATGCCTTCAGCAAAGCTACAAGAATTTATACTAGGGATCTGACCCAGAACTGTAACATGGTTATGTACCTATCACTGTGGTGTCATGAACTACCTCTCCTTTCTCATGAGAGCAGTTCCACTGAAAAAAATAATAACCTTATGAAGAGGGAAATCTATTTGTTACTTCTATCATGAATTCACAGGAAGTTTTTGTGATATACAAGGGTTTTATTTATTGTGTAAAATATAAATATATGCAATCTGTGCATGTGTATCAGCAAATTATCAGTTAAAGTTTGTTTGAATTACTGAGAATCCTGCAGATGCCACTTTGCTAAAACTTTTAAACAGCTTGACTACACTTATTAGGAATTACAAAGACACTTTAATATGAAGGAATGCACACCAAAAAAGTGAAAGGGCCAGCACTGCTAAAATTTTACATTGGAAGTGAAATCCATAAGCAAGCCTGTATTGGAACAAGTAAAACACATACATGCATACACACACAGACACACACAAATCCAACAAAATAAATGATTTGCATCTAAAAATTTTGCTGTATAATTTCCTTTTGGTCCTCACAGGTATATTGTTATTAATACAAAAAACCTAGAAATCTCTGAATGAAGCTCACTATATGATACAGAATTGTCATGAGTTGGAGACTACCTGAAAACACAGCCCCAAAAATGAGGTACTGACTACCTCTGGCCACATCTGTGACTTTATTAATCCATGACTGGGTTAATAAAGAACCTGAAAACCAAAAAAAGAAATAGATTAATTTTGTTATACTACTGGTGTTAACGTCCAACTTTTTATAGCAAAAGTATAAACAAGTGAATAGCATTCTTTACTAGACCAGGGAAGGTGATGAACACATAAGTGATTATGCAACAATATGACAAAGGTTGGGCCCAGAATGGAGTCAAGTCCCATTGGGGCCAGGCCACCACATAAGACCTGATATCTAGAGTGGCAGGACTGGCCGAAGCAAGAGTCCCAGTCTCAGTCCCCTGTCTGAGCTGGTGTGGAGTGTCAGAGACCATGTTCCCTGTGAAAATGTGGTCTGTATGTCACAGATAAGAAATTGCAGAATAGCGATTGCAATCACCCACTGGTCACACCCTGGTTAGTGAGTGGATTTGAGACAACATGTTCCTGAGTGGTGTGATTCTGTTCTTGTGTTTGTCCCACCACAATTTCTCTGAAAAAAGAAATGTAAAATACTGATTCTGTGACCATGTTAATCAGCTATACTTGCGCTATTGCCACATGAGTTTTCAAACAAAAACCCTTACTTTTCATTTATTAGTGTGGAAAAATGCATGACAAGCAATTTGTAATAAAAATATTATTAGTAAAGAGCCACAGTAATCATTGCCTCTCTCACTAGATTTTAGGACCCCTGCTTTTCAGGATGCCCAGTAGATATAAGTTGAGTTCTTCCGACTCCAGCTTCCTTATTCATATTTTTCTCAGTTTTTCATATTGTTGAATGATTTATTTCCAGCTGGGACAACAATTTCTCTTTCTTCTGGAGTTGTTGCTTTAAATTTCTTGCTGTACATTCACTTGTTAGGTTGGTGACATGAAGCAATATTTATTCTACATTCTGATACTTCTGTTTGTCGCCTAACTTCTTCACACTCCCTTTCAAATCTGAAGTTTATTGAACATTTGCTCACTGTACACCATATTCCAGAGAGGACAATTTTGTAAGGTTGAGCATGGAGGCTGGCACTTTCAGGGTATGTGGGCTGGGAGACAAACATAATTTTCTTATGAAGGTATTGCGCATCAAGAGCTGTCATACAAGATTTTTTTTCTGTTCTTTATGTGAAGAGTATCTGACATCAGTTTCATTTCAGTATTTTTGAATCAAAGAAGTGTTATTTTCCAAAAATTATGAAACTGAATATTAGAGATTATTTGAATTAGAGGTATTTAGAATCACGTGCAGATGAGAACATATTATAAAGATGGCTAATGTTCAGCATAAATATTCAGAGGGAGAAGAAAAAAGTGAAGGCTCTGTTTATGCCTCTTGAGTGATAAGCCAAATTCAGAGATTTAAGAAATAACTATTAACTTTATGCATTGGGCTCTTCTTTGTTTTCCATCTGACCAAATCACTTCATGACCAGTGATGCAATATTGCCCTGAAAGAGGAAAAAAAAAAAAGTAAAAACCTTCTATTTAACTTTTAGAAAGAATGATAAGAGCTAAGCGTACATCAGTCAGAAAAGCGGCAATTTGGGGAAGCACATTTAAGAAAACAGAGCAGAACTTGAGATTTCTTGATGTTTGATGGCAACTATGCAGACATATTCTTATATACAAGGTGTGAAGTCTTCATGACAAGGATAGAGATTGGATGTGTGAGACCTTCCAGGGAGAAGGAAAGAAAACTGTGGTCTTATCAAAATGATCTTTTTTCAGTCAACACCCAAATAGATAAAACCAACATGGCAAAAACAAAGCAAAGAAAAGAGAAAAGAAAATATCAACTGCTCAAGTGTAGCTTTCAATAAAACCTATCGAAAATGAAAAGATGTTTTTAGGATCAGAACTCTTTTGTCAGTCTTAACTAGGTTGCAAGTCCCCTGGAGACTCCATACCTTGCCAAGACCTCTGTTTTGAGGCCTAGATCCCACAATATATGGATGTTCATGATCACATGACAATTACTGTGATATTCAGTGAATAGCGTGGATCTTTCTTTATGAAAATTATGCAGTGAAATAATTTTCACATCTGCAAATCATTTTATATAAGTTGTTTGTGGTCTGCCTCAAGCATAGTCAGAGGTAGTACCAAGAATATTAAAATCTGCCTACAGATTTCCTATGTGAGGGTAGTTTTTTGCAGGAGAGGTAAATGGCTTGAGATTGCTGGAGAATTTCTGATCTGTCTTTATGCTAGGATGTTAAGGTTAATGAAAACACTGAATATCTGAATGTGTGCTGAAAATCTTGAGTATTTCCTGAGTCTTTTGTTCTCATGACGGAGTATCTCAACTTATGGAATAGGTGGTAGAAGGAGAGATCCAAAGGCGCTTGGATCAGTGACAGCTGAAAGAGGGCTAGGGTCTATCACAGAACAGTTGAGTTTTTGGATGTGCCTATCAGGGAAAAATGTGCAGAAGTACTTTCCAGGTGGTTGCAGGGTGCACTGGGGAGGTCATCTCTCAGTATCTGGAAGGTACCTGAACTCTTTTTAGGTTGATGTGAGTCAGGCAAGTGAGAAGACAGTGAAATACAGCTTTGGGCCAGCCCTCTGCACTCCCGATATCTGTGGTCCTTTTCTCATTTCTCCTATGGTGGCTTCTGGTCTCGTTAAAGTCATATTATCTGCCTTCCTGTTGAGACTCTATTAAAAACAGATTCAGAAAAAAACTAAGTTTCCTTGGCTAGCAGACAGAAAATGTCTTTATATTCTAAAAGGACAAAACTTAAATGAAATTCCTTCTTCTTCCCCTATTTTTTTCCTTTCTATATAGTAGAATGTGGGAGCCCAAACCCAGCTTTCAGCAAAAGAAAACAAGGCTGACAAAAACCTTGTGATTTGAAGGAGCTGGACCCTTCTCACAAGACCTGTTGAAGTTCTACCTTATGTATTAAGCCTGGCTCCAGCAGAAATCAGAAAGGACTCTTGAGATGATTGTATCAAACCATGTCTAAACCCCTTTGATCCCTTTCCACCTATGTAATATTGTTTAAGGGAAATATTTAACCCATTGGGCAACAGTAGTAAAAACTTGTGTAATTCCCTAATTAACATAGCTCGTCCTCTTCATTAATATGTCCAACCCCAGATGCCTTTAAAATAGTGTTCTTGTGTTCAATAAACCATTCCAGTTCCCCCATACTGGGATCGTGTCTAGCTTTTATTTTTCAGACCGCCACTGTAGAATATATGGATACAGGTGGAAGATACAGTTTGGTAGTTGGCTTTATGAATTATCAATGTTTTTATCTAAGGACATCCATGATTCTGTTTCTGAAGTGATGCTTAGGTACTGCTCAAGCTGGAACTATCCTTATATTGACTAATACAATGGAGCCTTCAGCGCAATTTTACTTGTAGACACTAATATAATACAAATAATAAATATTACTGCTAATATTCCACACTGTAGCACAAGAGTCATATAATTACATACATAAATTCCCATTCAAGTGTGTAGGTTTGAAAAGTATGTTCCACAAGTGACCCAACCATTGAAATTTAAGAATATAAGACAAATCTTAAGCTACTAAAATCTGAAATGATATAGAGTTATAAAATCATTTAAATTCAGATGAATTTCTTTTGAGAACGTTTATATCTGGAGCAGAATATATCTTGCAACTCATAAGTGAAACCGTTTGTAATTAGAATAGGTTGAAAAGAGACTACTTTCTATGTTTACATATAAGAAATAAATGGATTTGATTGTAAAATGTTAACATAGTTTTGACAAAAAACCCCACTGAAATGTATTTCCTGTAATGCAGTCTGTGTTGACAAGTCATATGAGAGCAGCAGACAGTAAAACCAGGAGGTGGCAGAACATAGGACTGCACAGGGGCACAGTGGGAGGAAGGCAAGCACAAAAGACAGGATAAAGCTAGAAGGAGTGAGAACAGGTTCCAGTTTTTCATGTTTGGCTTACCACATCACGTTTGTCTACTGGTATGTGATACTAGATAAAAAGTATGTGGTGGAAATAAGGAGAGAAGCAGAGATGTGAAGGCTTTGTTACTGAAGGGAGTGCAGGAGAGAAAGTACTTCTCTTAACCTTTTCATGCCCTTGAAAAGAATAAAAAGAAACTTTCTTTGGTGTTAAGAGCCTAAAGTCAAATGACATGGGATTAACTGTAGATCTTCTTGGATCAAAAATTATTTCCTTTATTGAGAAAAATGTTCAACAAAACATATGTAAGAGGTTTCTATTTCTATTTAAAATTTCAAAAATAGGCAGTTTTCTTATGTACCTTAAATGTGTTTATCACAGAAAACTCTGTCCTTGATTGTAGGAGTTCATCTGCCACTACAGCGTAAGGTAATAGAAAATCATCATGAGCTTACTTATATTTTAATGTGTTTCTTCTGTCAGCTGGAATTCAGTGAAAGGTAATGAAGTCAGGATGGTGGAAGTTTGTAAATAGAAACAGAGGTTATACTGTTCCAGGTGTTTCAAGTGCCACTCATGTCTGAAAGAGAAAGAAAGCCCCAGCCATTTGAAGTGGGGGGTTGAGAAGGTTTCACTGATGCTTTACTATTCCTTGCAAACCTCAACTGAGTGAGAATCGGGAATAGAATACATTTGGTGATTATTATGATGCCAGTTATTTTTTCCTGTTTTTTTATTTTAGTTGAGGAGTGGGTTGGGTAAAATATCGTGGGGTTTTTCTTCCTTTTTTTTTTCCTTTCGGTGTTATGAAATTTTCTTAAGTATACTTTTTTTAGTATTTAAGTTGCATATACTTTAAAAAGAAACTCGGAATTTCTATATAATTTATCTCCAAGATGATTAGGAACTCATTTTCTGTGTTAAGATCTTCAGCTGAGTGACGTAAAAGACCAACCAGGTTGTGGTAATTTGGTGCTAGTTAATTTCCATTCAAATAGTAAATATATTGACAACTATAATAGCAATAAACTTTTTTGGGTAAGAAATGTATGGAATCAAGAAGAGAAAAAATGTAGATTACTTCTGCAGACATATTTTTACTCCTCAGCCAATCAAATTATGTAAACTGAGGTAAGGTAGTGGTGTGCAAAGGCTCAAAATAAAGCAGATATGTTACTCTAGGTCCAACCTGTCTTTACCTCAACACAGGAGGTAACATTTAAAATTCATTTCTGTGGATACTGGACCAGCAGCCAGAGAACCAGTGCCTGAGGAAACACTCTGGAGAGCCAGCAACTGGGAAATCAGCAGGCTACCCTAGGGCTAGTATCCCAGAGCTGTCCCTATCAGTGCAAAACTGGGCCTTCAGAGGATGGAGAGAGACAGAAAAGGAGTTTCTTTTGGATCCTGGACTAAGAGAAAAAGGGAAAGTGATCTTTATATTGAGGAAATACATCCTAGTTTTTCTACCTTCAGTGTTTAAGGTAGCAAAATTCTTTTCACTCTTCGTTTGATTATAAGTTCATCAAACCCATTTTTTACTAACAGAATCAATTTTCCCGGCTAAGACAATCCATCAGATCAAAAAGACTTAGTTTCTTGGGACAGGAACAGATGAAACTGGTGTTAGCAGTGAGATCTATATTTCCAGTGAAGCAGATTGTGTGTTCATATTGCTGTCGAATCAATATGCAATAAATAATGGAGATGCTCATAGATATAAAAATAGCCATGAGGAATTGATATAAAACCAAAAGGAATTAAAACAAGACTTAAAACTGAGCCAGGAGACTCCACAAAAATGAATTAAAGCAACATCTGGAAACTTCCCAAAAAGAATTGACAATGAACTATTATTAGAAATGATATCTTTGTCTGAGCACAAACTCAAAACTACAGAACTCAGTCTAGTTTGATAAAAAGGAGGGAAGACATGAACTGATTGCCTGAGATCAACATATTTTCCAGAAATAGAGGAGACTGGGAAACCTGTATAATTTGAAATTTGTTAATGGAAATGGGCACTCAGGGGGCTGGGCAGTTTAAAAATAGCCTTGAGAAGGAAATTATTGGGACTGTAGAAGACAACTGTCTGGGTGAAGCATTGGCCCAGATGAGATGGTGACTGAGGCGGGATGTTTGCATGTTTTCCATCTTGTTTTTATTCATGGAGGCCTGGAGGGGAGAAGTTGGATTGGCTCAGCTCAGATAATACAACCCTCATCCCCTGTATCTTTGAGGGAAAACTCCCTGGGAAGCTTATTTGGCATAGTTCAACATCCTAGTCCAAATGAATGGTTGGGGAGATGAACAGATGAACACCATATGGTCAGAGGCATGGAGCAGTTGTGAGAGGCCCTGTTTGCTCTGAACCCGTAGGCATATTTCCGTGTTAGCGGCTGGCTGTCTTGTCTCCCCCCCTCATCAATTCCTTGTAAACACAGTTCTTAAGCATATTTGAATAACTTTGGCTAGCTGGAGAAGTAGCTAAACCCCTAAAAATGCTGGCTACTTGAATTGTTTGCATAGAGTGCATTGCAGTCTAGCAGCTGTGCTCCAGTCAAAATTTATGGTCCTGATCCCAAGCCCAGCGAAACACCTTTTCTGCATGCTGTGATGCCCACTTTTCCTCCTCTTTATCAATTATGAGATCAGAGCAGGTGTAGAGTCTCACTCCATATTGCTGAACATGGTTAAACATTTCTTCAAGCTACAACTGTCTCTCTGCACAGGTGCTGTGCAAATGCTTAATGCTGAAAGCTAATGTAAAGGCTCTGCTCTCCCTTCAGCAGTATGCTGTAGTTTAATGGGTCCATCCCAAAGGGAATAAGAAATTTCTTTCCTGAAAAATTGTGTTTCTTTGACCAATGCTCAGAATGCTTCCAACATCTTTAATTGACCCCAGGATGATGAATGAGGTCATCTTGCTTAAGTCTATGTTACTTTACACTGTGTTACTGCACCTTAGTAACAATACTTAAAGGAGAATCTCATTTTCATAATAGAAAAAATGAAATGGCTTTCTCGTATGATTTGCACAGTTTCAGGTCAGCCTGTTCTTTCTGCTGTTTATTGAACTGCATTAGCGTCACCTTCAGAGCAAGTGGGTCACTTTTCCTTTATGTGAAGATATAAAGTGCTGAAGTGAAAAGGGTGGGTGAAGCAAAAGCAAAAATTGCAATTAGTTTTAGTGCTCTTAGAGCATTCCAGTCAAAACTGAAAATTGGAAGGAAGAAATAAGGGGCAGGAGGAGAGAACAGTTCCATTTAAATCATAAGTTTTTATTTAAATTTCACTGCCTAAGAAAAAGATAAATAAACTAGGATATGACTAGTGTGAAATTGTCTTATCCAATATACTTTTTATATAGAAATGGTTGTATTTAAGCAGTCTACATGATTAAAATACATGCTGAAATTTTTTCTTCCAGAAATACATAATCTCCCTCCCTAAATGGAAACTATTAATTAATGAAACTCTGATTATTTTCAACAGGGAATTTGTCTGTAACAAAAAAGGCAGGATTATGTCCTGTATGTTGCTTTTCTTGTAAAGTGACAATAGCATTAAGAAAGATGACTGATGAGATCCTTGCATCTCTCCTTAGGAATATGCTTGTTTTGAGCTGTTCTCCTCCTTCAGAAATATCGTTGCTTTTAAAGTCCTCATTTGAAAAAAAAAAAAAAAGCCTTTTCAACTGTATGGATCATAACTTTCAAAGTCTCTGCTGGCTGTGTGAATGCACCTCACGATATAACTTGATCCTTATAAGAGGGAATATATTTGTGAAAGCCAATGTGAATGCATTATTTTCTTGCAAAAAGATTAATCTTCTTCTTTCTCCTAATAATATATATTTATTTTTTCTTAATTGTTCATTGCAGCACCTCTGATCTTTTTAAATCTGTGAAAGCATTTGCTTATAACAGTATTAGTCTATAACAATATTTGCTGTGTTATTTATACTTGGAACAATGTCTGAATTTTTTTTCTTTCAGAGAAAGTGTGTATAACAATGATTGATTCACGTGACAAGAACAGTATACAAATGAAGACCACAGGCTATGGATCCAGGCAAGATATCACATTCAGTCTACAAAAAACAAACAAATACGTATTTTTACATAAAGCTGCATTAGCATAGCAGATTGCTATCATTAAGATGTCTCTAAAGCTTCGCTTTTTTTCTTGTCTCCTTGTGTCTACTTCTGTGACAGGCAGCATTTCAGCCTGTTCTGTGAGATATAGATATTCCTTGAGATTTGATAAAACCATTTACATCAGAAAGTCCCCCAAAAAGCTGGACTAGGATTAGAAGTTTAGCCCCTTTCAGGAGCAAAGAAAATTTATTTAGAGGTATTTTAGGCTTTTTTTTTCTTTTTTTCTTTTTTTTTTTTTTTTAGGATATGCAGAAGGCTGCTCAAATTCTGAATTGACTAGCAGGAAGCAAGAAAGCACAGAAGCACAGTCTGGGAACTGATTTGTAATAATGTTTCCACATGAGGTTGATAATCAAGTATTTGCATATGCTATGGAAAAGTATGAAAGAAAAAAGGAAAGGAGCATTCAAAGAGGAAGAAAACACAGTGTAAAGTGAAAGAAATAAAACTTTTACTTAAATTCATATGTTGGTTGATTTAAATATTTAGCTGCAGGATTGTGTCATGCATACAATAGCAACAGAGGTTCTATAGACTCAGCCTGCTTGTCCATGAATGAAATACAGAAATGAAACATGCCAAATATATTATGATGTGAACTGGATTTCTAATATATGCATCCTTTTGACAGATATTTAATAGTACGAAAAATGTAGAGCTGTACTCATTCTTTCTTGCTACTAATGCCCCTGAGTCAGAAGGGACCCAGAAGGATCATTGAGTCCAATTCCTGGCTTTGTACAGAAAAAACATGTCATGTGAAAAGGGTAGGGGTTTGCCTGACCCTTATAGAGGGGAGATTTCCTTGACCCTTAGTGATTTGTTTGTCTGTCAGTGCACCAGGGAAGCCGATACCCTTACATCCAACCAGTCAGTAGGCATCCATTATGGGGACACTTCACTGAACAGATTCATGAGATCAGAGGGCAATTTGACTGCCCTTTTGGGGGGGCTAAGACAACAGCATGGACACCCTTCAGTGGGCCTTCCCAACATGTTATCTGCCACCAACAACTGCTAACACATCACTCTAACAGTTTGCAGAATAACACTCTTTATTAATACAAATTGTGACAGGTTAATAAGGTTCGAGGGTTGTTGATGATAGTGTCTGACTGCAAAAACATATTTAAAGCAATCTAGAGTACTACAAAGTAAATACAAACACAAGTTCTAATATTAATAACAGCATTTAGTGGAAACATAATATGTTTCTTACCCAATAGGCACCCCTGTAGGGAGCAGAAGACAGGTTCAGCCCGTCAACTGATCCCAGCAGTTTTAATGGAGTCTTCCTTCAATTTCCCCCTATTCCCAACTTACTTTTATACTATCTCTTTAGGTCTAGATGGAGCTTCAGTGACTTTAGTCATAAGTACTTAATAGGGTAGTTGTCTTTGGCATCTATCTCTCTTGGTTGACACATATTGTGGTCTTTGAACTACAAAGTATCACCATGTTCCCATCCCTGCAGGGATGTCTATGGTGGGATGCAGTGGCATCTCCATGCTACTGCACCTTCCATTCCATCCCCCTTAGCAGGTTCTTATCATTATTTAAGGACTGTGGGACATGTCAACCACGTTCCATCCAGGGAGGAGCAGCAGCTACATTTTACCCCGTAATTCTTAGTTTCCTCTAATTTTCAACTTATCCGTTGTTCTACAAATCACTAAAATCACACCATGTTCCTGAGAGCACTGTCCAAAAGTTCCTTGAACCCTCTCAAACTTGGTGCCATGCCCGCTTCCCTGGGGAGCCTGTTCCAGCACTCAACCTACCTTTGGGTGAAGAACTTTTTCCTAATATTCAGCCTGAACCTTCCCTGGCATAGCTTCATGCCATTCACTCAGGTCCTATAGGTGTTCACCAAAGAGAAGAGATTGATGCCTGCCCCTCTGCTTCCCTTCATGAGGAAGCTGTAGATCATGATGAGGGGGGCCTCAGTCTTCTCTTCCCTAGGCTGAGCAGACCAAGTGAAAATTACTTCAACCACTCCTCATATGACCTTCCCTCTAGACCCCTTCCCATCTTCATGGCCCTCCTTTGGGCACTTTCTAGTACCTTTATATCCTTATACTGTGCTGACCAAAACTGCACACAATATTGGAGATGAGGCCACCCCAATGCAGAGCAGAGGAGGACAATCACCTCCCTTACCAGCTGGTGATTCTTTTTTTGATTCCCCCCAGGAAATGGTTGTCCCTTTTGACTGCCAAACATCACTGTGGATTCATATTCAACTTGCCATTGACCAGGACCGCCAGATCACTTTCGATGGGGCTGCTCTCCAGACTTTCATTCCCCAGTCAGTATGTACATCCAGGCTTGTTCTGTCCCAGGTACTGAATCTGACACTTGCCCTTTTTCCCCTAAACAGGATCACAACTCTTACAGTCATATGATGTTGCCATTGTGTCATGGGGTGGAATGAGGAAGAGCATAAACAAACGTACCTTTTTCTTTGCCACTACGTATGCATCATTGCAAAGTGTTTCCAGTTCTGGATGACCTGAGCCACTCACTGCATGGCAGTCAGAACTGCTTCTTGATACTCAGTAGGGCTCCAGTGTCAAGGTCTGACAAGAGAAAGGCATGGTCATTTCCTTGATGAATCTGTTTCTTACCCAGAATACACTATAGCTAACCAGTATCTGTTTTCTCCCTCTGCATGATGATGAAGAAAGTTGCCTAGTGGGAGCTCATGTTAGTCCCTTGCTTCAGCAGGGATTAGTCAGAACTACAGTTTATTTAGCTTAGCTTGCTGCATATCTCAGCCTTTGTAGCATCCTTTCCAAAATTCAATATAGTTCCCCTCTATGTGCATATCCACACATCCTTTTTCCCCCACGTATGGTGTAATACCCCATGTATGGGGTAATATGTTTGTATCTGATATTGCAAAGGAAGTGGAGATAATGCACTGCATTGTTGACATGTAAAATGATTAAAACTGTGGAGTGATATAGAAAAGAAAAAAGGAAATAACTGGAAAAGGTCTTTTTCCCTTCAACATTAGACACACAAAAGTTGAGAGCACCAGCTCTAAATAAAGTACAAATGCTGGTAACCCAATATTAAGATCTATATTCTTTATTTATGAGCATTGCTAAGCAAGCGGTCCCTGAAAAGAAACATCAACACTAATTTCATATCCTCTGAATTTTCTCTACAATGTAAAAGGACTTAATGAGAATATGATGACAACTTTATCTCATATACAGATAATGCAAAACTCACTAAGCAAATTTTGTCTATCAAATATAAGAAGGATCATGACAATCCTCTTGAGCTCACAAAACTCAAAAAAAATAAACTTAATGAATAAAGGAATTTTTTAAAATAACTATTTTTAAATAGCAATATGCCAGAACTTGGTAACAAAGGAAATAGTATGAGTATCCAAGATGAAGAATTTATTATTTTATTTTATTTCTACTAGAAATAAGAGTTTTCAATGAATTCCTTAAAGACATGTTCTTCAGGCTGTTGCTGGTTCTTCATGTTAATGTCTTTATTTTGCGTCCAGTTCTGCTTTCCTCAGTACAAGAAAGACAAAGAGCTACTGGAAAGGATCCAGTGGAGGGCCACAAATATGATTAGGGGTCTAGAGCATCTCCCTTACGAGTAGAGACTCCAGAGCTGGAGTCATACATATTTATACATATTTAACTTCATACATATTTAACTGACTGAACAGTAGACTTTCTAACTATTGCTTACACCAGTTTCTAGTCTAGGTTGAAATTTCAGAGTGCAGAAAGATGAACAGGGCAAGTGTCTAGACCAAGAGTCTGTTTTCCTCTGCTTAAAATATAATATCTCTGAAAACACATAAGGTTTCCCCCAACCTAGTTCTGTACTTAATATACATCTACCGATGGTATACTGTTACTTCAGCAATTCATATATGGGTCTAGAAGGCAACATGATTCTAAGAGACTTCTGAATATCAAACTGCTAGATATGACAAAACATAGAATAACTTCCAGGAAGTGCAAACCCCAAAGAACATGTGACACTGCTATATTATGTACATAAATATTTTGAAGAAAAAAATCTGAGTTCCCAATGTGGGATTTTAGTGGGTTTTTTTGTACCTATATTAGTAATATATGTTGAATGAACCTCTACATTCTGAATCAAAACAGAATATTTTGCTTTTCCTCTTTCTGTGAACAATAATTGTTGCTCAGAGTATGTCAGTCACCACAGATCTTCCTGAATTTCTCCTAACCTTTATTTCTAACAACAGATTATCAAGTAGCTTCTTTGACCATCCTACTTTTTAGACCAATCCTAACACTATGAAGGTCAATATTGCCTTCAACATTTTCAGCAGTACGAAAGAAATCCTGAAGAAGTCCAATGGTAAGTATAATTGAACAAACAGAAACTGCCTTTCTCAATCTCGATCTTCAGGTTCAGAGTTGATGGATTCTCTTCCTGTTCCAGCTGACATCTTCCTGATGAAAACCCTTTCATTTGAAAGAGATGCTTGCCTTTCTTTATCTACCTGGTCAGATTTTTTTCGCTTTC
Organism: Corapipo altera; assembly: GCF_003945725.1. Lineage (NCBI taxonomy): Eukaryota > Metazoa > Chordata > Aves > Passeriformes > Pipridae > Corapipo > Corapipo altera. The sequence goes on from NW_020884876.1 coordinate 10,135,315, forward strand.
ACATTCATTGCTATCTGTGTCTAACTTGGCCAGGGATTTACAGAGAATTTGTTGTCTGTATCACGCCAGCAGATTCTTGTGTTTGTCTCTGTCAGTTGCTTCTTTTAATTGCTGCTACTCCTGAAATAGGTTGTTTATTTTTTATAAAACAGTTAAACTAATTTTTCTCACTGAATTTTTTACAAAACCGCTAGACAAAAGTTGAGATAGGATAGGATTACTTTTTTATCTAAAAAAATCAACCTAAAAATATTCAGGAAAATGGAAGACATCTGGGTCCTGATACTTAGGTTCATACAGTAATAAATACCTGCAAATTCCCATTACAGATGTAAACATATGTATGGCACAGAAGACTGAAATAACTCAAGCGAATAATCACTGCTATCAACACTCTGGTCATATTAATTTATTTACACCAGTACAATCACCTTAATTACCATTTCTCATTCCAATTAAATCGTATTATTAATTTATTTCCTAGAAAAACTTTCAAAATTTATCTTTACTACATAATGCCCTGTCAAACTTCATATTATTTTGACACTGTCAAATTTCATCTTTTTGACTCAAGTTTATAACTAATAGTTCTGTGATAGCTTTGGCAGTTATGGTAATCTAACCATACTTACATCAGATTTTGCTTTATGGACACTTATAAATAATTAGTAATATACAGCTCTCTTTGAAGACTATGCTAAGAGTACAGTACATGTAGGAACAAGAAGGAAAAATGGAATATGGAAGAAATAATTTATTAATTTTTTCCAGTACATTTACTTATAATTGTAAATTTGAGCTAAGCGTACAATGGATAAACAAGCTTATGGTAATGCATTTGGTGAGATAATTTATCTTGGGGTTCTGCAACGCATGTATGACATACACAGTATAACACAGCATCTATTCGAAGATATAACTTGTTTAAGTCAGGTTTCAGAAGATCTTGTAAGAGCATGGGAATTAGTTTATTAGCAGTCTTTTCTGGTACACAGAATATGTGTACAATTCCTGGGCTTAGGTCGTACATTTCCAAAATTTATCTTTCCATAGAGTGTTCTGCAAAACTGACACCCCAGGTTAATCAAACTGAAGCATCTTGGGTCTCCTAAAGGATAGTACCTGTGGCTTCCTTTGATTCCAAAGCTACAGACATGTCCAAATACTTCTTAATAAGGTTATTCCTATTAAAAAAAACCTCAGTAGTGTAGTTCTGTCATTAATATCTGTTTCTTTCAGCTTATTTTTGAACTATGGTTAAATTATATGCAACAATGATGCTTATTTCTATTTTATTTACATGTGTTTTATCTTAGAATATGGGCCGTTGTTTTTGTAAACTGATATTTTCTCAACTGAAACCACAAGTCTGTTTTTTCTAAAAGGAAGCTCATAATATTTACAGTTTTACTATTCTGCTTTTTCATCAAGTACTTGAATTAATTAAGACCTCTTCCTTTCTAGAGGTTTTAACAGACTTCTTGCCAAGTTTCTTACTATTTTGTTTCAACATAATCAAGAATACTCAGAAGGGATTTAAACTTTTTCTGACCATTACTTCTTCAGCTTGAAGTGAAGGCAATTATTTTGCTCCCAAGGACTGTTTTAAGGGTTTCCTACAACCGTTCCTGGGGAGATCTCTTGATTCTTACTAATTTGCAGAAATTCTTTTCATTTCTATTTCCATGGCATATTTAAAAGGTGAATCTTCTAAAAAAAATATGCTAAGCTGTCATGAGGTGCTTGTGCTTTTTGTAACAGATGTGTGATGAGGAAGTGATATGACAGAAATATATTATACTGTAGGTAAGCCCAACAGAAGTCTATTTTACACTTTGTCAAAAAGCAAATATATTTTCTTGTCTGACACTGATTCTAGGCATTCGTGAGGCCTCTTACTAGAAGGCAACTGTCTTGAACTTTTTCACATTCAGTTTTAAGCTCAATTAAGTTTCCACCCATATGCTTTGGAACAGATCAGACAAGATGTTGCAACAGGCATCTTAAGTGTTTTGAAGGTGCAGATGTTTGAGTTGGGGAAGGAGAGGACACTGTTCAGATTCCTCAGCTGCAGGAGAGTCAGGGACTTTCTATACAGGGAAAGCATCATTCTGCTATCTGTATCCAACCATGCACACAATGTTTCCTCTTCTGAATATTTTTGGAATATGGCATGTGACTGTGCCATGCATGGTAAATGGGTCCTGAATGTCAACTGCAAATGTGGATTTAGAAGCTCAAGAGTGTAAACAGTAAGAATTATCTGTGCATTCAAGAACCATGTATTCACATATAGTAAAGTAATTTCTTTTACTAAAGATACAAATCTAGGTTAGTTTCACCACCTAGGCCCTGTTATAGAAAAGTAGAGAGCGTCAGATTTTTTACTGACCACTGTTGCATGTATTTATCATTTTGAGTAGTTGTAGCAAGGATTTTTAGCAAGAAGAGGGAAGAAAGAAGAAAGGGAGAAATTATATTTCCATTTCTCAATATGAACAAAAGGAAAATCCTACCAGAATTCAGAAACATTTGTCTAATTCTCCCACAGTAGGTGAAACCTAAGCTTCTTTGCATGGGCTCCCCATGCAAAGTCTGTAGGAGAAAACTGGGTTGAAAATGGGAAAACCAAAATCCATTCAGAATTTAACATACCTTTCAGTGTATTTTCAGCATTTTCTCATTTTTAGACTGTGGCAATTTCTTCAAGGAAAAAGAATATGTGTAATTTGAACAGTAGTTAAAAATAACAGAAGAGTAGCAAACTAAATCAAAGAGATGGAGAGTCTGTTCCCCTCACACTCTGTAAGCCTGTATGTCATTAAGGAGCTAATGCCTCCTACTACAAGATTTTGTGTTCAGGCACTTAAGAATTTGCCAGGTTAACCAGTCAGGTTGAAATTTCTCATACTGAGTGTCTGTTGCAAAGCAAAATTACTTGGATTTTACCAGCCAAGATTGTTTAGCTCTTTCCAAGAATGATATTGATAAAAAATCTGTTGATTGGTCCACACTAAAAAAAAAATAAAAAAATATTAAGTAAACTCATGCTTTGAACTTGAAAATTGGCAAACTATTACAGTAGGTGCCTTTTCTGTCACAGTGAAATCTGTATGAACTTGTCTATGAGCTACCAATTTAAACAGAAAAGCACAGTTCATAGGAATTTGATTAAGGAATCTTTCACAATTTTCAGAAGGTTTTTTTTCATGCTAAGCTTGCCTCAGACTGATGCTAGAAAAGTCACCAAGCTCAATGCTGACCACCACTGGGTGAGCTGAGTGAGGAACCTGCACAGATATAGTGACATGAGACTCTCAGGAGCATGAGGGGTGCAAACACTCCTGGAAATGGGCATTGGTAAGAGATACAACTGGAGTAACAGACAAGACTGCAGAAACAAAGCAATTAGGCACAATGGAAAAGAAGTACTGAGGCTACAGAAACAGAAAGGGAGAACCTGTGAACACGGAGACTAGGGAAAATGTTGGAACAGGGACAGACGGTTCTGGAGAAAGGAGCTGAGGTTCTGCTGGTGCTGGACATGGGATGAACATCTTGGTCAGGAGCCTGGAAACACATAAGTAGGAAGCTTTGTCATAATACAAAGAAGCAGAAGTCAACAAAGGTGATTAAAAAGAGGCAAAGTTAATGACATTGTAATTGGGAAGAAGAGAGTGAAAAGATGTCCATGCTGTGGTAGGGGGTTGGAACTAGATGATCTTTAATGTCACTTCCAACCCAAACCATTCTATGATTCTATGGTTCTATGATGATTAGAGCCTACTTTCCTTACAAGAGCAAAAGAAAACTGTTTCTGAATCCCATCTTTATTTGTCAGTCAGAACTATTATGGAAACCGTTGGCAAATGGTTTCTATGCTGGACACTGGTGAAGATAACAGAGGACAACCTGTGTCTGCTCAAAGGACAGTTAAGAATAGCTAAAATTAGTTAATCCGTGTTTTGGCTCTGAACATAGTCAGTAGCACTTTAGAAAGAGTGTAAGAAGCATGACAATTTACAAAGGCTTGGCTGTCATTACAGAGAAATGGGATGAGTTTTTACTTTCTAAGAATCTATGGGTTAAGAAAAACCTAAGCTAGAGATTGCTGCTTGGCTCATTATTATTACTGACTTCCAGTAGATTCTGCTGTGATAAAAGTGAAAGCTAACATCATGCAATGAAGTGATTTTTCATTTCATGTCTTTCCCATTTCCTGTGAACCCTATAGCCACGTATATGTAAATGTTAAGACTCCATGGTACAGCAGCTGCAGTTTGAACATAACATGGTATCTGTACTGGAAAATCAGATTCGAATGACTGGGCATCGAGATACATTTTTCTAGCTACCAAATGTCCCTACAACTCATTGCCGAATCTGTAAAAGGGACATAATAATAGTTATGTCAGGAAACACTGTGAACATAAATTCAATAATTGAATAATCCTTATGAAGAGTTCTAGCAATACTTTTCTGATTGAAACAGAAAAGTTCCCATAGAAATTAATAAATCTGTCTTCTGAGTTTGAATTGAGTCCATTAAATAAGGACTAGAGATAGACACTACAAAAAGCTAAAAGAAACAAAGGATAATATTGAGTATTATTAAATGAGAGCTACCCATCCTCTGCATGAAAAGGAAGAGGAATCTTAAAACATTATTACATGATCAGGAAGCTAAAGAGTGTACAATGATTAATAGGAGAGATTCTCATGATCGTGTAAGGTTGTGTGTAATTCTGGCATTGCCAAACTTCCAAACACGTATCCCTGGAACTCCCCAAATGCTACAGTGCAGCTTATCTATCTTCAAGCTTTACTTGATACCTAGTATAGTCTGTCTGAATCCCAGGATACATGCAGGAAAGACAAAAATTTTAAGAAAAATACCAATGTTTGTGGGAAGGTGTGCCTTATATGACACAAATCCTTTAATTCTTCAAATGTATACAATGCTGAAGAGTCAGACAAGTATTTCAATTCAAATACTACAAAAATACTGAAACTGAGGACCAGCTTTTTACTGATTGCTTTTGTATCCACACTCAGTTCAGCAATAAGTAATCAGACAAGTTGCTTTTTATCTGTTTTCATTTTATGAAGTGTGAGAAGAGGTCAGGGGAAAATTATTCAGGTTCATTTTAAAGAATTGCCTTCTTTCATCTCATCATTGTGGTTATAAATTGAATTTGTATTTCCTGTTTATACACAACTTCTTTGGAAGGTCAGGGCAGGCACATTATATTAACTAAAGCTGTGCAAAAGATTGATTTTTTTTGGTTTGTTGGCCAACAGTGAATAAATACATGTAATAGATCCAAGGAAACAAAACTTTTGATGGTATTGTTCTTTTTGAACATTTTAAATTAAATTGGAAAATCTATACAAGTAAAATGCAGTTTTAAAATGAAGCCTTTCCCCCCATTGTAGTATTATAACTCCTTAAAAAAGGATACTTTTTATTTTGCTCTGGCATTTAAATTTATTTTCTATGGAATCCTTTACGAGTTTGATGGAAGTCTCTGTTTCTGTTCTGATGGAAATCTGTTTTGTGTAGCAGTTACATTTTTATAGTAACTTTACATATGACTAAACACACTTTACCTTCATAGTTGTACATCTGACATAATTCAGTACAACTTCATTTAGATATGTTTTAATCCAAAACTCATACAATAAAATATTTCTGTCTTTTTCAACACATAATGTAATAGTATGCAGGTTTACATAATTTCTTTTACATACAGTAAATTCTGAACTTCTAGGCTGAGCCTTCCTTTAAAAATATGTCATGACAAAGATGTGCTCCTCTCAGAAAGTGAAATACAAGTAACTTTTTGAAATCACATATGCCTCAAACAGCTGCCTTAATGCATATCAAATATTTCCGTAATTCTTTCGTTCTTATCAGAGACAAATTATGCAAAATTGCAAGGAAGAGGAAGATTTATTTTTGGAATTCAGAGGATGAGTCACATGCAAAATTTGTTACAAACTTAACTGAGGAGCAGCTCCAAACTGCACAGATTGCAGTAGATAAAATAGTCCCCTTAAAAGGACTTGTGTATAAAAGTGAAAAAGACAGGTTTTTTGATTCTTGATTTTTCAGTTGTATTGCCTTTAAAATTCCTTTTGGCTTAGAAAGCATACTTTCTAACTGACTGAAAAGGGCCAGCATGATACTGTTCTTGCTGGTTTATATTTCAGAAGGAAATAGAATTCTGTCTAAAATTTCAGCAAACAATCGGTATTTTGCCAATGTTGTTGCCAAGCTTCATTTTTATAATAGTGGACAGGAATCAAAGCATAATTTTGAATATAAGTTTATCACTAAACTTTTGTACGTAGCAATTGGTTACAGTATAGGAAATTTTTTATTTCTTAATATGCTATTGACAAGAAAGTATAAATAATCAGTTTTATAAGCAGCAATACACTTTCAAGCCATCATTAAGCAAGGTGATTCAATTGGCACTAAAATGCCTTGAATTTCAATATTTCTAAAAGTTAAGGCTGATCTCAAATTAAAAATCTGCATTTAAGAGAATTGTTATGAAAACTAAAGAATATTTGAAATTTCTATTGAAATGAAATAAATTTTACAGATATTCATGAAAGTTAGTTTAGAGGTGAACTGTAGATAAAAAGGGGCTTAACAGAATAGAAGAAAAAAAAGCCGATTATGAATACATATATCTGAATATATTTTGGCTCCCTGTGTAATTGGAATTATTTTTATTCTTTTTTAATATTATTTTGAATTTTCTGTGAAAACCAAAAATAGTCATAGTAGTTTTACATGCCAAGAGTTTGGTATTGAGGGAGGGCTGCAGAAGTGATATTTGTGAGAAGACACCAAGGGCTGCCCCACGCTGGACACCGCCTGTTGCAACCAGCTCCAAAACAAGCCTACAGCAGGTCATTGCTGTCAGCAACACTGGTAGCACCTCTGTGGCAGTATATTTTAGAAAGGGTAAAATACACCAAGCAGTAGCTGTGGGAGAGAAATGGTAGAGACATCAAGGTCAGTGAAAAAGGAAGGGGAGGACATGCTCCAGGTGTCAGAGCAGAGAATCCCCTGCAGCCTGTGAAGGAGATTGTGGAGAAGCAGGTTGTTCTCCTGTAGCGCATGAATGACACCAGTGGAGCAGATATCCACACTGCTGCCTGTGGAGGACCCCACGATGGAACAGGTGGATGTGTCCTGAAGGAAGCTGCAGCCCATGGAGAGCCACACTGGAGCAGTCTCCTGGCAGGACTGGTGGCCTGTAGGGGACCCATGCTGGTGCAATCTGTTCCTGGTGGGCTGTACTCTGTGAAGAGGACCCACACTGGAGCAGTTCTTGAAGTACAACCCATGGGAAAGGATGCTCAACACAACAGTTTGTGAAGGATTGTATCCCATGGGAGAGACTACATGCTGGAACAAGGGAAAATTGTGAGGAAGAAAGAGCAGCTAGAATGGGAGTGTTATGAACTCACCACAAACCATGACTCCTCATCCTCCCTGAGCTACCTGGGAAGGGAGGAGGTAGAAGAATCGGGAATGAAGGAGTGAAGTTGAACTTGAAAGACAGGAGAGGTTGGGGGAAGATGTTTCCAGTTTTGCCTTTGTTTTTCATCATTCTATTCCATTTTTAGTTGGTAATAAATTAAATTAATGTTTCTCAAATTAAGTCTCTTTTGTCTCTGATGGTGACTGTCAAGTAAATCCACAAGCTTTTTCAACCTCTCCTGGACGGGGTGGAGGGTGACTAGAGAGCAGCTGGATGGATATCCAGCAGCCAGCCAAGGTCAACACACTACAGTATTTTAAAACTCTAAATCTTCCTTTAAGTCACATTTTATAGCAACTTTAGCTGAATTAATTAAACAGAAAGGCAAAAAGAAAAAAAAAGCCAGCAAAGCACAACCAACACAAAACTCCATGTTGTAGGGAAGATGATGTGTATGAACATTTGTAGGACTTACATTTTGTTGAAAATGTAGCATTTCTTTAATTGTACAGATGTCAGCTGATACATGAGTGAGGTTGACACACCTTACAGAGTAGTGTTCACATGTGGATAAGAAGTAAGTTCAGCATACCTATATGCTTTTTCCCATACCCCAAATTTGGTCCTTTATTTGCACTTTGTAAATGTTAAGCAGATAGGGGTGTAAATCTGTGACAGAAGTGACTACAGCATTTACTTTTGAGGGGAAATAGCTATGTAAACGGCAGTAGCCAGAATCTGGAGTCTGTGATCTTCATGTCATCAATATTGTATTGTACACAAGAGATTGTTCTTCTGCATGAGTTACTGCTGGGGTCCGAAAGGGGGGATGGGGCCGTGGCACAGCAAGGAGCCGGGACACAAGATAGGGTACAAGTAGAATGGTTTATTGAGGCATGTGCAGGATTCTTTATCTGTTCAGGAGGGGAAAGGGCCAGAACATAGGGTGGGGCATGAGACAGACAAACGGGGGAGCAAATCAGGATAGGGGCACAGGCGAAAAGGGGGAGGAACCGGGGAAAGAAAGGGCAAATGGTACCTGTCTCCTCTCTGCAACTTCTTCAGCCTACCGGAGAGGGAAACGGGGGAAGCAAGGAGCAGGCAAATTCATAGCAAGCCCAGGCATGTCCCGGCTGTGCACTGTGTAGTATGAATACAATGAAACTACATAATAACAGTAAAGCCTATATAATAACTGTAAGGTCCATATAATAAAGTCCTGCCAATTGCTGTATGCTTTTCTCCACGCCTGGAACTGTTCCCATCCTGAATCTTACTCCTTCACAAGTTACAGGTTCATCTGCAGAGCTGTGGAAATCCTTTGCTGAAAGAAAATCTTAGTATTTTTCTTATGGATGACTACTAGCAACCTCAAAAAATATAGAGCTTATGACCAACAGGAAAATCACTTGATGCAACAGAAAAGTATGATTGTGCATAAACTTCTCTAGCATAAAGAAGCTCATCAACTTTTGGTATGACAAACTAAAAGACAGGAACTTCTACAGAAGCTACAGAAAGTAGATCAAAACCAAATTGATCTAATCAAGTGCCTTGTTACAAAGGATCCCTGGAATAATATCACCAGATCTCTGTATTGCTAGTAAACCACTTACATTTGTCCTGAAGATTTGGTTCAAGGCCAAGCAGCTTCAGTGTGGATCATTGCACATAATTCAGTTGCTCAGGAAGTTCAGCCAGTTCAGCCAAAGCACTGTCAGAGCAAACTGTGTCCTCTGCTGGAGATACTAGCACAGCAGGAACCTGAACAGTAAGCTGAGTGGTGTTTGTGTTCCTTCTAGTGACTTTGAATTGATTCTCTGGCTTTTAAAATTGCATCCTTAGAAAAAGCTTCCATATACTATTGCTACATTAAACCCTGAGCTTAATGATTAATCGACTCCTGCCACTGCAAACTGTTTTCAACATGAATGCATGTGAAAACAAGCTGGCTGGCTGTATTCACTGAAAATCATCAAAGTGATGCTAAATCTGTTTAGAAACCAGGTACTTTAATTATCTGTGAAAACATACATAAAATTAACACTAAAATGGCAAAAGTCGTTACTAAACATGTGAGCTTCAGACTGTACCAAAAATTGATGACACTGTCACTGAGCATTTAAAACTTAACTTCGCAAGATTTACTGCTAGAGTGGAGCAGAATATTAGAATGAAAATACTGCTGCTAATGAGTAAAACAATGACTAATCTGTCTCTCTAGATCAAAACCTTCTTTTAACAACATAATCTAACTCCTTGGTCTCCCTGGAAATTAAGATAATAAAAAAATTATCTGAGTAAGGATTCTGATAGTAATTTTTATATTGTTACTTAGAAAAATAACGTTAATGAAAAGGTCAGAGAAATGATAGAATCTCTCCTCCAAGCAGGCAAATAATTGCAATGCCTAGGAATTAAATAGATCTTCTCATCTATATTTATTCCACTCCATTATACTTCAGACTCCCTTATCTAAGTGGACTGATTCCACTGTGTTATGTATCACTGGAAAGGTTGTATAGACTTATGCAACCATTGTCAATGTAGTTTAAGAAAAAATCACCACAGAATCAGTACTACTTTTGTTATATGTTTTCAAGTTAGGTTAATTTAGTATTTCAGAAAGCCAAGGACCTTTCTGACTTTTTTTCCTCATTATCATAAGTTTAAACCAAAACTTTCTGTTTAATTGACATAGGAACCTGTTTTTCAGCACTATTTTTTTTAATATATATGTAACATGTTCAGTCCTGAGAAGGAAAACCCCACAAACCTTAAATTATTCTTTAAACATAAGTTAAAACTGCGAAACTAGTTAACATTTTGGAAAGGAACTCCTAAGGGTTTCCAGTATTTCTTAGATTACTTCAGTGAGCTAGTTGAACCCAATTCTTTTGGACATAATATGTGCTAATTCAAAATCTGATATGTACATTGTTCATGTGGAAAGAATATGAATTCAGTCCTATCTAGAGACCATAAAGCGTTCTACAAGTGATCAGCCTCTGAAGAAGAGAATTTGGAGTTTTCCCTTATAAAGAGAGCAATGTAGAAAGTCCTGCTCAGAGAAAATGCTAAGAAATGCTGATATAAACTGTCTCATCTTACTTCAACATTGAAACAACTTTAAGAGAGAAAGATGAGCTTTTGGCTTCTGATCAATAGTAAAAACTGTCTAGGAAAGGGAAAAATATAAGCTGTCTTTAAAGAAGGTGAAGAAAAACAGAAAGAGTGAATTTGTTTACCACATAATCTGTTTACTTACCTGTGATAGAGACAGTGTATCAAGTTAAAATGAGTTTTAAACAAAGGAGTTAAGTTATTCATCTTCCTTCAGAAACATTGATCATTATATTTTTGTGAACTTCTGAACTGTGTTTTAATTTGTTTAGGGACAAATATGTTTATGGATGTAACAAATCTGTAAGGGAGAACTGGCTTTTGTCTTGGCTTATTATTGGTTGGACGATTTCCTGGCTATGGTTATTGCCTGTGGTTCATAATGCACCCTTCCTTTTCTATTGTCATAACATTTTCTTTTCACTACCACATCAACCTCAGGTTTTTGTTGAAAAAAACACAACTGAAATTGGCAGAGATTAAAAAAAATATGTGCAGAAATGTTGAGATAGTATTAGTGAGTGCTATGAAAATAAAGCACTAAGCTCCACTAACATTCAAACCTGTTCAAATCAGGGACTCTGTGTGCAGGTTAGTGACAGCAGATACCCACTGGTTTAGAGTGTAGGTAATTTAGATCAGGAAACATGTTTATCCACATTTTATCTACTTTACTAAAATTAGAGAAAATCTGTACTATAGTTAACGCACTGCTAGTGCAAATGTTGTGTATATGCCTTAATAATAGTTATAAACAAATATTTTTAAAAGACTGGTCTGAAAGGGTCTAACATTACAGCTTTAGAATACATCAAAATTTCACGACAGTTACATTACATATGTGGCTCTCTGCCACCCAAAATTCATAACTTTCCAACGTATTCTCATTCAAATTCACCAGGTATTTTGAGTATGCCACTAGATTTCAATTCGTCTTCCTTTGTATCTTTATTATGAGATCCACTGAAAAGACAGTGACCTAGAAGGGATCTGAAAGCAAATGTTCATCACTCTTCAGTCATCAAATTGACTAGTTACCCAGACTGCAGGCGTAGCTGTATGTTAAAACTGATGCTGATATTTTTAGGGGCAATTACTAGTTTAAGCACCAGCCTGAAGAACTGGATGGTATTAGGGCTAATGTAATTATCAGCTAACGTAAACAATCAAGGCATCAAAGAACCCTTTTGCTGTCTATTGTTTTAATTCTATTTAACAAAAAGTTGAAAGAATAAGAACTGCAGTAAAAGCAGTATATGTTATGCAAAGAGGGAATTTCTTTTCACTGCCTTTTGATGGTGGGGCATGAAATTACTTTGACTGAAATTAAACAGCTGTAAGTAGAAGTAGAGCAATACTTAGTTTCTCTATCCACCTAGCTACATCTTTTTTGTCTACAAATGAAAGTGCTATGTTTTTTTTGTTTGGTTGGTTGGTTGGTTTGTTTTAATATGCAGGTTCATTCTTGAAGTTACAGAAGCTTTGGAGTTTGTGTGTGTATGAGTAGTCTTACTCTAGATCATACTGTTTCTATAACAGCTAGGTTGTTATTTTCATTTGGTGGAAGTACATGGCACTTGGTAAATAACATAGTACGAATTGGCAAGGAACTGCATCATTACAGTAGAAGAATACAGGAGGTCATCATCTTCTTGTAGGAAATAACTGGAACATCTCAGCTCCAGAGGAAGGGGAGTAAAATTTTCCATAGCAGAAAAAGATAGAGCCTTCAAACTCTTTGAAGCTTAGGTTCATCTTCTTTTCTTTGAATGCTATTTATTTACTTTTTTCCTTAAACTGAAAAAAGAAAGGAATTCTTGATCCTCCCTTTTTAGTCTCTTCTTCTATCTCAGGTCACTGTGACTAATGACAGCTACATGACTGTCTATGTCAGTGAGGTCTTTAGGTGTATTTTCTGTTACTTTTCAATTTTCTGACACTGTTGGAGACGCTGGACATTTTAGTTGTCTCCCAACTTACTAAGTCTTCTTACTTCATCACCTTCTAGATGTGCACAAGCCAGTAACATTCTCAGCAAAGGCTTCATCAGTTCTGGCTTGGAAAACATAATTTCCGTGTATCTGCCATGGTTAAAGTCTCTTCCAGACACAGCTGGTCTTCTTCCTTATTTCTTATTGTGTCACATGTCATCATCCAAAGTCACTGACTTCTCTGTACTAAAAATGAGGTTGGATTTCTCCATATTTTTGCTGTGGTGTTTAACCCTCAAGTAAGTCACTGTAAAGTAAAAAAAAAAAAACCAAAACATTGCATTTTCTCTCCTTCCATGAACTCCAGTTGAGTGCCTTATTATAAATCATTCTTCCTGCTTTCACTTCTGTATGTGTGGTTAAGTATTCCGCAGGTGGGAATGCCTAACATGGTGGTACTTGCACTCTGACAAAGGATGCCTGTACAATAGCACAAGCAAAAAAAGAGGATGCAGAAATATTCTCTTTTCAACTCTTCAAATGCAATCTTGTTGCAAGGAAGATGAGTCTCACACATGTTTACCTGTGGTTCATCTCTCATTTCTTTGTTGATTCAGTAGAGAACTAAACATCATAGAAAAGAAGAAAGAAAAAAAAATGAACATTTCAGACTCTCAGTGTTTTTGATGAGACAGTGGAAAATACGTATTTAAAAAGGAGAAGGGGCTTAAGTCCATTGTAATTTGAATGTATACTTTTTATTATTTTATTTTATTTTTCTCCATGTTTTACCAAAGGACAGTAATCTTCTTCACAATGATGAATGCGTGGTTTTAGCCATAAAATACTCCCTGAATGTTTAGTTTGAAATACTAAACTGTTTGGGGGATTTATAGCCTTCAGAAATGTCATCAGAAGTATTTATAAATGGAAAAAATGAAGACAAAACATAATTTAAATTGAGCCTCTCTACAAATTAAAAATGTTTTTATTGCTGTAATATACAGCAAAATACTATCAGACATATGGTATTTTTATGTGAACCATATGTCAGCATCACATGCAGAGCATATGGTAAGTGTTTAAAATAAGCAGCATTATAAAAATATGATGGGCTTTAAGGATTTATCATTTGTACCAAAAAAAGATTTTTTTTTTTTTTTTTTTGTGAAACAGATAATATTTGCAAAACATGTCTGACAAAACTTTCTCCACCCGGCTATTGCAGCTGTGTAACACTAAGAGTGCCTCTTGTCTTTTTGGCAGCTTCCATCTCCACTGGCAATGGTTGACATTATTTCATGTCATGACTGGAGTGTAAGGAAATATGTTTTGCTGAAAAAAATCCCAGCGTTCTAAAAGACAATGGATAGGGTGCATAAATACTGTTATATGTGACTAAACAGGGTGGAAAGCATTTTGCTGTGAGTCATAGATTCCTGTTTTGGAACATGATTGTATAAAAGTAAAACAGGCAAAACCTTAAAGCAATCTGCTATTGCTTCACCTTTAAACTCCTCTTGAAAAGATTTGTTCCTTTAGAAGTGGGAAGATTATAAAGAAGCTCAAAAACGGACAAGTCCTTTTCTTCCCATCTTCTCTACCAACAGGTCACTGCTGTGATGAAAAACCTCATTCTGTACAGGCTCATATAATGTTGCTATCACCATGGTACCTTATGTTACTATTACTGCTTCTTATATTTTCAGTTACAGGTACTGATATCAAATCTCTTTTTTTGTGTGTTTATGTTACTTTGGCTAAGATTATATTAGTATTTGAAATCCAAACAAAAAAAATAAAAAAAAATTTTAAAAAAATAAAAATCTTACTGTATTGCTTAATAAAGTACGTGATATTTTTGACATTTCTCAAAAAGAAGATATAATATTGATTAATGAGGCTTGCCATTAAGCGGAAGTAATTTGTAGCAGAGCGAGAAGTTATAACGGTGTTTTAAATTATTAGAAGGCAGTGATTCTTTTGAAATAGAAATGTGTGCAATTTCATGAAAAAGTGTAAAATTATTTGGGTTTTCTCCCATGCTTTATCAGTCTGCATTTCAGTATTTAGTAATAAAGTTGTACAACTAAAGTCTCTTCTGCTTGTTCGTCAAATAAAAAAAAAGGAAGAGAATGTTCTGAATTAACACATTTTGTTTAATTTTTATTCTATTAACGACTTAAAACTTTTTTCTGGTTTATCTAAATTGATAGATTTCTAAATGTAATACTCTTTTAAATTAAGAAAGATTTTTTTCTTCAGAATTGTACCTTTTCTAAATTCACAGCTCAGCAAATCAGCAGGAACTCAAAACGTTTTCTCTACCACTAAATTTCTGTTTATTATGTATTTATTATGTTAAAAAAGAGGTTATTCTAAACATTGTATTTACCTATGTGTGAGCAATCATGAGGTATAATATTATCCTTTCATTTCACTCCTGTCAGTTCTCAGTTTACTCAATCCAACCTTATCTTTTACTCAAAGGTTCTTTTAAGTTTAGTTCAGTTTTTCTACTCCAAAACTCTTTACCTGTCTATTTTTTTCTGGATTTCATTTATTTCAGAGATTTTCTATTCAGTCAAACCTCATAGCTGCTCTTCTTATAGCACTGCTTGGTTAGGTTCCACTGCAAAGTCTTTAAAAATAGAATCTTTTAAGGGCCTTTAATTGACCTTGATAAAGGTCCTAGTCATATATTTTTGTGGGAAAGCATGCAAATTATGCATGGAGTGAGCACTTAGATTTCATTAAAAAAGTCATGTAGGCTGCTCTCTCCATTCCCCACTTTTGTCTATTCTCTCAATTTACATCTACTAGAGAGTAGATGTAAAGGCATAGGCCTTTCTACAGAAGAGAGAGAAAAAATCTATGAGAATTTAAAGATAGGTTCTTATGAAAATCTTACCAGATCTTAGGCAATGGCTCAAAGTGAGTGGCTATTTTTTATATTTTTATCCCTGATCTATATAAGTGGAAATGTAAAGTTGTCAGAAATCCAATAAAAAATATGGAATAAACTTCTTAATCCCCATTCCCAGACATCTTTTATTAATACATGTTTATAGAAAATAGTTTGACATTTTGGCATTTTTCCATTAACACTAATAATATTAGGAGTAACAAAAGTGTCAGTTCAAAATTCTGGGTACAAGACAGAAGTGAGAATACACTCATTCCATATGCATATGTTAAACTGCAATGTGTATTTGCTGTTTGGTCCAGTGACAATCACAGCATTAAAACTGCACTTGCAGTTGCAAGCACAACATGGTCAGGATAAATATTGATTAATTAGAATGAATTGTAACGGGAAGACAGCTTGGGTATCATCCAGCAAGGATACTCATGTAAGGATGACTTTGTGGAAAGGGCATTTGAGGAAAAGGGTTTGTAACTCGCTTTTCAGTGCAAGTTAGGGAAATGGAACATCACTTTCTCCTTGGACATATAGGTGAGTACCTACCACATCAGCAGGTTCTGCCAACAAGATGATAGAAGAAAATATAACCCTAAAACCTTCAGTAATTCAGCAAGGTAAGAAACAGGCCTTCTCTTTCATTGCAGTTTTCCAGAAAAAACAGCTTAGATTAAATTTTCAAGTGAAATGCATTGCCCTGTGCTGTGTTATAGCATATTGCATATGATCAATCACACCAGACTATGCATCGCATCAAGGTGCATGTGTTATCATTCTAGTCACCTCACATTAGAAAATGACATGTCATGCCGGAAATTTGAATCAAAAGGAGAACCATTTTTAGCAATTACATTTCTGGGAAGTGAGCTGTCCCCCCTTGCCTGCCAGGGGACTATCTTTATCAAATAAGGGTGGTTTTGTTTTTGTTTATTTAGTTGTTTGTTTCAGGTGTTTTTTTTTGTTGTTGTTGTTTTTGTTTTGTTTGGGGTTTTTGCTTGTTTGATTTTTTAATGTAATATTCTTTATATTCAGGGATTTAATGAAAATCTTTAAACGAGAAAATTATTTTCTCTGTAACTATCACTAGCTTTTTGCATACCTGCACTTCAGAAAATAGTATTGAAAATCTTACTGCATCAGAAGCCTAGGTAACACCTTCAATACTTTTAAAAACCTTCTTGCTTCTGCAAGAACAGGAACACTGTCTTCAAGTAGCATCTACCCTCCCCTTCCTGAATTTCTAATTACCAGTGGAGCAGAATCAGACTGGACCTGGAAAGACTACAGACAAATTCTTCTAAGGCTCTTTGGTGAGAAAGCAAATAATCAAGTTTAAATATTTGAGTCTGTAATGGAAATAGAAGTCTCTAATTGCCATCTATTTTTAAAACTTCCCATTTTCTCTTTCTGACTACCAATACTTCTTTTCTACTCAGAAAGAAGCAACTATGTTTGATACCCTATTTGAAGTGTCCATACATTAGAGAAAGAAATATTCTTGTTGTGCGAGGTTCTCACCTCTGTGGATACATAAGACGATAGGAAACATCTGTGTAGCAAATCTTTAACCCCCTACTTACAGAACATTACTTCCCTCTTTTCAATATCCTGGCCTGTTGAGTGCATCTTCAGCAATAATGAGTGTTACTGCTCTGTGTGTCATTGGACCTCACTGCCAATCTGTCATTACAGGAAACTGTAATATTTTACATAATTATGCAAATTATGTATCACCCACATAATTGACCATTGGTTACAACTCTCTTGCTAATAAGTAAGAGGATCCCTTTTTGGTTTGGTTGACCTCCTTAGCCCAGGTAACCATCTCATATACTTTTATCTATCCCTCAGTTGTTTTATAATTAAAGTGTTCTGTCATTTTCAGAGAACTAGAAAGACTCGCCTCTGACTGTATGGGTGAGACTTGCCTTGCAGATTACAAGTAATTTATGAGATCACGTGAGAAAACACTGGATTCTGTGAAATCTTCCCCAAAAGTGCTCTAATCTGAAATAACAGGAGATGAAAGATAAACAGCTGCTGATTTCTTGTGCTGCTGGGTGCTGCTTTCTCCTGCAGCTGGAGCTGCATCTCATACCACAAAGAAGTACTTTCTGCACTGATAATGAAAGCAACTATTGCAAGCTGTTGGAAAGATAGTGAGTTTAAAAGCTGCAAACTGCATTCTTTCCAAGCAGAATATTCTAATACAATTTAAATCCAGTTGTTAGACATTCTGCAGTGGTTTGAAAATTGCCTATTTCTTGACTAAAAAATGCAAATGCTATCGATAGAGTTCGATTCAAGAGAAAATGAAAATGCATAATTTAGATAAGGCAGTTGTCACTGTTGGGTTAAAAAACACTTGAAAAATAACAAAACATGTAAAATACAGGTAGATTCCTTTAACTATGATTTCCAGAAAAGAGGATAGTTTTAATTTCCGAGCATGATGTATTGCCCTTTGCAGTGTTATGGCAGGTTGCATCTGATCAGTCACACTGGAATACATTGCACATCAAAGTAAATGTTATCATTCCAGTCACATCAGATTAGAAGATGACATATCATGTTGGCAATTTGAATTCAAGTCTTCTGAAGGGTAATTTTTGAGTGTGGGATTAAAATATCCATTCCAGTCAAAGGTCAATGGGTACACTTCAGATAACAAATGTGCAGTATTTGGCACGTTTTCCTTCCTCTTTACGCTGGGTTGATGAAGCCAGATACAATTGAGATGCAACAGGGAGAAATAAGGCAAAAGGACACACTTTTAAAATATCAGTGCCTATACCACGGCTGAAAAATATGGGCAGCAAATGGAGACAGAAAACAGAATGTTCATAGCATGAATTTATAGGTGGAATATGTGTGGTCACAGAGAAACAAAAACAAATGGACTAATATGATTGTGCAGTGATTATTAGGAACTGTGTTGCAAAGCCTGTACCATAATTGATATGCATATGTCCATCCACTATGTATTCTTATGTCAGAACTCATCTTGCAATTTCATGTTTTTTAAACACTTGCATTTGAGATAAATATTTGGGATATTGGTAGTTAGAGGCAGGACTTGAAGTCCAGAGATGGGGAAACCAGAATAGCATTAGTTGTCCTTTGCCGTCTTTAAATCCTGGGCTGCTCTGCCATCTCCGGTGTCATTTAGGTATCCCAAAAGCTGAACTAGAAAGTATTATCATCTCTAGACTGCTGTTTTGTCCAGAATGCCTGACAATCCCAAGCTTCTAACTGCTTGTCTTGCCTCCTGGAGTTCCTTTAGCCCTTTTTCCCCCCCCAAAAAAAAGTAAATATTTTGCGTTCTTAGTTTAAGTAGTTCTGAAAAAAATACCATGAATTAATGCAAGGCTTGAAGTCATGGTAACATCATCATCAAACCCTCAGTTCTCCCTGTTCCTGTATGGGCAACCCTGTAGTGAGGCTTCACGCACCAGGCAAAGGTCAAAAGGGTCCTCTTTGAAAGGTTGCTGAAGATCTGTCAGTGTGGGTGTCACCGTCTTCCTGTGAAGCTTTCCTGTGTCATATGTGTCAGCTTCATCTCCACAATGAAAGCCATTAAACAAAGCACTCACCTCTGGTTTGTTCACTGGTGCTCAGTCCGTGCTGTTTCGCACACTTCAATGAGATTGTACTTTCTCTTGACAGTACTACTCCCAGGTATCCAGAAATTTTAAAACTGGTCTGACTGTAGATAGGTGGAGTCTGACCCTAAATCAAAAGGATTTTACATGACTATGAGTATCTAAGTTGAAAACAATGTCTAGTTAAGATTGTATTATGAATGAAAATCTTCAGTGTGACAAGAAGTAAAATCCCAAGAAAGTTGCCTTTTGAAGATGGTGCTGACTCCCACTCCACTTAGACCAAAGGAAGAAATATAGCTTTTTTACTACCTTTTTCTTCTAAAACTCTCATCTCATATCTACTTATATGATGTAAAGAAACTATAATAAATTCATGTGCTGCAATTGACATAGAATCATAGAACTGCTGCCAGGAAGGGACCATCAAAAATCATCAAGCTCAGTCTCCTACTTAATTCACAACTATCACCAACAGTAGATCAGAGCAGTATGCATTTTTCTAAATAGTTTAAAAAACCTTGAAGTCTGTTGTTTCTACAAGCCCCCAGGCAGTGTACTGCAACCCTGTACACCATAGCTTCCTAAACTTTAGGTTGCTAAGACCATTTTCCGTAGACATAGATCAGTTCTGGTTTCTTTTTTTAATTCCAGGTCCTGGTCAATGCAAGTGCTATGTTAGCATTTACTTCGTGAACAAGGATGGCAAGTGAGAGTTTAGAGTGTTTCTGCTGAAGGGATTAGAATTTACTTCTCCCTTATTTCCTTGCAATGTCTTCTAGAAAATTATAATTTCTTCAATTATTTTTGCCTTTCCAGTTGAGAGAAAAAAACATAAATATCTTGAACATGGAACCTTTTAGCTGATTTTTTTTATCACTAGTGTGATTCGGTTCAGTCCACTGGTAATATATACTTTGTTTCATTAATTGGTTCTTGCAATTAGCCTGCTCATTCCTATTATAATACCTTCTTTATCTAATAAATATTTTGATAAAGCTAATATTATTTGAATAAGATCTCTTATAACAGGACTTCAACTTAAGACTAGTCTGTTTCAAAGAGAGATTTTGAATACTTTTTCATCTTTTGTTATAGCTTTAGAAGTCCAGAGTAAAATCCAGTTCAAGAAGATAAGATCAGATGCTGCTGTAAGAATTGAGAGTATGAAGTGATGTTGAGTATGACTACCAATATTTGCAGCTTCTCAGATTCACTGGAATTTACCTACTCCTAAACATGTAGAGGTTTACATGGTGAGATAGTATCTTGTATTTGCAAAAATATTACAGACACAAAAATCAGAAAGCCTGCTGGGTGCACGCACTCTTCACTAGTATGAAAAAACCCCTGTAATTCCTCTTCTAATTCATTTTTTTTCCACAAGGTCTGTCTATTCCCATTCCATTTTTTATTGATTATTTTAAGGGCTTGAAATGTTTGTGGTTCCAAGCAAATTTAAATTTTATTGTAATAATTTTGATGCTGTTCCATCTAAAACATTTTGTGACATTTTCCTCGCACTGCGGATTATTCAAATTTTCATCAGGACAGAGAGTTATCTCTGAGAATTGAGATGCAATTTGGTTTAATCACTGCATTTCTCACAATGAATATATGCAGGCCTTTTTGTATTTCAGGTTCAAAAGTTTGGGGTTTTTTTGGTGATTGGATTCTCTGACCTGTGGCTGAGTGATTCCTGGAGACAGTTTGTCAGAAAGACTGCTTGATGTTAAGCAAAATACGTTGGTTCCTACATATTCTCCAAGTTTCTTTCTGTGGCTATATTTACTATTCTAAACCCAGATGAAAGACAACCGGTAATTTTCAAGCTGACAGTTATGTGATTCCTTCAGTTTCATGTTTATGTGAAGTGGGGAAGGTTTAAAAAGAGGAACACAAGTGCAGTGTCTCAAATTTTTATATTGGTATTTATTCACCTTGTATTCATCCAAGATCACCCTAATGCAAGAAGTCTAATTGTTTTAGCCTGAAGTTATTTGAGAATTTTATTTTAAAGTAATTTTACTACTCTTGTATGGATGTTTTACATCTATAGCATTTAATAAAATAAGATATGGACAGCTGGATGAATAGTGGTCCTATTGAATGCATGTTCTCTGCAAAACACAAAACACAGCAAGGACTATCTGTAGGTACTTAAGAAACCACTTTTTTATTTTATTATATACATATGTTATAAGTCTGTAGCTAATTCTCTTCATACATGGTTTTATAATTTTTAGTTTTTAAATTTAGACAGCATCGTTGGAGGACATATTCTAAGGTGTATTGAGACAAGTGATGAGTTCCTAACCGAGTGAAAAAATGTGGGGAGAAGTGCAGTCAAGCTCTTTTGGGAAGAAGCTAGGTCCCTGGATATTCCTTCAAAACTTCAAAAGCCTGTGCTTTGGGGATACTGAGGTTATCGCTTTTTTTTTTCCCCTGAAACAGCAATAAAATACATTTCACAACAAACTGTGCTCCAGCCTTGATTGTCATTCAAAAACTTCCATTAGAAGTTCCTTTAGGCTGTAAGAAGTCATGAAAAAAGATACCAAGAAGTGGATACTCTCTATTTTTCCTTTGCTTTCCCAGGCAGTGTATGAGTATGCAGTACAACATATGTGGCAAGATTTTTTTTTTTTTTTTTACTTTAAATTGGCTATCTTCTAGGTCTTTAGGTGCTAAAACAGAAGCAATAAAACACAATCAATGTAAATTGCTGGATAACACATGCAAATATAAGTGCAGAAGGAGGTAGATGTAGGCACTGTATATCTTTATATTTTATGTATTTATAAAACAATGATTTTTAAAAATCTTTAAATGAACATCATAAAGTAGGAAAGAAAAAAAAAGTTTGTAGGCTTGTTGGAAGGTTGCCACAACTATACTCTGGTGAATAGTGAGGGTAAGAGTAGTAGTGAATCTCTTTTATGGTGCTGTTATCAGGACATAATGTGCTGGGTTTACGGCATACCACCAAAGCCAGTACCCAAACTGCCAAAGGAAATATAATTTAGGATCTGATGTGAGATCTTGCAGTGCATCAGTAATTTAATCGGATCTTTCATCATTCCCATATCTAACTGTCATTACCTGATAATTTCTTATCCCTAAAGAACTAGAGGATTTTGTACATATCTGACAGAACTCAATGTGTACTCAGCATTAAACAGAACACAGGCTACTACATGATTGCTAAGTTGGGGGGAAAAGAAAACTCTTCAGCCTCTTGATCCCCAAGGTGAAGTGTGTTACTAATCTTTATAAATGTTCCTGTAAAGTCACCATGGTTTTTGTAGGGTTTTGTGGAACTTTTTTTTTTTAACAGCTAAGGGTATAGGTGCAGTGTTCTAATAAACCATGTCCCTCACTAAGATGGTCTGAAGAGAGACATATATCACATTAGACAAGTTCCAGCAGACATTCCCTTGAATCTTGCAGGAGATGTTACTGTGATGAGTATAAGAAGAGAATCTGAAAAGAGACAAATGAGGACATTTTAACACATATTTTATGTGTCTCTTTGCTTTCACAGTAGGTGGTTTGAGAATTCTCCTAACCACTGCTGTTATGTACTGTGCAGAAGGTCAGAGTAGATGATCATAATGGTCCCTTGTAGCTTTGCAATCTATGAATCTCAACTCCTGGGGAACTGTAAGTGCTAAGACATCTGGTTAAAAACACCAGTTACAGAGAAAGCAATCAAAAACGATCGGGAGAAGGCACCCCCCCATCACTTCTAATAAGGGTTCAGAGTACATAGATGGGGGAACTTTGTGATGTAAATTATAGATGGATTTTTTTTTTCATTTAAGAAAGA
The DNA here is from genome assembly GCF_003945725.1 of Corapipo altera. Lineage (NCBI taxonomy): Eukaryota > Metazoa > Chordata > Aves > Passeriformes > Pipridae > Corapipo > Corapipo altera. The sequence continues at coordinate 10,158,225 of NW_020884876.1, forward strand.
AAAAAAATAAGATGGGCAATTTCAAAACAACTCATACACAAAGTTACTGACAAAGGGAGCAGTAAGAGAAACTTTGAAAATATTGTAACAGGCAATTTGATTGTAGCAGATATGCATTTCGAGGAATGAAAACAGAAGAAAAGAATGCCTGATTGTTAATTATTTTGCTGTCAGATTCAGAGAGAGCTAGAGAGTTCCTGAAATACTAGCAAAAAAGCAAACAGATAGTAGAATTGTGAATAATCCTGAACCTATCAGACCATAAGCTTAAATTTCAACTTGAATGCAAGGAATAAATGTCAGGAGCAAAATGTGCACTGAATAGCTAGAAGATAATGAAACCATAAGGAATGAGCAGCATGAACTTGTCAGGAAAAAAAGAAATGGGATTGTTGTGGAGGATTGAATTTTAGTTTTAGTACAAAAAAAAGGAAAATAGAGAAAATCTATTTTTGCATGAATTCTGTCTGAGACACTAAAAAAATATAATTCATATTATTTGTCAAAATCTTCTAAAGTTAATTAAAAGTTGTTTGGACAGGGACACTGTCATATGGACTGAAAACTGACACAAGGCACATTAACAAGGGATAATGATACACAGCAAAGTATCAAGTTGTGGGGGAGCTGTCTGGTAGCACTGAAGGGACTAGTGTTAGATCCAGAGGTTTTTTAGACATCCTCATTAATGATTTGAAAGTGGGAGTAAACAGCAAGTTAATGAAATTCATATATCATACTAAATTGGGAGGTGTTGCAAACACCACTGATGGCACAAAAATAATAGGAAAGGACCAAGCAGTATTAGAAACATAGACATAAGAGTAAAATGAGATTCAATATGGAAAAAGGCTATCTAATAACATATGAAGAAAAATAATCCAAAACATAGCTATGGAGTAGGAGAGAGAAACCTGGAAAGCAGCAATGCTTAAAGAGCCATGGAGGTGATAATGGGCAGAAAATTAGGCATGAATCTATAGAGTGATATGGCATTAAGGGAGGCCAATGAGCTCTTGGGTTTTATACAAAAAGGTGTCAAAGAGCGAGGAAATAATAATCATTCACAGCATAACACTCCTGCAACTAAGCCTGGAATATTGCATTCAGTTCTGGGCACCAGTTTACTAGGAAAGTAAATGAGCAAATTAAATGCATTTCGAAGTGGAACAGCAAAAATGAACAAACGATGAAGGAGAATATTTTAGGGAGAGAAAGCGTAAAAGCAAAATGCCACACTGTATACTTTGCTTAAATGATGACAGAAAAGTATTGTGAGAACATTGTGTCTGTATAAAGGTTGCAAACTCCAACGGCAAAAAGGGATATAGGAAGAAAAAAAATGGTATCAATAAATTTAGCTGGGTGATATTAGGAAATAAATTAAAAGAAAAAACTAGAAAGCTAGACACGAGAAAACAGATCTTGGATTTAGTGCAGTTTCTACTTTATTTAAAAGAATTATTTTATGAAAATTGACATTCAGAAAACAGAAATGTGCTAAAAATTTATGAATTGTGCTGTTTGGAATTTCCTAATAAAACATCCATTTTGTTTATTTCCTTGATTGCTGACTACAACTGAATTGCAGTGTAATTGGGAGGTAAAGTGATGCACTTTGCATTGTCTGGAACATTTTATAAAGAGGCAAATAAATTAACTCTCCATGTTTTTACAATCTGTGCAAGTATTAGCTAAAATCAATAGCTGGACAGATATATGAAGGACAAAAATAACAGAGTGGATGAATAGAGTACTCAATAACCAGAAATATAGATAGAGAAAGCCCACACTGACTAGAGAGGTAATAAAGGAGAAATTCTGTATTCACTCTTTCATTGTAGTGGGGAGAATAAGTGAAGAAGCATAAAACACTCTTGTGAAAAGTGCGCCTCCATATACTGACTTATAACATTTGTTTTAGAAAAAATTATACTTTGCTTGCTTCTTCCTTTCTGGAAAGGCATCCTATGAATGTAAAGTTTAGTAAAGGAAGAACTCCTTTTTACTGTTTTTCAAACTGTCCTGGAAGTTTCTATACTGGAAATATACTTTGCTGTCAAATCTTAACCTGATAGTCTAAGAAAAGTAATTTGAAAAGAAATCATTAAAAAATGAAGGATTTAATTAAAATGAAATCTTTAAGGAGACGAATTAAGGACACCTATCCAGAGAAATTAAATTTTAAAAAAATCAAATTTTTCTAGGTCTATATGTTTCTGTACTGAGCTACAGAAATTTATGAAAAGACAGCAGGCGAATAATAGTGATAAAAAAAATCCCTGTAAGGCAGAAAGAGAGACAAGATGAAATAAGATTATATGTGTAGGCAAATATGTAACATACTGATGTCAAATGGGGCATTGTTGCCTACATTTTGCTGTCTAGTATGACATCTCTTACAAGACTCTGCTTAGGAACACCTTTCACTGATGTCTGAGACATGCCCTAGCTCTTTCAGGTATTATTATTTTGTTTGCTATGAAATACTGTAAGCTGTTTTGAACACTTTGACCTGCTTGTGTATGTTTTGAACATCTTCAATTCTCAAATCCCAGAGATGCTCATCCCCTGTGTTCTCCATACTAGTCAGCTCTACAATAATTTTTTTTTTGTATATATAATTTTGAGGTCAATCAAAGTGAAATAATCTGATGTTTGGCTTGCTAAACTATTTAATGTCATTTAAAACATAAAAAATTTGTATGCAAAGATTGTACACAAAACCAAATGAAACCTGGGATATTGAAAGAAATAATTTCTGGCCTGAGTATACGGCTATATTTATGCAATTTCATATGATTGATGCATCTTAACTCAAATGTAGAAATCGGTCTAGTTTTTCTTTTAAGTGTGCTAACATATGTTCGTAACAAATCCCTCCAGGAAATATGGCATAATCTGTGGTATAGTAATTTTCACATGTGAGAAAGGTTACCATTTTGATAAAACCACACTGTGACATTTAACCTTGCATGGAAGGTTACAATGACACTAGAAGATAGTGAAAAATGGCTGAGGAGCGGGACAATGACACTGTGGCATGGTATGATTTATTTTTTCCATAATATGCTTTTCAGCTCTTCCTCTCCTATTTCTCCTGAGACTAACACAGTCACCTGAAGTAAATTAGTTAAGATACAGTTTCACTTATTCAAAAATAAAGGTCTAATTTTAAGGGCTCTATGACTAGTTTAAATATTGTGAATAATGCCTTAGATTGTTTAAACCTTAAACATGTTGTGAGAAAAATACTTTTTTAAGCAATGGAAGAAGATACACAGGTATTTCTAGGCACACACGCAATGAGAGTTGGAAGTAGGTGTCTTTTCTGCATCTGTGCACAACTGTTGAAAACAGAAGTTTTATTTGTTTACTGATGTTGAGACCAACACAATACAGCCAGGGGCACTGCAGACTGCACATGCCTAACAATGGTCAGTTGTAAAGTTGTGTCTGTGATTTCTCCAGAAAGGAATAGTTCTTTTCTGCCTCTTCTCTGCAGTAGGGTTTACACAGGAAACCTGTGCTTTGGAACACAGAATCTCTGTAACCTGTACAAAAATCCCGTCTTGCTCTGCCCTTCTTTCCCTGAAGAGCATACATAGTATTCTGACAGAAAGGCCCAATATATGGACAATGAACTACTCAGAGTATTTACTACTTATTGCTCTCTTCCAGAAACCTATGAAGACACAGCAACTAACTGTAGCTTCTGTGTTTGATTGAACATATGCCATTTCTTAAATCAATAAAACTACTACATAGAAGCTGGATTTTCAGAAACCTAATACCTCACAGAGATATAAGGAAATGTAATGGGAACTACTTCATGCCTGAACAAACATAAATCAAAGGTAATAGCTGTGTAATGAAGTGCATAGGCATTAAAAAAAAAGCGGCTACTAGTCTACAGGTTAGTCTAGCCAGTAGCCTGCAGCCTTACAGAAAAATGTACTGTTATTTAAATTATAGGATCATTAAACATTGTTAAGTCTTAATTTTTATAAGCAATAGACAGCTACATATAAGACAAAACCAAATAAGGATAATACAGAGTAATGACATTGAAAATGCACAAGCTGATAACCAATATTTAACTATCAAAAGTTCCATGCATAACACCATAAATCTAACTTTACTCTTACCCACTTTCTCTCCTGTGATCTGAGGAATATTTTTACTTTTTCTTGCTTTTAAATTTTTTTTTAATTATTCACGTTGTAAAAAAAGTCACTGTAAAAGAGGAAAAACTGTTTAGTTCTTGTAATCTTGAATTATTATGACTGCAGAGAACAGAGGCTTTTATCAGGATTATGTCCTCATACTGCTACAAAATAATGCAGATTTACTCCTTTATTGAAACGCTTACAATATAAATAGGTAGATCTGCAGAGGCACAAATTGATTTCCCATTTTATTTCTATATATGTTCGAAATGTTCTTCCTGAAAAACACTCTTGTAATTATAGAAATGTCAAAAGTGTAGTAGTTTGTGTGGCACTGTAATGGAGAACACAGATTATAGGTAAGAAAAGCCTGGGGAACTCTGAGTCTATAGGCACAAAGGCATGTAGAAGGATCCCACTTCAATTATTGCACCTTCATGGCAGACTTTGGCAGGAACTATTGACATAGTATCTTTTCTTATAACTAATATAGCTGGTTGACAATCCAGATGGCAGAAAGGCATACAAAGCATTTCTTTATCTGATTTATTTGCAATTAAAAAAGAAAACCAGAAGATAAGACGGTCTAACTTCTTACTGACTCACACAATTCTTTGGTACCTTCTATGGTTTGTAAGGAAGGATTTTAAGGAAGAGACGTTAGTGAGCTGATAATAAACACTTGAGGGACTGTATATTAGAAGTTTTGTGATCCAAGCTTAAATCTGAAAAGTAAATGAATGTGATAAGCTGGTAGAATGACAAAGGTGTAAGACAACACAGGAGAACAGGAGGAAGAACATTAGGGAAAGATGGAGTTAGGAAGGGTAAAAATACTGCACTGAAATCTGTACCAATTACCAGTAAATTGCATATAGATTGGAAATTAGGTTCCTTGAGTTCTCATTTGTTTCTTGCAATCAGAACCTTATTACAAACAAGAGAACCACACCATATATGCAAAACCAATGGTTTACTGTTATTCCGATTAAAGTCATATGAGTCTAATGGAAGAATTATTATGACTTTGAATTATACACGGTTAAAGTTATCTATATACACACTTTCTATTACCTACCTCTTTCTTGGTGGTATCTTCAGCCTTCCTCTGCCCTACTGGGTCCTAAACTCAACACGAGGAGCAAGCTGTAGAGCAATGCTTCTGCATCCCAAATCATTAACTGGGACAAGTAAGTTTGTAGTAAGTTCAGGAGATCAAAAGCTTTTGGTTTGCGGGGCAAACTTATGAATTTTCAAGTTCACTTGAGTTTCAAGTGAAATTGGACATAGTGCATGAGGTTTCTTTCCAAATTTATATCTTAAAAAAAATGAACATCATCAAAGTTTGCTGGATTAAAGCTGATAAAATATAACCTGTTTTGACCAAAGCATTCCAGCATAACACGAAAAAAATGGTAGTATTGTTTTTGTCTGAAAAGTAAATAATTTTTCACTTGATTGGAAGAGAAAAAAAATTAATAAATAACTGGTAATGAAGAAAATTTAGAAAGCCATTCTAAGAGGAGATTATTTTGGTTATTATTTTTTGTTATAATCAGGTTACTTCAAGTTCCTTGCTGTATGCAGAAAAAAAATATATATTGTTACCAACTCAAGTGAATGAATGCTTTTCAAATATGCACCAAAGTTAAGTGATTCATACTCTAAAGATACTGATCAAATAATTAAAATGAAAAACTATTAATTTTGAACAATGTATTTACTTCAAACACTCCCTCACTGCTGATATGTACCTGCATGATCACCTTCATTCTTTCAATTCAATTTTCCACTCAGAAAAGTAGAAAAATATCTGTTTCCCTTGAAGCACAATGAAGACTCAAATAATTGGGGGAAAAAAAAGCCTGTAGTCCCAAAAGAACTGTAGGTAAATGGTGGTGTGTCAGTATGGGTCAGTATTTAGTGCCATCCTCAGGTTTGTTTTTTTTTTTTTTTTTTGTAATGATAGAAAGAACATGCCTGATATTGCTGATGACCAAATTTCAGCAAATGGGATGTAATTTACATTCTTGTGACAGGTAGATCATCTAAAGGCAGTACTCTGATTTACTATCTTTTTCCTGCTGAGATAAAATGCAGTGGCATACTGTAAAGCAAACAGAGAGCTAGGACTCCATGCAAAATATTTGCCAATCTTAGATAGAAGGTGCTAAATAAATATTATCACTATTATTACTGTCTGTGGAGAGCATCACTACAAGACCTTTGTGGAAGGCTGACTTCATGGAAAATCTTCATCATTTCCATAAACATTATCATGCTAGAAATTGGTATAGCTTTTATAACTTTATGGGACTATAAAATCTGATGGTTCCAATATTAAACTGTAGTGAAAAGGAATGCAAACAGTATAAAAAGTATACAGGAAAAATCTACCTAGTAATGAGCCAAAAAGTATTCGCAGAAGAAATCTATATTAAAGATTGGAGAGTTCAACAAGAGACTAAGCACTTTACAAATGTTGCTTTTAAATCTTTCCAAAGTTAAAAGCAACTTGCAAATGTTTATTTGTGATGGATTTTCACTTGTTTTAGTTTAAGCATAACTGTTTGTGTGTCATAACCGCACTAAATATGCTCTCCAGCAAGATAAGAGATTTTAAGGATATATTGAAAATTTCAGAAAGGAGAATGAGCAGGATACAGAGATGAGCTAAGAAAAGAATTAGCAGGTATTTACAGCCTCTTCCTCTTGTCAAACCTCATCCCACTCACCCCGTACTACTGCTTGCTGCTGCTCACAAAATGCCCTGGATTCCATGGTTTTCATTGAACTAGGGATCAGAGCTGAAAATGAGAGGATAAGTAGTCCTTGAGGCTTCTCATTTTTAAAGATAGACACTCTGTAAGAGTTAAACAGATTGTTCCTACCCCAGCATATTCTACAGACATCTATCAATTATATCAGTCACTATCACTAAACTCCTTTCTAAACAGAACATGAATTAGAAAGAAAAACCTTTGCATCTAAAATCCAATCTGTATCCTCTGTTTCTCTGTAATAATTCAAAAAAATAGAAGCTTTTTGATCATCCAAAAGAGCAGTCTATAATGCTATGCTCAATTTCTTATCACTAATATTTCATTTCCACCTTGCACCACTGAGATATGTTATGGTCTTGTTTCCTTAAGGGAAATGAAAAACAAGATTAGGAACATTTCAAGTGATTTAGTCATGAACCACAAACAAACAGAAGCAGTTCTTCTTCAAAGTAGTTTTCCCAAAACTTCTTTATTTTTTTTGTACATCTTTAAAATAAAATTTGTTTGGACTAAAAATATCTACTATTGTAGGATGCAGTCCAATTTGTGCTGTAAATTAGTCGAGAAAGACTAAAATAGATCTTACTGATAAGCGACAAAGTATCTGTCGAAGTAGTCTCTTACTTACATGTCCAAGTACTGTGTAACAAGCCTCCCCGAAATATTTCAAATTAGTTGACTAAAAAAGTTGTTGGAAGACTAAAGTTAACAACAATACTTAATTATAACAATATGTGTATAAAACTTGTCAAATGGTTCTCTTTATTTCTTGACTGATCTAATTGCTGAAGTATTGAAAAAAAACTGAGACATTTTCAATCATACAAGTAAGAAAACTTCAGCAGAACAATGTGGCTGTCCGGATGTATAAAATGGCTTTGATGCTATCTGAACTTGTAAGTGAATTTGTTGCTAACAGTTCAAATACTAATGGAAAGGGTCCCATGAATTGCATTCCATTACATTCAAATGCTGAATAGCTGTTAACAATCTCATCTTATCTACTGCAAATACAAAAATGTCTTTGTGCAATTCACCCGATTTTTATTATAAACAAGAAAGCAGAGCCAATAAAATACAGTCAGGTTTTTTATAGATAGTAGTAAATGTTCTTTGGACTAGAGTTTGCCATGAATTCTGGCTTTAAAACCTATATATAAAACCTGGCTTCATGCCAGTAATCCTGGTTTTAAATCACATGATTCTGAAATTAGTAAAATTTAAGTGTCCCTATTTCTAAATTTTACATTTACACACAAGAGAAGAGGAACTATTTTTACATGTAATTTTTATATATGAATTTTATTAGGATTGCTGCTTTTAACTTTCAAATCATAAGTTCCACAAAAGAAGTATATCGCTCATTGCCAAATGTGTTATTTTTTAATGTTTATTTTATTCAAAGTACCATATTATTATGCAGGTTTGATGGCCAATTTTACATTGTTCCAAAGAATGATACAATCATTTTTGTAATTCAGACATTCTTTTAATGTTGTTTTGGTCTTGATATGTTTTGGGGAACAAAAGTACTGGGATATGGAAATGTCATATCAATCTTCAGATGTGGATTTGCATTTCAAAAGATGAATAAGGGTAGGACAATTTTTAAACAAACTTTAATATTGAACATTTTAAAATGTCTGGTGTGTTCAGTTGCTGTGATGTGATGTATCATAAACAAGCAAACAAATCTAGACTTACGTCAGAAATTTTTTTCCACTGACACTATAATATTTAATATTGTGGTACATATTATGATAACTGGTATGGAAACCAGAGAAGAGTGTTTAGAAGTTTGTAAGGTTTGTAAGGTTTAGGCTAGTGTTATTTGCTCGTCTGAGCAGAACCTGAACACTGTTACCAGTTTCCATGCGTGCTTAATGTGTCTCTTCGGGATGGAATGATAGAATAGCTCTGCAGCATTGACTCTCCTGATCTTTTTGCGGAGCTAATTTATTTATTTCTTCTACAAGAAGGAGAAAGAACAAATAAAAAATGTCCTATGGGATTTCACTTGGTGCAGAATCAAGGTTTTTTTGCAGAGGTTGCAAACTTACTTTTAATCCATCTTTAAAGAAGATGAGGGTAGAGGATAATAAACAGGGAAATACTGACAAAGGAAGGACTTTTTCATAAGGCTTGCTCTGTCTGAGCTTCTTTTGACCTGGTCACAACTTAATATTACTTGCCTTAGTTGTAACAGCAGTTCCTCTAATTGATCAGGTGTCAGTTTTTAATTTCTTTTACTTTTGTTAACTTTGTATGTAACAGCCACGGTTTCATATATATAGCTATAGCAAAAGGCTATTATAGGTAATATGACAAGTTTACCACACAGAGTGATGTCATGTAGAGCAGTATTATGTTGGGAGCCTTGAGAAGACTGAGGGTATGACATGTTCCAGTAAAGGCACAAGGTGATAAAAGATGGGACATAGGCTTGACACTGGAAACCACTGGACTCACCAGCAGTCAGTGAAAAAAAAACAAAAACAAAAAACCCAAACAACCAACAAAACCAAACAGATCTGGACATAACTAATTCTGGGTGTGAGAAAGAGAACAAAGAAATAGTGAGTAGTTGCTTCTTTGCACAGTTTGCTACAGTGGACATAAGTCTTTCAGTGATTTTAGCAATGTTTAAACCATTAGCCATTTCAGCCTCTCACACTCCCGAAATAAAAGAAAAAATAATTGTAGCCTACTGTGTCAATACATAGCAGCAGTTATGATTTCAAAATCTTTAAAATATACATACATACATACAAGAATACACTGATTCAGCTGAAAATGTATATCAGAAACTTAAAATAGTTCCATTTAATGTCAATGACCTAATCTTGATTTATTTTGTCAGAATGCTAGTCCCTTTGGTTACTGAAAGGGTATAAGCCAATATAATCAGGTACTCTTGTAGATCATCTTGCAGAACCAGAGCTAAATGTTAGACATTCAATAAAAAACAAATCTGATTCATATAGGACATGAAGAGTCTTAGCAAGGACTGTACATAAGGCCTTGAAGTTGCTGAAACAAATACAGGATTTTTGCATAGGAAAGTTTCTAGAGGAATTTAGAAAGGGAGGAAGGTGAGTGGCTCTAGAAACTATACTTATATAAGCTTAGTTCAAGTTAAGAAATATTAATAATTGGAAATCCAAATAATAGCTCTAAAATGTAAAGAGTGGTCTGATAAATGTAGATGAATTCTCTTAAAACCATGACAAATTACAGCTAAATTATCTAAGGTTTCAGAAAACTTTTCTTTCAATCTCAGCTCCTCAATTGTGTCATACTTTTGGAGGGAAATGGTGCACACACCTTATTTGCAGAAAAAGTCCAATATAAATATTAAAATGTGATAATATCTAATTGATTGTTTCTGTCATAAACAGTTAATACAGAGAGAAGCTTTGGTAGTCTTCTACTTTGTTTACTGATGAATTACTTAGTAATCTTTCTGTCTACTATACTGCAGATGTGCAGACATCTAGGCACAACATATGCCATCCTTGCTCAATTTAAATTTCACTTCCATAGTCAGTTTTGTCCCAAGAGTTTTCATGGTCATAAGTCATTATGTCCAATGGAAATTAGAGATTGCAGACTGTTTCACCACTATACCTCATGATTCTAAGACCTTCAAAATGAATCCCCTAACTTTCTTAACACATGTGCACATTCATGCATAGTTGGAAATATCTATAATTTCAGTGAGTACATCTTACTGTATTTTGCATAATGATTGCAAACATAGTACCTCACATAAATGAAAGGAAATAGCTTTTAGTGCAGTGTTCTGTCATAGGAAAATAATAAATCAACAACCTATGAACTCTAGGTCCATTTGAAGCATATTTAGAGCCCTCATTAACCTACAGAGGCCGATTTGAATAGAAGGCACTTAATGAAGACACAGAGGGAATTTTCAATAATTTATTGTGGCAGAAGAAATGGAAACAAGCTAGAAATGACAGAGATTGTCCAAATGATAATGAGATCCAAAAGTGGTGACATAATCATCTGAAACATGCAACAAAGGCACAGATATTAAATGGTTGCTTCAGGGATGTAACCCAACAGCAGAAATTAATGATTTCCTATGCTCAGGCAGGATCCACTGGTTTTCATATTACACTTCAAGCAGTTCAGAAAATCTACTTTTGTTTTTTTGTCCTGAGTACGCAGGGAAAATGACCTCTCGTCCCACCATGTTCAAACCTGTTCTGCTCCCTTAGGAACACTAATATATAGTGTTATCAAGCGACAGACAGCAGAATGACACTGTGACCTTGGATTTACAGTGGTTACTTGGTAGGAGATCTTCATTCCTTTGCCTATACCACATTGAAGTGCAGTAAAACAGAACTAAGTAAAACATAATTACTTTAAATGAGAAATTGAAAGTATCCCAGAACATGTTAAGTTTTCAGACTTTGGTACTTATTCTGAGATTTTTCTAGTGTTGTGATTTTTTTTTTTTTAATTATTGTCAATTTAGTGGGTGAACACAAATTTTTGAAGCTTTGTAAGTCTAACTGGTTCATTTGCTGCCATTGTAAATTGCTTCAAAAAATGTTAGTTTCATGCCAGCAGCAGTGAGGGTTACATCTGATTCATACCCGTTTGGGTTTAGTTTTTGATGAAACATGCCTATCCATGACTTAGTTTTGGAGTCACCAATTAACCAGGCAGTCCTGGGTTTAGAGTATTTATGCCATATTCAAATTGATTTGCATTTGTCTTATGTGTTGAAATCACTGAAACTAACATATTCCAACCTTATTTTTGCTAATTGATAGAATAAATAAACCAAAGAAGCTAGAAAAGAACACTGAAAAACTTATAGTTCAGATGTAAATTGAATTCCTTAATAATATTCAGCATGACAAGTTTTAGTGCATTCAGCCATATTTATGTGAAACACTCAGCACTACAGGGACTCTACAGGTGTGAGAAAATGTTCTGTCTCTGTGGTTGAATATTTACTAGAAGGTTAGTGATACCAATCTCAATCCTAAGTGGTAGCATCTCTTTAAATAGTTCAGTATTCTAAGCTGTAGCCAAAAATAATATGCATTGCCAATAAGCTTGACTATTGACTTGAGTATTCAAATAAAGAAGATTTAAAATTAGATAATTTAAACATCCACTGAAGTAGGTGCTTGAATAAATACTACATATTCCTAATCAATACAATTCATTTGGTTGTGCAAATATGTATGAATGATGTAGTTATCAGTGCAAAACATTTCTCATAGGAAAAAATTCTGAAGTAGACATTTATCAAGTCACTCTGATTAAATCCTGGCTCTAGGAAATAGTGCCATATGAGCAGAGATTTAGTCAATCAGACTGAGATGAAATCCATGTTACAACTTTCCAAACAATCATCTGGATGATAATGCAAAGTATTGCCTGAAGGAAGAAGTAAAAGAAGAGAAAAAATTGATGACGTGGTATTTCCATGGATATTCATGCTCTAATGAGAAGACTTAGTGCCTGAACTACTTTTTTTTACTAATATTGCATTATGAATGGATGCAACACCACAATCACCACCAAAAAAAATGGTAATAAAAAATATAGGTCAGATGCTGATAATTTTTGGAATATCAGGCATCTCTTTTGGATATGTCTATGTGTAAAAATTTATCCTGTACTGGAGGTTTTGGTTGGCCTTTTTCTTGGTGCATAACCAGGACTGGTCTGTAAATTTAAAATCACCTCGTTATTGTTTCTTTTTTGGTGCAGAAAAGTGAATCCATCCTCTAAGATGGTAGACTAAATAGATTACCTCTGCCTTTAAGTACTTAGAAGTGTCTAGGTTTCTGGTTTTCATACTATGAAGAAATATTTGAGGTGAAACTGAAAGGAAACTGTTGACTAGCTAATAAATTTCTACTTGAAAAATTCTGTGAATGTTCAGAGTCATGGGAACCTTTTTTAGCAAATCATTTTAGGAAACCCTGTTTCTCTTTTACTATAAAAGATCAAAAGTAATTAGTGTGAATTCTAGAAAGTCTAGAAATCCATTAGAATATTCCTATTCTCTGTGTTCCTTTTGAGACTTTGTCATCCTCTGGAAGTGACTGGAACCGCGAGTTACAGTACTTTCTTCAGAATAGCATTTTTAGAGATTGAACAGCTGATCTGATTCTAGCTTTCACTGAGCAACTGAAAAGTTATTACAACATGATATTCAGATGATATTGTCTTTCAGTCTGACTTTTACATGTTTTCCTTCAAAAATTTCCCACAACTATATTCTTACTGCTGACATCTGAAAATCATTAGTAAATTCTCATCTCTTAATAGCAAAGTGGTTTAATGGACTGCAAGGGAGATCTACCAAATTAAACTAGCACATTCTTTACATTTATGTTCAACTCTTGGAAAAAAGTTTACAACTTTACTTTCAAAAATCTGTTCTTTAAATATAATTATTTCTTCTAAATATAAATGGAATATGCATCAGGAACAGTGTGGCCAACAGGTCCAGGGAAGTGATTCTTCCCCTGTACTCAGCGCTGGTGAGGCCACACCTGCAGTACTGTGTCCAGTTCTGGGCCCCTCAGTTCAGGAAGGATATTGAGGTGCTGGAGCAGGTCCAGGGAAGAGCAACGAGGCTGGTGACGGGACTTGAACACAAGTCCTATGAGGAGAGGCTGAGGGAGCTGGGGTTGTTTAGCCTGGAGAAGAGGAGGCTCAGGAGAGACCTCATCACTCTCTACAACTCCCTGAAAGGAGGTTGTAGCCAGATGGGGGTTGGTCTCTTGTCCCAGGCAACCAGCAGTAGGACAAGAGGGCACAGTCTTAAGCTCTTCCAGGGGAAGTTTAGTTTGGATATTAGGAAGAAATTCTTTACAGAAAGGGTAATCAGGTGTTGGAATGAGCTGCCCAGGGAAGTGATGGATTCACCATCCCTGGAGGTTTTTAAGATGAGACTGGATGTGGTACTTAGTGCCATGGTCTAGTAACCACAGTGGTAGTGGATCTAGGGTTGGACTTGAAAATCTCACAGCTCTTTTTCAACGCAGCTGATTTATGATTCTGTGATCATCTAAATAACGATAAACCAAGCATTGATTTGTCAGTTCAGTATGATAACATTTTAATTTATAGTTCTTTAGTGAAAAGATCAGTTATTGTTATCAATATTTTATATTACACAGGCACAAAGAGGGGTTCCTAACTGGAATTCAGAAGGTAAAAAATTGTTGTTTCTCAGCACCATGTGACCACTCATAACTTGCTTGTGATAACGTTTTAAGGAAGATTTCACTGAAGTAAAGTCGATATCACAAAGAGATGTTACTAAGAGTGTGAGTCTAAGACACTTAAATTATTAACTTTGAATTCATATTGATTCCCTTAAAAAAAACCCTAACAACACAATATTTAGGAAGTCAATAGAACTTTGTATTGTATTTTACAATAAACTTTTCATTTACTGTTACAGAGATACATATGTGGCAAAAAAATGTTTAATCAGCAGATATTTTTGTCAGCTTTGAGTAAAGATAATTAGATTTGTTTAATGATAATTTAATCTGTGGGTAACCCTCATAATTAAGTAATTTATAATCACTTTTGTATTGCTACTGAGAAGTATCTTGAAAAAACAAATATGCAATGAATATTCCTTTTTTTCTCTTTCCTCTCAAGCAAGATGTTTCTGGTGATGTTACTGGTCACTAGCCCACAAAATAAAAAAACTAGCATACAGTTGAATTGAATACTTTTAGAGAATGAAGAAACACACTATATTCATTGTAGTCACATATCTTCATGATTCGTAATAAAACAGGTAGGTGAAGCTCAGGAGAGGGAAATGGGAAAAAAACAGATCTCTCAATAATGAATGATTCAAAAGTTTTTGTGGAGTGATCCAATTTCTCCAGCTGGTAGAGTAAGAAATATGTATTGGGGATAAGATTGGAGTCAGTTCAATGCAAATATGTTCCACTAAAATACAAAGGTCTGTTAAAGTTGCTTTGCAGAAGTAGTCTTGGTAATAAGAAATTGTTCTAGTGAAACTATATTTTAAACAGTTACAATACTTTTGGACATTCAAAGCAGGTTGATTTTTTTTAATCAAAACCCAATTTTGATTAAACCATTCATATAGTAGAGTATGCAAAAGACACTAAAGTATCAGAACTGCAACATTTTAAGCAATATCAGTTATGTTGTGGGAGAACAGAATAAAAATACACTTGTTTTTATAAAATTAAATTGGACAGCTTTTTCTTTTAGTTAATGTCCTATCAATAACTACATTTTTTCCTTTGTGTGTTAATTTTGTATAAGCAACAGAGATGACTTCAGTGGTCTTTACACATAAGTGCATTCTAATCCATTGAGCACTTTTATATGTAGATAAAAACATGACCTGAGACATTATAATGAAGAAAATACTTCAGAAATTACAAGTGGTTACATTTTCACACAGTCATTCTGTTTATTTCAAATGCTGTTTTTATCTTGAATATTATGTAAAAGACCCCTACGTTTTGAAGGCAATTAGGTAAAGTGGACTAAAAAGTCAATTTCTATACTGTACTGGCCTTAATGAATAAATTAAGAACTATTCTAGTAAGTGTGTTTAATAAAAACCATAAAGGTTTAGTGAAAAGAATGACAGTAAGAACGTTTGCTGATTTTAATTGTAGGAATTGAATAATACCACTTGAGAATTGTCAGTATTAGAAAGAAATATACATCTTCTTGCATAGTGATTTATTTTTTTCAAATTTGTGTCTGTATATCCATATCTATAATTATGAGTTGTCATAGATAGAAATACAAAGTGCGATCATCTTCCATAGGTTCTGAGAAATGTACAGTGCTGGAGTTGATGCCCACTGACCACCCAGGGATTATTAATTTTATTACATAGTAGTCAAGATATACAAGAGCTCTGAAGGAAAGATGTCTGCGGATTACACTTGAAGCTGTCACAGAGAAGAGGCAAATGAACTGATATCTTTGATAGAGCAGGATTTGTTCTCCTAACTTGCCTTCAAATGACCAAACTTTTATAAAATTAGGTTAAAATAATTTGCCAGTCTAGAAAGAATTCATAACGTTTAACATGCTTTAATACACTGAATTCACAGAAGAATAAGTTTGAGGCAAAATTTTGCTGTGCATCAAAAGGAAATGGCAATTGCTGTGACAAGGTAAGATGGAACAGAACACTAAGGACACAAGTAAATTCCAAATCCGATTTACAATCATAAAAAACAGAAAGCAAACTTGAGATATTCTGGATTTTGCTACAGTACTTTTTGTTGTTAAATATATATTTTGAAAGTCATACTCTCTTCACAGACAGTCATTGTACCTCCTGTTTCCTGGGATTATAGATGTTGGGAAGGACAAATCTTATAGTCTGAAGTCTCATAAATTGCCTTGTAATCTCTCTTTAGTAGGACTTAAGTAATTAATCTTGCTCATAATGATGACTATAATTACTAGGGAAAGAAATGCAGCATGACCATTTCTTTTGATAAAAGATTAAAACATTGACAATTTCAAGCATTGGAAACCCTAGCCTGTTTGTGTCTCTGTATACCTCTCTCTCCAGTCCCCCAACCCCTCCCAGGGTCTTTTTCTGCAGTGCTTTTGACAATGAACCTGAATGCTGTAAAAAGGGGCTTGGCCTTCCACGAAAGGGGGTAATGATACAGCTACAAATTCTATGGTTTAGCTAGGTCAAGAAAGTTTTCTTAATTGGTTCATATCCTTCTCTTCTGAAATATGGAAATGAAATTTTTGACTTTTTGTTCTATGTTATTTTCTTTTAGTCCTAGGAAAATAAGTGTATTTCCAGAAATTCTTCAGAATTTGTACTACTGAAACTAATCCTTTGACACAACTAAATCCCAAAATGCAATTGCAGTCTTATATTTTTAAGTATAACTATCACTATATTCAGTAGTTGAGGTAGTTTTTTCTGTTTTTTTCAAGAAAATCTACGTTGGACTATAAGTGTTTGCAGAACACCTCTGTGTTTCTTAACAGCAAAATAATACTTAAGTGAGTTATGTTTGACTAAAACTTGGCACTCAAGAAATTAGATAAAGACAAATATATTACTTTCATGTAATGATATAATTTCTCTTTTTACATACATATATATCTAAACTATTAAGAAAATTGTTAATAACAACATCCAATTTTTTTTAAGAAATATTGCATTAAAAGTAGTTTCCAACACAAATCAATTACTATGACTAGTACTGTCAGTCAAGCTATTCCTGGTCTGTTGCTCAGACATTCAGTTCTACTTACTGATTTTGTATCTATAATAAATTCAGATATTACTCAATACCTTCTATATACTAAACCCTAGTTGGGATCACACTCCCCATCATTTCTACAGAATATTTATGCAAATTTTTTATTTTTAATATTGTTGAGCATATATATTTTATTTATGAAAACTATATCTGGGTTTTTTCACAATACTTATGGGACAGTAAAATAATTTATAATAGACAACACCATTTTTAAATTCTAGTAATAATTTCATTAACAAACAAAAAAAAAACCTGTCAGTCACTGAAAACAATACAAGAATATTTAAAAACAGAAGAATAAGTGCTGAAAAGTCTATAGCCAAATTACATTAAATCAAAAGTGCAGTATTAGTTGTATTCAATATGCAGAGGCTGAAATAAAGCAAGCTATTTCAGCTCTCAGTCCCAGAATTACCCACAGGTTTGATCATGTGTTTTATTCTGTTGTTTTTACTCACGTGTTGGTTCCTCTGAAAGCAATAGCAAAATTTAAGATGAATTCAAAAGGAGACAGTATTGAAGTCCTGAATAATAATTAGCCTGAGGAAAACTGAAACCCTGATAAGGAGAGGTTTTCTAGCTTGTATATTACTAGAAGAGAATGGGAGAAGAATTAGACCCCTGAATTCAGGATTCTTAGAAACAGTCTTTTGTGTCTTTGTTTATCATTAAAAGTTTAGGTATGAGACAAACTTCAAGCTGAAATTTGTCTGTGAGATCATTTCACATAATATTCCTAAGGTATACTGGAAAATCTGATCAAAATATTGTGGGATTCTTCAGTTTTATCAAAGCCTATAAGAATGAAACGGTATATGATTTCCCAGTTTTTCTATGATTTTTTTCTTTAGGATAGTCAGCTCCTTAAGATGGCTGCTCTAAGGGTTTTGGGCACTAAATTGACCAGGGATAAGAATCTTTCAGTTTGCAATCCAATAAAAAACCAAAGCTAGAAATAAGATTTTATGATCAAGAACAATAAAAAAACCAATCCAAAATGAAGGAAAACTTTGGACTGAGAGTGGTAATTTTCTCTGACCTATAGGTGCTTTAAAAATGCCTCAAATAAATTAAAAGATCACTCAATGCCTGTTTAAAATGGAAAATGAGAAGCTTTTGTGTGATTATTTTGACCTCACACAACTATTATTTTCTCAAATGTGAATTGGAGCATCCAGTTTTGGTTCTAATTTTCCTCAATTTCTTAGTGGGTGAGAGGTAGTATAGACATACAGAGACAGAGGGAGAGAGAGACAGAGAGAAAAAGACAGAGACATGGAAACCACTGAAGACATTTTTATTTATACCACACAAAGCTGTTTTGATTCCCATTTCTTTCCTGACAGTTGGGATTAAAATTAATAAAGGTGATAGAAATCTTTGGCAAGTCTTAAAAAAGTCACATCCTTCTTAACTCTGCTGTACCATCTTTCATGCAGGCATTGAGATCTGGGCTGTGTATTACCATACAGTTAAATTTTGCAATCTGTTCTCGCAAATCAATTTTACACAGCTTGAAAATATGGGTGAGTTGGTATTTGTGCTATAAAGATGTTTCAGAGGGAAAAGAATGAAAACAGTATTGTAGCTGGAAACAAATCAATTGGACTGTATTAAAACTAAACTCATGATGTCAAAGATGAATGTAGACACAGAAACAGGGACAGAGATTACCATGGGGTCTAGACACATACAGTGATTAATCATCACACACATCTGGAAAAGAAAAACACAAGTAAAAAGAGTTTTTTCTTCTTGGTCTAGACAGTTTAGAAAGAAAGAAAATTATATTATGTTCTCCATGGACAAAGATGAAATGGATATTGACTGTCCTTCATTTGCACCAAACTCAAAATCTGTCTTTCAGTTATATTTTTTATTATTTGAAAATAGTATCATAACTAATTTTTAAATTCAGAACATGACTATATCCACTTCTTTTTCAAGTATTCATTTCAATTTTAAAGTAATATTAATTAATTATGTTGAGTTTAATTTAGCAAAAAAATCATTTAATTAAATTTATCAAATTTGAATACAGAAAAGAGATGCTATACAGGTTTTTTTATTATTTTCTTTTCCATAGGTTTTGCAATTACAGTCTAAAACTTATTCAGATGTAAGTGTCACTGAATGCAGTTCTAATTACTGGGAACAAGACTTTCTTTGTCTATGCAGGATAAGATAAAACAAAAACAGTCTATTTAGATTTTTTTTTTCCACATGCACAGAATACTGAGGCAGCAGTACAGTGCTCAGAAACTAGCTGATGAATTTTCCAGCTTTGGAGACAAATTTTCTCCTTCATATAGAGGCTGATAAAACAAATGTGTTTGTGGAGCCCTATGACAAATAGAACCTATTAGTATGAAAAAATAATTCTGCAGAAATAGCTGAGAGGGTTAGGTCATAGAAGCATCTGCATGTCAGATGAGGTTTATTTAGGATTACTTGATAGTTACTAGGTTTGTAGGGGGAGGCTGGCAGGGAAGATATTTATCTAATATTTTATTTCCCTTTAAATTCAACCTCTGTATAAACTTTCAAAATACTCATTTTACTCTGGTTTTGCCACAACAGGTTAGAAACAGGGACCTCATTCCTTTCTTTTGCATGGATAATTGGACATTCTGTACTATGCTTAGTACATGCCAACAGCAGAAAGTTTTTGCTGTTTTTGCACATCTATATCTATATCTATGTCAAGATTTACTCCCGAAACCAGCTTTTGCCAGTTAGATACTCTCTGGAACTGATCATCACCTTCAGGACTTGTATCTGAGTAGACTGCTAAAAAAACTGCTTTCCAGTCTGCTTTAGGTTTCTTTTTAACCTCAGAAAACTAAAGGAGCAATCAGTGCTTTGCTGTCTTTCCTGAGAGAGAGGAGGAAAGAAGTATATGTGTGGAAGGATGTTGGACTTCCTTTCATACTTGTATGTATCCATGAGAGGACTTTAACTGAGATAGGACAGAATATGTGTAGGGGCTAGTATAGGGTTGTTGGTCTTTTTTTTCTCATGAAAGCATAATAAAAGCTTTGTGATTATTTACACCATTTTTTCTCTTCCTCCTGCCTTCTCATGTAGCTTATGTTCTGTTAAAGGAAAACATGATTTAAGACTTATTTTAAAACATCTCTAGAAATGACATAGTAATTAGAAAAAAGAAAAAGCAGTGTAAGCCAGGTGGGAAAAAATAGGATGGAAGAATGAAATACCTCTGAAGACAGTTTTGTTGTACAACATTTGGCCTTAAATAAATGTATGGGCCTGCTTGTGAAAATATATTATATATGTCAAAGGCACAGTAATTAAACTGCTCCCTCTAAGCCTTTTTGATAGGCCATTTTCAGAATGAATGATCGAGACTGAGAAAGGGCACTTGGCATTTAAGAACCCTACCTTTAGGATATTATTCTTCTTGCTTTCTCATGCTCACATAATTTTACTTTTTTCCTACCATCTTAGAGCAATTCTAATATCCACTATTTTTGTTAGGGAACACCTGTAAAATATGAATCAAGTGTCATATAAATGTAATTGGTATTATTAAAACAAAAGATCAGTTAGTCATATGGTGAAAATGGCAAATTTTGCATTTTGTCATTACTTAATGGAAACTGACATAAGCCACAGTCACTTATACTAGATCACTCAAAATAATTATCATCTGCTTAAAACGGTGTCATGGTGAGTAAATAACAATTAAAAAAGACAATGTCTGACCAAGATCCATAATACATTTCTTCAAATGAGATAAATAAAATGAGATGTGATGGAGTGAAGCTCTAATTCCTTGTTAAGAAAATTGGTATATTTTAGAAACTTTCTGAAAAAACTGATGTAATATCATTCATGCTAAAAGAATTATTTTTACCAGTATTACTGTTTTACATGACCTGCACCTGGGACCCACATTTCTGCATTATAGTAATGATTACACTCAGAGTAACATATCTGTATATAAAGAAACCAAAATTACATAAGTATAAAGAACTGTCTTTCATTTCTCTTAATGCAGAAATTTCAAGAAAATAAATTACAACAGAATGAAATAGATAAAATTCTCTGTTATCTCTAGGAATTATTCAAGAACTAACAATCTCAGGTGACATAAAAATCTTTACTTTCTATACACTGTTACAGGACATATTTTACATTAATTCAGACAATCACATTTTTATTGAAACAATTTTACACCTCTATGCCACTTCTTTTCTGATTTCTGTATACCATACAGCAGTTTTTTTCCATGGACCATGAATGTGTACTTCCAGACTGCCAAAAATGGGTACTTATATGTCATATATTTACTGCATTAAGGTAATTTATTTGTTTATTAACTTTTTCCAGTTTTCAGAATCTGTGTTGGAAGATAGCACAGGTGCAAGAATTTTTCCCGCTATGAACGTGAAAAGAAAATCTATATCTATTTATTAATCTCTGATTTTCAACATAAGATTCTCAGGGTAATTGTTTTTCTTTGTGCTGGAGCAATGGGTATTATATTTTCTATCTTTTAACTGTGACAGTAGCACCAGCACTCCTGCACAGATAATAGACTTTCTAGGCCTGCCTTAGAAACTTCTGAATTTCTTTCATTTTTCTTTTACTTTGGATTATTTTTCTTAAAAACTCTGTGAAGTTTGGAAACTAAAAACTATAAACACTGTCAGTATACAGTCCTTAAGGATACACTATAATAAAAATTGTAGCCATCTTTATTTACCAGTCAGAAACAAAGGATAACTGAAGAAAATGTAGAATGGAATGACTTTGCAATTATAGACTTGACAGAAATAACCAGAATGAAATGTCGTGTAGAAGAGAACATTTACCAGAACTCAGAGAAAGACAATAGAATTGAAATACCAGAAATGTTAATAATCCACGGGTTTTTTCTTCTGTAAGAATACATATGTTCTTTCAGCTGAAACAAAACAACACAGACTTTTGATTTCCCTTTTGACAAATTGATTCACTCAGAGTGTTTTAAGTGTGATAACTGGAATTTGTGAGAATTTTTCTGTTAATCACAAAAAAAATGTACTTATAAAGGGGCAAAAATATAACGATTCTTAAGAAATAGTTTATTCTGGCCATGAAACATGTGCATCATGTGTAAAATTAGCTAGTTATTGATGTCCATTTTTATCTCCTAATACAAGCTTGTTTTTAGGTTTCTTTAACTTCTTACTATGTAAAATATTTACTAATTAATACCAGCTTCTTTTAATAAATGGAAAAAATGCATTTTTCAATTTAAAGTTCTCTGTCTGTGGGTGAGGATCTTTCTCTTAGGGTGTTCACTTGCAGTCTAGTTAAATATGCTTAATTTAAGGAAAATGCTTTAATCTTTCATTCCATTCAAGTTAAAAGTTACATGCAGTTTGATGTCTTAATGAAATGGTGACAGACAAACATCTTTAATAATTGTCTGCTGAGAGTTTCCATATTTGTAAGACCAAAAATAGGTGCAGCTTTAAATGTCATAAGCCAACGTTTATTGCCAAACTTTGATATGAAGAGAGAGAAAGCTGAGCCACAGTGCAGGCATCTACTAAATGAAAATATCCTCAATGATATTTCCATGTGAGCTGGTAGACATTATTATCTGTGGAGTATTCTTAACAATTAATGATTTGCATTATATCAAGAAAAATTGCACTGGTTATTGACCACTGTTTTGAGGAAGGAGAAGGAAGCAAGTTCTGAATAGGACAACATCAAATCTGCAACTGTATAGGCAAAGAATTAATCCTGAGCTCAGAATATTTTTCACTGTTCTAAAGATTTTTCAGAAAAGATCTGTTTTTCATCATCATTCTTTAGTACTGCTATCAGCTGGAATATGAATATGATCAATTTATTTAAAATTTTGCTGTAGTAAAGAATAGGAATTACATATCAATAAAATTTATTAATTTATTAGTAAATATTGCTAGTGAAAAGACAATTACATAATTACATAACTGACAATGATATTTAAGTTTTCAATAATTTCAGTGAAGCCTGAATACTTATATGAACACTTTTTTCTTCTAAATGATACTAACGTCACCAGTTGTTAAAGGGAAATCTGCCAAATTTTGTTACAAATCCTACCTGGAATGGGGTTGATTTTAAAATCTTTGTGGGAAAAAAATGAAGTCTCAAAAGACTAACTTCTGGAGCTTCTTGTTTAGTTTCTATAAAACCATAGCAGAAACCAATATCAAATTATTCTTTGCTGTATGTTTGCAGCCTACCTTCAAAAAAGAGCACTGTGTCTTCTGTCCCACAGCTAGATTTTATATGTAAACATCATGCCAATTTTTGTAACATTTTAAAGAAATTTAAACGTTTCAAAACATTTCTGATAATAATGACAGGCACTAAAAAATATTTAGTCTTCCAGAATTGTGTGAGTCTATATTACTTCTATTTCCTTTTATTTATCATTGTAGAAAAGGAGCATTGGCTCTTATATAAATCTTTGGACTATACAATCCTTGCAATAACTTTGCTAGCATTCGTGGTGTGATGATTTTGGCTGGAGTAGAGTTAATTTTCTTCATAGTAGCTGATATGTTGTTATGTTTTGTAGTTGTGCTGAAAACGGTGTTTATAATAGAGATGTTTTGTTACTGATGAGCAGCACTTGCAGAGTGTCAAGCTCTTTCCTGCTTCTCGAACTGCCTTACCCCACTGAGGTGGGGCACAAGCTGTTGGGAGGGGACACAGCAGGGACAGCTGACCCCCACTGACTGCAGGGATAGTGCATACGATATGACATCATGATCAGTATGTGAAGATGGGGGAAAGAAGAGGAACATTTGGAATGATGGCATTTGTCTTCCAAAGTCACTGTTACATGTAGTGGAGCCTGGCTTTCCTGGGAATGGTTAAACACCTCCCTGCCACAGGAAATGGTGAATGAATTCCTTGTTTTGCTTTGTTTGCATGAGCGGCTTTTGCTTTACCTATCAAGCTACCTTTGTCTCAACCCATGAGTTTTCTCACTTTTACTCTTCTAGTTCTCTCTCTGAGCCCACTGGTGGGGGAGTGAGCAAGTGGCTGTGTGGTGCTTCGTTGTTGTCTGGGTGTAAACTGTGACATCTGGTTATAACAATCTGACAAATAAATATATATGGATATCAGAGAGAAGAAAGAGTTGCAACAAAACACAGCAAAGGAAGTGAAAGATACCTTCCATCTTCTTACAACTTCTTTAGGACTACAGGAGGATACAAATTCAAACAGACAAACACAGAAACAAATGAAAAAAACCGACAGAAAGCAAGTATTATAAAATGTCCTGGATGAAAAAATAGTGTTGCTAATATATTTTTCTTTTTCACTGCTTTAGTTGATGAACTCTAGGACTCTGTAGACACGTGTAAGCATGGACATATACACAAAAAGGTAAGCAATTACTGTACAGTAAGAGTTTCAAATGTCTGTCCCATCTGCAAGTCTTGTGAGGAAGTAGTTTTGCTAGTCAATATTTAATGCTCCTTGAGACTGCAACACAAGGCTGTGATTCTGGCAAAGTGTTTTTAGTAAACTTCACAACTGAGCAAAAAATTTGATACGGATGGAAGTGTTCTCAAATGTACTTGCTGGGTGAATACACTTTTCAACCTGTTTCTTTATCGCATAGCTTTTATATTGTTGAATTATACTATCACAGATATTTCCCATAGTCCATCTTACCAGGTAGAACTACTTTACCTAGAGTCATCTACCATTGACTAAATGACAGAACACGTAATAAATGAGACAGAGCTATTTTTCTCTTTCCAAGGTAAAGGGATTGATGAGCACACACTGTGAAGAGCTTGCTACCATCATAAGAGATGCATAAAAAATATGAATCATCAAGAAGATTTACTCACTTGATCCATGCTTGTGATTAATTCTTATTAGTGTTTAACAAAAGCAAGTTAAAATGTCTGCTCCTATAGGTCTGATTACGTATGCTGTGGGCAAAACTTTATCCTTTGCTTTGGCATGCCACATACTCTGAATCACTGGAAGTTGCATGATGGCTCAAGGGCAGAAATTAGCAGTTGGGATCTAGGGTGGGCAGTCATTTTGTTAAATGTGTGTTAGATCCTCAGTTTAAAGTGCCAAATCATATCTCAGGATTAAAGCAATAGCATTCCCATCAAAATCAATGGGGATTTTATGAATATACCCTCACATTGTGCTTCAAAAGCCTGCCTTTAGCTTTCCAAAGCAGGAATGGGTATGTTTATTCAAATGATGTTAATTAATAAGAAGTCCCATTAATAACTTACAATAAAATCAGCGCTAAGACTTTTGACTTTGAAGATTTGGTTGAAAGTATTTGAGGCCCAGAATATTAAAGACAAAGAGCTGAGTAATGTGAATCAGAAAGAGATGATAGAGGAACAGTAAATAATGAAGGAGAATGTAACTAGATAGAAAATATAAAGAACATTTAAAAGACTAATAAATGACAAAGCCAGTTCAATGCAGATAAATGTAGAACAGTGGTGACTTTGATGAGTCTTTATAACACAACTGTGCATGCACTATAAAATAGGAAGAACAAAAAGTGTTCAAGAGTCAAAAGAAAACTGTGTGTCATTGATGTAGAAAAAAAAAGCTTGCAGACACGTCTTAACACATGGATGAATGATGACTTTGAGAGAGTCTTTATGACAGAAGCCTGTTTTTCACAAAGTAGAAGTATGAAAGACTAAGAGCTAAAAAAAATAGGAAAGGAAAAAAAAAGATAACTTCTACATGGAGTCTAAAGTATGAAAGAATCACATTAATGTTTTGTAGAGGGAAAAAATGATGTAGATGAATTGTTCTCACTACATTTCTAGCACTGATCTGACCGTGACCACTAAATGAAAGTAGTATTTACAGAAAGGATTGCCTTCTGTTTGGCCACTGTGCAGTGATTATTTCTCAAGTGTTTATTTTTCATGAGCAGTAAAAATGCAGTGAAAACAAGAATAATGTTCACACACAAAAGACACAGTGGAAGAAAAGAGATATAAATATATAAAGAAGTATGAAGGAAAGGACGAGAAGGAATCAGAAAACTAATAGGATGAAGAAACATATAGATCGAAGAGAAATTGAAGCAAAATTGATATTACCTGTAAGTATAAATGCAGGCGAGAAAAAAGTTCAAAAGTACATCTTGGACTCAGATTTCTCTAACCAGCTTTAAACAAAGATATTTTGAGTCTACTGCAATGCGTTTGCTTTCTAGAACACATTCATACAGTATGGGTGAAATCAAGGATTGCTTATTTCAGTGTCTCCTAACTGACCATTGGGACCAACCACTGTTCCTTGCTTTACTGTGGTTCCTTGTCCTCCCTCCCTCCTGGGCTGTTGCTCCCTCTCTTCAGGATATTTAGCACAAAAAGGAACAAGAGCAGCCAAACTGTGTATCTAACCCATAAGACTCTTGATACTCTTTCCCTCTCATCTAGTGAATCTCCAGTTTTATGCAGTACCATACAAAAACTTCAGTCAGGAATTATCCCTTCACTTCAGCCAGTCTCATCACTGTGAAGATAAGGTATATGACTGAATACCTGAAGACCATGAAGATCACTGAACCTAAGCTCAGTTGTTTTTTTTTTTAGTAGGTAGGCTAATGTATAAGATGGTACCCTGTCTGTGGGATTTTTGTGTCAGACTGGTGTCAGACCAGATAAAGAAGTTCAAAATATAATTTCCAGATTAACACCTTCAGACCTTTCAGGTACAGTAATCTCATATTGTCCCTAGCAAAGTGAGAAACTGCTTGGGCTTAAACAAAGTGGTGCACATATGGCCAGAAGTAGATCTCAAGCACATTGAAACTTAAACATAACGTGCTAGTGTTTCTAGAAGTGCAATCTTTTGAGGCATCTAAATAGACATATCAGTAAGTGTAATTTTTGTTGTAGGCATCTCAGTTCTAAAAATATCCCGTGCTAGGCTTGAATAATTCTAGGAAACTCACATCAAAAGGGGATGTCTTATCTGAAAAATCTACTTTATCAGGTTTCCTACAGAATCACACAGCTATTACAAAATTGTTTGCATTCCAGTTCATAATTTCAAACATTTTTCTCATAGTTATGATAAACAAAAATATCTGAAAAGAAAATTGGAATTCTAACATCATTGCATTACGCTGGGGCAAACCTGTTTTTCTCCTACTGCAGTGTAGTTCTATTTAAGAGTCAAGGAAAATCACCTTACTAAACTTATATAAACCAGACTGCACTATAGTTTCATTTTGGCAGAGATGACTTCGTATTGAGTCTGGACCAGTGGTGTTAAAAAAACCTGTGTGCCCTGAGTCTATACTAGCCTGAATACCAAAATATTTACTAGAGCTTCTGTGTGTTTAACTTGCCCTGGAGTATAGTTGGTGTGCTTTAGTTCCAATTTTTTAATGATACTACTACTCCTGCCAGTAATTTTTATACCAATTGCACTGGACTAATTATGTGTTTTCTCAAAAGTCTATTTTTGAAATAATTATGGTCTTTGATCATATAATAGACAGTAAGATTTGGGTAGACAGGAGCAACAAACTTTCCAATTGAGCAGAAAGGATGAAAAAGTTGACATGTCCTTGTTACATTCTCATTTTGAGTGC
The DNA here is from genome assembly GCF_003945725.1 of Corapipo altera. Classification (NCBI taxonomy): domain Eukaryota; kingdom Metazoa; phylum Chordata; class Aves; order Passeriformes; family Pipridae; genus Corapipo; species Corapipo altera. The sequence continues at coordinate 10,186,111 of NW_020884876.1, forward strand.
ATAAACCTGTACACCACCTCAAGGTGCCTATCTAATAAAAAATTGTTCCTTTATGTCCCCATTATTTTTGTTAAATTTCTAGGTTTTTTTTATTTTTACTTCTCGTTAGCTGCATTTTGCAAAGCTTCTTTGAGTAAAAGGAAATAAATATTAACACTACTAACTGTACAGTACAGGATCATTACTGGTGCATTATGGTCTGAAGTTTCTCTCCCCTAATCTCCCTTTACTAACTTGAAATTGCTGAAGAGCTAAGGCTGGTACCCATGCATACTACAAGGTCACCTCAAACACAATGCAAGGTTGGCTGCAGTTGGAAGAATATTTGTGAACAGTCTGCTTAGTTGCTGACTTCTGTTATTTTATAGAAATTAAGTCAAATATGGAAAATTATTATGTTTGTAAAGGTTTATTCTGGGGCATGTGCAGGGGTACATTTCAGAACTTTGAGCTGGTCTAAGCCACATGATTCTTTTAAAGTTAATGAGAAAGTCACAGCTAGAATGGCATGTGATAATCTGAAAATTTGCCCCTTACTGCCACTTAAGATTTTCTGTGTCATATGTTATGGTAATAAATGGTTCTCAGCATGAGGTTGATTGAAAGGGGTATAGCTGCATGAAGCAAAGAACTTGTCTTTGCTTTATGATCTCTAGTTAATGTTATTAGCATATGCAGGATCAGCTCTGAGCATAAGCAGCCTTTGTGACCAGGGAGCCTGGAATTACATCAGTGTGAGTGAACTTAAATGTACTTTCATAATTTGTCATCTGAAGTTGTGTCCCTGAGAAGGAACAGAACAAATATATGATTTTTTTTCTGCATAATTGTTGACTACCCTTAATGTGGCTCTGCTGTAGTAAGTTTCAAGGCCTATGTTTTTCAGATTATTATAAAAAGTCCTCAGTCTTGAAAAAGTCTGAGGAATATATCAGATTGAATGCAACAGTAGCTAGAAGACTCTAGTCAGAAAGTTTTGTTGCATATGACTGTATATGATGCATATTATTAGTTTTGAACAGGTATTTTCAATACTAATATTGATCATCAATGTAGGGAGGATCAAGGATTGGTCCACGTGTAGGGAAAAAAGGTACAGTTGAGGAGGTTCTTGATTTTTTTCCTACTTCAAAATGTTTAAGAAAACCCAAGATGAGTAAAATCACATTTTCTTGCTATGCCAAACTAGTTTTAAATAGATAAGAGCACAGGTAAATTAAGGAAGTATCTAACAACTATATGGACATGCAGAGAGGGTAATTGCAGTAGAGAAATTCTGGGTTTGGAACTAGATAGGCCTATTTAAAATTCTCTAAGTTTAGCTGCAGGGATTTTCGAACCATTATTCTAGAAAATCTGATTACAGATAAGGAGCAATATCCATCACTCTAATTCTCTGAGGTCTTTTTAACTTACTTTAGTGATGTTATTGCAACTGAATTATGTAAATAGTACAAGACCTGATTGTGAGGAATGTTCTTAGCATCCTATTTAAAATATCAATTTGAACAGTGGGGGTTTGTTTTCCTGAAATCTACAACTGCCTAAACCTGAAGCTGGCCCAGAATTTACTGGTGGATTCTAAGTGTATTTTGATTTTTACGTTAAAATTGGGCTTGCACTAATTGTTCAGGCATTGGAATAGGTTGTCCAGGGAGTTGGTAGAGTCACTATCCCTAGAGGTGTTTAAGAGGTGTCTAGATCTAGTGCTGGGTGATAGGGTTAGTGGTTTAGGGGTTACAGAGGTAGTGCTGGTGGATGGTTGGACTTCATGATCTTAATGATCTCTTCCAACCTTGAAGATTCTATGATTCTGTAATTAATGTGTGTTTCCAAAATTTCAAAATATTCTTAAAAAAATCATTATGGTAAATGAAGAAGCAGGTAAAGAAGCTTTTTACCTAGGTCTATGAGTTGACTAATGCAATAAAAGCCACTTAGAAATCATTTTCAGTTATGTATTATCTAACTATACGAACCAGAAATTTGCTATGGACTGCTATGATTAATAATATTTCCTTTTAAGAAGAGTACTTTGCCTAAAATGCTAAAACACGGAGGAACTATATTGTTAGTAGAATTTTCACTTTTCTATCTAATGGAATCCTTCATCCATGAAAAGAAATAAAAATAAAAATCAATAAAAAATTAACCATTTGAGAACTTTTTGTTAACAAGTTAATGGTGTCACACCTGTGACTTGCTCACCTGAGTTCCCTTCTACAACCTTCCCTCTTTACATATTTACTACAACTTTGAGAATATATAAAAGGTCATATAGATTGCACTTTTATTTCTCATTCAGATTCAGAGGACTGTCGATATTCATCCTGAATAGTATTGACCAGTGAAATATTTTGGCTTTGGTAGCTTCATTATTTTCATAGTTTCATCTACTTATCATAGTATACTTGAATGAATGATGAGGAAACTGTCAGTTAAAGCTTTGTAAACCCATAAAAATAACACAATTCTGCAATATATTCTTCTGTGTTCAATCCACCTCACCAGAGATCTAACAAAAGAAACTTTTTTGCTGCACAGACCTATTACACCATTTCAGTTTCTTAGGTGTGACCATATAACTCACAGCATTCTAACAGTAATAAGTCAGGTACGTGTTCCTGTCTCTGCAGGTAACTTGTCCTACACCAGGCCACATGTTATGATGACACTGGTGTGTCCTACCCCATGAACAGTATGGGGTTTACCTTCGGTTTCCTTTCCCCTTGTAACTCACCTAAAGAAAAGAGAAAAGTACTTTTAGGATCCCTTATGATTTCAGTGACTGCACAAGTCATTACTTTGTTACTTCAGAAGAAAAGGATTTTTTTTTTATTTAGAAAATGCTAAAACTAAACCATAGGATATAGTTAGAAATCTAGATAAGCAATTACAAATACATGCACTTTTTGGTATGAAAGTCGTCTTGTCAAGTTAGCCAAGATCTGGGTTTGGATTAGTAAATACACTTAAGGGAATATATAAATTATATTAAATTATCTGCTCCCACTTTTATCTACAATTTTAGTCACGTGGAAACACCTTCATACTGAAGATGAGCTAGAAGGCTGGAGATGTGCACCCTAAATCTTTATAAGAGTTTACTAGCCTAGAATCTACTTATTTTTGTGGCTTCCAGTTTGCATGGAAAAGAGGTAAATTGAGCTTTCATCTCCTCAGGATACAAATGAAGTTAACACCTTTCTAAACAAACAAATTTATTGTTTTCATATATACTTATCTGCAGAAATGTATTTTAGTAAATTACTTAATTAGTCTAAAATCTTCTGAGAATTGGCTATTGTCAAGTGTCATATGAATTCCAAAGAAAATTATAAAAGCTAGTTTTGAATGTTTCAGTAGAACCCAATTGAATTTGTTACAGTACACATTCAGATCTGATGAAACATCATAGCTCAGTGGAGCTGAATACGACAGCAATTTGACAGGGTCTCATATACCCTTTTCCTGAAGTTTATGGTTCTCAGGCAGACTTTAAGTTGTAAACTTTACAATATACTTTATAAATCATTATTATTTACTTCAGAACAACCATAATTTTATTTAATATTATTTTAATAACTATGATTTACATTATGGTTTTTAGACAAAGAAAATTTCATAGCATTTTTCAGGTAATAGAATTTAGTGTGTTTTCTTGAATGCTAGATCAGAATGTCAAATTGCAGGAAATTAGAAGCTTCAAAAAAAGTGGTACTTAACTAGGAAGTTCAGTCTTGTTAATACCAAAGGTACTAATCTAAAGTGCTTTATTAAAATATATTTAGGTACAGAAATGATAGCTGGAGTATTGCTGCCAAATTCACTACGTCATTTCAAAAGCGTGTTCTCCTGTGTATCTCAGAAGCTTCTGGAGACATAACTGGACAATGATGTATTTTTCTCTCCCTCCCTCTTTTTTTTTTAATTCATCTGTTTTTTCGACTAAAGATTTCTATTCCAAAAGTTAATGCATTAATACGTTCATTTTGAAACACAAATTCATGGTAATCAGCATTTCCGCTCTTGAATTTATGCTAGTAATACCCTAACCCACAAAGCTCAGATTTTACTCTTCCAGTCTTCAAGATTTTTTGTTTGAAACTGTTTGATCTAGATTGTGTTATTGAATATAGCAATGTTTTATATACAGTAATATATAATAATCAATGAAAAAGAGGCAAGATGAAATATTGATAAGGTCCAAGTCCCTTTATTTTTTTATTTATTTATCTATAATTAATTTGTTTGGTTTGAGACAAACAGATTAAATTTTACTTTAAAACAACTTGTTTCAGGATGGAAATCAAATTCTATTTACTCTTCCTATTTTCATATTTACTTCAATTGAATATAAACATGTCATAAGACACAGTCTGATTCCCTGTGAACAGATTTAATAATTGCATGGCCAAATCTTTGTTGTCTGCTAGACTCTTTGTGTCCTTTATTGGAAACCTGAGGAAAACCTGAATGAATGTTTTCTTTCTCCTTATGTTAGTTTTATCATCTCCTGTCTGTCTTCTCATTTGTAAAATCACCAGAAAACAGATTGTAAGCCATTTATCCTCAATATATTGAACAACCTCTCTTACTCTGCAAAGTCCATGAAGCTCCCTTTCTTCAGTTACAAGTTTCATGTCTTTTTACATTTTGACTCACTCTCTGTTTTATTGGATTGAAAAAAGACTTATGCCAAACTACTTTGTGGTGAAATGTGATTTCCACAAGAATATTCCCTTTGGTCTTCAGGGCTTTAGTGGATACAGAAGAGCTACTATCACAACTTTAATAAACTTGTCTTTGAAACTATTGAGTTATGTCATGTGAACACTCCTTAGGGTCTTCAGGGTTTTAGTAGAAATAGAAGAGATACTATCACATCTTTAATAAACCTGATTTTTAAACTACTGAATCATCTCCTTTTCCAGTGTGCAATGGTGCTTTTATGGGGAAATAAATGGCTAAGTTGATGGGTTATCCTGAAGAATGGATTTCGTGCATAATCTAGTCAGCATATACTCCCTAGGGTTTAATGTTTGACAGGTTTTCTGGCTCTATATTTACTAGACCAATTTGTGTTCACTTGCTTTGCTTGAGGAACTGGTGACAGTACTCCACGAAGACCAGACAATTTTTAATTTTCACACTTTGCTGAATCTGATTTAAATTTGATTTATCTGAATAAAACTTATTGAGGCAGAGAATTTCTTATTTGCCCTTATGTTTTAGCAGTTCCACTGTTTCTTGCATTCAAATTAATTAATAGTTATTTTCAATTCAGTAAAATCTCTCTGACATCCAAATATCACTGTCATCTATTTTTCAATAGTTTGTCTTTACTCATTAGATTTCCGTTCTAATGTTACATGAAAGGAGAAGAAGTAGGTATAGTGTTTTTTTTTTTCTTAGCTTTTGAACAGTCTTTTTATTTGATATGGTCAACGTATCCAATCGCTCTGCTTTATTACCAGGAGCCATATTCCCAAATCATACATTAAATGCAAGTTCATTTCATTTTTATATTGAGCATTTTTATGCTCAACACTGTATATCATGAGACACTAATTCTTTAATTATATACTTCATTTTAAATCAACTGGTTTTATACCTTACCATTTTCTGGCATTATCAGAATGTCCTAGAGTATTTATGTTTAGAAAAAGGTATCAGTTTCAATATATTAAGAACTATTTAGTCAACCATATATTTGATCAACATAAATTTAGCTAGTCATTAACTGTTTTATTGTCCTCTCAAAGTGCTTACTGCTATGAAATTATTTGATTTTCATAACACTTGTGGCTGTTTAGCATTTCCATAAGCCCATCCTACTTGACCCTTTCTCTGCCTGCATAGATTTCCAGACTCCTCCCTTGTCTGGAAGTGCTGGCATAATCACCATACTGGATATGATTGGTAAGGAGTATTATATTTTTGAAAATGAAACTTATTTGGTTTGGTGGGCTTTTTTTTTTCCCCAAAATGAAAACTGCATTCATGACTAACAGATTTTGAAATAACATTTGAAAGACTAAATGGGTAAGGTAGGAATGCGCACACAACATGCACTTGTTATTAATAAAATATAAGAATTATTCGTGCTCTAAGTAGAATTGGTTGTGTTCTTAGCTCATATGGGTCTTACACAAATTGCTATTAATAGCTGAAGACCATTACCTAGTTCTGTAGAGATGTACAGACACTACGTGCACTACTGTGCAGATTCATTGTTGAATTATAAAGTTAGGTGGACAATAAAAATTCCCTAGGAATTTTTGTCTCCCTCAAGGATGAGTATACAAAACCTCTTGATGGATAGAGTCAAACAAAAGAATTGGAATTTTACAAAAAACTTAGTCCTGTAGTTTCGATATTTCTCTTTTCTTTAAGCAAAATATTAATGTGATGCCAAAGATCTGTAAAATAAAAAATAATATGCCAAAACAATAACACTCCATGCTCCAAAAAATCTGTGAATTCTCTCAATACAAATACATATAAAAACTTTCTACACATTTTTGATGGTACATACTCTATCATTTATAAATCAGAGAACATTGTAGATGTAGCTGATTCAGTTTCGACTACCCGTGAAGTTCCCGATTTAAAGTCCCAATCACAGCAAAATTCAAAAGGCACACCCTACTCATGTCATCAGGGGTCAATTTATACCACAGTCAAAGGTCTGAGTGGAAGTTATAACAGTGCTTCAACTGAAATGACTAGCTAGCCTAATTATAACAATGGGACCAGGTAGCAGCACATGAAGTATCAGTGTGGCAGCTCAGGCTTCAGTGAGAAGAAATACCCTTATTATTTCCATAATTTCACAGATGACTTTGGAATAGTTTTCAAATTAGCTAGTTTATTGCCAGTTCAGCTATTTCTAAATTAATTACAGTCACACATGGAGTAAATGAATATGAATCAGTACTATACAGTCAGTTAGAGAAGTGTCCTATGCACTATTTTGAAAGTATAATTAACAGATTATATAGTTACTGTAGTCTTTGAAATGATTGATAGCACTAGAGAAAAAGTGAATATGAGAAAATCTAGAAACAAGTGAATAGGAGAAAAGGCTTTCATTCTTTACTCCAGAGCAGATGGATAGGAAAGATGATAAGAAAATGAAAATTAAAGGAAAGACAAAAAAATGTAAAACAAAAATAAGCAAAAATTGATCAAAGGCAATGAAGACAGAAGTAGAACTTTACAAAATTTGCAGCATCCTGGAAAATTAGAAAGTCCTAGTCAGCACAGTTATCATATTTACTTTGTTGGAGAAACATTGAGGAAACCAGGTCAGGGAAGGTTGCAGGTTGCTTCAGAAGCCTATGGAACTCAAACAGACATTTCCTTTGTTCTCTGTTTTGGATCTGGATCTAACAGTAATGTTTAAGAATCACTTTAATTTAAAATTTGGACCAACATAAATTGCAGAGTGTATCCTCCCTTCCCATTGATGTCCAGTTGTCCCTGCCCCTCCCCGAGCCTCTTTTATGTCTTTCATGAATTTTCTGTGGGAGTGCTGATGGATTAGTTCTGAGCTTGTTCAACATGCCTTTTGCTTTGAGATCTACAGACAGAAGTGGGAGGGAAGCAAGGCTGTTGACTCTTTTGGAAGTCAATATTTGTTTATACTACCCTGAAACAACTGTCAAACTATATGGAATTCTCATATTGAATTATTATATTGAATTTACTATAAAAGTATAATTTTAAAAATTATAATCAAATAAATTAAAAGATCAGGCATGCATATATAACAGTTTTAGAGCAGCATAACTGTATAGAAAAATTAAGGTGTTTGTACAAGCAACAAAAAAAGGACATTTCTACTTCCAACACATTCTTCAGTTGAACAATAATGCTTCCAGTTAACCTTCCAGTTTGTAGTCCTAGATAAAATCCATCTCATTCATTCAATCCAAATGTCAACAGAAGTAACAGAAGTACAGTTTTTGTTCTGGATCCTGTATATATATATATATATATATAAGAGGTTGTACTTAAAGTCTAAGGATGACAGAGAGAAAATGCATCTTCTAAGAGGAAAGATGACATGTAGATGCAGTCTTCTCAGTTACATCAGTGGCCATCCAGGAACTGCCTAGCAGCCTATCTGCTTCTTGCAAGCAAATATATCCGGTGTACACCTCTTTTCCTGGCAGTGGCCACACCGTCATCTTTTCCCACCATCTTTCTCCATCCTTCCCTGGACTCACCGCTGTGCTCACTGCACCTCCTCCCACTTACATTGTGTGCCCCCAGCACACATCTTCCTGTAGGACCAAGGAAGGGTCTATCTGACTACCTGCTAAAGAAAATGAGCAAGAAAATTTCCAGACAGGGTGAATGGTTAGGGTAGGGTTACTATGATTGTACCAGAGAGTTGAACCCATCCCAGGCGCTTGAATTCCTAGAGTCTTGTGGTCAGGATAGTGGCAGTAGGGAAAATGGCTGGTAGTGTCACAATAGCTTCCTATGGTTCTGACTGCACGGAAAAAACCCCGAACAAATTATTCGTGACATAGATTCTTGAAAGCAACTAGCAGACAAAGCAGAATAACTGTATTTTCCAAGGCAGTTTTCATTTTAGTCAGACTTTTGAAACAGTTAATTAGCAAAAAAACAAACAGCATAGCTAAATGTTACTCCAGCATAATACAAAATAAACAAAATTCTACCTTAGCATGTGTGCTTCAGGTGAAATGATAAATAAGAGAGAAAATTGCTGGGGAGTTTCCTGTTCTGTTATTAAGATAGTACTTTTAATTGCAATTCTATAGAACTTGTTCCTTTTCTGCTTTATTGTCTGACAAAGGAAACTTGTTTCCACAAAACAAAACACAAGAACAAACATTTTTAGTGACTTTTTAAAATAATGCTTGGGAATATTTCACTGGCTTCGTTCAAAACATAACTGATATAGAGAGACCTTTTCATCTGTTTTCCTTAAACTTTAAGACTTTCTCTTAATGTATTTATTACTTAATGATTGGCATAAATGCACTTATATGCACAGCTGGGGTAATGCCTGTTCACAGGGAAGCAGAGTGATATATTCTGCAACTGCAACTAATCTATTTTGTCTAAGTGTTTGTTCTCAGAGGCCAATGTCTGTCTGGAAAGTTCTTGTGTGTTAGAATGAACGTTATTTCTTTCAGTGGTTTCTATTTATCACTGTGCTGTGAGACACTACTGGCAATTTAGAAAAGAATAATGCCCTCCAGGTTAGAGACCAACAGCAGGAGCTGCTCCCATAAAGACAAATGTAGTAAAGATTTATCTGTTTACCTATGTAATTTTTCCCTCTTTAAGATACCGAGGGATTTTTGTGCATCGTTTGCTACTGATTTGTAAGAGGTTGTTGTCTAAAGTAAAGAAACATAGCACCTTAGCCTTTTCTTCCCAAGAATTCCTCATCTTTTAGACAGTTTGAAGAGAACAGAAATTATTTTATAATGAAATATGTTTGCTGAGTTCTTAATGAACCTACTAAAGGATATAATTACCTTAGTGATCCTGAGTGCATTAATGGTTTGATTCTCAGTAGAACTGGAGAGGCAGGGAAAGGGAAGCAGCTGTCGTGTTTCCAGGAGCTATTCCCAAGTACTAAAGATAGGTAGTGCATTTAAAACTTCCACTTACAGAAGGTAATGATAAAATTCTAAGAATTAGTACTGCACTGAATTAAGAAGTTAATTATAGACTTAATTTGTTTTTGTGTACTGAGCTGGCATATGGAATCCTCATTAAATCTAATGACAGGTTGTTTTCAGCATATTTGCTAATAAAAACCACAATAATGAATAATTTTAGGAAACATTGAAATAAATTTTAAAATTTAAAAACATCAACAATTGTAGATTTTAATTTGTGGACACTGGTAGAAATTTTGCATGCGAAGAAACTGTTAAAAATTGACCTTAGGTACAATATTTTACATTGATAATTTTAGAGAGAGAGACTTTTATGTGTATGGGGAGTATATAAGTAATCACAAGCAAAATGCAAATGGATGTTATAAGAATAACTAAAGGTATGATAGATATCTGTTTAACTGGTGGCTTGAGTACTTTTTATGGGAGACATATTTCTGGGTGATGATTTCGAGCCGCAAATTATGATAAATTGCAAAATGCCTGGTCAATGCCATCTAAGATACTGATGAAAAGTGAAATGAAGAACTTATGAAATAAACCTTAACACTTGACTTCTGGATCCATCCTGAAGTAGCACTTTAAGGTCTTCCTGAAAGAGATCTGGGTTGTTTAGAAGTTCACAGAATCACAGAATCACAAAATATGCTGAGTTGGAAGGGACTCATAAGGATCCATCTCATAAGTCCAACCCTTAGCCCCGCACAGAATCATCTCCAAGTGTCACACAGTGTGCCTGAGAGTATTGTCCAAAACTTTCTTGAACTCTGTCAGGCTTCATGCTGTGACCACGTCCCTGGAAAGCCTGTTCCAGTGCCCAACCACCCTCTGGGTGAAGGAACATTTTCTAATATTCAGCCTAAACCTCTCCTGACACAACTTCAGACCACTCCTTCGGTTCCTGTCACTGATCACCAGAGAGAAGAGATCAGTGCTTGTCCCTCCTCGTCCCCTCAAGAGGAAGCTGTAACTGCAATGAGGTCTCCCCTCAGTCTCCTCTTCTCCAGGTTGAACAGACCAAGCGACCTCAGTCGCTCCTCACGTGACTTCCCCTCAAGGCATTTCACCATCTTTGTTGTCCTCCTTTGGACACCCTCCAATAGCTTAATAACTTTCCTATGTTGTGGTGCCCAAAACTGCACACAATATTCAAGGTGAGACAGCACCAGTGCAGAGTAGAATGGGACAATCACCTCACTCTACTGGCTGGTGACACTTTGCCTGATGTGCCCCAGGACATGGTTGGCCCTCCTGACTACCAGAACACTGCTGACTCATATTCAACTTGCTGTCAAACAGGACCCCCATGTCCCTTTCTGTGGCACTGCTTTCCAGACTCTCATTCCCCAGTCTGTACGTACACCTGGAGTTGCCCCATTCCAGGTGCAGAATCCAGCACTTCCCTTGTTGAACTTCCTATGGTTGGTGATTGCCCAGTCCTCTAATTTGTCAAGGTCTCTCTGCAGGGCCTTTCTGCCTTTGAGGGAGTCAACAGCTCCTCCCAGTTTTGTGTCATCTGCAAACTTGCTTAATATCCCTTCCAGACCTGCCTCCAAGTTGTTTATGAAGATGTTGAAGAGCACAGGGCCTAAGGTGGAGCCCTGTGGAACCCCACTAGAGACAGTTTGCCAGTCTGATGTTCCCCCCTTCACTATTACCCTCTGTGCTCAGCCCATAAGCCAATTGCTCACACCATGCTCACTGCATGATGAGTTTATTCAGCTGTGTGCTGGACATTTTGTCCGGAAGGATCCTGTGAGAGACAGTATTGAAAGCTTTACAGAAATCCAGAAAAATTACATCAACTGATACCCTGATCAGCCAGGTGGGCTACCTCATCATAAAAGGAGATCAGACTTGATAAGCAGGACTTTCCCCTCATGAAGTCATGTTGGCTGTGACCCATGTCAAAGTTGTCTTTCAGGTGTTTTTCAATACTTCCTAGAATAATCTTCTCCATAAGTTTACCAGGCAGTGAAGTGAGACTGACACACCTGTAGTTTACAGGGTCCTGGTTCTTGCCCTTCTTGAAAACTGGGACAATGTTCACCAGTTTCCGGTCAGCTGGGACCTCTCTGGATTCCCAAGGTCACTTGAAAAACATCAAGAGAGGTTTTACGATGACATAAGCCAGCTCTTTAAGGATTATGGGATGAATCTCATCAGGCTTCATAGATTTGTAGGGATACAGCTGAAGCAACAGATCTCGCACAATTTCAGGACTGATCATTCTCACAGTCGTGGTCCTCTAGTTCAGGGCACTGAGACTCCCTTGATCCATCATCTATGTTGAAGACAGAGGCAAAGAAACTGTTAATCACCTCGGCTGTGTCTCTGTCCCTGTCTGTGAGGTGACCATACCTATCCTGTAATGGGACAATGATATTTCTGTACTGTCTACTGTCATTAATATATTTGAAAAAACTCTATTGTCCCCCAGATTTCTGTCAGCTTCAACTCCAGGTGAACTTTGGCTACACAAATTTTCTCCCTACAGCAGCATGTAGCACCTCTGTATTCTCCTTGTGTCATTTAACCTTGCTTCCACTGGGCATATACCTTCCTTTTTTGCCTTATTTCCAAGAGACCATTCCTATTTGGCTAGGCTGGCCTTCTGCCTTGCTTATCAGTATTTTTCTAGTGACTGAGTAAAGAATATGGGTCTGTCCCTCTTTCCAAAAGTCTGCTTGTAAAGAGAGATTCACTTAGTATCTCATATCCAAAATCTTGCTAAAAAAAAAAGGAAAAACTATTTGAAGTAATGTTTGGAAGAGTGAGTGAAAATGAATATGTTAGCTAACAAGGGATGGAGTAAATGGGGAACTTTGTCAAGACACAGTTGCCATCAGTGTGAATGTGAAACAGTCAACGTACAAATTTGCAGAAAACTTACCTGTTTTTCAGGTCTTGCACAGTAACAAAATTTAGACTGATTCTAAAATGCCTCTGGAAATTAATTTCATGGATTGTCTCACTGCAGATAAGTAAGGGGAAAATGAGAGTTTGTGTCTCCTAAAGCCAGGTTTTGCTTTTCTTGCACCTTTTGCACCTATGCAATGTGATGAAAAATAGCACAGTTTCACCTCTGTTAATTAGTTCTGAATTTGGTCCTCAACTCATGTAACTGTGATGGTCAGTGGTTGCTTGGTTATTTGCCCCTAGTAGCTGATTTTAGAAGTGCTTTTTCTGACTCAAAATCAAAGACCTTGACTCAATCAAATCTTCTAAAATCTCTGTGAATAACTGTATTGAGCATCAAATAACAAATGTTTTATTAAAATTTATGTTCTTTTCCATAGTATTTCCTAATGTAGAGCACTTAATATTTTTTCCAGCGCAATGACTTAATTGATTTTATATCATTGTATTCTGTGGAATGATTTATGTTTAATTTCTTGCTGTCCAATTAACAGAATAATAGATTGTAGTTCATCAGGGATGCTACATCTTGAGCAGTGTTATCTCTTCTGAAGGTGAAAGTCAGTCTTCATCAAGTCATCACTTTAAACTGATTCAATCCTCAACATTTGACATCCCAGTTGTAAGTCTACAAATTCCCTTTACAATTTTTTATTTTAGTCCAAGTGGTCCAAATACTCTATCAATCTTTATTTCAATTATAGAATTCAAGAAAGTAAGAAAGAGTAGGTGTCAGAGGCAGGCACATCTATTAATGAAATTTAAAAATATATAAAAATTAATATTAATTTGGTTTTGGAAATTAAAATGAGAAAAGCATAATATCATCAAAGGGGACACTTTGAATTGTATGACTTCCCAAAATGCTTCCTATTTTTTTATTAAAAAATAAAAGAAAATTGGTGTGATGATAATGGACCAGAAGGCTAAACTGGTACTGCGGAAACCTGTAGAAGCTATAAGAGAATAAAGAATGATATTTTATTTTAAATTAAAAGAATTTCACATGACTTTTGGTGAGATAAGATTCCAGAAACCATCTTCAGAATTCTGTTGGTCTTCATATTGAAATTGCATTTCAAACTTGAATATTTGGGAGAAATAAGAGAAGGATATTCACAGTCTTTCAGAGAACTGATTTGAAACCACAATTAAGGGAAAAATCTGGAAAATAAGAATAATTAAAGGAAGAGCACTAGACAATGGAAAGGTTTTGGGAACTTTTTTGTGATGGTGTAATGCAACTATCATTTGCTTTAAATAATAAATGGTTCTACAAACACTGGAACTAATAGACTTGTGTTTCCAAATGATTTGTGTTTCATCAAATGGCTTTTTAAATGAAGTAAACTAAGCCTGCAGCATGTTTTCTGTCCTTATTAAACACTAGAGAACTCATATGAGAAAGGAAAAAGAGAAGGAAAATGAAAGTTAGGTGGTGCCTAATAAAGTTCAAACTTTGATTGAAGCTTTTCCAAGAATTAAAACATTTATAACCTGTCTCTTCTCTCTACATGGTTCAACACAAAAAATGTGTGTATTCAGTAATAGTACAGTTCATACTTGGGTCTTTCCCTCAGTGTAAGTGTCATTAGAGCCTCTTTCTTGCCCCTAGCTAAAAATTTTCACAGAGCTTGTAAGAATGTAGCATGTGAAAACTCTATCTTTCTGTCAGATTTGATAGAAATGGGCTAGCCAGTTCAAAAGTGCTGGAGGAGCAGGGACAACCATGTTCTCACAATGGTACTGATTCATGAACAGCCTGACTAGCACGAACTTTTTATTCAGGAAATAAGTGGAGAAAAAAAATAGAGCAAACAGAAATCACCCTTTGGGAAAGTTTCACTAGTGTGTTCATTTTTTTTCTTTGATTTTTTGTTGTGAAGACTGAAAGAAAAGTCTTAGTTTTGTGTTGCTTAGTTCTGGTTTATAATGCTTCCTTCCTGTGAGCTGGGCATAGAAATTTCATTTTGAATCTACTTGACAAAGTATTTAGTTGCACCCCTGGCCAGTCAGTTGTCTGGTTCATGCTGCTCTTCCATTCTTTCCTACTGAGTTGCATTTCTACAAGTGAAAATAATTTCCTGTACTGAACCCATCATGTATCAAAGCATTACTTCTGACAAAAATCTCTGTATATCTCAGTGGTCAGAATTTTCTGAGTGCATCTCGGGAGTAGTATTCAGTCTAGAAAGCCTGTTCTTTGGGGAAAAGGGAACTTCCCATGCTGAAGTAGCTCTCAACACATAATGTACTCCAAGAAGAAAATAAGATTTAACATTTGAGATCAGTTCAATTTATTAAAAAGATAGCAGATGCAGAGGTGCTTGGCAATGAAAAGCGTTTTCCTCGGAAGAATTATGCACACTCAGGCAGTAAACAAAGGCAGATATAAGCCCTTCAGCTGAAGTGGGTGCAGGAGGACAGGGCACTGCAACAACATTCTGCCAGCCAGAGGATGACTGTGGAAGTGACCCCAGCAAATCTGACTCCCTGCAAAAGGAAATGGCTGTGCACAAGGTGTCTAAGGGCATTTCAGTCATCATGGACATAGACACGTTTCTCCCTGACCTTGGCACATAGCTTCGTTCTCTTTCCATTTACAAACTCCTACCTCCTTGTCTTCTTTCTCAAAACATTTTCTTTTCTGCCTTCCCACTCCCTCTCTTTCCTCTGTCAAATAGGAAATCCTTCTTCTGTTGCCATAACAACAGACAGCAACCTGGCCCTGGCTGGGCACTCCTGCCCTTTTTCTTAAAAATTCAACCTCATGTAAAAGCATTTGTGTCTCATTCTCTCTGAGGAATCCTTTTCCCTCTGACTTTAATAGGAGAAAGACTCACTCTACTCTGTGTGTGACCACTGTCCTTTCTTACACTGTCTCCAACTGCTGTTTTCACACCTCAAAGAAACACAGATTTGATGTTTAATTATCCCCTACTGAGCTTCCTATATGATGTACTCAGAAGGGCATGTCACTTTGCAAGCTTCACTGCAAGTACATTTGTCTTTGCCATCCTGGTGCTCTTCTGTGCAATCACTTCACTACAGCCACACCACCTTGGCCAGATGTGGATTGATAGAGAAGCACAGCTCTGCCTAGACAGAAGGGTAAGAAAATGTGAAAAGCTGTGCCACAAAGTTATCATATCAGATAGTAGCAACAAAAACCTCCTCTTCCCTCAGCTAATCCATAAGACTAAAAGAGAGTAGTTTAATGATACTTTTCTGGCCAATGATAGTAAACAAATTGCATAATTCTGCAAAACATCTGTGCTGTCTCATTTTCAGTCTTGTTTTATGAGGAATAAATTTCTCACCTGAACACCAACACAGACACAAGTCTATAGAACTGCCTAAGACTACTTAATTTTAGGTTATTCTAGTTTTGTAGGCTAATGTAAATGTGATTCTGGCATATAGGATTTAGATGTTAATAGGACATTCAGCACAATTTTTCTTTCTGGAACCAAATCATACCAAAATGCAGTTGGGGAAAGTTATCTTTGAATTCACCAATTCTGTCCTCCTACAGTGTACCTGGCACTGTCCTGAGAGACAAATTTCTGGAAGCCTTCAGAATTTTGGAAGCCTCCAGGCCTTGGAGCACTTATCACAGCATAATGAGTATGAGCTAGCTAGAACAGCAGACAGATAATGTCAGTATCACAGAACCTTCTTTTCCCCCACAATTTTGAGAAACTGTATAATGTGCCAGGGCACAGGTATTAGCATAGAGTTCAGCTCTTTACAGTATCTATCTTCTGCCCCAGATACAGCATCTCTAGACCACAGAGAAGTGTGAATAGAGAAGGAGCAGCGGAAACATTATTCCTTTTGACTGGAAATTTATACCAATTTTATATTTACCCTGTTAGCCCCATGAATCTTTTGGGAAGATATTCATGTAATGCAGCATCTTCTGTTACACCTACATCTTGTAGAAAATGGCCTCTATAGGTAAACTTCATCTGGTGAGCAGCTGCACAGATGCCAGCCCTGCTACAGCTCTCTGTTTTGTGAGACTGTGCTCCAAAAGGTATGAGGTGTGTTCTATGCTTTCTTTAAAAACTCATTAAAACTGAATATCACAGAAGCATATCTCATCAGAATTGTTTTTCTAGTGGAAGATTAAGCTGCAGGTGGCCTCCACCTCCATGCTGTACTTTTCAGATGAAGGAGACCACATCCGTAATTATTGTTACTGGTTGATGAGAGGTGACACAGAGGAATACTGTATTAAATAGCAATTCACCCCACTACAATGCCATGTTAATTATGAATCCCAATGAATTATTGAGGAATCAGTGGCCATAGGAGGCTTTAAAAGTTCTGGTGCAAAAAGAGAAGAAAGGGATGCTGTTCACAACGTGTGCATCTAGGAACTGAGAAATGGCAGTTTGAGTTTCTTGTTACCTTTAAATAAGGATTGGATTTCCAAGGCAGACTTTCAGATCATCTATTTAAGGAAAAATCATGTAAGAGAAGGAAACATGCATGAGAGGTGCAGATATCTAGCTCACATAAAAATTATGCAGACAATTATAATCCCACATTCTCCTGGTGGTATACCCAGTTTGTTTTCAGGGTCATAGGGTCATAGAAGACAGAATAAAATAGTTTGTTGCAGAGTCTTTTATGCAACTAAATAGAAACAATATTTTTTTTGTTTGTGCCCATCATTTCTGCTGAGCATTTCACATTTATAGCCCTCTTACTTATCCAGCCAACTACAGTTTTAGTAACATAAAAAAATATTAATTTATAAAGTTCTGGCATTATCTGAATTGGTGGATGAGTATCAGATATTGATAGAAAAAAGCAAAAATCTCAGTGGTATTGTAGACTAGTAAAGGTCATATTATGGGATCTTTATATGGTTTAGTTTGGAAACCTCAGAGTGACTTCTGTGCTACTCAGGGTTATATAAAAAGGAAAGAACCCTGAGTCATTCTTCTACATTTCTGTCCCCCAAAATGGGTCTGACAGCCCTGCATCATTCAGCATCTAAGTCCTAAGCACAGTTAACATGAACTTCTGTTGCTCATAATAACATTTAACAGGGCTTCCTTAAGAGCTCCTCCATGTCTATCACATCTGGTTCTCTCTGAATCATCTGTGACTACCATATTATTGCAACGTCCCCAGCTTGTCTTAGAAAAATGAAATGTGACTGTTGCACAGATTTTACTTCACAACAGGAAAGAGAAAGGGCATAAAAGAAGGCATGAAGGCTTAGTCTAAGAAAACAGACACAGGTAAAGTATAAATAAAACTGGGTATTGATTGACTACATGAATGAAACTCTTGGAAGAAATTGCATGGGTTGAACCAAAGCAGTTTTTGGTTTTTTTTCCTAAAGCTAGTAATAATAGAAACAGCAATAATAACAATAATAATAGAAATAGTAATAATAATAATAATAATGTATCCAGTGCAAAAGATACAACTTTTTTTCCAAACTGCCATATTCTATGTTTATGATAAATAAAAATTTCCACTTAAAAAAAGGAACTTTTGAAGCAGATTACAACTGCTTTCTTCAAATTACAAAACAAAATTTTCTCACATCTTTTCATTCAAAAATAAACTGTGGTGATTTGTTAAACTGTGGAGATTTCTTAATCACTTGTCACCAACACTGAAAAAAGGAAATTTGAAAACCTACATTTGGAAAAAATGATACAAAATACATTATTCTAATACTAAGAACAGCAAGAAGGTAGAAGCAGGGAAAAGGGTTTTGAACAGTGCCAGTCTGCTTTATTTGTCTGAGTTTGATTTGAATTTTCAGTCATGGATGACATCAATTTTCCACTTGCTGTTAATATATACCCTGCCTCATACCACACTCATCAACAGTTCACTGAGTTGACTGGCCTCCAATGTACCTGTCAGCCATCACAATTAACTACAGTCACTGTCACAAACAATTTAGTAGATACACATCTGTGCTCAGTCAGTCAGTCCCAGATGTGACATGCACGTCTCATATGATGAAACCAGCTCAATAACAGGGTTCTTGAAAAAGTGTTAAATAAAGTGGTCTGAACCAAATACAGCAGTGTTTAATCTGTTTATGAGTGGATTGAATTTACATGCCTTCTGCTCTCTTACAGGCTTCAGAGATACACTGCAGTGACACTGTGCAATTCACTTTCTTTGAGAGCTGTCCCTTGTCCAGAAGAAAAAAGTCATAGCTGCAAAGAATCTCCTAGAATGCAGTGGAATAAACGATAGATCTGCTAATCATTACCACTGGTATCGTAGACTTGGTGCATGGTTCCACAGGGAGAATGCTGAAATATACACATATGCACACACTTGAGTGTCTGCATTATTGCTGTATTTATTGTTTGCGCTGAGATTAAGATCTTAAGAGCTTGATTCTAGCAGGATTAATATTTTAAATAAAGTGTATTGACTCACAAATTTCAACTAATCAGTCTGCCAAATAAGTAGAAATTCATGTTCAGTAGAAATTCAGTAGCTGACATAAAGTAGATTCTAAACTACTGCCAATATCCCAATACCTGATTTAGGAAAGGTTTTTATTTCTCAAAAAAAAAAAACAACCAAAGGGCTTGAAATCTTGCATGATGTATTAGCAGATCAAGATTTTAAGGTCACACAGATTTTGAGAGCACGGAGGGAAATGTGTCAGACCTGGAAAATGTATATCTGCATTTAAAAAGTATTTTTCTTAAAGTACCCCTAAAGAATTGTTCCTACCACAGACAATTCACTCAGAGGCTGTTCTTTTGTTTTATAAGCATGCTTGACATTTCAATGCCTTTTTTATGTTATGCTGTCATATATAGCTGTGCAAAAATTGCCAAATGAAAATGTCAGTATTTCATAATTCATTTATCCAAGTAAAAGCAATTACACAAGTCACAGGACAATGAGCAGTTAGAGTCTATAAATGCCTGCCTGAAATGAAAAGCACAGTGTGATACTCAAAGAGATTATATTTAGTCTTATTGAAATGTTCAAAACAGTTTTTTATAGGACAGAAACAACTGTCATCAGATTCTCTAGTTGTACTGGACAGTAAATCAAACACACTTGATCAGCCTGTTTTGAGACCAGACACCACCTACCTTATTTTAAATGACATCCAGTAAAATCTGATGCTTTCTTTTAGTTCCAAATATTTACTCTCCCTAGTTTCAAATACTGCACCTCTGGAAATAAAAGCTAGTGCCACATTTAAAGCTTTCACACTTTCATTAATTAAGTAAAGAAGACTTGGGAGACAGCGGTGAAGGAGAGAGTTGCTGTATGCCATGGACTGGGATGGTGTTAGTTTTGAGGAACTGTTTCACCTTTTCTAGTCAGTGGGAACTTCACCAATCTGCCATGACTTTTCAAATATGATAGATAGTGGCTTAGCCACTTCATCCACCAGTTCCCTCAGGACCCATGGCTGCATCTCATCAGATTGCATGTGCACCTTCATGTTCCTTAGATGGTCTTGAACCTGATCTTCTATTATGTGTGGTTTTTCATTCTCACAGTTCCTGGGAGTGCCCCCTTCAACTTGAGTGGTTTGGCTAGAGCACTTGCCAGTGAAAATTGAGTTAAGAAAGTCATTGAGTACCTCATTCTTCTCTGTATCCCTTGTAACCAGTTCTTCCATCTCCTTCCAGGGAATGCATACAAAACTAGTTCCCTAGCTTTCCTTTTATCACTGAAATAGCTATAGCAGCTCTTATTTTTGCCCTTCAAATCCCTGACCAGATTTAATTCTATCAGGGATCTAGCTTTTCTAACCTGATCTCTGGCTGCTTAGACACTTTTTTTTTTGTATTCTTCCAAGCTGCCTCTCCTTGCTTCCACCCTCTGTAGGCTTACTTTTTGTGTTTGAGTTTGTCCAGGATCTCCTTGTTCAGAACAAAGAGACATGGACAGATTTAGTAAAGATGTTGTCAACAAGTGTGCAAGGAATTGAGATGAGTGTGGATACCCTTCTCCTGGTGAATACTTCTTAATTTAGACTAACCAGTGAAGCAGAGACATATATTCTTGAGTCTGAAGTCACTGAGTCTGCCCAGAACAAGCATACATATAACTAATGGTGCTACCCCAGGGCTATGGAAGTCAAGGAACAATGATTTCTCTGTCTTGTCTAATAGATGAATGGATACATATCTTCCACTGAGTAGAGGGCAGTGTGTGTGTTGAGAAAATGAGGTGTCGGTGTGGGGATCAGTACACACAGGTGCTTCTCTTCTACAGAGGCTGAGTGCTCACCTGCTGTAGCCTGCCTCTGATGAAGCATACAATTTTTCTTCCTCTACCTGAAGAGACAGAAAATGTTTCCTTCTACTTCAAAGGGACACTTAAAGTTAACTAGGGGAAAGTTCCAATAAATGTATATACAAACAAATGTAGGGAAAAGGTAAATAAATGCGTCCTCACACCTCGTGAATCCAGTGAAGACTTCTGCAGAAGCTGTCTCTCTGTCTTATCTCTACTCACTTGTTAATGGAAAGAGTGATACAGAACTCTTGGTTCTGGAGCTTTTACAGATCACAAAGAATTTTACTTCATGCTTTCTTTTTCTAGATCCTCAAAAGCATTGCACATTCCCTAAGAGATTCAGTATACAAATAATTTCTTGGTTCATGGATCTTCCCTCTTAGAGCATACAACCAGAGAATAAAAAATTCATTATGTGAAATAAATGATTGCTTGTATTATTCAAATAGTATATTCCAAGAATAGTATGAAACCCCTGTTAGCTGGGGTTTCATAGCAGACCAAAATTAATTTTTTTTAAACTAGTAGATAACCATTTGATAGAAATACCTTAAACTCTTTATGGGAATTTTCCAACAGAAAAAGAGGCCATAACTCTTAGTAGATTGTCAAGATTAGATGCTACATCAATGTTTTATATGGAAAACAGCAGTAGAAGAAAAGTATAACAAAAATAAATTATGGGAATGCAAGCCCCTTCTTGTACCATACATACTACCTACCGTGAATCAAATATAATTAATTGTCTAGCACTTTTTCCTCATTTTTTATCTAGAGAGACTTTCCAAATGGTAAATTATGATTAAGTGGACTGATCGAGTACCTAATGAATTGTTAAAATACACTTGGCCATCCACTAATTTGTTTATAACCTGACCTAAAGCCACTGCTTTAAAACTTATAAATCTATGTGTCGGCCTTCTATGCTATGAATATATAGAACATTACTAGGCAGTGCTACTGATAAAGAATTAAGAAAAAACAGTTTCTACTTTTACCAAGTGTAGAATAGTATCAGATTTTCTGAACTCTCACTAGTAGACTCTGAGAGGATAGTTGCACACCTCAACTCTTTCTTCTGCTGTATTTTCCTTCCCCTCCCCCATTTATCCCCTTCATTTGCTTTTGTTCTTTTCTGAACATGCTTAAAAAAAAAAGTTAGAGTTTCATCAAAATGGGATATTTGGCACTGCAGATTCACCTGCTTTTATTGATCTCATTTAAAAGATGGTGCTTATATTGGCACTATTTCAATGAAGCAGGAGTCACTGTGGGGATTTGATTTTTAAATCTTCACAAACTCAACATTAAGTAGAAGCCTATGGCTAACCTAAGATTTTCAGTTTCTCTGTTTCTTTTCTAAATGAAGTCTATTTAATTCTTTAGATGTATCTTAAAGAAATTACAGAGTTTTGCATTTTTCCTATTTAAGTTACAACTATTACTTCAAAATTAGAACTG
This sequence comes from Corapipo altera, assembly GCF_003945725.1. NCBI lineage: Eukaryota > Metazoa > Chordata > Aves > Passeriformes > Pipridae > Corapipo > Corapipo altera. Next base: position 10,208,427 of record NW_020884876.1, read on the forward strand.
GTGAACAGAAGAAGAGAATAAAGTTATAGTTAAATTTTCTTAATTGGTCACATTTAGTGCAAACTAAGACATATAAAATTCAAATGCCATCATAGATCAGACTAAATTTTTATGATCTGGCATTCTATCTACTGTATTTATTTCTACTGCATACCTGTATAGAATGTATATTGTTTTCACTCTTTCAGATTACTTCATTCTCTCAATGGAAACGCATATTTTCCATTGGAAAAAACAAATACACCAGTGTTACTGAGACCTTCTATTTAATCCAATAATCTCATTGTAAATTGGCACTGTTTAAAAGACCCAACATAAACTGGGGACAGAAGACAGGAAAAATCATATCAGCTGACATCAAAATGTGCATAACTCCTGAAGCATCCATAGCCACTAACCTTGAGTTACGAGCTATTGAATATCACAAAGGAATTCTGTTGGTCACAACTCGCCCGTCAGTAGTAAAGAGCTGTCACATCTAATACACTTCTTGTGAATTTTTTTTTGGTTGATGATATCAATAATTTAAGTTTGAAGAAGTTTGATAAAATTAAAGACATAAAATTACCCCATCTGTTCCAAAAAGGACAGGGAACATTTTGTTGATTTTTACAGCATAAGTACAGCCTATGAGAACAAGTACTGTGTCACTGTTGTTGGGATGTATAATGGACAGGGCGTTTCTGGGAACTACAAACTATATTTGAATTCTGAGGTTAAGATCGAAGATATTAGGACTTCAGTTACATGAGAGCTGCAATATAAACTCAAAATTTCACACAAAATAGAAATTTATTATAAATTAGAATAAGAGTTCATACCCATACATTTATTATTAGCATAAATCCATTTCACACCATATTATACCTTTAACTCATTTTGCACAACATACTGACATTAGATGTGATGAAAAGTAAGTATCAGAAAGGAAGGGTGTGCTGTGTAGCTGGAATAACTCTACAAAGGTGGAAAGTTGTTGGAAAATTGCAAAGATCTATTTATTAATTAAAAGCAAAGACTGGAAAACTATTCTCTGCAGCAATAATAGCACCTAGATAAAATTAGAGTAACCATTATGAGATAGTTTGCAAAGTAATTTATTAAAATGGAACTGTCAATTAGCTCATAAAGCCTATTTTCCTAAAACAGAACAATTCAGTGAAAATAATTGATAAGTGTTCTAAACAGAAAGCAATTTTATTACAGCTTTTAAAGGAAAATAAAAAGTATGATAACTGAATGAGGAGCAACTTGAACATTTACTTGTGAGAATTAGTAGGTTACCTCCTAGTCCTTTTGAAACTTTGCTTTTACGTTCTCTCATCTATAAATGCTGAGCATCTGAAGATTTACAAAATTAGTGAGAAAGATTAGTTTCAGGAACAGAACTGCTGTTTTAAATGTTAGTAACTTCTCTCAAAAATTTTTAGAAGCTTTACCTTAGGGAGACATTGACTGAGACAAGCAGGCAATTCTGACTGAATGCTTTTGTAAAAGGATGGAGAAGGAGAGGGGAAGAAATCCCTTCAAAGGCTTTTGCCAGGAGATAAGAAATCAGAACTCATTCTCAGGGCTAATTGAAAAGAACAGCATAAATCTTCAGTTCTTGAGGCACCAGGTTATGGATTATTTCCATTTCTGGACAGCTTCTCTTACTACTATTATATGAGAAACTGAAATCCAATAAATTTATGGTGTGGTTATTTATACAATAGTTAGCTAATTATTTGCTAATGGTACCGAGAAACTTTCAGGGACCTCACTTCAGACAGAAAAGAAATGAAAAAGTATTTTTAGTTTTCTTTGTGAGTTCTGGAGCCATTAAGACATAATAGGGGACCCCTGGTGGTCTAGTGGTTAGGATGCAGCACTCTCACCGCTGCAGCCAGGGTTTGATCCCTGGTCAGGGAAACTCCCCCGGGCAGATGGAGCTCGTCAGCCCTGTAAGGCCATCCATCTAAGAGAAGGTCACTCTAAACAAACCTACGTCCTGAGGACCTCACTGCCACTGTTCAAGCTCGCTCGGTCCCGGCAGATGAACCTCAGGATTAAGGGGTGGGCTCAGCTCAGTGCACACTGTGTCTCACCTAAAAAATCCACTGCGCAGGCTCGAAGGGTAATGACCTTTCCCAAATCTTTGTTGGTGAAGACTGACCATACATACAAGATAGAATATGTCTACTTTTTGCTGCACTGCTTTTAGTTTGTACTTTTCTTTTCTTTTCTGTACAATATTGTATTTATGATACATTTGGGGCAGGTATTGTATGGATGGGAGATGGAAAGCTAGGTTGTTACTGATATACGGCTGAATGATATCCTTATATTGTCTTCAGTGAGGTGGGATTTTTGGTATTTCATTTGGGATGGGGGATGTTAGGGTTATTTTTGTGGTACTGTTCATATCAGAACATTGCTCTGTGAAAAATATCTGCATGTTTTTGGGGGCTGAACATATATCTCTATACTAACATGTCCATCTCTGCTTTTCTTGAGCAAAGTCTTCAGGGGATGTCTATTGCAGCATGAAACAATTTATTCTGTTTGTGATTTTCAATCTTTCAGGAAATTTGTATTGAAAATGAGAAGGGAATACTTTTTTTCTTCTTTCAGTAACACCCTAAGGAATATAAATTTGTTACAATAGCTCCTGATTTCAGTTCTGTTTCTCAGATGGTTCATCCAGTGTTTCTGACAATATCAGATACAAATGCTTCCAAAATAAAGCTATTGTTCTTTATAATTCCTTGATGCATTAAAGAAAGAACAGATTCAAAGTAGATGACAGAAGTTTAACAAAACTATACTATAGGCTAAACCGCTGGAAATAAATGTGTAAACTCTACAATTATCAAACAATTAACTTTTTGGACCGCATTGTGATCTACCCTTAGGGTAAAATAGACCAAAACACCTGTTAAACAGCATAAAATCTAATTTCACTTAATGGCCTTTATTTCCCTAATTTGCTTAGTTCTTGGGGAAAAAATGTGATCTGGAAAAATATTTTATTCCCACTGTGGAATGAAGTGCCAATTTGTTCCTGTTCTGTTCGGTGTGTATACTGTACTCACACGCAAAGTGAAATTCTTTTGCAGACGACTTCCAGGAAGTCGTTATAGGAACTATGATATAAAAAAAGCACTTCAGACTGTGTGCATGTATGCTCCTGGAAGGCATGCTTTTACTTTTATTGGGGTTGATTCTAATGAGTTAGGCCAATAAAAATATAATGGATTATGTTAAAATCACAGAAATTGTTCTCTGAATGCAATTGACTCCTTATGAGTTCAGAAATGCCTAAAATGAACAACAAAGCCTCCTGTACACAAAATGCGAAGTGTATGGAAGAGTATTTCAATTTTCTTTATAGATTTAATTTAAGTTGTAATATAGTAGAAACCAACTCTTGTATACTTGACTCCTCTGATGCGTTTAGCATCCAGAATTCTCTGCGACAAGTTAATTGATCTTCCATAAGTAAATCCAAAACAAACACTGATTTCTATTAAACCCGAAGTAGCCCAGGAAGGCCAAATATTACCTCTTAAAAGTAAGGTGACATTAGGAAAGGCTATGAAAAATCAGGACTTAGATTATTTTTTAGGACATTATTCTTTACTGTTCATTTCTAAATCCTAGAGAAAAGGTGAAAAAGGGGCCTTTATTATTCAAAGAAAAATCAGTGGATTAAAAAAATAAGGTTTTATACTCATTAAATCAGCAGGTAAAAGAAGTACACATAAAACACTTCTCATAAAAACACTGCTGCTGGGTAGACCATCCAAAAGACAAAAGGGAAGTGCAGAAAAAGTGAGTGAATATTAAATCTAACCTAGTTCTATATCTAGAACTTGCTAGTTACATGGGTATTTGGTAACTATCTATTTAATCACAATACAAAGCATGTGGGCAACATGAAAATTAAGTCATAACACCTGGGCTCAAATGTATAATGCAGGGTAAGACCTAACTAACAGAAGAAAACAAATCACATACAAATGACTCCCAAATCATTCATCTGTAATAACGATTAAGTTCAATTCAAGGTTTATATTTCCCCACCCACCAACAAAGCTGACTTGAGATTATTTTTCTCCTTTTTTTCCCAAACAATTATAATCTTTATTAGTTGAATTATATTATCACATAGAAATAAACACTTATACTCCCTAATGATGACAATCATTTCCTACAGAACAAAAGGTTCAGTTGTTTTTTCTATATAAAATGTATCTTTGTCTATAATAATCAGCCATTATTTCTGGCAATATCCCTGTGGTTCCCCTACCAGCTGGAAAGAAAAAACAATTATATAGCTGGCATTTCTTTTAGGATAGCAGCTTCAGAGTCACTGTACAAGCAACTATTTTCATCAGTGTTATTTAGATGCTTAAGTATTATCTCTCCCAATTTGTTTCAAGAAATCATTTTCATCCTTTGTGATTCAAACCAAAACTGAAAGATAGAAAGTGGTGCTTCCATCAGAAAGTAACATATACGTTTAGAAGAGAGTTTCAGAATGCTTTACAGGATTTCCCAGTGATTTCTAGTTGAGTATAGAAGAGAAAGATGGGAGAGGTTGCAGGCCTGAGAAAAATTCATCTGAGTGAAGATGCATTATACCTTTCGCTGAAAGAAAACCTGAATGCCAGACCCTTTTTCTATTGTATGTTTTAACTAATATCAGCTTTTGTTAAGTAGCATTTTCTAGACATAAGTTGAAAAATAACAAATATAAAGGAAAAAATGTTATGAATAGCCAAACCACCCCAAAAGGTTAAAGGGATGAGAAGTAAAAAAAAAAAAGAAAAAAGAGAGAGAGAAGAAAACACACAAAATCTGTAAAAAATTGTAACTGCTGTAATTATTAGCTGGCTGATTTCTTTTTAACATTACTGTAGATCCTCAAGGAAGAACTGTGGGATGAAAACACAGTAGCATCTCTGGTATGGAAACAGGCAAAAATGTGATAGATGAAAATGAGGGAACTCTTAAGATCAAATGTATCTGGACTGAGGAGCTGGTACACAACAAGGTTACAGTATGTTGGGGATGAAGAGGAAAGAAGCAGAGAGGAGTGAAAGAGATACCAAGCTTGGAGGAAAATATATGAGCCTTAAAAGGACTTTTTACTACCAATACGGACTTTGCTAGCCTGAAAAGGCTACGAACGGACTTGACAGTTTTGTCCCTGTTACCCCCAGTTGTTTCCAGTTATCCCCAGTTTACTGCTATGGAGTTATCAACATGTTTGTACCCCTGGTTGTTGTTTAAAAATCATGCCCTCCATATTGTCTCCTTCTTCCCCTCACAGTTTTCCCGCCAGAGCCTGTTGTTCTCCCCTGTTTTCCCGCTCCTCTGCCTGATTGGCTGCTGTTTGCTGCAGTGCAGAGGTAGCTGCCATTGGTCCATTCCCCCAGATACCCAAAGTTGCCACCTCTCCTGACCCTGATATCCAATCCCTGCCTTCCCTGACCTGCCAATCCTTTTCTCCTCCCCTCGCTTGAGCCCAACCCCTAATCCACCTCTATATAAGTCTGTGTTCCCCATAATAAATTTGGCATTGCTTCCCGACCCTCAGCTGTGTCCTAGCCTTTTTGCAGTGCCCTGTCCCTTTCCTTCAACCCACGAGCTGTGGCAACAGTACAACACGAAGTTATAGGAGTTTGGGAAGAATCTCGAGAAAATGTTTAAAAAGCATTATGGAGAAGGGAAATATGAGGAAATATCCAAATGTGTAACTGATAGACAAAATTATAATCTATTTAGTCAGGAACAGCACTTCTAAGGAAAGGAAGTAAATACAACAGACATATTTTATACTAGATGGAAAAGATACTGTTTGTGGGTGAAGCTAAAAAGTAACTCGAGCATACTGCAGTGTGTGAAGAGGGAAGGTAGAGGACTAACAACTATACATTAAAATGTAATGTACTATTACCCTTGCAGACAGCATTGTATCCTGTATGAACAGCATTGACACAAGCATAACAGAATGCCATAGATTTTTAAGGTATCAAGTTGTAATATAGGAGACAGCAGGAGAGAAACAGATTAAAAATATATATTAAAGACAACAGCAGAGGAGATGTAGCTAAATCACTTCAAACAATCTGATCAGTGTATTGGGAGCAGCAGCTGACCTAAAGAGTGATACACCACAGTAGTATAGACAATTTTGGATTCTTATTTAGTGATCTTTCTCTTTCTGACTACAGTTCCATTGACAGTTCACAGCAATTGTTCTGTGCGTTTTCATGTCTTCAAGCTCTTCTTTCTAGAAGAGGCATGAAACTTTCAGTGTTTGAGTAACTTAGAAACTAAAAGAATGACAAGGTTGAGAAATAGGTATACACATATCTTTACAAATCTGGCCTTTCAAAACAGAAACCCTACAGTTACCTAGTGGTACTTTTATTGTGCATGGAATTTTGGATCCTAAAACATATATGTATTTTTGAAAGTTTGGCCCATAGGCATACAGAGTGACGTATATCCAAAAGGGTAATTAAGCATGAACTCTGGTCATCTACCTATTCTTTAAGAAGACAGGTTGTGAGTGAACTGTGGTCCACCATCATAAAACTGTAGCAACACACCTTTCTGTACATATAAATAGATCCTGCCAGGAAAAAATATCTCAGATATATAATTTTACACTGATGGCTAAACGGCCTTCATAATGAAGCTTAAAACCCAAGAGCAAGGTCTGCTTCTACTTTGCAACAACTCATATACAGAAATATACAAATCCAGAAAGGGACAGTTATTTAATTATTTTTCTAGTGAAAACAGCTGAATATGAGCCAATAAAAACAGTAGAGAAACTGCTGATACAAGTTAGCATCTTAATCATGACTCTCACCTTACATAATGCTCAGTGAAAAACTGTGCACCAATTAGTATTTTTACACTGGCCAGAACCTCAGATTAAAGCCTGGCATGTTGGCAGGCGCTACACAGCTTTAAACCAGATGTTCCAAGAATTATACAGGCAGTCTTGTATTTGTTTTTCCTCTCCCTGCTCCCCAGCTCCCCCCACTTTTCTCATTCAAGTGTGTAATGCCTCAGTGGCTGATGATCTGACGAGGGCAAAGCTTCTCCAGGTTTCTGTGGGAGTTATATGCATAGGCTATAGCTCAACACACAACAATTACATGAGTCCTTGTTACAATGTGCTCAGAATAATGGAAAAAGAGAACAAACCATTACTAGGTGCAACATGTTCTGTATCCGGTCCTGTCCCATATTTTGTATTGTAGGTGAAGGTTTTTTCTTTGAAACCAACATTCTGCCTTTTTCATTAGATAGGCCTTTCACTGTAATGAAGTATATTACTAATAAAGCCAAAAATACTATACCAAACAGAATTAATGGCAGAATAAAACAACTGAGCAATAACAATTTGCTTCCAAAAATCATTAAATGTCCAGATGTTTAGAAACAGTTAATTAATATAGTCATTCTGTTTTTGGAGAAATGGCCAAAACATTGTCTGGGAAAATCTGGAAAGCATTCCTTAAACTTCCAGTTCAAGACTTGGCTACAGCTGAGATGCATTTATTCATTTGTGGCCAGCAGGTTGAGGGAGGTGATTCTGCCTCTTTACTCTCTGTCCTGATGAGACCCCACTTGGAGTACTGCACCCAGCTCTGGGGCCCCCAGCAAAGAAGGACATGGAGCAAGTCTGGAGGAGGGCCACGAAGATGATCAGAGAGATGGAACACCTCTCACATGAAGACAAACTGAGTGAGTTGGAATTGTTCAGCCTGGAGAAGGCTCTGGAGAGACCTTATTGCAGCCTCTCAATACTTAAAAGGGGTTCACAAGAAAGATGGGGACAAACTTTTTGATAGGACCTGTTGGGAAAGGACAAGGACAATGATTTTAAACTAAAAGAGGGTAGATTGTGATTAGATATAAGGAAGTAAGTTTTTATGATAGTGGTGAACAATAGAACAGGTTACCCAGAGAAGTGGTAGATGGCTCATCCTTGGAAACATCCAAGGTCAGGCTGGCTGGGGATCAGAGCAACCTGGTCTAGCTTAAGATGTTTGTTGCAGAGGACTTAGCTGGATGACTCTCAAAGGTCTCTTCCAACTCAAACCATTCTATGACCCTATGATTCTGTTATTCTAGTCCATGTTCACTCTGAATTCCTGTCTTTCTTGTTTCTGGACTTTTTATTTCTTTGGAAAAAACTCTGCACTAATATTTTCCTCTGTATTATCTTTTAGCCTGTATTTTCTTTTAACTTTTTCACGTGCTTCATGGTCACTTGCTCTTCCAAGAAGTCACCAACATTCATACAAATTTTCACTTTCTTTTCTTGTCACTCCTGATTTCTTTGGGTCCCTAGGCCAGGAGGTCTGTCTTTTGTTTTTACTGTGTATACTAGCCAGAAACCCACATTTTTTTTGCATAGTTAAAAGACTAAATCAAAGATTATTTAAATAATATTTAAAAAGTTATTATTTCAAAACTATTTTAATATGAATTTTGATTCATTTTTTAAAACCAATGAAAACTGAAAGAGAAGAAAACTTAAACTAAAAAGATAATTTCAGTCTGCTTTCAAGGATAATTAATTTTACATAAATCAATACAAATTAGCAATACTTATTTCAAATCCACTTCAAACCTGATATACAGTAGAAAAAAAGTATAGACTTGTACTGTACAGTGGACAGCAGTATTCTCTTTTTGTTAGTATAGTATTTAAATGGCATCCTGTAGTTCAAGGCTGACACAATAAATAAAAGTACTATCCAAAGCACCTTTTTTTTTTAAAGATTCAATAAGATGATATCTCAACAATGATGTGAATTACAAAAGCTTATATATTTACCTCTGTAGATTATGTAGTTAACTTTAAATTAGAAGCTTATGTACAGGTTTCCTCACAATCTTGTAGCACACGGTGTCTAAGAAACTACTGAATCTCCACAAACGCTAAAATCACTGAACAGTTCGAACAATTTTATAGGGTTTAGAAGTGACTAAAGCAGTGTATTAAAAGTAAATACTAACTGGTAGGTATCTTAAAAAAGGGACTAAAGCAATGTATTAAAAGTAAATACTAACTAGTATGTATCTTAAAAAAAAAGAGTCAGATTATTAAGAAATTTGACTTAATAACAGTGAAAGAAAGAAACAAACAAAAAAAAGAAACTTTCGGTAGTATACTTTGTAGGTATGAGAAACAGTGTTCTAAATCTTCTTTAATAACTCAAGAGAGGACACATTTTTCCTCTAGCAAAGTATTAGCTTTATACTGACAGGAATAAATTTGACACCTGGCAGTAAAAGTATCTGCTAAGATCTACTTAAGGTTTTATAAATCTGTCTTGTGGTACAACTTTGCTATACCAGACTAGCCTAATAAAACAAGAAACTAGACCTCTGGCATTAAAACTAATAAGTAAGTAGAGTGAGGTTCAGGGAAGACACTCAGATGAGGTCAGCTGCATGGTAAAAGTTTCTAAATGTGTAAAGGATCTAAAAAGTAAATACGCAATGCCAACAGATCTTTCAAGTTTTATAAAAAAAAAAAATATCCAACCAAAACCAACCCCCCCCCCCAAAAATAACAAAACAAAAACCTGTCACAATCAAATAAGCTTTATATCTTTTGAAGGCAAGTAAAAACTAGCAACTTTTCTCAAATTTGTATAAAATATAAGTCCCCACTGAGACTGTAGTAACCACAGTGACTGCCTTAAGAATCTTCTAGCCTTTGATCTCATCTCATCCTGGACAGCTATATAAAAACACTTTGGTTCATCTAATGATTACTTTTCCCCAAAACAACTTAAAGGAGCATCTGGATGTTCTTTAAAAGAATGGAAAGGAGGAAGACGCAGGAATGTAAGAAACGTACTAGAATGCAAACAACTTGAATTAATAAAGAATAAAATCCATCTTCAGAAAGATGAGGGAAGAAAATACTGTATTGTTTTCACCTTCAAAATCACCCCTGAACTGTGTATTCATGCTGCTATCCAGTTCTGATGACAATCACTCGCTAGTACAGCCTTCCTGGCAGATCTGAGAAGGTAAAACTTTTGGTTTATGTTCAGAAGTCTCAGAGGTTCTTGTATATTTTGTTAATAGCAATATTCACAGTGAAATATCATAGATTAATCTCTCATGGTGTTTCTGAAATGGAAAGATGTACTGTAGACTTATTTTTGTAAAAATGGTCCATAATTGTTCTTAGGAAAAGATTAATATATGCTTACAGCTTATGCTGACTGATTGCTAAAATTAAAGTAAATTCAGACCAGAGAACAGACTCAGCAATGTACATAATTATTTAAATTTAAATCTGGTGGTCAAGGTCTCAGGCTTGATACAACCTACTGGGGAATTTAAGGTTGGAATAAAAGCCTGTTCCACAGTTGCATCTCTCATCTGCAATGATAAAACTTGAGTTGACAACTGGAAGAGAAGCAGTCTTAAAGCTCTGTGGGTCAGCCACAAGAGAGAAAGGCATGCTGACACACACAGAAAGCATTAGCACTTAGGGATAAAACTATTCATTGTATAAGTACTAATATATTAAGTTTGAGTAGAAACTCTTATACTGGTAAGAACAAGCTCTCAGGAGTCAATTTATTGGAAGGAGTAGGAGCAAATATTCAACACTGTAATAACAGCTCCGTCTATAGCAATGAGAAAGAAGAAAAAGAATGACTAAACAATCATCTCTAAGAACAAAGTAAATCTAAAGAAGGAATATTAACTGCATATCTTGGTCATTAATTTCCAAAAGTACTGCTCCTCAAGGAGATATATTTTAGGAAGTTTTGTTCAGAAACCGTACCAATGTTTTTTCCTGTCCTGATCTATTGAGTTTTTATTTAAAACATGAAAAACAAGAAAGATCAGATCAAAATCTAGAATGTTTCTTTCACATCAACTTCAATATCATGGTTCAACACATTAAATCTCTTTTCACCATATATTTATTCTCAGTCTCTCTCAGCTCTGCAGAAGGGCTAAAATTTCAGAAGCTGGTAGGAACTCTAATCCCTTTAAAAATAGAGTTGTAAAAAGCTTTAGCCAGGAAAAAGAATGAGAAAAATAAACAGTCCAAAATTATTTTATGCTGGCTGCAGGTATTATTAAATGGAAGATGAATGAGAGTCTTCTATTTACAACAGATTTTACTATTTTTTTCGAAATAGAGACGTGTATTTCTCTAGACACTGAGTTCTGGTCTTTGTCTGCTCTTTTGTTTGTTCTTTTGTTTATTTATTTTCCCAGTTGATATTTATTATTGATTAGAAAGATAACATTTTTAATGACAAACAAACCAATGCAATCCTAAAGTCAACAACTGACAGAAATGAACAAGTACAGCACAATGAATATATGAATAAGAATTGAAGCTCTGAGGTAGGGTTATATTCTCTTGCCCTCTCAGGCTTAGGAAATGTGTGATTACATCTCCCTCAGAATAGCCTGGCAAACCCAACAGCAGTTTCTAAAACTATTTCTAAGTAATAAGTGAGTGTGAAATAAGTACACATGTACTTTTTTGTATCTTTTTATCTTTCTAGCTCTGCAGTACTTGATTATCTCACAGTATGTATATGTTTATTTATAATAGTGCAAGAGGAGGGAGACAGAAATATGTTTTTCTCATTATTTTTCAGGCTTTTTTATTTCCTATGTTACTGACTCATTTAGAAATAATAATAGGACTACTGCTCGGTGTGTTACTGCTCAAAAGTGAGAAATTGTTACTAACTTTGTCAGTCTGTCTGTCAGGATAGACTTTAAATTCCAAAATATGCAGAGATTTTTAGGCAAATTACTAATTTTAACGTTACCCAAGAAAGAGAAATACAGAGGAAGGAAAACAGTTGCTACACGACTTCCAGTGTACTGAGATAGATTTCATTAAGTTATCTCAAAAAAGTATCTGGAATTACTCCAAATATTTTCAGTAATTGCTGGTTTAGCACTGTCTCACAATATGTTACGATTTGAATGTTGTGAAAAAACCAGTCAAGGGCATTGTACGAATATATATATGTATGTATGTATGTATGTATGTATAAAATTAACTGTAATATTTAAAGTGTGTCCTTTAGGCAAAATACTCCAGTTAGAGCATAACCCTAAAATTCATGGTAATAGAATTATATGCAAAACTGGCTTTCCTTAGCCAAAGTTCAAACTGATTTTAAGCAGAGCTTTGATTCACAAAGGATTTGTTTCACTACTCCTATGAACTGCTACGGCACTTAAAAACCTACCAACCAACCAATCAATCATCAACCCACCTACCAACTCAGAAAGGAAAAAAAACCAAACCCCAAAAGGGGTTTTCTGACTCTGGCTTTTCTGACCTCATTGTAGCCAAATGAAAAATATTAAAATGGCACATATACAAGGCATATCTGCACATCTAATTCTTGTGTCACTTTAAAAACTTCAGTCATACCTTGTGATATCCTTGGCCAGACATAGGTACTTCCAAAATGAATCTGAGGGATATTTTTACCTTCTGTTCAAAACCCTGTTTTTCTTACCAGACATCCAGTCAGTGAGGAAACGATATCTCACCCTCATTAGGCAGTTTAGTCCAACAAGTTCAGCCTATGCTTTACAGATCTGTATTAGTGAGGCATCTTCCTCACCAGTTTTACTTCATCTCTCCCCGCACCTGCTGGAGTTCATACATTGCATCTCTCCTACACATTCATTAACTTAAACACCCCTGCTGTAAGACAGTTTAAATGTTTCTCTAACAGTATAGTTTAATGCATGCTCACTTGCTAAGAAATATATTTTCTAGTTGTACCAAAAACAAGGATCAAATGGACAGTCTTTGCCAAGATAAGTCTCACTCTAAGTTGATTGACAAAACACGGGTCTAAAAAGACCAATATGAAGTTCAACTCAAAATTTTTAAGCTCTTGAGCAGCGTGCAGATTTGGTCTTGGCCTTTTCCACCACATGCAGCAGCCAAAGATTCACACCCTCTTTCTTTACAAAATCTGGGTATTGCTTCTCAGAAAATGGTATGTGGGAATCCAAGGAAATGGAAAAAACTAGGAAATAGGCTTATCAAATATATTTATAGTGTGACTATTTCTATTTCCTAATAAACATTCTGAAAATGGTGTAAGCTGCCTCTTATATTCCAGTAAGTGCTTATGGCAGATCACTTACAGCTTTCGGATGAAACTAACTCCAACAACATCGATCTTCATACCAGTGAAACTAATCCACAAGTTTTTAAATCCCTCTAAATAATTTTTGAAAATGTATATTTACTATGATGAATTCCAATAGAACTCCACTTTCCTTTTTCTGTTTATTATTTTAATCCATAATTTTGAAAATGCTGCATTATTGATTAGGGAGAAAAGATCTTACTTTTGAATTGTATACATTGTACACAACTAATTGGCAATGGTTTCTCTTTAATACAGTAATTTTATTTGATTAATCAAGAATGTTTATGACAGGTGTAACCAAAAATCTAAAGATTTTAATGTACTGGCTTCTGATGATATGCAGAATATCTTGATTTACAAAGAAATACATAGCTGAAATTAGTCAAGTGAATAAACTCTACAAAGGCAGTGCATTCACAGAATAATTCTGAATGTGTTCCTACACAGATCAAAACCAATCCCTCATTTGTAATTTTTGTCATCAATTTAGTATTTGAGTTTGTGATATGTTAGTTTTTATTAGGATAATGGCCTTTTTGCATTCAAGTCAGATAACAGCTTCAGAGACGTCTTTAACAGAAGTATATTCCCTTGATGTGGTGGAATATGAAATGTTCCCTAAATTGTTTATATAATGATTTAGCAATTTTATTCAGGTTTAAAAAAAGGAAAAAAATGGTATTTTAAAAACAAAAATTTAAAATGTATAATGAATTATCCACTGGATCTACATTAATATTATGTGTGCAATATATAGGACTTAAAGTTTGGGCCCTTTTTTTTCCAGTTATTCAATGGAAAAATCAATTCATTTTCATAAGATTCAGACAATACTCAAGTTTTATTTTATAAGAAGATGATACTCAAGTTTCCTTTTAAAAGACTTTTTTGGACCTGCAATGTATTTTATCATTGGAAATTGAGAACAATCCTGTGGAACATTTTCAACAAAGGACTACTGCATCCTCCTAGTTGCACTGGACTGTTAAGTAAATTGGTCCCTTACTCAAGCTATTAGATGATTAGGAGAAAATGAAATGGTTCCAATAGGAGAAAATGTAAGCCAAACTTAAACTCAGTGTTGGGAAATCTGAAGTCAGGGACATTAGTAATATAGTTCAGGCTTCCAGTTAGAAGGGTAACAGTGGCAAAGTAATAAAGCAATATTTTTACCACAACAGTGTTATAACCTGAAAGATATGGGAATACTATTTTTTGATCTTTCTCTGTGATAAAGTTCTATGGTAACTATGATATGCATATAATTATATATGCAGAGATAATTTACTTCCTGCAATGCCTGGGATTCTTTGCTCTAGAAACTGTTTCTGGCAATTTTAAACAAATACCTAACATATACTCTGACAATAAAACATTCTCAAAAAAAAAAAAAAATGCACTTCATAGAACATAAAGTAGCATTTTACGTACCAGGTGGGAATCTTGAAGACTAGGCTTTCTGAGATAGACTAATTCACTGTTGGGCAAAATTATGATTCTATTGAAGTTTATCAATGCTTGTTGTCAATAACTGTACAGGCCCAATACAGGAAAATGTGTGACGTAGCTTCTTCACCTCTGCTCACTGCTTATTATTCTCAGTGTTTGATGAATAAAGTAAAACAAAGCGCAAGAATATAAAATGGGACATCAGATGGTAGAGTACATTTCCATTTCTTCTTTGGACAAGCATTGATGTGAATACTAATGAGCAAGCAGAGGATTCATGTTTCACAATAAACAAGGTTAAAAAAAGATTTGGACTAAGGCAATACATAGACCCTTTTATTTTCAACTCAGTGTTTTTCTAGTGTCATCAGTGTGATTTTTGACTTATCTTCCATCTGAATTATGCAGGTTAGACAGCATACAAAATTGATATTATAATTTAATCTCATCTCTCCATTCATTTGTAAAGTGCCTATAAAAATGACTCCCAAAAGGAACACTGTTTAGAACAGTGATATAATAAGTAGAATAAACCATATTTCAATAAATCTCCTATTCTACAGAAAGCTGCATTTGTACACTGAAAATTAGTCTCATTTGTGACTTCAGTACTTTAAAATCCTGCTTCTTCAGTGTTTGTTCAGTGTCTTTTCCTGTGTATCACAGTGCAACAACACCACATTATTAGCCAAATAATGCTACTAAAGAAAGAAATTAGAATAATAATATGATTGCTCTTCAGTTATGCTCACGCACACACACACACACACTCTCACACCCCAACATGCGCACATAATAATTTGCAGAATATGTAATGTACAGAAGAGGAGCTAAGTAACTTGTAATTACCTAAAACTGTTTATTTATTCATTTAGAGGAAGAATATAGAAAAAAAGCAAGGCAGAATTTCATACCCAGCACTGATTTTAAAAGTAAAATATTTTTCTACATATTACTCAATTTGAAGATTACTGATTTCTACCCAGTAATGCATTTTGTTTCTTTCTTCTGTATACAAATTATGAACAGATATGTTCTTATTTGAATTTTAGTAATTATGTTGTTATCAACTAATTTAATATGTTGGTTGCAGTATTTACTACAAATATAATTGGAAATATTCTCAGTTAGCATTATGTTACTTGATCAGTTGAGAGAGATGGCATTATTTCTGGACTTTCTCTGTATGACTTCCCAGCAGCAGAGGTTTCAGAACAAGTGTGTACTTCCAAGGGTAACTGCTGTGCATGCATGTATGTCCAGGTGTGCATTCACAAGGTGGAAGCGTTGCTTTTTCACAGTCATACTTGTGGTCAAAATATGATTCGCATCTTACCTTTGTAAAGAGAAAAGTTATTAGAATAAGTTGTTACTGTTTAAGAAATTATGATGTTTTAGTATCTTCATAATATTACAGTTGTAATTTCCTCAAATTTGATAAATATTTAAGTACAGTTCCCAGTTTTCCTTCTCTACCTACTCTGTTAATCCAAGCCATGCTATGAGCAGAGCTCTTCACAAAATATATTATCTTTTTGTGTTGTTGATAAACCGTTAAATTAAAAAAAAAGAAACCAACAAAACCAAACACAACAAAACAATGAGGATTATATTCTATTTTCACAAGCAGAAAGAAGTTCTTTAAATCGAAATTAAAAGTCAAATCTACCCACAAATTACTTCCTCACAAACCTGTGCCTTTTTCCCTGAGTTTGACAATGCTTTTGATATAATTCTGTTGTTCTCCCAGGCATGAAGACAGCCATACTGTTTTCATTTAGCATGAAATTCACACCTACAGGAAAGCACAGACTGTACAAAGCAGGATTTAAGCGAGTGATAATTAGTATAGCTGTATAGGGTTAATCCGTATGTAACAGGAAATTATTTTATAAAGGATACAAAGAGACAACTGTACCTACCTCAACAGTCATGGTGAGGTTTTTGGTGACTTTTTTCCCAAGCTGGAATTTTTTAAATGCGTTCTCATGGTGACTGCTCTGTCTCTTAGATTGGAGAACAGTCATCATGTAGAAAAGTACATGCATACAGTTCTTCAAGTTAAGAGGCCAGAACTATGGAGCAAAGCTCACAAGAGCAACTGTGTATTAGTGAAGGCATTAGTGTGTAGAATTAGTGAGGACAAGCACAGGACTGAGACACTGCTCTGAGGTATCTCAAGAGCTGAAAATTATGAACTTAGGATATCTGCAGGATATGTACAGGATTCTGCAAGGTGCTCTGGATGTATCTATAGGGTCTTTGAAAGCTGATTCTTGAGATAGGACTCAAGTTCACAAAGTCAGGTGACTTAATTTAATTGCGCTATCTGGTGTAACAAAACCTCAGTATGAGCAAGTTACTGACATTATGTTATCAACCTGGCTTGGTAATAAGTCCTTCACTCCTTAATAACATAAATGGGAAGGACAACAGGTAGGTATTTTAGAGAATTCTCAAGTATTATCTTTTTCTGGGGCATTATTGGAGTATGTAAATTAGTGTAATTTCGTTTCCAAGAAGGTCTACAGTATCAATGAAAAATTCTTTCAACACAATCAGAACTCACATGAAACTGGGAAGCAAATCTGGATCACAAAAGTCATAAGAGGCTGCAGTTCGTGATGTTGCAGCTTCTATTCTATCTTATCTTCTTTTGTAGAGTTAGCAAAATTCAGCTTTTTGTGAGTCATCTATTCAAGATTAGAAAATGATGATTCAGTCAGGCATAACTCTCTTGCTGAAATCCTCTTTAGAAATAAAGTTTTGATTCCCTGAACACATCAAAAATCAAACAATAAAGCAAAGTACTTTTGCTCACTTCTCTGAGATCTTTTTAAGTTGTATGCACCTAAAAACTCTTTAGCTTCCTTTTTAGCTCCGGGTAAAGTTATCTTTTCTTCATTGTTATCTGTGTATTTCTCAGAAAGATACACCCACTCAATCTGTAATTTTCACATTCCTATTTTTCAGGTTGTTTTCTATGTGCCGAGTTACAAATTTTGTGGCATATTTTAAGTAAAAACTATTATTTTTTATGATTATTGTGATTTGATTTAGCAATGACACATGGTGCCACAAGGATGACAAAGGGGAGCAATAAGCCATGTCATAAGGTCAGAAAATTATTAATTTGACCTTGCCATTTACCCGACACTTCCTGATTTTATGCCTTCGGGCCAAAAAAAAGCATCTTCATTCCTTAGGTAACCTCTTCTTTGGACAGAGCTGTACTCTTGGAGTGGAAATACTGATTTAACCATGTTCTTACTCATCCAGTCTTAGATGAAGGTAGTGATTACAGCTGTCAAGCTGATTGAGGTCTAACATAAATATAGTAAGGATGAACAATGATTTGGCAGCAGATAGCTCATTAACACAACAACATTTTCTTTCTTATAAGCTGGAGCTGAATTTCTCTATCCATGCAGCTCAGTTTTCTTACATGTCCAAACTAAGATATCTGAGGATTATTAGAGAACTGATATCCATTATTTAAATTTGAGATGTGAAATTTACTTCAGTGTGACAGTTTTCACCTTTATTTTCTCTTTATAAATGTTTATAAATGCTATTTGTTTTAATTTTAAAAATTTCAACATTGAACTCTAGAAAACAACTAACATCTTCTGCAATAATATAGTCTTCAAAAACTGTTTCTGTGACTACCAGATACTTCGGCTTCACTTCAGTATTTAGTCACTTACAAAAGCAGTCTTCATTGAGTACTACATGTCCTTGAACATTAGCAGTTCAAATTCTAATTTGCTTTGGAGGAAACCACTCATTCTCAATTTTGATAGCAGGTTTGATGCTGTTAAAAGATAAATTTAAAAAACCAAACAAGGTATAATTAACAATAGAAAAAAAAATAAAAGTGCATTCAAAACCCTAAAGTAAACCACAAGTTTACTATTCTCACTAAACAGTGTCAAATTTACTAGAATAATATAAATCAATGACCTAAACAGACTGAATCTTAACAGCTTGCTTATTTAGAGAGAAGTCTGAAACACAAAGCCTTAAGGATCAACACATCCCCAATCCAAAGTGATGCCAATCACTATAACTGGTAAATTGTATTATTCAAATTCTTTAAAAGGTGTTGTGGTAATGCTGCATATTCATATAGTGTCACACTGCCCCATAACATGACACGGGCCTGTCTCAGAACCCCATTATTCCCTATGGCTTCTACTGTCTTTCATGCATTTCTTAAAACCCACTTCCTTACTGTCACACCTCTAGGTGTTTATTGCTCCTTATTTATATTCAAATTCCCTATCTCCACTCTTCCATTCTGTTTCTCCATATAACTCACTTCTATACAGACTTTTTTCTCTTTTTGAAAGGGTGTATGAAGTTTCCTCCTTATCAAAGGACCTGTGTTCAGCACTACTTTTTCTTATCTTGTCCTTGCAAGTTTTCCAGATTTTTTTGTCTTGTAAATTCTTTACACTATATCAAATATAACTGTACTTGCATTTTTTCTGCTATCTTGCCAGTAGCTGAAAATGTCTTCAATTTCAGCATGTTTTATTGCTGAAACACAGTGTTTTCCCATTCTTGCTAATGCTCATAACGCTGTATGCTTCACCTTTCCCTCTATGCTCCCCTTTTTACCTCTTGTCTCCCATAGGGTTATGCTGTTTTGTTTTCTTACTAAGATCCCTGCTTTCTCTCCACTTTTTCAGGCATCTATTTTTCTGTTCTCTGTTATTATTTTCCTGTTATGTCTGGGAAAGCTATTCATGGCGTTTACATTTTGACCTGTAATAGGAGGAGATGCTGTAATAAGACAAGGGAAAGTAAGGTAATGGTTAATGCCATTGTCAAAGCAGTAGAATATTCTGAGTTGTAGAATATTTGCATTCATCAGATTATTTGTACATATTATTTTTTTAGTACAAAATATGTTCCCATACTATAGGCATTGAGCCAATGGGCAGATAAATGAATTGGTCTGTTAGAGTTTTGGATATTCTACTTCTAACTCTAAATAGCAAAAACTAAGAAATTGTGTGTTGAACTTTTAGTATGCAATTTTCTTCTATTCCAAACTCAGGCAGTATAATCTTCCTATATAGATCACAGCAATGGTTCTAAAATGCCAGTGAAGCAAAACACATGCAGATGCCATTAAAAGACAACCAATCTATGCACAGCCAATATAGTAGCAATTAGATAACTTACATCTGCATAAGTTAAAATAGGCAAGAGGAGTTAATTAGAAAATCTTACATCTACCTGTTTTCTTAAGGAAATTACCTTACAAGAGTCTTCTTCTCTACCCCCAACATACCTCAAGAAGTACACATGTGGAGGAGAATAAAAGAGTTAAAATAGTTCCCAAATATTTTTAAATTCCTAGAAATTTATCCAGTGACCTAACATCTTTAAAAAAAATCTGATCAGGCTAAATGGAGATACTGCTCAAGGACTTGTAAATAAATGCTGAAAGAGACATAAAATACATTGTGTCTTCATGAGCGATTCACTAATATACTTCACTTTTTGACTAGGAAGACAGATGAAGAAGAATTGCACATCACATTTGAGTGTCCCTGTTCCTTTTATAAAAGCCTAAATGCAACTTAGTCATAAAGTTTTTGAATGCTTTCTCCCTTTTCCTGCTCAAAAAGCAAAGGACTCTGAATTGGACTTTGAAAATTATATACTCTGGAGTGATCAATTTTTTCGGGTGGAAGTTTACAAGGGCCTTAGTAAAACCCTTTTTATATCTTTTATTTTCAACTTAGTGGTCAAATGAGTATAAGCTCATGAGCTGAAGTCCACAGGATTAGGGGAATTCTTGGCCAGAGTTTGACTATTTGGCAAATTATGTCTTCCTTTCCTCTTCCTCTTCCATTCTCCTGAACAATGAATGGCTTACCATGAATTACCTCTTGCGTGGCAAAAATATCCTTTTATATATTACTTAGTTTTAGCTTTATATAGTACTTAGCTTTAGTTTCCCCTCACTAGATATAGAATTTTTTTCCCTAAATTCTCTAAAGAAGAATTAAAGCAAAGTCACATTTGGATCATGTTAATAATATCTAAGAATGTCAGTTCTGGTTCTTTCCTTGAATGTCTTCTCTTGAGGAAATATTTCACCTGTTTTTCTTGAAAAAAAAAAAAGAAAAACAACACAACACAGCACTCCCTCTACCCCACAAAATTCAGGCACACAAGCACAAATAATGGTAAAGATATTTTTAAATAGATGAAAATTAAAAAAAATTTGGATCAAATGATATCTAAATATGAAAAGCATGATAAAAGGAGTCTAAACATAACAAAATAATGTTTTAAAATAGAATTTTGTATCTGGAAAAAATAAAGAGTCATAAAATGTTCAGGTTTTTTTTTCAGAAGTTTTGTCTATTCAAAGTGTACAAGCAGTTAGGGGTTGACACAGCCTGTGAAACTGATGACTTTGTAATTCTGTCTCCACAACTTCATTTGTTAAGCTGATTTATGCCATTACCTCTACAATTCCTGTAAGAGAAAGAAATGTGAAAATGTTAAGATCTCTGTTTTTTAGAAAGGCTTGTAAAATGTGTTTTAGTTTTCCAAACCAAAATAAATGACAATTCAGATAGAGTTCTAATAAAATTTGAACAGCACTAGTTCACTAAAATGAAGGGAACACAATAATTAGACCTTTTATTATATATGATTGTTCTCTTGGTTTTGGTAGAATTTCCTAATTTTATTTATTTGTTGCTTAATTTTCCTGAGTTATTTTTTTTAATTTTTCTCTTTCCTCTTTAATATTTTTGTTTGCTTTTGATTCCTTTCCATTTTCTTTTATCTCATAACTTTTTTCTTTCCTCTGTCATTTGTCTGCTTATTTCTCAGAGTTATTGTATTTTCTTTGTTACTGTTTCCCACATGAACTCCTGACAGCCAAGAAGCAATGAAAATATTATAGTAAAAAATATATTGAGTGATATTTTGCCTTATATATTTTATATTTCTCACTGTGTTGCTAGGTTTTGTCTTCAATTCTGTCCACTCTTTCATGTCTTTTATTCAAGAATCTGGATAAAAAAAAGGAAAGTAATAATCTTCTTCAGTCCACTGGTGTCCACTCACATGTTCAGTCTTTGACTAACAGCTTCTGATCATGGAGTTACAATGTGGTTGACAGTACTTTCTATAAAATGTGATTTGAGAGTCCATAATCCTACCTTTAGAAAGTTACTCACAAAAGCCTAAAATACTTATAAAGTTTGAAATTAGATAATCTGCGTATAGCACTTTTTTTATTTAACTGTTTAACTGTTTAACTTAATTTTTGTCTGTGTTTTAGGACTACTGAAATTTACACCCTAGATGAGTCATAGGACACTCAGCTGATAGACCTACAGCCCTTATGTCTCTCAGATCATGTTTATGATGAGGTGATGAGGCATATTTCAAACATCATTCTGTGTCACAAAAACTCTGTGAACTGAAAACATTTAATTTAATTTTGTCCAGGCTTACTCAGCCTTTTTTTTATGTGAGCCTCTTCCAGACAATAGAAATTCAGTTCTTCAAAAAGATTCAGACAAACAAAGCCCTTTCTTCCCTTTCTTTTGGTTCAAGCTGCGAGGATGAAACTCCATCTGTTTATTTTTTCTCTAATGTATTCTTTTGTGTCAGGTAACACTGCTTCAGTGAAGAGAGAGGACCATATACTCTTTACATGGAGCCCCTAGCCTTTAAGACAAGTCAGATTCAGAGGTATTTCCACAGAAGCCCAGACCCTGTTCCCTGATGCTCCTTGCTGCCTTATTATTACTTGACAGCTCTTCTCCCTGAGGGGACTGTGAATATTTTGCCAAGAGCCATCCCAACCATTGTCTCCAGACAAAAGAAAGTGAGATCTTTGATGCATACACTATGAATTCAAATCTTTGGGATTTCTCAGGAGATAGGTACCAAAGGGGTTTGATGAAGCCTGGTTTTGGGGGAAAAAAAAGTTACCTATACCTTTTTGCTACAGATACTGAATCCTTTGTTATCTATTTTAGCATTAAGAGGTTGAATATTTGCCAAGTGGGAAAGAAAAGACAGAGGCTCTGGTTTTGTCCTGGTGCAGTGGAACATAGGGTCTTGACTTTCAAATATCAAATATCTGATGATATACCCTTTGTCTTCTGAAACAAAGATCTTCAAGCTTACCTTGCAAGTATTACCTCCTACTGTCTCCACCATATTTTTATGTGGTTTTGCAATAGCATTGTACCTTAAATTACTTTACTATTCTTGCATTAATTGGCAATTTTCCGTGGTCAAAATAATATACTTAAACACTGTATTATGTTTGTACTGAGACAAAATACAGGAAATTTTATAGCGGCAATGAAGCAAAATCAGCAGGTGTGATTATCATGATAACTGCACCCCTGGGTGCTTAGAAGCACATGGCTGCATCTGGTCCATAGCTGTCTCTCCAGGGATGAGATTATTTCATGATAACTACACCGCCCTAATGGTCCATTGCTTAAGTAGTATTCATGACCCTTATTCAGAATCTTGCCTGTACAGAACAGACTGAATTTCTCCCCCATCCCAGCTGTCTCAACTTTTATGTTTTTAATGTATTTTTTTCTTAATTTCTATTCATTAAAGAGGAGTGTTTAATATAAATGCCAAATGCATTTTCTTTAATACTAGAATTGCAGATGAATAAAATGTATGGTTTGGATAAAAACAACCATTTATCTAGAATTTAGGTGTAGCCCAATTGATTTTGTGTCACACATCTGATGGAAACTGACTGGCATTATTTGCTATGAAAATATCTATTCCAGAATAAGGACTTTTCCAGTGCTGTGAACAAAGAATAATGATTTCTACCTTGTCGCTGTACAACTGCTGGAGAAGGTGTAAATAAAAAAATGAGAGCAACAGTAAGAGTTTCCTATCCTTTCTCACCTCGTAGTCATTGACAAACAGTGTGATTAGCAATTAGACTGAGGATACTCTAAAAGTTACAGAGGAAGAACTTCAGAATCCAGAGAACCTAGGACTGGGAAATGCAGATATGAGTTTAATTCCACTCTTGTAATTCTTATCACATTCTGATTCCTGGTATATGTCTTCAGCTGTGGTAGGGCTCTCTTAAAATATTTCTATGTCCTATGTCACCTAATCAAATCTGGCTAATAGTTGTAACTGTAAATGGTGGCTAAACACTTAATATGTACAGAGGAAAATAAGTACTATAGCTTGAATGAAATATTTTTATACTTCATATAATAGATTATTTTACCACTTCCCTTTAAAGGTTAACGCATTTTCCCAGCAGTTTAAGTTGAGCACAAAGGTTTAGAAAGTGAGAAAATGACAGGAAAGTGAGTGTTACCAAGTAAAAAACAAAGGCTTTCTTTTTTTCTCTGGTTTAGCTGATAAGGGTACGCACTGAGATTGTGATATGGATTCAAAAGAAAAATCACTATTAGGTACATTCAACTTTCATTTTTTCTTGGGTGGTTTTTTTCCTTCATAGAAATAAAAAGCTAAGGTGATTACTTTTCACAAGGCAGTAATCATTCAATGAGTTAAATCAATATTTTATTTTTTAAATTGAAGGGATGCCACATGATACTTCTTAATTAATTTCATAATTCCTAAGAGCAATTAAAAGGATTATTGTGAGAATGACTGTTGTAATTTAAATCAATTTTAGTACATAAAGTCATTTTACCACTGTATCCTCTCTCCCTAGCAACAGTGGATCAGACCATGACAGAGAAGTGAAATATGCCCACTGCATGGAGACTGGGTAAGCAACAATTAGCATATTTGAATACCTGAGTCTCACATTTCCATTGACTCTAAAAAATACTTTCAGGCTTTTCTGTTTCAGGGTTTTCATGTTTTTAAAACTTTCTGTATTTTATAAATAGGATCCAAAGCAAAAATATTTTTAAGTAAAATGTGGAACCATAGACTCATAGCATATCCTGAGTCGAAAGAGACCCACAGGGATTACTGAGTTAAATTCCTGGCTCTGAACAGGACCCCCACAAGAATCCTATCATTCTCCACTTCTCCAGGCTGCACAAAACAAATGGCCTCAGCTGCTTCTCATGACTTCCACTCTAGACCCTTCACTACCTTCAGAACCCTCCTCTGAATGCTCTCTAACAGCTTTATATCCGTCTTATATTGTGGCATTCACCTTCTTATGCTGTGGTGCCCAAAACTGCACACAATATTCAAGGTGAGGCCACCCCAGTGCAGAGCAGAGCGGGACAATCCCCTCCCTCGACCGGCTGGTGATGCTTTGCCTGATGCTCCCCAGGACACGATTGGCCCTTGTGGCTGCCAGGGCACTGCTGACTCATATTCAATTTGTCATTGACCAGGACACCCTGGTCTCTTTTCGTGGCACTGCTTTCAGCATCTCATTCGCCAGTCTGCACATATATTAAGACTTGCTATATATCAGATGCAGAATCCAGTGCTTGTGTTTGTTAAAGTTCATTCAATTGGTTGTCCAGCCCTCTAATTTGTCTCTCTACAGGGCCTCTCTGCCTTTGAGGGAGTCAGCAGTTTCTCCCAATTTAGTACCATTGGCAAACTTAGTATACCTTCAAGTCCTACCTCCAAGTTTATGGAAACATTGAAGAGCACTGGCCCTAAAATGGAGTCTTTTGGAACAAGGGACTGAAATATGAAATCTGTATTTTCTGTTCCTTTTCTTACAAAACATTTTGCGCAAAATATATACGACTTAAAAAGCCAGGAAAAATGGAATATATCTATGATATAGATGAAAGCCACCAAACAGAAATGTTCTGCTACGTTAGTATTATTTCTTAGCATTAATTTAACCAGTAAAAAAAACTTGGAAACAGAGAAACAATGAATTTTTAAGCAATTTATTTCTACATCTAAATTTTGGATACAGAAGTCTACTCAAGGGGCAAGCAACAGCACAACACAGTACTTTGTTTTCTCTTGTCACTTTGGGAATCCCAGATCAGCAACCCCTAGAGAACTCAGTGAATAATTTAATTCTCCCTCTAAAAGGGAAAAGTGTAAAAATCTAAGACTTTTCCTCTTATAACATCTAAACAAAATTGTCTTCCCATGCAAGTCATAGTTTTACTTCTCAGCCAGATGCTCAAACACCTGTCTAACATAACTGTGTGTCACAAAGTATACAAATATAGCCTCAAGTCCATATATTCCAGGTAACATTGTGAGCATTTTCTTTAATAATGGTTCTGTGGAAGAATAGGAAAACTGTGTTTATCTCTATAATTTTTTCTTCAGCTTTATTAGTAAATGCCTCATTTCCCTAAAAGAACTTGAATTAGTGAGACATCAGGCAACAAAGGAACATTTAAATAAATAAATTCATTAAGCTCTGTTATTGTCTAGCTGAATATTTGAGTAATTCTTAATGATCAACAGAGAATGAGGTACTTCTGAAGAAAAAATGGCCTCCCATTCATGACATGGGATGCAAGGTGTAGAATGAAATTTTTTACTCTTAATTTGTAAATGAACTGAAAGGAATTTCTCCTGTGTGACATAATAGTCTATCTACTGTGCACATGCCATCTGCAGAAGCACATGTTATACTGCTTTTCTGGATTGTATTCTATGCAGGAAAATATGTAATCTTATACAGAGTTTTCATCATTTGAACTGTGCCATAGAAGCTGAAATTATATGATTTTAAAAGATTATTCGAATCCTTAAAGCTAAGCTTTTTTTAATTGTTATCTTGTACTGAGATCATGCTTCTTTTAATTGTAAAATGTTGGACATCAGGGGTTTTGTATGTCTCTGAATTTATCTATGAAAACATTTCTATAACTGAAAGTAAGAATTTTACAGAGGAATCTAGAGTTCCTTTGTGCTTTCTTTTGTAATTTCCTAAGGAATGCTAACTAATATAGAGTTACAATATGGAAATCAGCCAGTGTTGTCAGTGAGATATATAGCCACAAATTTCATTACAGTTCCTAGAGTCAGTTTTTTATTTCAAGATATCATTCATCCTTCTTTGTATGTGTGTTAATGAAAATTTTCTTACTTATGATTGAAGAAATAAACACCTGTAGTAAATATTCTAACCTTTGAAGGAATTTTATACTTAGAATAAATCTGATTATTGCATTCTCAGTCTCTTAAGTAAATCTCTTGTGTTGTTTCTTTTCAAATATCGAAAAAATATTCTTGTTTGAATGCAAACAAATATTTTCAAAGAACAGAAAGCATGTACAGTTTTTTACATCTCATTTGGCTGTGCCAAGTTAAACACGGAGAAAATTATTGCCTTTTCCTGTTAAATGCAGAGCTGTTTCAAATCATAGCAAGTATAGCATAATTAGACAAGAAGAATAAGCCATGGGAAAATCAGGATGAAAACCACTTTTAAAGGGTCTGAAGAACTGAACCCTACTTAAAAATATCCCATGGTAAAACTTGGCAAGTAGATGGAAGGACAGGAGCTTCGATATTAATTTATCATAATTCTGAATAGGACCATTAGGATTCTTGCTTTTAACATCAGACCATTGCTGAACTTTAAATAATGTTCATTGTGATTTATATCCATGATTAAAATATATAGTAATCCATTCACACACATTCTGTTAGGTCTTTTATTTTACTAAATAAGCTACTTCATTTAAAGAGAACTTTCAATAACATTGTACATCCTGTAAATTTATAAAAAGACTGTGTTATCAGCGGTAACAATATCATTGACCATAAAACACAGATATTATAATGTCTTGCTTTAACTTTCTCTTATCTAATTCTAGTTATTAAAAAAAAAATACAAAACATTTCTTTGTAAGGTTTATGTTTTTTCTGATGAGTCTGTGACATATTTTAAGTGTATTGTGAACAGCAGATTTCAACATTATTAATCCCTTGGTTAAAAACTAACCAAACAGTTTTAGGTCACAGATATGAAAAGATGACTTTAGCCCTCTTTGCAAAAAAAAAAAAAAAGAAAGGAAAGATATCTTTGAAAAAAACCTTACTTATTTTTTTAAAGTGGTAACATTTTTACTAATTTAAGTAAAATATTTAAGAAGGAAACCCTGGACTCTCTGTGCTACTTTAAGTTCTGTCCTGTGTAGACACTGATTGTGGGGAGAAATAGCATCCCTGCACCTTCAATGGTGAATTGCCTTGGCACTAGCAAATAAAATCTCTTTCCAAATAGCGCATATGGTTTTTGTTCTTCATATAATTGAGATTACAAACTTAATGAAATGATAAGTTATAATTTCCTGATACTCTTACTATGCAGTAATGAAACTAATTATGTATAATAAAGCAAGACTATGCCAAATAGAAAAAAAACCATATAAGCTTAAACCCCCCATATAGTAAGGTTAAGAAACTTCTTTTATGTATATGTTGAATAGTCAATGGCCTCTACCCTTAAGAATGTTGAGAAGAATCAATGTATTTCTTTTCAATAAGACAACATAACTATTAAAAAGAAAGATACTTTTAAAAATAAACTTTTGGCAAAAAATTTAAGAGCTGAAAAGTTTTTATATGTACTGGAGTGTTTGGATTGGAACAAACATTTAATCTCTTTTTATAACTGATGAAACTATCCACGTATAATATGAAAACTATCTTCCTATGAGGTTGATAGAAGAATATTACTCCCCTGCGTACTAAATAACAGATTGGTTATTCATGAATCAAAACATGCAAGGAAAAATCTCATGAAGGAATAGAGCCAAACAGAAAATGACACCAGTTCCTTACGAACGAAGAAAACAATGAATGAGCGTGTCCTCCCTCTTTCATTCATGTAGAGATAAGGAATATTTTAAAAGCCGTTGGAGCTGATCCAGGTCCTTTCTCTGACCTTCTTCTCAACCCGAGGTCCCCATTCCCAGATCAGTCTCATCACTCTAAGAAAGCAGAAGCAAAGGAAAACTCACTCCTTCTTCCCTGTGGCACCTGCTTGAATCTACACAGCAAGTTTTCAGGTCAGCATGCCTCCACCATGTGAGTTCAGAGACAAATAAAAGAAGTGAGGTGGAATTGTAAAGGGTTACTTAACAATAGTTTTCACTCAAGGATTTTGAATGGGCTATTCAGATGATTTTATACTGTTAAACACTAAAAGCTTCTTTACTTAAACACTAACTTACTTAGATCACTTATGTTTGGAAAGGATGTGTAAGCCAAGCCAAAATAAAAATAGTGGAATTAAATTCACATCTCATTCATTTTTCACTCTCATGACAATGCCATAAATGGTTTCTTTGGAAAACTGGCTTGCTTATTTCTGGATTATTAAAAAGTTAGAGAAATGTTTTTCAAAATGATGAAGGTAATTTACAATGACCTAGCCAAGAGGGACAATGTTGTCAATTAATATCTTCTACCCATTTGTAAATATTCACAAGTGTCAGGAATACACTGAATAGATAGCACATCTTATGGAAATAACATGTGCTGGTTTTGGCTGGGATAGAGTTAATTTTCTGCTGAGTAGCTTGTATGGTGCTATGTTTGGATTTATGACCAAAACAGTGTTGAAAACACTGGGATGTTTTAGTTGTTGCAGAGTAGGGTTTACAGTTTTATTAGTAAATGCCTCATTTCCCTAAAAGAACTTGAATTAGTGAGACATCAGGCAACAAAAAGAGACATTTAAATAAATAAATTCATTAAGCTCTGTTATTGTCTAGCTGAATATTCGAGCAATTCTTAATGATGTTTTCTATTTCTCACGCTGTCCCACCCCAGTCTAGGGGAGCACAAATAATCAGGAAGGGATACAGCTGGGACAGCTGACCCCAACCATCCCACACTGTCTGTCATCATGTTCAGCAGTAACAGCTGGGGGGAAAAAGGAGAAAGGGGGACCAGTTTGAAGTTAGTAGTGTTTGTCTTCACAAGTAGATGTTACATGTCATTGGTCCGTACTTTCCTGGAAATGGTCAAATATCTTCCTGCCTTTGGGAAACCATAAATGAATTCCTCATTCTTCAGTGCAGCTTTTGCTTTCCCTTTGTGAGGCACTGGATTATATTATTAGGTTGAAACCAACTCAAGTGTGTGTATGTGTGGACGGAAGGGCCAATGCTGCATCCCACATGGCAGGCCCTGTGGCCTCATGAGGAGACCCCAGAGTAGATGTCAGTCAAGAGGGCAACCTGGGAGCACACCCATACCATGCCCCCTGGAAGTCCAACCCAGCCCTGGATTCGCTGCTCCACCCCTCACTCCGACCTGGAGCCAGGGAGTGACCAGTGAGCGGAAGCACCGCCTGGGAGCACTGGCCACAGGGAGTCAAACACGTAACCTCCATCTTGCTCTCTCAGAACCTACCTCCACCATGTGAAAGCTGGGCTTCTACAGAACTCTCTGGCAGTAGCTATTATCTTCTCTTAATCTCTTTCCTCTCTTTTTCTTTACTCCTTTTCCTTCTCTTAATCTCTTTTCTTAATATTTTGGGTGACTTAAAACTGGTGGGTTGGAATTTGCTAAGTTTTCTGGGTTGGTGTGTGCTGGGTCAGTGCTTTGTGGAAGAGCTTTGTTTTGGTTTTATGTTACCCTTTTAAACTTTTGCCAAGAACTCTTATTTTCTCCCTTAATTATATCAATAAAAGCATCTCCTGAGAAAAAAATGTGTAGCTTTTTCTTCTTCGTCCTACCTCAAGGTATTAAAGAAAATAAAAATTCGTTGGATGAATTTTTGGAACCTTATGTATTTTCAAAAATAATTCTCCCAGCTGAGCTTGTGGTTCTGGGGCTGAGGTCTTACACCCTATTAGACTGTCCATATCTCAGCCTGTGAGTTTTCTCGCTTTTACCCTTCTAGTTCTCTCCCCCATTCCACTGGAGGGGGAGGCAGTGAGTGGTCGTCCTGTGCTTAGCTGCCTACCAGGGTTGACCACAACATAGTCTTTTCTAGAGGTAAGACAACAAGCAAAACTATGGGGTTTTTTGGTTTGATTTGGTTTGGGTTTTTTATTTTAGAATTTAAGCAAAGTAAATAATTGCTGGTGTAATCCTTTCTTACTTAGATGGATTTTTGAATTATCCTTGCCTTTCTCTAGTGTTAAAATTGTCGTAATTAATACTCACTATCATTTTGGTTTTCTTTATCATTGAGTCACAATTGAATGCAGACAACTACAGGAGGCTAAAATTGTGCGGGTCATGAAATTAAACTTGGTATAAGAAGGAACTATTAAGAGTTGAGATGTATATTCTATAGAAAGCGTCCAGAATTAATTTTAACATTTTTAGTATTGTAAAATGAAATATAATATTTGATAAATTCTATGATGGATTTTGACTTCATGCTGCATTATTATTCTGTTTTTAGGTTTACAACTCTCAGGTCTCTGCAAGGCTGAAGATCCCATCACCAGTTTTCTCCACACAGTGCAAGTATGATCAAGCCAAGGCTGTTCTTTTTTTTGAACTCAAAGATTTTTTTATTATAAAATATATTTTTTCAATCTCACAGTCATGTTCATTCCTATTCTCTTATAAATTTACAATCACTTGCCTTCTAAAAAGTGAAAAAAGGACCTATTCATTGTTCACATAACAAGAGTATGACTATATTTATATGAAAAGGGATAATTTTTGCAATTATTATTCTCAAAGTGAAAATATGAGCTAAGTTTGGTAGCTAAAGTTTTCCGTAGAATAGTCTCAAATCATCTCTGCCTCTTTTCTCAAAATCTGAAGGTCCTGCTAGAATAAGAAAATTGTTAGGTAGCAGTCTTGGATTCTCATAAGAGATTTCTTCATCATTCTAAAATATAATTGTATCACCCTTCTCTTTACCCTCTTTTCCATCCTCAAAAGGGGACAGAAATATCTGTTTAATATGTCTGTATTTTGTGAATGTTAATAGTCATGTAAAAGTGACTAGTGACAGCACATTTCTGGTCTTTATTTTTTAGGTGGTTTTAATGCTGAAGGAACTAGATGTGGGAGCCTTTAGGAATTTTCCATCCCTAAAAATATAAGAAACAGTTTAACCGTTATAGATCAGGGTATTTTGAAGTTTAGTTAATTCAACCATGGTCTTTATGAGATTAGATGTTTGAAATGAGATCTGACCTTACATTCTGTGAACTAATGACATAAAATATATTTTAGAAAAACCTACATATCCAAACACTTACAGTAAGACCGTGTATAGATTTTGCTTGGTTTTGACAGAAAAAAAAGATATACAGTAAAACTATAAAAAAAAACCGGAGAAGTACTTTTATTTCAACGATTATTACCATAGCTAGTTCATTTTACATGGTCTTTTAAGTCTGTTTGATACAGGTAAGTTTGAATTGAACATATACACAAAAAAAAATAAGAGTAAGACTTTTTTAATGCACATATTTAAATACAGAGAACTTGGAATATAGTAACAGTGTTATAGTTTCAGGGTCATTTCTCAACCTAATACAAAAGTTAAGTGGAAAGTGTCCTTATATTTTAAGCTCAGAGGGAGTAGATTTTCTTACTGGAAAATCTCTTTAAGTCTCATGCTTTAAAAGATTTTAAATACATAGTATTTAAATACTATGGTATTTACATACCTCAAATCCCTTGCCTTCATTTCATAAAGTTGTTTTAAATACTGAACATACATGCCTTTCTGAACTTTAACAATCCTGCAAGTGGGTACACATAGTTGTAGAAGGGAAAAGGGCAGACACATTCAATTTCACAATTAATTAGAGAAAGATAAGGGATAGAATGCAGTCTTGCTCTCTGAAAGGTAGTATTGCCTCGTAAACTGAGTACTTCACAAAAGGATTGTTTTAACTGATCCAAATTGCAGAAATATCACTGTATGTGACATTAACTACTTATAACTTCTGACATCTGAGGTTAATTGATATATCTTTTCCTTAAGACAATTTTCTTGTTGATAAGAATGTCACACTTCAAATTAAGGTAGGAATAAATCATTTTTGGCAATTTTCCATAATTTTTCAACTACAGTCTTATTCCTTGTGAAAAAGTTATAGGATATTGCAGAAATTACATTAACAGTAAAAATAGCATTTTTTCAAGGTCATGTATGAAATTCTGTATACATGGTAACTGTCTTCCTGTGCTGAATTAAACAAAAGAACTATCTGGAGAAAAGCATTCCAGAAAACAATTTTTTTAGTGATCATTGCGAAATTACCATAGTCCTACTGTGAATTTTAGACTGCTAAATCCATACTTGTAGCTTTGGCAGTAGTTTGTGAGTTGTGTTCATCACTGGGACAAGTTATACACATTTGTCTTATAGTCTATTTCCTGTAGCTACCAGTATCCTATAAAGTATATACTTTAAAGTGTTCATCTGAATTGCTCTTATTTTCTAGCTCTATAGCTGAGGAAGTCCTAGGTTAAAGCTGCTTTATTCTTGTTACTTTAATTTGCTAATATTTATCAAAACATCATAAGTTTCAAAACAGACTTGACTACCTCACTCCATCTGCTGTAGGCAGAAAGGTTTATGATCCAACCAGATTTTCAGTCCTTTAAGTCCTTTTTTATGAAAGTGTAGAAGAGAGCTAACATCTAAACCTCACAGAACACTGGGGGCAAAAAAGAAGGTTTAGTGTAAAATCAACTCTAAAAGCGAATGGGATTATGTAATTCTGCTTTAGTGTGGCCACTGGAAACTAGTGGCAATTTGTCTCCTTGGAGCTTTCCAAATCTGTTAGAGATATCAACAAAGGCTTAGTATATTAAGGAATTTTCTCAGTGCCTTTGGTGTCATTTCTCAGATACAGGGGTTTTGGCACCTCTTCTGAAACTGATTATTTTGGCAATTTGTCATTACCTACCTTGCTCCATCTGTTCTTCAGATAAATAAAATATGTTTGCTGTTAGAAAGGAATTTCTTTTATCTGATTGCTTTTCATAATATTAAAAAAGTGATTTAGGCAAATACAGATTACCAGATTCAGTTTATAGTCCCACTTTTGAGGGCACAATCTTCAACATAATCGAATCTGTAAATTTCAGAAATTTTTGATCCAGCAGATAAAGCTGTTTATTCCTTACAATTTTTGAAACAGTTGACTACTTAGTAGTTACTGAACTGTCTAATTGATATAACTAGACAGACATATTGCAGTAGTTCTGTCTTCCAAAAAGACACAAAAAGTAGCACAGAAAGGAAACCCTTTTTCCACAAAATACTCCCTCTCTGAGTTTTCTGCATGTTCATAAAGATGTAGAATTCTTTATTCTTTACAAAGTAGATCACCATTGGAACATAACAATGCTTCCCAGTTTGGTAGCCAATTCAGGGTCTTCATTTTTCAAGTCAGTTAAAGTAGCCAAAGTGATGCATTTTCTGAATTAAACAAGATTTTATCACTTACTTAAATCATGAATGCAAGAGCTGACGAAGTTTATTCATACTACTTGAGTACATTGAAATACTATTGCTTTGACGATAAACTAGCTATTACTGCATTTTTGCTGAGATTTTAGCTATTTTGGATGTTTCTTTTTTTGTAACTCTGGACTTTTTTTTGATGTACTAATGAATGGCAATTTCGACTCTACTGAGAACAGCAGCAAGTCTTTAGAACATAAAATTAAATATCTGCTTTGTACCTATGACTATTTTTGTCATAATTTCTATTGTGAATGCTGAAAGATTGACCTTTGAGTGCTGTAGTGCCACTTCATCAACAGTGAGATTAAGGCATAATTGCATACAGTACATGAAAAAAACTCTATCAAGAAAATGAATATTGAGGTATTACAGAGAAACTGAAATTCTAAGAAATAAATCAATTTCTGTCAAGGAAGAAAGAAGCAAGGCTGGACTTCCT
The DNA here is from genome assembly GCF_003945725.1 of Corapipo altera. Lineage (NCBI taxonomy): Eukaryota > Metazoa > Chordata > Aves > Passeriformes > Pipridae > Corapipo > Corapipo altera. Next base: position 10,242,886 of record NW_020884876.1, read on the forward strand.
ATGTAGACTTTTACTTGGTAACTGAAATCTTTGAAGACTGCTTCAAAATGGATTCTGGACCTGGTTGGCAAGAAAAGTCTTCTTTTCTATGTGTATCTGCTCATGAGAAGAGGATCAAAAATTTTGAGCAACAAAAGGCTTTAAATGTTTGTTTTTAACACAAAGGGACTACAACAGAATAGCTGTGCAAAGCTTGAAAACCATGAAAGCAACCAGTATAGAAACTAAAGAATATTAGTTAATATCCTAATTCTCTTTTTTAAACCAGTATATCGTCACCTTTTGCAAGTATCCAAAGAAATTAGACAGTAGACAGTTACCTGTCTACTTAACAAAGAGTGACAGCCATCTAATTTAAAAATGTGTACAATATTGCAACTGATTCAGATGAATCAGAAGTCCATAAAAGCATAGGGATGCAAACTGGTGCTCAGTATTGAAGAAAGACAAAATGGTTCAAGAGAACTGAGTCGCAGTAGGTGACAAAATATGTATGCTCAATTTTAAAAAGAGTAAACAGAAACACACAAGTATGACACATGCTTAATTTTACCCTGATTGTGTTACTTCTTGTGTGTATTTCCACATTTTTCAGCTTTGACATTTGAAATTGTAAGGTCTTTGAGACAAAAAGAGTGTTTAGAGAGCATCTATGTGTTTAGAGAGCATCCAGTGCTTCCTATTACTACCAAACTCTATTCAATAAATATATTTCTTTAGTGCATTTTTTTTTGTTTCATTTGCAATATGCTTGCCAGAAGCAGAGGTCAGTGTATTTATAGACAGTAATTGGGCAGGAGGTCAAAAACATTATCTAATGTAACTTTTTTCATCTTTAATTAAATTTCGTTTGCATGCACTGCAGGAATAGCCACAAAATTACGTTAAATCATTCTGTATTTTAATGTTTATTAGTAAAAGGTCATGATGAGAACAACCCCCTTTTGCAAGAGTAGCAATTTTAGTCCAGACACCAGTTCATAGATGCTTTTTGTCAGTTTCAATTCTTATGTGTCCAAAGTTTTCATTTTTATCAAAGCACTGTAGTGGTTGTTGATAAGAAAATTAGCCAGCTGCCTCTTGATCTGTTTTCATGAGATTATAGAATTCTTTATCATCATAAACAGATACAATGACACAGTGTAGGTCAAGAATAAGAAAATTTAATTGTAACCCTTTATTATATTTCTTATTGGGCAAACAGATTAAGAATTCAGACCTCAAGATTTTCTGCATTGTCTATCATTGTGACAAATGATTCCTGAATAAAGTCAAGACAGGCACAATGAAGGGCCAAACACAGCTTCAATACATTAAACTGCAAATTTTCTTATGATTTCAGAGTAGAAAGTATGCCTTTACCAATACCGCATATCTTCTAAATCTAAGAAAGAATACATTTTGTATTCTAATTTCTAAGTGCCCCACATTGCAAGTGTTTTTGTTTTGTTTTTCCTCTTGTAGGTTTGTCTAGAAGCAGTGAGTGTACTCTTCCCTAGAAACAGAATTTATAGTACTAGTGTCAACAATACTAGTACCCTTGGATATTTTATATTTTAATTGTTTCATAGGAAATAAGCCTTAAAAGACCCTTGAGAAGTTGTCTAATCCATTTCCTGCCTCAAGGTAGTGAAACAGTTCCTATCAGGTGTTTGTTTAATTTTTTTTTTAAAATCCCCAGTTTTGGAGAGTCTACAATCTTCTTGCTTAAATTAGTGCTTAACTATCCTACAGTCTTCTCACTTGAACTAGTACTGAATTATCCTTATTGTTGGCAAGTCATTTGTCTGATGTCTAATGCTATGCCTTCCTTGATTTACCTGCTATTTCTTGCTTTTATCTCTTGCCAGGGGATTTATGTCTGTCTCATTTTCTGTAGTCTGTTCTTGGTACTCTCAGCATTGTCTTCCCCATTCTAATCAGCCCCAGATACTCCTGTCTTTGTATATCACCTATCATTATTATCATTCTGCAATGATCTCTCACTAGTTATTCTATTTTATCTTTCCCAATGGAACAATGACTACAGTGGGATAAAAACTTCTAGTATATGCTTTATCAGCACTAAGCAGGCTAAAGGGCACACTTCAGGTATCTTTCATGAGGTTCTGATCAGTCTTTTTCTGCAACAGTGTTTTCTCGAGCCACACCTCAACGTTTACTCTGATTTTTACATTCCGACTTATTTTCTTCTGGGTTCTCTGCCCAGACCTTTCTCCATATAACTCTGTAGCTGACTGAGCTAGGGACTTTTTCTGTAACATTCATATAATGGTTTGAGTTGAAAAGGACCTTAAAGTTCATCTAATTCCAACTGCCTTGCCACGAGCAGGGACACCGAGATCAACTTCCTCTGACCCTCATCCAACCTGGCCTTGAACCTTTCCAGGAATGGAGTATCCACAACTTCTCTGCCCAACAATATGCATTGGTCTGCATTAAGTCTTGCTGCTTCCATACTCCCGGGTGTGTGTCCGATGTTATGCCAGCCAACCTTACTTAATACAAAATCTAGTCTGGAACTACTAGATTAAATTTCATGATAAGAAATAGGCTAATAAAAATCATGAGTCAGAAAACTGCTGACTGAAATAGATAACGGATCTAGAAAAGCCTACAGATGAGAAACTGAAAACTTTCAAATGCCTTGTAAGACTAAAACCATGTCAAGTCTTTTTGAGTGATATACTCCAGATTCTTAAGGAAAGGACTAGGCACAGATGGTGACTGGATCTGTTGCTCAAGCATGAAGAAATAACTTTGGAGTAAGAATGAAATGTTACAAATTGCTAGACATTTTCTACTAATGCTGCTTAAAAAAACTCCAATAGCTGACTTGATGTAGTGCTGACAATAGCCTGTACAAGCTGTACTTGGTGCCTCCAGAAGTCCTTACCACCAGCACTCGGACAGCATGATTCTATGAATCTATAAAAGCTCAGCTAAGCCCAGGTCATACCTGCAGGAATGTTGCTTGGTCTGTCATCCCCAACTCATTTTTCTGCAGCTGCTTACTTCTCATTGTAGCACTTTGAACTTGTCTTTCTTGATGGGCATCTTATTTATTTCAGTGATGCATCCTAATTCATCACAGTCATTTTGCATTCTAGCCTTGCCCTTCAGAAGGGTATCCTTCCCAGCCTGCCAATATGTGCAGTCTTATCAAGGTGTACTGCAGACACCATCACTCAACTAATTAAAAATCAAGTACTGCCAAAACAGGAAATAGCCCTGCAATAAACCCTCCAGTTTGATAAAATCCCATTTTAAGGGAACAATTTGCTAAATACATCTTCAATATTGCGGTGTTTTATGTGCATGTGCCTCATGGGAATGCATCTTCGGCCTTCCCACTAGTTGAACCTGGGGCATGGAGCTGCAGCAGCATAGGTTTTCTTGGATTGTCAGATATGGCCTGATATTTTAGCCTGGAAATAGGTACCTGAGGACTTTTGCAATGCATAAACATGTCTGAAAGTGGCTGAACACCCCTTATGCTGTTAGAAACAATCAAAGATGAAATGAAAGTCCCCTGCAATTTAATGATGCAGATGGCACTTCTTATTTATATGACATCACATTAGATATATTAGATAGAACTATGGCCTCTCTATAACCTTCTTTCTCCTTTGTGTAAAGTAAATTAATATACCACATCTAATAATCAGGATTGTAAGGAAAGCCAGAGCTAAAGCACATTGTGTTCAAGAACTGGTTACTGTTTACCTAACCCTTCACTCTCTGACTGTCAATTCACATAGAATATGTGTCTGAGAAAATGTACTGCTTGATTTGTTACAGCTAAATCCTGGCAATATTATTTAATTACTTTTTTTTTGCATGATATAGATATGTCTTTTCCAACCATATCTTAGATGTGTTTGCACAGCTCTGATGTCTGTACTGTCTGAAGAAAACTGACACTCATCTGCACTTCTGCTGTTTTGTTCTTCATTTTAATTGGGGTATTGTTACTGCTTTTTTCTTTCTTCTCTCCTTTTTCCTCACTATTGTTCTGGCTGGTATATTACTTTATTATATTTTTTTTTTAATCTGCCAGATGTCTTCATCATCACCATCCAATTAGAGTACAGTCGATGAGGATATCTGAAGACTACACACGAAGCATGAATTATGTTTGAACTATAAAATGCTTTCTGCAGCACTCATAGAATATGTCTTTGGATCTATATGACTGCAAATACTAAAACCTCATATATAGATAGAATAGAGCTCTAAAAGTTTTAGGTATTTCTCTGAGATTCTAAAGCCATGGAGTTCACACTTAATATTTAAAATCGGGATTTGAATATACAGGACATTATATAACAACTTTTCTTTCACCTAAAATTATTGCATTTTCTAATATCTCTAACATTTAATATCCTCTGTTACAATACTTCCAGCAACTCTTTAGGAAATTTTCCCTCTAAGAACACTTGTCTAATACCCCTTTTTTCTGACATTGAATCAACCTGTCTCTTCACATTTTCATTTCAGTTTTGCACTTTATGATTCTAATCCATAAAAACACCTTTATGAAAAAGTTTTCCAACTTGTTCCTTGCAGTAAATAAAAATTGCAAAGGTGTTCAGCACTCTACCAGAGCGAGAAGTGAAACTAGCATCTTAAAGCACACCAAGTTGGGGAAGATATGCACTCCTTGTGGGGTTTCCTAATTCTTCTAATTTTACGCTGTGCATCACACTGCTCATTAGACAACGTGGAAAATACCATAAAAATCTTAAAATTATATTAAATAGGGAAAAAATAACCTTTAAATCAACTATTCAGTCTAATAACTGTGGGTTTGTAGACAGAAGCATGCTATAGATGTATAGTGTTACTTCTCACTGTAGAAACTGTATTTGAAGACAATGTAATTACTACATATATAAACAACTGGAAAAACACAAAAATGAAAGAACAATGTGCTTATCTCATGCCATGACAAGCTTACTGAGGCTTTAAATGAATATATATATTTATGAAATTGCCTTTGACAATTCACAAGATCTGATTATGTGGCAGGATGCTCTGACAAAGGATTTGATTATATGGTGCACTGAGCTGTGGCTAGTAAATAATAACCTTCACTGTTCATGCTTCTACTTGTTATTGGTAGAAAAGTGGCACAGTATTGAAAACTAATAAGTACCATAAGCAAATCAATTACTGAAGCAGGACATCACGTACCATTTGGAAAAAGCAAATAGGGTAAGCCGTTTTACTTCCACTGCATGAAGAAATTTTATAAGTGGCTGCAAGTGAAATATAGATCCTTATGCATGAGCCATAAATAAACCAAAGGGAATAACCCAGGAAATGATGTTGTGTATTTACTTTAAAACAAACAAACAAACAAACAACAAACCAAAAATAAACCAAGAACCAGACAAAACCCTCCACCCAAACCTAAGAACCTTCTTACCACTGTCCTAAGCAAAAAACTTTTAATGATAACATCTACAAGAATGACACAGTCAATGCCTTGGCCCTGATGGTACTCTTCAGTCTTACTGTCCCTTTTCCCCCTTTCTTCCTGGTCACAGGCTAAGACCATATATTAACTCAGCCCAAGGTCCTCAGTCCCTCACCATGGACCTATCTGGCAATGGGAGAGGTGCTACCCGGGGAGTTGTCAAATTTGAATGGATGTTAAATATACTCACAACATCATATTGTAGTCTTCTTCTTCAGCAGGTGCACAGGTACAGGCCTCCAGAATAGTTAGGGCATGGAGTCTACAAAACCTGTTGACTTCAGTGGACAAAAATCCTGCAATAAAGAAATTTTTACGTAAACGGAAACCTTCTGCCATCATGTCACAGCATACTTTGCTTCATACTTACCAGCACTTACTCACTGGAAACTCAAGTAGTGTTCTATTTATACTATAGAATATAGAAAGGACATCAATCAGGAGTTATCATGCATACTATTAGATACCATAAAGACATTTTTTTACTCAAAATATTTTTCCTTCTTTTCTGTCCTCCAGAGAATTTTCCTTTTCTGTGAAAAAAATATATTTTATGAAATGCTGAGACTGGAAATTTTTTATCAAAACATACCAAAATTGACTAAAATTCTAAAGGCAAAAAATGTATTTAAAATGCATTTAAGGCTTTTCATTCTGGACAATTCCATTCTGCAGAAGAAACTGAAATTCTTTTTCCTCAAGGAAAACTCGAAGGAGTTTTACATAGAAAACATACAAGGCTTAAAAAATCCACCTGCTGAATTTATTAAAAGGGTCTACAGTTCTTTTATAACTTGAGAGAGTCCACAGGTAAAGATGCTACACACATTTCTCAGGAGGTCAAAATAACACGCTTTTACTGGCAAACTTTAGAAAATAAGGGAACTTGGCAAAGGTCTACAGGGCAACATTCAACCAAATTAGCATTTCACAAAGCATCAACTCAGAAAAATCCAGCCCATCCAACTTTGCGTTACCCAAATATCAAGAAAAGAGTGTCATGGTTTGAGATACCCAAAAATCCAATTCCCTAGTCCAAGCCCCCTCCCACATCTCAACCCAACGTGAGATGGGTTTTCCAGACACCACACGAGACTCAAAATGGAGGGAAGGGAATATATTACAATGACTGTACAAAATAAATACTACAATACATTATATACAATCTTAGCTATCTCTACCATGACACAAAAGTATTTACAATGGATCAAATTTCTTCTCCCCTCCAAATAAAATTCTAGGAGGGAAGAAGGAAAGATTCTTTTCACTTTCAGAGCAGCATTCTCTTTTGAGTAGCAGTCTATCTCTCTCTCTTTCGTGCAGCAGCTGTAGCTGGATCTCTGCCAGTACACATGAGGGGGTATCCAAGCCCCTCGACCCATCATCTCCACATGAGGGGGTATCCAAGCCCTTGGCCCATCATCTCCAAGCGAGGGTCTTCTCTTCCATGGGCTACGTTCACCTGGACAAGGTCATCTCACCACGGTCATATCAACAAAGCTCAGGGGTCTTCGTGACGGTCTGTATCTTCAGGGGATTCAAGCCCCTTTGCAGAGCTCTGTGCTCTCTCTCAAGCAGCGGGAGGGCCAAGGTCACCCCCTCTGCATTCCTTCTCTGAGCTTTTCAGCTCTTTTCTGCAGTGTTGCTGCAGTTTTAGGACTTCCATTCAGTAGGAGTCCATCCTCTCCACTTAGGAAATGTCACAAAAGGAGTTTGGGAGTTTTTGATTCAGTTCTTACCCCAGAACTCTGTCTCTGTCTGTAGAGCTTAGTCTTGTTCTCTCTCTCTGCTACTGGCTCTCTTTCTCTCTCGAACAACTCTGTGTCTTCTTTGGCTGCATGCTGTTTGCTGCTCCTTATCTCTTCTGGCTCTCTGTCACCGTTCTCTGGACACTGCTGCTGCTGTTTCTTACAGTGGAGAAAACTTCTTTAGCTTTCTAGCTACAAGTACTTAGCCCAGTTTTACACTGTTCCAAGTCCCTGCAGCCCCCCAGCCAGGGCTGGGGGGGAGGGCAGAGCCTTCCAGGGGGGCTCCTGCCTTTTCTCCTTGTGGCTCTACAACACGACCACCTCTCCAACCACAAATACAACTACTTTCTCTTCCGGTCTGCTTGTGATATGTTTATATTTTGCAAAAGCACTCATTGGTTAAAACTTTAAGGGTCATCACCCCCTGGGGTTTTACCATTTTATAACTTCAAGGGGAAAACTGTTTCCCCCCACCACAAGAGATTAGGAGAAAAAAAAGAAAGAAAGAGAGGGGAAAAGAGAGAGTTATAGCAACTGCCTTGTTTCCATGTGTCCAGACAGTAGAGCTGTGACAATATGGAGGCCTCAGGGTGTTGGTTTTATTTGCTCTGGACTCTGGTGGCCACCCCTGCCAGGTGGGTATTCTAGTGTGCCAACCATACGAGGGCTGGGTTTGGGGCTCCAGGGTAGGGCGTGGGGCAGTGCTCCTGGTGTACCAGTGATTGACATCTGCTCTGGGGCTGGCCAGAGAGGCTCCAAGGGGCTGGGATATGGAGCAGCGCACCATTCCACCTTTGTGAAACTCAACCTGCCCCTTCTCCCACACACACAGTTGAGTTGGTCCAAGCAAATAATTAATAGAATAACCCAGTGTCTCACAACAACTTTGATTGCTTTTTCATCTTTCAGAGAAATGGCAGCTGCCTTTTGAAACATCACCTAATTTTAGGTTTATATTTTCAAAGATATAACACAAAGAAAAAGACTGTATACAGTAGTTGTATTCAAACAAACAATATTTTGTGAAGTGTTTCCATTTATAGACTGAGCACAAGTTCACATCTCTGTAAGATGCAATACAGTATGATTTATGACTACAAAAGATAAGATTATTTCAACTGATTTATTGAATTTAAAATTAAGAATGCATGACCTACAACTCACTCTTAACCAAGACAAGAAAAAGGATGGCACAGCTCAGTTTTACCATGGTATAGAAAGATATGTGGATCACTCAGCAGAGAAAACAAGATTACAAATGACCCAAGTAACATAAATGTGAATGATCCTTAAGAACACTGCAAAGATTTTCTTGAAAGATGTAAACCATTAGAAATGGTACATGCATCAACATGTTCAACAGAGTGGAGATTTCCAAGACCTTCTAAGTTACTACCATTTATGGGGCAGGTACAGCATAAAAGGAAATTCTTAAATCTGTAAATTAGGTACTTGTGCAATTGAAGTGCTTAGATTCTCTTAGAGTGAGACCAGTCACGTATTAGACTTGAAGAAAGACATGCATTTTAAAGTGATTTTTCTTCATAGTCTTGGCAATTTCTCCACTTACTCTAACTGATGTCTCTCTATAAATATTACTATACACTAAAAATTATTCAGAATACAGATGCAAGAGTATAGCAGGGATGGAAGAGTAGAGGACTTTTCAATGGTTTCATGGTAGTATTGGGAACTAATTTACATTAAAAAAATAGGTGAGAGAAAGAAATACACAGATTGTGTTGAAAAAGTGGATTTTATCCTCTTCAAAACCAAATGTCTCAAAGAAAGAAAGCATTTTGATATACCTGCTTTGTCCCTAATTTCAAGGGGACTTCCAATACTATAAACTATATAGAAGCTTGGAGAATTATAAAAATAGTGGTCAGAAGGATATGACAGTGAAAAAAACCCCCAAAACCAAAGAACATGGAAAAAAAGAGGAAAGTCTAAAAATTCACAAAAGAGTAGAATGTTATAACCAGGAAAGAAAGACAATTAAGGAGGCAAGGAATTTAAGTAAGATGAGAGGAAACAAGAAAAATTAAAACAAATCAAGCAAGAGAAACATTAAATAAATTACCCATTTCTTGGTTACTTAACAAAGTAGTTAGAAGTATAAAAACAATAAATAATAGTAAACTCTGAGAGCATGAAAGTTCTAGGGATTAACATACAAAAAGCAGTCATGTCTATTTATTATGTATGTGTTCACAGCTCTGTGTGGCCATAAGAGACTTCTACATAATTTTTCATGGTGACTTGTGCCATCTTTCAAGGAGGCTGGCAAGAATTTCTTTGAAGGTTTTAAAATCAATGCGAGTAAAATCCTTACTTCACTACTGTCTACCTTTGAATATAGTTATAAAATCCACATTAAAAAAAGAAGGCAGAACCACTCCTTCCTGTTTCATAATGCAATAACGTCTTTCTAATAAAACAGACACTAAACTTTGATTTTCTGAGTTTTACATGTTCTTGCCTCTTGCATTCTCTAGATCACCTGAATGTTTCATTGCAGAAGTGATACTGTGACTGCATCCATGGTAAGGTTGTATCCATAACTTACAAAACACTAACACTTCATGCACAAAAATGGTTCCAGAAAGTTTTGACCTCTCAGACTTTGAGGATCAGCTGCAAAATACATGCCTGTTACTACTTTATGAAACTTCCTTGTAGGTTTATTCCTGTTTCAGTAAAGGCTGGTTCTAATCTGAAACTGTGAGCCTAGTTATCTATTGCATGCTCACACATTCTGGTAGCAGATGTTGGGGAAACACTTGAAAGGAAGAAAAAGCTTTCTATTTTTAACTGAGTGAATTTCAGAACAGAGCAAACAACACATGGACTTTTAATGATAATGTTTGCCTACAGTAAACACAGTGCACTTGGTAAGTCCTGGTTTTATTTGGGTTGCATATATATAATTTCTAAAGTATATTTTATAAAATGAAGAAAATTCCAATGAAGTACATTTGTGAATGAGTAAACAATCTAAGGATGAGGGAACAGATAAAGAAAAAATAGGGATTTTTTTCCTTTTTTTTTTTTTTTTTTTTTAACTTTGGAAAATAGGATTTGAGTGCTGAAGCCAAAGTATAAAGGAATTTTCAGTGTAGTGATTTAGCCATAATTCTCTTTGTATTCAACTTAGTAGAGAAGCTCTGGAATACCAAATATTCCCAGAATCTGAAGCTCTGGAATACAAAACATTCCCAGAACCTGAAGTACAACAAAGTGACAACTAAAAAAAAAAAAATAAAAAATTTTAAGAGCATGTACTAGACCTAAAGCTGAAAGGATGCTGGAGAAGTAAAAATAATTTATCCATCCAGGCACAAACTCTTTTAACCCTACTTTATTGGACCTATGCAACCAAAAGGAACTCAAGAAACAACTGGCTATATTATCCCATCAGAGAATGTTCCAAATAGAACAAATAATGAGAATAAGAAAGCATTCTACTTCAGAATAACCTGTTGTTCAAGTGATTGTCCTTTGATGTGAGACTGTCTCTAGTCTAAAATTATTTTAATTAGAACATATTACAAAATGCAGTGACCAGATTACTTTGGAGTAGTTGTGTCCTTCTAAAAAGAACTACTTTAACCAAAGAAGTTTTTTCTGTTTTATCTAAGTCGTAATTTTAGAAGGAAGAACCAAGAATACTCTTCAGAGCAAAAGACCTTCATCTGAAGTCAGCTGTTATTGCACCATTTAGTTTTACTCCAATTCTCCATAATTTTGAACTTAAAATAAAATATAAGTGCAGGATGCAGTTTTAATTTTTAAATCTTGTGCCAGGACTTGGACTCAATGATCTATGTAGATCCCTTCCAACTTAGGACACTCTATGTGATTCTGTCTGTGAAAATGATCTCTTTTCTTAAAAGAAAAAAAAAACCAAAACAACAGAACAAAACAAAAACCTCACCAAATTAGATGGTTTATATTCAAAGAAACAAAATATTGTCCTCACTTTTCTGGATGCTTTCTGAGAAACTTTTGCCAAACTAACCAAATCTTGAGGACTATTTAAAGTTTCCTATCCATTGATCCATTGATGACCTTTCAGATTTGACCCTGAGATGCTGCTGTCTTTGTAAATATGCCAGAATCAGAGAATAATTGCATTCATGCATTTCTTTCTCTGTGTACTGCATTGGTACTTCATGAAAATTCATTATGTCCTAGAGACAGCTATGATTTTTTTGGTTATGAAAAATTATATCTCAATGACTCTGTGTGTAGACTGTAATCTTAAGACAATCAATACAATATATTGTAGTAGGAGGGCCCAAAGTTCAGTCCAGGTTGATCTCTGCTTGGATGAGTATACTACAGCAAGTCTTTTCTCACAGCTCTGAGAAGTCCTTTAGTAAGTCAGATTATTTCCATTCTAACAAATCCAGATGTGAAGAAAAGAGCTTCTTACTGGTACTATGGTCAAAATATCAGCTCAGAGGGAAAATGTGTCATTTAGGAATGATTTCCTTAGGAACTAGAACCTTCTGTGTAAAAAATTATATATGTTGGTGCCTCATATTGAAATTGATATTATATTAACTATGCCTCATATTAATTGATGTAATTGGTTCACATCCTGCAGAACCTTCAAGAAATTAATTGTGGTGTTTTTGTGGGAACTATCTCCCACTTAAAGCAGTTTATATTGCATTTTTTGCCAGTCACAGTATAATCAGAGCTCAATTAGATTTTCTACCTTTCTCTGAATAGAGTACAAGTCACTAACATTTTCACCACTGAAGGGTGATAGTGCATTTTTCTGGCAGCAGGGGTGCAATAAAGTATTTGGAAGATAATGACCACAGACTATTACTGAAAACACCTAGATAATCTTCTAAGTTTAAATTAATAATTTTTATCTGACAGTGAGAAGCTCACCCTGCTAACATACCATTCAGCAGATGACACAATTTAACATAGAGATGTCACTCCAGAACATATAAGTCATATCTAGTGATAATTAGAGATAATCTGGTGATAAGCCCTGTTTATTGGTGATAAGACCTTCACCACTGAGCTTTTTGTTTGGTTGCCTACTTTTGTTGACACTATCAGGTTTGTTTGTAGTATTCTTTAGTTCACCAATCCTTCACAGCTTCAATTAGTTGATCTCTCCAAAGTGTGATCATTAAAAATTATTAGATTTGTACCTACTTCTCTTCCTCCTTTTTTTTCCTAATTCAAAATTTTTGCATATTGCTTGTGCTGTCGCATAAAATATGGACTGAGACTGAGGGAAATCAAGAAAACCATTTTAGTCAGAAAATCTTGCAGAAAATTCTGCAAGAGTGGGTCTAACTTCCACTTTTTTGTCTAGATATAATCAACTTCCTGATCAATCAGTTGAAGATTTTCTTATGAATACTCTCTTGATCTTAAGGTCCCTAGATTGAGTCCTTTTGTATATGAAAATATTGAACAGTTTGTGAGAAAAAAATGAAACCAACTTTGTGTTTATGTTCATCTGAATTTTTGAGGAAAAAAACAAGCTTTTTGACTTAGAAGAGACAATCTGAACTTTATAATTTTGGAACAGAACTGAATGCTAAGGAATATTTTAAGTTAAATAAAATAAGTTTAATTTTATAAATCAGTCTGAGGTTAAATTAATTTTAAGAGTTAGCAATCTAGAACTATACATTTATTCTCTTTTTTGAGATGGGGTGGGTTTTTACACGTAGTTTTTAAATATTAGAATATGATTCTTCTATCTGTCATGAAAACAGGTGTCCCTTCTGTTGGTGGATGATTTTAACATGCACAAAAGAGTTTGTCACGTTTGGAAAGGTCTGCAAATTTGGTGGTAATGGAAAGTCATAGAGAGGAACACATACCATTGTGTAATTTTTTCCTCATCCAGATATATGGCAAACAATTGTAGTTTCTACTTTCCTTGCCTTTTATTAGTTTTTTAATTTGTTTTAAGTTTTACTTTCAATAAAGGCATTTGTATATGACATTATTAACCATAACATATGAGTGCAAAATAACTAGTCAGAATTGCTATCCCATATTATACTTATTCCTATCTGTTCTTTATTATTTTTGGAACAGGTGGAGAACATAGTAAATTTCAGCTCTGATTTCATAAAAACAACCCATATTACCAAATTTTTAAGCAGATGTAGGTTGAAATAATGATTTGCTAATTTGTTGAACACCTTCCATCATGCTAGCCATTGCTCTGAACCTACACATTACTCCATATTGTAGTTGCATAGATATGTACAGACTTTGAGAAAAATAAACTGCATGATCCAGAACAGCCTGAAATACTTTCCAATTAGAAATAGTGGGAACATGTGTAACATACTTTTCTTCCAAAATTATTAAAAATGGCATTCCCACATGCATTGGCCATACAGTGGGAATTCAATTTCCATTTTTAAACCTGTATCTTTTATAAGATTAAATTTTGAAAAAGAACCACTTAGAATCTAAAAAATAAAACCCTCAATACTGGCAAAAGCATTTTATTAGTTTCAAAGATTTTTTCACATTTTTAAGTGAAAGTATTTCTGCATGACAGGCTGAAGTGCAAACATAAGTGTACTTTCACTATGGGAGTATTTTTAATTTGGAGAGCAAAAGCAGAGGCTGAATTTTTACCTTACTATTTGACCACTTTTTGGGAAGGAATAGATGACATTTCTGCTCTAAACAAAAGAGTGAAGTTTGAAACTGCATTGCTTTATCAAGAATAGCTAACTACTCAGTTACCAATATACATAACCAGAATCCTCTTACCTATGAAGGCGAGAAGAAAAGCTTTAAAGTGTGAGACTCATTTCTGTACATGAGTTACCTAAAAGACGGAGTGTTGATAATTAATGAAGAAAAACTGGTTGGTACACAAGCAGCTCTGTTACTCATAACAAACACACTTAATTCCTTAATCCTCCCAAAGCATTTGCCAGTGTCTATTTTGAGAACCTTGGACAGTCAAAAAGCAGCACATGATCTCACTGATGTATTTGAGCTAATCATTCAACTACATGCATGAGCTGATCAGCTGTCTATGTACATGTGCTATATTTGCTGGCTACTGTAGGCCAACAGATACTGGATAACTCTACAAACCTTCTTTTTGTGATCACTAATTCATATTCTTAATATAAGTGGGATAAAAGAGACTTCTAATCCCATAATTTAGTTAAAACTCAGCAAGCTGTTCGATTGTTATTAGGCAGGGACTGAGAAATAGACCAATTAACCACAAACACAACCAATTTAGCCTTTCCTTCTTAGCCTAAATGCTAAAAAATATCTAATCCAAAAGCTTTGCAAAGTAGCCAAGGTTGAAAATCTAGAAATAGGCATGAATTTTTGACTATGCTCTTGAATCTTTTCTTCAGGTGTCCTAGGATCTGTTCATGAACTGTTAGTATTATAATTTATAAACCAAGTTTCCTAAGGGATAATTTACCTTTGATTTCTTCCTAAGTATTATTTTGAATACTGTGAAGCAAATTGTTACTGAATTCATACCATAAATAGGACAAGAAGTCCCAGATCTTATGAATCATGCTGTAAGCACATAAAAATCCATTTGAAATCATGGAGAAAGATAAGTCCTTAGCATATTAGAAAATCAGACATAGAAAGTGTCTGATATTTCAATTTCTGAGAAAAAAATATATTTTGCTGTTCAAAGACAACCTGTAATCAAGTTTCAGTGGTTTTCTTTGGGGATTGGGGAACATCTAAGCATTTATTGAATCTGCAGTTGATCGGAACCAAACATTTAAGACATTGTATTAAATGCATTGGGCATTTGCAATGCATTACTTTCATTTACATATTTTTGTTATAAGTGAAAAACTGAGATGTCTTGACAGGCCTGATGTGTTAGAGAGTAGAATAGGGACATTTGTATAAAGCAGCAGGGATTTTCCTGCCTTTTGTACTTTTAAGTGAATGTTCCTTAAATTCCTGTCTGTTCTTGGAAGTTGCGAGGAATAATTCCACATACACAATGCTGAAAAAAGTCACAGTATGTTCTCTTTAAACATCAACAATCTTTTTTGATTGTAGATTTTTAAATACTCCCTTCTTTCTTTTTTACTTTTTAGGTCATGATGACTCTTCTGGTTAACATTTTACTTTTTAATATAGTTTCATACTGGTATTTAACACAGCTTAAGAGTTCTGCACTTGTCAAAACAACATAAATCTGCAGTATACATGATTTTTTAATAAATGTTTAAGTATTGTCAGCATCAACAGGAAAGGGAGTGACAATGAAGTATAAAATAAAATACAATTTTTTTCTTAAGGGCCATCTTACTTTAATACAGTAATAAAAATAAAATGACGATATTTTACTTGAAATGAGGAAATATATGTCCTAATAGGTGATGGGCCAAAGCAGTAATAATTTTAATCACAAAAGACACTTAAACAGCATGATCCCAGACAAATGTATCAGAATCTTTTACTGTGTTACTGGCTAAGCTTTTGAGGTAGATTATTGTAATGAGAGCAGATGGTCTCAGTTTATGCCTTTTGTTCTGCACGATTATTGATGTGGATGCTAATATGAGACAATAAGTGGGCTATTTTTTGTTTATAATTGACACTAAATGGGTAATATTGAGGAAGCATTATGACTAGCTGACAGATTCAAATCCATGTAGTCCTTACTAAAAATTGTGCTAGTTCAAAATGCTGTAGCCAAATTACCACCATAATTATCCACACACAAAAGAGAAGTAGAACAAAGAATCAGTAGGGAGAAAAATCTTTAAAGAGTATTTATGGTCTACAAAGTACCATAGACAGGGCAATTTCAGAGACAGAGGTGACATTCAAGCATCCATCCCTTTTCATGTACTCATAGTTGTACATGCACCCTGCCATGGGCACATACCCTTCCCACACATTTGTTTTGGCTCTCCTGTGTACAGATACCTGCTGGGATACACAGAGTCAGTCTCTGTGAGCACCAGTTTCCACCCAGGAAGACCAAGTTTTTGCCCTATTAGGGCTGCACCTTCTTTGTATCTAATAAATAGCAGGATGAAAGCAATCCAGCCTTGTTAATAGTCAGTAATGTTATTTACTTTCGTTTTAGAGTTGTTAATGGTGAGCAAATGGGAATCAGGAAGCTTAAAGGTCTTCTGCTCTTGTTAGTCTTTTCAGTAGAGTACACGTTTTCTTGTTTTTGTTGTTTTATTTTTGTTTGTTTTTTAAGGCAGCATTTAATCTGTACAACATTATAATTAGAAGTGAGAATACATTCCTTACAGATATAAGGAATACAGTTTGGGAAGGTTTCAGGACCAGGTTTAACTAACATCTGTCAGAAATGTCACTGGGGGAGCTAATCCTGCCTGAGGCATGGGAGATGGACAAAATAATCTCTTGAGGTTCCTTCCAAGCGCATTTTCTGTAGTCAGTTTTGACCAAGAAAACAACCAGTGAATTTAACTTGGTATTTGAAGGTTTTAGTGCATAAGTGAAATCTGTAATACCTTCTAGATTCGTACAAGTTTGGGCTAGTTCAAAATTACTGAGACACAGACATTAAGCGTGCACATACATTTGTTACATGCACCTTAATTTTCTCCTCAACATCAGTTTTAAGATAGTTACAAGATATTAGCTGCTTGAACTGGATCTACCCTGATTTTAGCAGTCTGCAATGAATAAAAAAGGAGTCTTTTAAGCAAAACTGATGGTGTTCATATCAGCAGAGGTTTACTATTGCTATTCGCTATTTTTTTCACAGATGAATTTTTTTACTGATGAAAGAAATGGTGCTATTCTGTATTTTATAATGGAGGTGGGCAATAGAAGTTCTAAAAATTTTTAAAATATGCAGATAATCATTAGGACATTTTTTTTCTTTAGGAAATATCCTCTTTTCCTCAATATATTTTAAACTGAGAGAGTCAATGGACTGTCTGAGAAGAAAGTCATCAGCTTGAGTTTTAGCACCAGGATGTTGCAAGGTGTTTAGATTCCACAGCCATGCATGAGTTCTAGATTTACAAAAGTCATTATAATAGCAATATTTTCACATGTTCTCTCTGTTATTTTGGAAAATCACTGAACCTGTTCCAATACTGTATTTTTGTTAAGGTGGATTTTTAACCTTGTTTACTTTAGGCAGAAGTGATTTTGGAAGAAGTTTTCATAAAAATGTGAGATACGTTATTTAATAGCTATAGAGAACCTTCTAATTTCAATTTAAAGTAACTTTTACTATAGCACATGCCTGTGGCAGTTATTTTGTAACATCACAAAAACACTTCACAGGCTTCTGATATTCAATCTTTCTGGCAGCTGGACACATTTAGCCTTCGTATTCTTAAGACAACTGTATATTTTACTAATTGTGCCATTCTTGTATGAAATTATACCTTAATAATAGTGTGCATTTACATTTAAAATCTCATCTTAGGCTATTATATACTTCTATGTTATCTTGGGGGATGTAAATAGGCAGAGCTCAGTTGAGTTCACTGAATGTTTGTCATTGTGCATCTGTTTGGTAACTAGTTGCTTATTTTCAAAGCAATATGTAATTTAGGAAGATCAAGACTGGAGTTTGTAAACAAATACTATATTTGCCTTTTCCTCAGATGACAGCTAAAATATACACAAAACATGAGAATGTTTATTTGTTATGATGAGACATTATGTACTGTATTCTAGAGAGAATTCAACTAAAACTGAAATGACACTATTTTGTTCTGCTGCATTCAGTTTCTGAACAATCCACCTGTAGGGTGAAAATTTTACATCAAGAGAATTGTTATTTGGCTTTGTGGTGAATGTGCTGTGATTTACCTTGTCCATATCTCGGTCTATTATTCCATAGGCCCTTGTGTGGTAGGGGAATAAGGTGGGGACAATTCATTGTCTGCCGTCACTGATTTTAGAAAGGTCTGTATACTTGTACTTGTAATCAGATCTTTATATTTTATTCCATTAAAAATCCCATCATTTTCATGTCTTAGTTGTTTTTCTTATTTGATTGGACTTTTGATTTTTAGGAGTTTGAGCATGCAAATGTTAAGATAAATTATATTTGTGTTAATGATAATGTTAAGATAAATATAATTGGTAAACATGATCAAATTTATTTGTAAATTGAAACTGAACTGTAGGTTAGTGATACAAACATGCCCTTATATTTCTTGTGCATATTTTTCCTCCTGACTATAGTGCAAACTTCACGTCATCCAAGGGCAGAATGACAGAAGGTTTACAGCTTCTCGCTTTGAATGAAAATTCACATATGTAATTTTGATATGTGAACTGAAAATTACACTCTTATCTATCTTTTGGAGATATCCTACATTCTTTTAAATAATTTCAAATCAATTAAGTCTTATTAAAATCTGTCTGTTTCAAATATTTTTCCCTTCGCATGAAGAGATCACTGTATAACTATTTGTATAGTATGTTATGTCACCTTCTACGTCAGAAGAGTTTAAATAATGTAATACATTCACTTATAACTGAACAAAATAAAAGGGAAGCTCCTGCTCTGACTTGGTTTGTCACAGGCAAGGAGAACAGATTTAAGACTGTAGCTTGTGAAAGGAAGCCTTCTGACCTCTTTTGAACATCCAGATCACATTTGTCAAAATTGGTTAGTAAAATATTTACATAGGTTATCCAAAAGAGAATAAGAACTATCCTGCATGCAATTTCCAGAGAAGGAAAAAAATCATTTTGAAGAGGACTGAGTAGATGAAATTATGCTGTTAGTCTAACAGTATTAATGTAGCAGTCTTTGATTATTCTTTTTCTACAAAATCTCCAGTGGACAGCAGTTACTAATGCTTTGAAAGTAACCTCAAATCTACATCTGAGTTTTTAACTGTTCTGATCTGTAAGTTGTTCTTACTTGATCAGCTTCTTTCATTTTTGATGGCTTTATAGAAGTGAGTCTTATCGAGCATGTATTTCTAAGCAGCGTATATGGATCTTCAACTACATTTTTACTTTTCCAAGAAGGAGCTTGGAGGTGGACAAGGTGGTCATAAGTCAGCAATGTGCCATTGTGGCAAATAGGCAAATAGCATCCTGGGCTACATTAGGATGAATGTTGCCAGTAAGTTAAGGCAGGTGATCCTTTGCCTCTACTCAGCATGGGTGAGGCTGCATCTGGATTGCTTCATCCTGTTCTGGGCTCCCCAGTACAAGAAAGTTATGTATATACTGGAGCAAGTCCAATGAAGGATCACTAAGGCACTGGGACATCTTTTGCAAGTGAAAAGATTGAGGGAACTGGGACTGTTCGGTCTGAAGAAGAGAAGGTTCAAGGGAATCTTATCAATGTGTATAAATAGCTGATGGTAGGGAACGAAGACAAGTGAGTCACCACTTCTCAGTAGTGCCCAGTAGCAGGACAAGAGACAATGGGTATATGAAATTACACCTAAATATAAGAAATCCCTTTTTTACTGTGAGGGTCACCAAACAAGTTACCCAGAGAGGTGGAGTCTGTATCTGTGGAGGTATTGAAAACCCAACAGAGTACAACCCTGGACAACCTGTCCTAGCTAGTCTTGCTTGAGCATGTGGTTTGAACTAGATGATCTCAGGGGAACCCTTCCAAACTCAGTCTTTCTCCGAACTGATGTTCTACACATTTGCTGTGTTCTTTACATTGCTCTTCAGTCTATCACTACAAGACATTTCCTTGGCAGTAGGGCATCTTTTACTGTTTTAGAGACAAATTTAGCCCTTCATGGTTTGCAAGTGTTTCTGTATGTGACAATTCAAATAAACAGTTGCAGAAACACTTTAGAACACACAAGGGTTTCAAAAATAAAAAGTTTCTACCACAAGTAGAAGACAATGTGAAACTGTTCTTGGTTAAAAAAAAAAAAAAAAGAGAGAGAGAAGAAAAAGCAGTAAAATTGAAAAAAAAAAAAAAGTAAAACGAACAAAATTATCTTAGGAACTTCTATGTTTTTTTGCTTTTATTCATATTTTCATATAATTGTGTTGTGCACTTGAGATTCAAATTCGACATTCTCTCTATTCAGCAAACTCTGTGGTACTATCCCTAAAGAAACAATTCATTTAGCTTATGCAAAGGAATTTCTAGTAGCTATGTGGTATTCTTTTAAAATATCATTTTATTTCCCTAATCCTTCTTTGACCAGAGACAGTTTATGAAGGGGATTTTAACAACACCTGTAAGATATATGTCTGCCATGAGACCTGGAGTGCTTTTCATCATGCTCTGGCTCCATTCTGACAAGCAGTAGTAGAGAGCACACAACATCCATCCTGATTTCCTGCAGAAGCATATCTGGACATCTTTGCAGGGAGTAGTGTATTCTCTTGGCTGGATGACAAGGGACGAGGACTCCAGGGCTCACCAGAGTGCACCTGTCCCAGTCAAAATATACCTGAGGCAGCCTAATTCTCTTTCCTTTTATTTTTATTTTTTGTTTACTACTCTGAGCATAAACCCACTTATTTAACAAAACAAGTCAGTCATTATAGTTTGATTTTCAATGGCTGAAAAAGCTGCGCTTTGCTTTGGAAAAATAAGATTTCTGAATTAGTCTCAGAATTTCATACCTCATACCTTATTTTGCATTTTATTTGGCAAAAATTAAGAAACACAATCCAAAACTAGTTTTTCTATAATAATTTTGAAGATTTTACAAATTAATTTTTTTTACATAGCTCGTGTTTAGTGATTCTGCCAAGGATCTAACATGCTGCAGTTTGTCTGAAATGAATTAACTCAAAACACAGCCATAAAAAATATTTGTTTGCTTTTGAGGGGAACTCTCTTGGATCAAAGTCCAAGACACACTAGAACATCTTCAAAGTGAGATATAGATACTATGAATTCCTAATATGTCTGTTTGTGACAAATCTTTGTATTTCACTATAAAATCTGGTCACTAAGAGGAATAAAAGAAAACCATCAATCTGAGAGAAATAACACTTCTGGCTTATGAAGGCTTTCTAACCAAACATCAAGCAGCTCCAGATGTGGATCAAAGCCTATTAATAAAATCTATTGCCTTTGTGTCTGTATTTTAACATCCTAATATCTTATTCAGGTAACACTCACTATGCTATCAAGACAAATATCTCTGTTTCAGAGATCTCTTCTTTTATTTTTCTAATACAGTTATGAAATAATTACCAGTTTGTATTACATTGAAAACTACGAGAAATGTGCGAGTGTGTGCTATGTATTACATCACATATACACTTGAAAATACCTAAATGTTTCCTGTTGATTTGAAATCCCCATATAGTTCATGAAGGCCTCTGACCATTATCATGCAACCTGTGTACTATTAATTTTAGTTATTACCATTAGCACCTAGAGAACTGTATGATGACCCCAGTTATGCAGGCACAGAGATTCTCTGGAGAGGAAGAAATAACCATCATTCTTTACAGATAGGACAGCACTGCACGTCTTTTAGACCATTGCTCAGACGTAGGTCTGCATGGAGGAGGAAGAGAGCAGCTACAGCTTCCCCTTGCCTTTGTTTCTTCCCCTAGAGCTGCAATTTTTCTCTTGTTCCTGTCAGTCATCTTTTTCAATGCTGCACATGTTGCAGATGCGTACAGTCCCTTAGGTATACTTAAGCAGGTATGGTGTGGTAGAGTGCAAACACTTCAGATAAAATCTCAAAAGGCATTTGGGTCTAGTGTTCCTACTGGCCTTTCAGTAGACATGTGATTAACAGCAATTAATTAAGTAGTTAAATTCCCTCCTATATACCAAAAGGGGAAACACTGTTAGGGATCCAAGAAGACAACTCATAATAGCCTGAAGAATGTTGGAGAAAGAGGGTCCAAAATTGTTTTTCCTCTTCTCTGTACTTTACAGACTTACCCAAAATGCTGTGTTACCTGGACACAAATATCAAACCTAGTTCTTTCCTTAGAAACCTGTGGCAACAGTTTCCAGAGATGAGCAGGCCAGCCTAGCAGCCTACCATGATCAAAAGAAGGGGTCCTCTTTCCCCCTGACTGACTCTCTCCGTCACTGCTACAAACTACATACTTTCCTGATCTATTTTACATCCCTCCAGTCCTCACCAAACCTGTTTATGAGACTGCTCAACTTGGTAACTCAGGGGAAATAAAAAGGACAATTATGGATTAATTAGCTTAATTGCTTTGTGGGATGTCATAGAATCATAGAACAGATAGAGTTGGAAAGGACCTTAAAGATTACTTAGTTCCAACCCCCTTCCATGGGCAGGGGCACTTTTCACTGACCAGCTTACTCAGAGCCACATCCAGCCTGGCCTTGAATACTACCAGGGACGGGGAGTCCAGAACCTCTCTGGGCAACCTCTTCCAATGCCTCACCTCCCTTGTAGTAAAGGATTTCTTCCTAATAGCTAGTCTAAACCTACCCTCCAGGCTGTTCAGCAGGCACTGGAGGGAGTCAGTCTCCAATGTCCAGAAGGCATTGGGGCAGGTCAGCATGGAAACATGGGAGGATGGAAAACCAAATGAAACTGTGCCTTTCTAAGAACTGCGACTTCAGATGCTCTGAAAACCTCAACCTAAGCTGCCTTTTTGAATAAGATAGAAGACAGCAAGAAGAAAGAGAGGGAACAGTTCCAGACTTGCAGATAATTTCTGCAGTTTATACAGCAAAAGGATCCTCAATCTCACATCACTTCCCTCAAATAGATTAAAAAGTGATTAAACAATGAGTAGATTTTATTACTAACTAATGTAATAATTATTATTTTTTAATAGTTATAATCAGATCTACCTTAAAATAGAACACATATAACACTTACATGAGATTTATATGAGTTAGTATTTGATTAGACCAAACTTGTAGTCCTTGAAGCCTGAAAATCAAATTAGATGCTTATAAGACTTTTTCGGTTGGTTTAATTTTTACCCCCACACCTAGTCTACCTATTTGCCCTACCTTGCAAAACAGTTTGCCACAGGCAGAGTGCTAACAACTAAGTTGATACATTGAAAAATATGCTTAATACAGCTCCAATGTGAATAAGAGACTGTACAGACAAATCCTAATGGGATGCGGTACAATTCTGTCTTTATTCCCAGATCAGGTACAGGTCATTTGTGTAGTTCCCAGCAACAGGGGAATGGTGTGGCAAATGATGATATGTCACCATTTCAGAACATGATCTCTTGTATTCAGTATTTCACCAAGGTGTCATCGCACCTAGACAAAGTCAGGAATGCTTGTGACCTTCATTATGTATAGACTTCAAGTCAGCTTATACTCTGAATGATGTAAATTGTGTTTCCAACTCTCCCTCCCTGAGGAAAATTTTCTATTTTGCTGGAAAGTTATTATTTCAGATAGTTAAAATAATTTCTTAGATAGTGGCAGTGAACCTTTTATTTAATTTGATTTTGTAGAAATGATTTGCCTCTTAGTGTTTTGCTTACATTACCAGCCAAACGAAAAGATTTTGAAAACATGTCAGCTTTGATGCAACATTTATGCCAGATGAATGGTGATTTTGGGCGACTGCTAATCAATTACTCTAACTTATTCTGGATTCCTGGTGCCCCAGGGGTGTTCATATAGTGCCATATAGAAGAAAAAATATTCATAAAACACAGTATTTGATGAAAATTGCAAAAATGTGGAGCTTCCAGATCTTGCATATTAGTGTTTTACTGTACCCTTTTTTTCTTTCCTATTACTGGTCTGTCTTATTTTATTAGCATAAATTAAATAAAATTTTGAATGAACATATTTGCAGTGGTTCTTCAGAGCAAACAAAATGAAATCTGTCAATTCATTTTGTAAATAGGCCTTGGTTACATTTTGCACTTACTCCATATTCATACTCATCTAAGAGGCTTTGCAGATGGCAAACTACATACAGATTGTTGAGAAAACTCTGGAATCATCATCTGAAAATACTCCCATAGTCACACATTCTCACTGATACCTCTGCATATTCATAAGCTTTTGGGAATTTGCACTGAGCACTTAATGTATCTCATCTACCTCTCCTCCCTTCTGCCCCAACCTGTGCAGAGACTGGATTGTCATTCATTTCCATTATTACAAGTACTCTTGTGCCTGAAGAATGTGCTTTATCTTCAGCAATCATATGTTGCCACACTAAATACATTGCACAAATATTTATGTAGAGAACACAAAACCTCCATGAGTATTTCCTCTTGTCTAAAGATGAAGAAAACTTTGACACAGCCTGAATATTTAAGTAGGGTAAATGGCTGTGCTGGAGAGACAAAAACCTTTCCCCCATAAATGTACTTAGCCATATACTATTGAAAATCAATTTTTTTGAATGGAAAGCCATAGTCTGGGTAGTTGTAGAAAAATCTGGATGCTCAGAAACCTATTCTGCGCTGATATTTTCACAGATGTCAGGGTCCAAGCTCTCTCTTCTGCCTGTGAGATGCCCATTATATGTAATGTTACTGTTATTTCTGGACAGTGAACATCATCACCTTACTAGGTGTACAAACAATGACACACAAAAGAGAGTCAGAGAACTACATTATGCATTTTTAATCAATTTTTATCTTCTTATATTGGGGGAAGGGAAAAGGTGTATCTGCATGGCAAAGGTTTTATCCCTGGTTTACAATGATATTTAAGTGTATGCTTGATGAAGCCCTCTCTTTTAGAGATTTTTCTCTTAAAGAATCAGACATAATTTTAGAGCACTGAGAAGGGAAATGTGGCTTATTTTTCAAGAAATTCAGTAAATTACAAATTCATCAACTATATTTTTTTTCATGCCAATGCATGGTTAATCTTGGTGTTTCTGTGGAGGTTTGTATCTGCTTCCAACTCACACTTTCTCAGTTTGCATCCCTCACTATGGAATTCAGATCACAGACCTTGTTTGTAAATGAAGCCTGGAACTGTCAAACTCTTAGCTGTATGTGGGATTTTATGTAAGTGTCCATTTGCAAGTGGATTGCTCAAACGTGCAAGTCACCTTTCCATGTAAACAATTGCCAGATCAGGGTCCAAAGAAAGTTTCGTGCACCAGCATCTTATTAATTTGTTTTGTTCTACTCCAACTTGGTGGATCACAGACTATGGTTGTGGACTTCCTGAGCAAGTATTTATTACGGAAAACATCAACACAGCTGAGCATGAACCTCCTAGAGTGACAAACACATTACCTTATTCAGCGTCTTCACCCTCTTAATTAATATATACTTATGCATCTGAAATACAAGGTTTAAAAATGTCAGTCATGCTCATTTATTATAGACCACCAAAAGCCAACTTCCTAAGAACTTTTCAACAGTATTTTTTTCAATATCATATTGACTTTGCAATAATCATACAGTTGATGGACCAACATAGGGATATTGGAAGATACATGTCTAGCAAATCATACACTATATTTGCCAATAGGTTATCACCTGTTAGCTTTTAGAAAATCTGCAGTGGGATAAAATTTCCTGGGCATAAAGGTTTATCTTGTTTAGGATCAACAAGCAATAGTGCAGTACAAGTTAATCTGCACTTCTATAATTTCATCTGATGCCCACTATACAAATAACAGAGGTTAAACATTGGTTCTTCAGATATTATACAGATGCTCAGAGTAGAGAAAATGGAAGATTGCAAAGGCTGAAATAGGAAGTTTATCTTCACCATCCAACTTCAGTCATCACACCATCTGAATTAGGAGCCTAGACTACTCAGTGATGACTCCAGAGAATGATGTGAAATACTGAGACTCCATTTTCATTTCCAGACTCCAGTACTCTGGAGTGCTTCAGGGGACTGATGGTAGAAGGTGCCCCAGCTCCTTGCTTAGGCACGTCTGTCAGATGGGACTGTCTCCTGTGTCAACATCATCAGTTGCGATGCAGTAATTTCTTTTTATTGCTTAGGTGTGTTTTGTGTGGTATATGAGTTGGTGAAGAGGAAAAGTAGAACTACAGCTCTATTCACTTGGAATAATTTGTGTCTTCTGGAGCTCTACCCCGCAGCATTCTGCAGCTCTGCATTTGTTACTCTGCAGGTTCCTGCTTTGTCCCTCAACTTGCTTTAATTCAGCATCATGAGGAAGACACTTCTTTAAAGAAAGAATTTTGTTTAATTTTCTTTTATCTTTCTTTTTCTTGAGGATTTCTCTTTGCCTATTCTGTTCACCTCTTCACTTCTAATACTGCTAATGACACCTATGCTATGCTGTACTGTTCATTTTGAAACAACTGTACCTAACAAATTCCAAATTACTTCTTCATTTCATTTGACCGTAGATATAAAGTATTTTTCCTTTTCCTCCAGTGTAAATATACTGATATCTATCTGATGTATTGATTTTTTTTATCAGAGCCTCCTCTCCAAACACATCAGGATAAGTTTTGTAAATTCATTCAGAACATTCTTAACTGTTGCTGGAAAGAGATAATTCAGTTAAGATTGAGATTGTCAACTGTACCCTCAGAAAATAGTTAGTTGCTAGTCATAAATCTTTCAGTTATATTCCTTAAAACTCATTCTCCAAGATAAATGCATTTTGATATAATCAAATAAAGTAATATCCTTACTTGGAATGGAAGTTCGGTAACAGAAGTGAACGCAACTGAAGGACTCTAGACAAAGGGAAATTGAGTAGTTCATATGGCAACAGGGAACGATAAGACGTATTTTGTTGCAATTGCAGATGGTGACAAGTTTTATATTCATATAATAATGCATATGTCTAAGAAGAACATCACCCACACTTGCCTCCTTATTCCTGTTTTGTGTATATGTGTGTTTACATCCCTCCTCTACAAGTGCCTTTGGAGATGCAAACGGAACTCTCATTTTAATAAAGATAATTGGTTTGTTTTTTTTTATACCACTGAGAACCTCTGTCTTCAAATTAGGTTCTCTGGAAAACTGACAGTTCTAAGATAACCTTTAGGTGGTCACGGTAGCAGCTACTTTAACAATGAAAAATTATCTGCTTCACTTAGAGAAGTGATATTTGTTCTACTTTTTGTATTTTTGACTAATTATTAAGGGTTCTGTGCTGAAGCAAGGTAACACAATAATTTGCAGTAGAATAGTTGATACTGAATTTTGCCAGTGTTTTGAGAAGGATGGTAAAAGAATTTGGAAGAAGAATGGGAAGAGCTAGTGATATTTTGGAAAGTGAAAATAAAAAGAAATGGACTGAGACTTAAATGGGTTTCTGGATTAAGTAAATGGAAAGGGTGGGAGACATCTGAATGGGGTTCTCTCTCTCTCTCTCTCTTTCTCTCTCTGTAGCTGCAAATGGTCTGATCTTGGAGTGCAAGTTCATTCCTGTCCCTCAATCACACTTTTCCTCTTGTTCCACGAAAAAAAAAAAAAAGGGCGGAAGTACTGGTCCACTCCACTCAAATTCCCATTATCCTGTAGGTGACTACCTGCACAATTTGGGCTAAAAGTACTTGAGAGAAGATAAGGAGAGATATTAACTTAGGATGTATTTTTTTAAAAAAGGAGAAAATAAAACAAAAAAACAACTTGGATATTTTCTGCTGCTGTCTCCAAAGAAATGTGATTTTCAAAGTAAGGGACAATTCTTCCTGGAGGCTCTCTGCTCTGTGTCTTTTCTCACAACAACAGCTGTTCTTTTCCTCATGGAAGCAACAAGATGAACCATGTTGTTATTGCTTTATTGTCCAGGTAGGAAAAATAGATCTGCATACAACGTATACTCTTCAGCTGCATCCTTAAGCAGAGACATAGTCAGTACCCCAGCTACAGTACTTAACAGCTTTGCCAACACCCACCAGTCCTAGTGCTCTGATATCACAGCTGAATTAGACTGCTTTTGTCCTACAGCCATACAAATGCCAGAGTGGAAAAAGGAATACTTCTAGAAACCTTGTAGGAAACAATAATTTAAAATGCAGTATTACAGTCACAGGGTTTCAGGAAAGGAGAAAGGTTTTAAGACCAATAGTGCCAGGGAAGGGACTGTGCATAAATAAAATAGAAAAAACTCCACTAAGTATTTAAAAGAAATGTCATGATTATACCTTTAAATGCATGTTCGTATTAATAGTAGCCCAGTAAAACATTTTAATGGGCAAACATGACTGGTTTGGGAGGAGTGCTAAGACAAACTACAAGTTATTAAAAATGAGGCATTGTTTTCTGTCTGGTTTATTTTGAGGGATAACACTTTTTCCCAGCATCAACCTGTATAGACAGCTGTGGACATATAATCAACAGAAAGGAAGAAATTGCTGCCTACCTGTAACTTCTATCACTTTACAACCTTAGCTACTCTTAATAACATTTATGTTCTGACCAATATAAAAACATCAAAGATCTGAAATGCTTTCAAATGTGAATTTAACATTTTTAATGAACTAAATTATAGATATGAAGCAGCTTTCTATCCCTATTGAAATCCATTATTGTGCTTTCCATTTACAGTATGTGTTTTTCACAGACAATCATAATGGACAAAACCAGAATTTTTCAGAACACACCCTGTAGATTCAACACACTCTGTTCTTTATAATGAAAATAATCTCTTTAGTTAGGCAAGGTATAGGCTTTTGACATCATTGTCAGTACATGGAATATGAACTTCAGTTTCTGTGGGAAACTGGGCAAAGGCAGAGAGATGGAGAGTATTTTTATCACAGAGCAAGTGAGATATATGCCTTGGTGAATTTTCAGATTACTAAGAATATTCATAATGAGAAGAATTTTATGGCGTTTTTTTCTTTCAGAAATACATCAGTATCTGTGTGAACAGATTTTTTTTTCTGGTAAAAGTAAATAAAATTACACCTCATTTACTTTCTTTCTCTCACTATATCTGACTGTAGGAAAAATTAAATAATGAGAATTTTGTTGTTGTTATTTTGTTGTTGTGCCTCTGACCTACTACCTGCTCAAACAACGCCTTTAAGTGTCTATTTGATTGTATGTGTAAATCTTGTCCTCTGATGGAGTTCAAAATCCCAAAGTTGTGGTATTAACAGAGGTTTCTCTTCTTGTTTCACTACCCAAATATATACATATATTTGATGAGAATATGATTAACAGGAAGATGCCAAAGGCCTGTTAGAGAATAACTGGACTAATAAAATGGTGCTATGGTTACAGAAACACTTTAGCATCTGTTTGAAATCAGTCACCGGTCTTTCCCAGACACTGTGCTTTGTTTGTCTCCCCATATCCTTTCCTTTCGGATGAAACTGAACAAGAACATGTTCCTCAGGAAGATGCTGAATATTATCCAGCTAGAAATGGTCACTTGGAAAACAGCGTCCAGCTGGAGTAGGTATGACATAAATGTGCAGAGAATGGATGCGAACTCTGCCACATGATCTATTTCATTCTGTAGGTGTGTCCCTCTCTGGGTTGTGCTATCTGTTACTGCAGCCTTAGTCTCTCTGTTTTGCAGCACATGGCAAAAACACTGAATCCTTACCGGATTTTTAGAGTCCAGCATACTACAACCCCTCAATCCTTATGGGTTTTTTTTGGCAATGTGCCTTCCCTCTGAACATGAGAGTACTGTAAACAAGAAGCATGTGTTTGAATTGTGGTACTATGAATATTCAAGGTACATAGCTCTAAGGAAATAAGAATTCTTTCCTTGTTTACTCAAAGCTCTGAAAATCCTTCTCTCTGAAGGAAATCTCTCATACATACACAGGTAATCTACAGATAATCAGATTTCACTGAATATTGATCTGATACCAAGGCATTCTGCTTAAAATTTTGTGTGGACATTCACTTCATATACAAAAATGAGTGAAACTACTACTACTCTCTGACTATTTCATATGGGCAATTTGACATAATATGGGAAATATTCGTAACATTCACGTTATGCTTCCCTGAAATAGTATAAAACAGCATACAAACTGTTAAATTATTTGGTTTAACATTATATAGAAAATAAACACTCTTAAGCTCCACAGAGAATAGTCATTTCTCATATTATTTTTTTTGGTAGGTCAGGTATTGGTTTGTTTATCTTTAATTATCTGTGCTATGACCTGAGATCATTAATTATTTCTCTGAAAAACAAGGTAGACCTCAGTGATTTTTCTCCTGACATAATAACTGTACATGAGAATATGAACTAATACCTAAAAATCTCCATATGAACATCATCCAAAGCTAGTTCTTCCCTATGGGTAATGAAAGCAGGGAGAAGCACTTCCATGCATGTGAGGTTCTTTGAGGTCTCCTTTAAAGAGTTTTTTAGTGGAATTTTTCGTCTTCCTTTCAAAAATATAGAAACAGAATCACTCAAATAATTGCTCCTTAGGTACTCCCCTGATCAGATTAGTTGGGAAAGGAAGTTTCTGATTCTGATTTAGCAAATGGCAGTCAGGTTTTTTTTTTTTCCTTCCTCTATTCACATAAATATGTTATTCAGTTTCATGTGAAATATTTCAATCCACACACACACAAAACAAAGAAACTCCTAAAGATAATAAAAAGGAATTAGATCATTTAATGCAAAAGCTCAATGCACTCACCCAACAAATCAAAAGGCCAGGTAAAGATTCCTCTGTTGCTCTAAAGGTTATTCAGATTTTCCTAAAAAAAAATTCCAACCTGCTCTATCAAATATGCTGTGATAAGGTACTCTGGATATCTTATAGTGATGTTCTCTGTCTTCAGATGAATTATTAAGATATATTCTGAAACAAGAACCAGAAAACAGGCAAATGGCTTTGTCAAAGACTATAGGGTCACATACATTTTTATTTTGACTCAATGAATATTTGAATATTTTATAAGCAGTTTAAAAGCTCCGCATACAAAGACTGCAGTTGCAAAGTGGAACGCCCATATTCTAATAATAAAATTATTTATACCAAGTGCAGCAATAATCAACAAGATATTGATATCATTTCCCTTCAGAATAAGTTAATAAGATACCTTCTCACATGTGAGAAATGCAAACTCAAATATGGTACTTTCACCTGGGCAAAGGGTCTAGTCATAATAATGGAAAGCAGTTGCTCTTGTTTCCTTGTGAACTAGAATCTATAAATTGATTTCAAACCAATACACTCCAGCAGGCTTGAGAGGAAGTCACAATTAACTCTAAACAACTTAAAGGATAACTAAATAGAAAACAGGAAACTAAGAAGAGAATGGAAATTATGCTAGTCACTTTTACTACATCAACTTTTACTACAATAATAAAAAATTTAAAAGTGCTTTCATAATTTTATTCTGCTTTGACTATTATGATTCATCTTTAAATACTTTCCTTTAAAGTCTAGCATATTTTGAAGCACTAAATTCAGGCACTAAGACCACAGAGTGGTACCTAGGTACTCATCTCATTAGAAATAAATTTTCATAAAACGTGCTCTCAGATCATTGAGTATGCAGTAAACCATAATCTTACTTCCATATTGTCTTAGACTTTGTCATATATCAGTTTTCTTTCTTCTAGTGAAATCTTTCTTATTATATTGAGTCACAACAAATTTTTATAAGTGATATTTTTTTAGTGTGAGATTTCTTTCTGATAAAACATCAGGCTTACTGCCAGGGGCTTCTTAGTGGTTTTCTCTTTTAGTAATATGTTTTCTAAATAAGAACTTCTGTCTCACAGTCACTCTCTACTTGTAGGTTGAACTGATTTAGTTTAATTTCTAAATGCCAAATTCTCTCAAGAATTCTCATATGTTTCTGTACAAGTGTTGAACTGATTTTCCTAATCTCTCGGGGAAAGCCGTGGTAATTCCACCTTTCCCAGTGTCATTGAGGGCTGCTCAGTCCAAAATAGCGTTACCAGTGTCCTCACTGTATGTTAACACTTCTAGAAATACAACCTACATGGGTTAAGATCCACTCTTCACTACAAAAATATCAATAATATCTACCTATGACTTGATGAAAATATCCTTACTGCCTGTCATTAATGTTGTAATCTTCACTGCAGTTAAAATATGCATGAACCTAGAACTGCAAATTAAATATGCTAATACATGGAAACGCATTTTAAAAGCCAATGTTAAGCAAAAGTTATTGCTAACACCCTACTTAAATGTAAAGAAATATATTTAATTTGAAAATTTTCAAAAATAAAAGAAATTTGTATACAGAAGTCTTTCATGGACTTCAGGATGCTGATAATATTTTCCAAAAAGATCATTTGGGTTTGTCTCCAAGAGCAAGGGCAAACTTCTTGGAAGAACACCTGCTTGTATCTTCAAAATGCCAGCCCAACTTCTGTTTACATTTCTTCCTCTGTAGCTGACCTCTGTTCCTGTGACTTCTTAAGGTAATGTGACACAGAGCATGGGGAAGAGTGATGTAAGAAGGGAGGACTTCAAACTACAGAAGTGACATCAGTAGTCTGGAGAAAGCCAGGACAAAGCGTATCAAGTACTTCGAGTGTCTCTCTGATTGGTAGAGTATGTGCTTCTGCTGGAAACGACATTTCCTGGCTTTGGAAGCCTCTTTGCTCCTACAAAATCAGTTTTGGCCCTCTCTAGGTAACAGGGTAAGAAGGTGCTGTTGAAGATTAATTCTACTGTGTAAGATGTTTTTTTTTCCTTTAAATAAGAAATACTCCCAATTTGATGGTACTTTTTTTAGTTTTTCAGCTTGTGTAATTTATACTAAAAAAGGCTGAGATTTTTTAGCTTATCTTTATTTTTAAGATTCTTCATTCATGAATGTGGTTTCAGCTGCGCTATTTATTAGCAACAGGTTTACTAATTTAGCCTCATAGCTGTAATACAGACAGTGTTTTCTTTCCTTTAAAAGGCTGAACTCTAAAGGGAAAGAAGAGCTGGAGCTGTGTAGTTTACTGATGTAATATCATAATACTTCCTGTATTACATGATTTATAATGTTGTAGAAAATTGCTTCTGCTTTATAAGGACTCATCTTCCTCAGAAAAAATATAAATTACTGCAACTAAAATGACAGACACTTGTGCTTTTTTCAGAATAAAAAAAGTGATATGCCTACTATGTGCAGCATATAGCACTGGATCAGAGAAAGCAATCAGATTACCTTAGAACAATGAATGTTTATCTGTCAGCCATTGATTTATAAAAAATATATAACATGAGTAATAATACAGTTGTACCTCCAAAAACCACATGCCTGTGATTCCATGATAGATATATCTTTATTTATTAAAGTATACATAAAATATCTACAAATATTAAAGATCTTTCTATATTACTTAACAGAAATTAATTTTATATATATGAATTACCTAGCTTACTCACCCTTCTTAGAGTGGTTTATTGACTTTGGCCCCAGGCTTAGGTCTTAGGCACTGTCAGGTCCTGTCCAGCTGAACACAGAATACATATTAAAACTTTGAAACCTATAAAACTATGAATTAATGAAAATATTGACAGAATCTTAACTAAAGAGTTCTGAACATGCTACCGTAACAAGAATTTTGTTTTCTTCCAGAGGGAGAAATCAAGAATTGGACATCATTAGGATGGCAGTTATTTTTTTACTAACAGGAGAACTGTTATAATTAACAGTGAGAAAATAGGGTTTAACGACAGTAAACGTGCAAAGAATTCATTAAAATATCACACAAAGCATTTATTCTCCTGGACTGAAAGTTGAGAGGCAAGGGGCAAGAAGAAGTCAAATAGAATGACATGAAATAGCCTGAGCCTGCCTGTCTCTGTGTTGTCATGGCATTCTAAAGCATTTCTGTATGCTAATTCACCTTTTTCCCCCTCTATTCTGATTTTAGCCACTCGTACTTCACAGCTGCATTTATCTAACTTTTTCTTAATATTTTCAATTTTTAATGTGACGTTTCCTTTTGTGAAGGATGTCGCATACCTATCATTTGAATACTGTCTAACTTGTAAAGCTGAGACAATGGTTGATACTACCCTGCTGGCCTGGAAGAGTTAGATGTGTCAAAAGAATAATTTCATTTTCATAGTCAGGTACCCTTCAGTCTTTCTGAAATGGTTCCTAAGAGTCCAAATAGTTATGGAGAAATTTATGACATCTGTCTGACTGGAATTTTAAGCTCACAACTATTTTTATTTATTACTTAGCAAGAAGAAATAATAAGAACAACTGTCTTTGAACTTATAATTTAAATTAAATGGAAGTGTGCTTAGTAAAATATCGTCCTGTTTTCATTAATAACTGCTTATTTTAACTTCTTTTTTTTTCCATTATCTCTTATGTTTCAGTGACAGGAAAAAAAAAAAATTAAACCCCACCTATTATCATACTTCATGTTGAACATTTTTCAAGTATATTATCCAATTGCGATTCTATGAATGTTAGCCCTTCACAGCCCTTTTGGACTATCCTGTATTGTACATTTTTAAGGTATCTTTCATTCTGACTGAATGCATAACTAGAATGAGTAGTACTCTTATTGTAGCTTTTTAACAAAACTCATTCTGTGAATTCTGTCTGCAAACAAGAATAGTAAATTCCTATTCTAACAGACTCATTTTAAATTACAATAAGGCAAAAATGACAAACAAAATGAAGTCTTCATGAAAGACTACAGTGTTAGCTTTTTGCTTCTATCACACTGCACCACTTCTAAAAACAAAACAGCAGTGGATTCTGTAGATATGGTCCTCGATAATTGCATGCATAGTTCACAAAGAAATCAACCTGAAACTTCATAACACAGCACTTTAACAATGTAGGGAAAATGAATGAAGCATATTCAGTCTACTACTGAATTGCTGGGCAGCAGGACATAATAAAATTAAAGGATGCATAGCAGATTTTTAGTAAAATATTGCAGTTTTAATTAGGTACACTTTAATTAGGGAGAATATGTTATAAAGACAAATTTTTTAATGAGCTATAGACATTGAGAAACTTGCCTTCTAAGTCTATGAACAGGTGATCTCCAACCTCTATAAGGACACTGGCTTAGGATGGGTACAGAAAGAAAATCAAGCCTGAAACATCAGGTTTTGCAATTCTTACCCAATCTGATGTTAATAAAAAATAAACAATATCAATATTGTTATTTTCCAAGTCTTCCAAAATCTTTACTTACTGTAAAATCTGTAGTTACCTGCAGTTTTGTTGTGTTTTCATAGAGAATTTTTTATGCTTTTGGTCTAAGAAATTGGTGAACCTGAACATTGTGTCCAAGGTCTGAATGGATTTAGAAAACGAACAGTTTTGTTCACAGTGTTAATGCCAAACATCTTTTCCATTAATATAACATTGGATAATATGCCAGGAACCTTCCAGTCATGCTTTCACACGACTCAGTGGAAAACAGCAGTGTTTGGTGAAACCTGTCCAGGAGCAAGAGCTGTTTCACAAGGATCAAAGTAAGGGTGACATGTATGTTGGTCTTCTGCTTAAAGGAATTATTCCTGACATCACTACCAATTAATGGTATTCATATTTTAAATACAGTAACTCAAGAGGTAAATTTGCAATTTCTAATAAAGTCGGGGGTAAGCTTGATGAGTTCACTAGCTGAAGATCTACATAGCTTACTGTCAGTGAGAGGAAAAAACACTAAAGCCTTCACCAAGCCTATTTCTTTATCTGCAGTAAGTTATATGCTGTGACCATTTAATTTTATTATTGCTAACTACACTAAGCCATTGATTAATGCTATTATAAGCTGACTTTACACTGATTTCATTAGAAGTCTATGTCATGGTTTAACTCCAGCCAGCAACCAAGCAGTACACAGCCACTCTCTCACTCCTGCACCTGCAGGACTGGGGAGAGAACTGGAAGGGTAAAAGCTGGAAAACCTGTGGGTTGAGATAAAGACAATTTAATAGGAAAACAAAAAATCCAAGCATGCAAGCAAAGCAAAACAAGGAATTAATTTACTATTTCCCATGGACAGGCAGGTGTTCAGCCATCTCTAGGAGAGCAGGGCCCCATCATGCACAACAGTCACTTGGGAAGACAAACACCATCATTCCAAATGCTCCCCTTCCTCCTTCTTCTCCTAGCTTTATATGCTATCATTGTCATATCATGCTATATCATTGTCATATGGTATTGAATATCCCTTTGGTCAGTGAGGTTCACCTGTCCTGGCTGTGTCTCCTCCCAGCTTCCTATGCACCTCCAGCTTCCTCACCAGTGTGGCAGTACAAAGAGTAGTAAAAGGCCTTGACTCTGCATAAGCACTGCTCATCAATAACAAAAACATCTCTAGATTATCGTCACTGTGTTCAGCACAAATCCAAAACTTAGTCTCATACTAGCCACTGTGCAGAAAATTAACTCTACTGGTTGGGATTCCCAGGTGAGTACTCAGCTTCAAACTTGTTTAGAGGCATTTGACTGAGATTTTACAGCCTCATTTCTAAAGCTACCTGAACTTTCAGATCGTATTATTTCTTTGTATGGTGCATTCACAGTAACACAAGACATAGTTTGGGGAAAGTGATACGCAAGTTACCAGAGAAGCTGTAATGTGATAAAATGGAACTTCTTAAAATTCACACTGTTTCCATATCTTTATAAATTCCATGTTCAAAACCAATGTATTTTGTATTTACATGATGGACTCAGTCTGGCTATCTGTTCCAGCTGCCACCCAATTTTGTCTCAAGAAGAATTTTAGACACATAGGATTCCACCATTCATCTTTCTGCCTATTCTTTTCAAAAAGGTGTAAGGCAGACTTTCACCTAGATGGGAGGTGTGATGTGATCTGGATGGGTCATCAACCTGAAATGTTAGGGATTAGGATTTTGGGAAGCACTGAAGACCATCTCACTCCATAGTTCAGCTGTAGTCTCATGTTTTAAGTACCTGAACTTGTTTTACATTTTCTGTTAGATTAGTCTTTTAAATACCAGTAGAGCTACACAGTGTAGAGAAGCAAGCAGAAATTCTCATTGAATAACCTTGCAGTAATTAGCAGGGGCTATCAGTGGCAATACTAACTTGGGTGAAGTGACATGCTGATGCAGGTGTATTGCCTCTGATCTTTACCTTTTTGTAGAGACTGGTGCAATTTTACTTCAGAATCCAGAAACCAGTGTATTCAAGACTGTTATCCTCTACTTTGATAGCCACTGCACCCCAATACTTTATCTGTTTATTCTTTCTACTCTAGGCTCATTTCATGACAATGTTATTCATGTGTTGCTAGGACACTTACGTGTTGGAAAAAAAGAAGGAGAAATGTCACAGCTGTCTCTTAGTTATGCCAAGACCTTTAAGGCAGAATCTGAGTCGCTAGGCAGAGATATATTTACTAAATTGGGACCAAGAGGATAAGTTCAAGGTGTCCCAAAATAGAAACTTTGACCCCTTGGAAGGGCAAGCAGCTTTTCAAATGCAAGTATCCTCAGTTAGTAGAAAGTTTAAAGGAAACAAGAGAAGGCAGAAATGTCTGAACAGTGTTAGGGAGTATTATATCTGCACATGGAATGAAAGAGCCCCATTCAGGCGCAGAGAGTGAGACAAATTATCTTGCTCAGAATAAAAAGTAGAGAGTATTTGCACCTGATACAGAAAACTCAACACCACAGTAAAGCTGACAGGTTAAATTAGGATGTCTTCTGGAAAAAAAAAAATTAAACTTTTATTAACTCCTCAATCATTAAAACTCTTACCTTTCTGGTGCAGCCTTGGACTAGCAATCTTGAGAACACTTTGTTCTCTGTTTCACTGAAAGATTTTATACAAAAATAGAACTTGTTTACTGCCAAATTTGATTCTAACATCTACATCTGAAATACACAGCCCACAGATACAGCAGAGGGAGATGTGTGAACAAACGTGGAAGGTGATTAGAAAGAAAAGACCCATAAATTGTAACATGTCTGTAGACAATAGACACATCGTACAGATTGGAAATGGAGATAAAAACACACATATGCACACAAGCATGCTATATTTTATAGCATATAAACTTAAATCGTGTCTTGCTCCTGTTGCATGCAGGACAAAGTCCTGCTACTATCAAAGACAATGGTTGATTTGTTAGTGCTTTGTGCAACAGAAATTTTGGAAGGGCTGGAGAACAATCTTGGTTCTAAAATGAATGGTGAAAACTCTGGTCAAGTTCATCTAAAAGAGAAAGGGACAGAAAATGTGATTTCCTAATGGTTTATTCTTGAACAAAGAATTTTCAAAAACAAGGGTCGTGGTAGAGATCCTTGAGAATCAAAGAGATTTTTATCTTAAAATTCACTAAACTGAAATCAGCAGCAAATATGGATGTGGATGGCAGAGGTTCAGGAACAATGCATGGATGATCAATGTGATCAAAACGATGTCCAATTTATTATTTAAATGAGTTAACTTTTATACAGTTTGGTTTGTTCCAGGTACATGCTTACAAAAAAGTGATCCGATAGCTCAGTCTGTGCATGCATCTCATGCCTTCAGTTCATTGGATTTGATGCTCTGTCCATGAGGCCTGAGATCATTTTTGGCATGCAAAGTCCTTTCTATTGATCCGCCTTTAGGGGTTTTCCGAGACTCTGCAGGTGTACCTTTATCTCCAGTTTCTCAAGGCTTTCTTACTATAAACATACTATTTTCTCATTCCTTATAACTATAAACACACAGCTAACGAATATAAACATTGCATAGTTTCACACAGTTTGCAGCTTCTAAAATCATGTCAAGCAAGGTCTACAAAATGCAGAATAAATTGCTCAGAAAAATCTCTCTGTTCAGGTTACATATGGAATCCTTAAAATGCAAATGAACACATTTACCTTTTTTTTTTTAAATCCTATCAGAAGATCAGAGATATAATCCAATTAAATTTTCATAAAAGTACATAGCGTGAATTATAACTAGTATAATTTACACAAAACATGATCTTTCAAACAAAGGCAACAAAGTTGCCAAATAAACCAATGAATTTCATAAATAAACTGCATTATAAATTTGTGGAATGCAACAAGTCAATATAGTTCATTAGTCAACAAACACCTAAGAGCTTCAAAACAATTTATTATGTACATAATTCAGTATAACCCCCACAAATGTATTAACTTATGTTATTTTTCCTTGCATTTTCACGTTTTCTTGATATCTAAAATGGAATTGTTTGTACTATTTTAAAAACAAGGAAAAAATCCCCAGACAAACAAAGGCTATATTTATCTATTCTGATGTGATTTGAAACATATATACACTTAAAATGTCTGTTTTGTACTCTGGATGCATCCAATTTGCAACAACTCTTTCGTAAAAAGAGGAAATTAAAGAGCAGATTGTTAAATGGGATATAAACATGATTTCACTCAGGCTTGCTGATACATCAGGCTGAAAGTTGACACTCTCCCTTACTTAAAATTATTCTAAACAGTGAGTGTCAAACATTTTAGACATTATTGAAAATGGCTATCACAGAAAATGTAAAAGGACTCTGCATATATTTGGCATGGCCTTATTGTCTGAATGCGTGAATCTCTACATTGACATAAAATTGCTACCCTGTCAGCATGTAAAAGGATGGATCATTTAATCTCTTTAGTGATGAAGTTTCAAATCCACAATGCACAAGCTATCAGTCCTTTGAGATGATTATGATGCCTCGAACCTGACAGCTTGTGATGACAGCTTTCACAAATTCTGGAAATCAAATTGTTCCTGCATCTAACAGAAGAAGGCAGGTGTGTACATAATAAAAATGGATGAGGTTAAACATGGGGATAGTGTGATCTTTATGTTCAGTGTAATTGTTAAAAGTTATACCAGGGAAAATTATAGATTTTGGTTTTGAACCTCTTCATGATATACACAGATGAGGGCACCAATAACCCATATGGGTAAAAGGTTTGCCAGGAAAGGAATATCAAGACAAACAGATGGCTGTACCATTGCCATATGGCTCCTTGGAAATTGGACTACGCTATGGCATTTTGCCACAAGATAGATCTAGTGTTATTTCTGTGCCAATATTTTAAACAGTGCAGGGAAAGAATACATAACTATCTGCAATTAGCTGTGTTATGTAAATATATAAAAACCTAACTGATTTATGGGAATTTTGTAGACTGATACGTTTCTGAAATGCAGATAGCAATTCACTGTAAAATTATTTGCTTCAGTTCTTCCTTTTTTGTACTTTTTATTCAGAAAATGTGTTAAATAAACTAAGTTGCATTGCTGATGCAACTTAATTTTACAGTTTATCTCTCTGTACAGAACAAAGAAATTGTCCCTGAAACACAGTGCTAGCAGTACTAAAAAAGCAGTGGAAAGCAGAAGTAAACTACAGACCATTCAAAATAAGGTCAGAAATTCTAAAACTCAGCTCTACTGGATGTCTACATACATAACCAAATTGTTCAGATATGACCTTGTACCCAAGGTTAAAGGTTTGCTGTTATCATAGAGTGAGTACTTAGTAGGACATTCTAATGGTTCAAACACTGTTGGCTGACATAGCAGGTGTGTTGCTGCATTTTTATGTATGTTGCATTTAATCAGTTTTTTGTACTGGCTCAGACATCCCCTTAGTTCTGGTTCAGACTGGTATTCTTTTAAAGAATAAATGAAAACATAGCATGAGGTACAGAAATGTGGGAGAGAATAACAGAGAGGGTATTTCCATGTCATGGAACTGTAACTTGACTTCACATGTTATAATAGCAATAATAGGACGTTCAAAAAGAAGTTTAGGGAAGAGTACATGAGTACAGCTATTACATTATTTGCATACTTAAATCCAAAGCACAAAGCTTACATTTTTACTAAGAAATTGCACACTCTGGGCAGAGCAGAGTGAAAGCTTAACTTACATGGACTCTAACGACTCACAGAAAACTTTGCATTAAAGAGTGCCTAATATTGAAAAAAAATCAGTATGTCTTTAGGGTAAAAAACACAGCAAGAAGACACAGAAATTAATCCAAGTTATTAGAAAATAAATAAATAAAAACAACAAAAAGCCCTCCACGTCATTCTTCAGTGATATATCCTCCAACATTTCAGTTAGGAGTTGTTCCTTCCAAGCACTACATTTTACTGTTTGAATTCCCCAGCTCTAGAAGTACTGAAAGTATACAGAAACTTTTCTAGTATTCTTTTAGCTAAAATTAGCACTCAACCTGATTATCTCTTATTTCAAACCTTTGCCTGTAAAACACAAACATAAAATCACACAGCAGGAAAAATAACCGGAAGACAGGTTCACAAGTAACTTGTGGGATGCCAGTGATGATTATTTTTTGTGTAAGGAAATAAATAGAGAACAACTAGGA
Organism: Corapipo altera; assembly: GCF_003945725.1. Lineage (NCBI taxonomy): Eukaryota > Metazoa > Chordata > Aves > Passeriformes > Pipridae > Corapipo > Corapipo altera. The sequence continues at coordinate 10,284,265 of NW_020884876.1, forward strand.
AAAAACCACAAAATAAAACCCCAAAACACTAAGAAATGGAATTATCTCAGAAAAAAATATTGCTGACCTGAGGTCTGAACAACCTATACTGACACAAGCTACCTTCAAAGAAGGTTTGGAGAACCACTTCAGACAGTTCCTTTCAGAAATCCATGAGGTTTTCAGAGGACCTATTCACACTTCAAAGTTTTGATCACTTGAGTTTATCAGTGGCCACAGAACTGTACAGATTGCAGTACAGGCCTTTTTTGACTCTTCATTTTCCTGCAGTATTGTAGGTTTCAGGGGAAATTTCAGCCATCGCTTTGAAGCACAGAGACAGTTGAGCTACTGTACAAAGCTTTGCGTGTTTCTTACACTCAGTAAAATGTTTCTTCATGCACTTGCAATCTTCTTTGCTTTAACAAATCTCATATCCCTACTCACATTGCATTAGAAAACTGGTTCTACTGCAGAATATTCAGAAGTATGAGCAAGGTACATTAATATTTCACTTTTTTATTCCCAGTCACAGTGAGATACCAAGGCTTTTGACAGAGAAATAGTAAGTTGACCACATCTTTTAGCATGAATGACAACATGTCTCAAAACCAGCTTGTTCTCCCACCTAATTGTTATTGCTGTGAGTCGCTGTTAAATTCCATTTCTATATTACGATATTCAGCTATATTCAGCAGATTTGTTCCACTAGGTTGGCTCAACAACAGCTCTTGGTCACAGTCTTTAAACACTGTGTTCAAGGGAGGAGAAGTAGGAGGGAAAAGAAAGAAGGCAGAAAATGAGAAGAGGATCGAGAAAGGAGCAAACATGTAGGGAACTTAATTTAGTTGATTATCATGGCTTGTCTATTCAGTACCATGAGAATAGTGTGCTCTTAAATGAAAATATCCTAGGCATTATAAAAGTAATTTCTCAAAAAGAAGATGTTGCATTTAGTGGCCAATACATAGAGATCTGTAAGAATCTAATTTTAAATTTTCACCAGAATTCTTTCCACTTTAGACCTGGGAGAAAAAAAAATTCCATTATTAAAACAACCTGTTTATGGGAATTCGATCTCCCTTTTCCCTATACATTTTCTTTCAAAATGATTTTGTTCAAATGACACATTTACTTGAGATATTTTACTTACAGTGAACTAATAATGTCCTACTTTTAGCTGGAAATGTTTTCATTGGTGTTAGTGGTATATTTGAGAGCCATTTGTTCTGTGGTGCTGTCCTCTGCAAACTGGACTTTGGCTGCTCAAAATTCAGATGTCATTTTACAACTTAATCAGAAAATCAGCTCAAGGATGACCTTACCTAGACAGAAGACTGAGTATTGCTTCAATCCCCTATCTGAAGTAACTATTAGACTGGACAAGAGAACAGACATTAATAGCAGTCTTATGGAATAGAGAGGTATTTTTTCTGGGAATAAGTAAATTGAGTTATTTATCATAGCAAAATGAAGGCTAGAAGGAAACAAAATTACTTTCTATAACTATACTGGAAGGAAAGTAAGGGAAAATCTGTTTGACTAAAGGGCAACACTAGCACAATAATTGGTTATAAACTGACTACTGCATGCTTTCTGTCTGGCAGTAAGAGCCGTTGAGCCCTAAAATATATTGCATAGGGTACTTAGGGCAACTTTTTCCTGCAAGCTTTAAAGAACAGTCTAGACAAATTTTTTTGAGCACTGTGACCAACTCAAGATAGGGAAAGACTAGATAACTGGATAATCTCTAAAACTTCTTTCCAGCCTTATTTCTATAATATGATATCATACAAGAACAGAGGATTGGACCAGATTTAATGATCAAACTATTGCTTCCAGAACTGTGTTTTTCTTGTTAAGACAAATCAAAAACTCTAAGCTAATTTTTAACTGCCAGAGGACTATATCTTTTGATAATATTTTTAGCTCTGCTACCCAGAATGGATATTTTCACACAAATTACTAATGGGACATTTTCTTCAGAAAGTTTCTGGCTTCCAAAAGGAATCTTACTTAGCACCTGGAAGAAAGGGGTAGCTTTTAAAAGTGCATTTCAGAGGACAAGTTGCATTTAAAAAAATAATTTAAAAAAAGCTAATCACATGAAATCTTGAAAAAGACAAAAAAGGAGCTTTGGAAGACTTTGTCTATCTCCAGACAAGTGTCTTTTTGTACGACCAAGACTTAATTCTTGGATAAATTATCTTAGATATCTATTTAATGACAGTGTATATCTGCTTTAATTTCTGGATGCTATTGTATACACTATTAAGATATATTCCCAGCGCAATATGAATTGTATTGTTACAGGATTTTTAAGTTACCTGTAACTTAAACATCTGTAGGATGTTTTCTTTTCATCAATTTCTTCACTTCTCTGGAACAGGGACTTGGTCTCTGTGGCTGAACCTGGGGACCCTTGCAGCACATAACAAACTGTGGATAAATGAAATCCTCAATTGCAGCAACTCTCAACTAATCCAGAAGCAGCATGAAGATTTTTGGGATGTAGAAAGCTTTGCTATAGATGCCTAAGGACAGAGCGTTAGGACACCTAGGGTTTTCAAAGACAGTATGCTGTATGGTTTTTTGTTTGGTTTTCAGCTTAGGCTATAAAACTCTCTGGATATTTAAAGGAAACTTATTTTTATGCATTTGGTGTTTTTGTGTGAGGTTTATTTCCACTTCTGACAAATGTCTAAAAATTAGTTAAGCATCTGTTTTCTTCTTTGAAACAACTTTTGCTTTTAAACAGCTTTTTAGCCTATGATAATAGTCTTCCTCCTGGGAAAGCAGTTCATCTTTGTTGCCAGTTTCCAATACCTTTAAGATAGGTTGTCTGAAATCATTAAATGAGTAACTTCTGCTTAGTTTTCTACTACATATTTGTGCCAGTGTAACTGTTTCTTACTCTCTGACATAATGGCACAATACTTCTTGTTATGTTATTAATCTGTTAATCACTTGTTAGAGCTATACCACTGACTGACCTATTACTTGGAGGAGGTAGAAGGTATGAGATATGAATAGAGTGGCAAAAGTAATTCTGGGTTTTTTTTTTCCCTGTTCTCCTGTACATATACCCTCTTCATTGTTTCTTGTGTTCTTCTAGGAAAAGAAAGGTCATACTATATTATTAAATACAAGAGAATGCAGGAGGCTAGTTTTCATCAGCTATTACTAAAGAATGAGATGGAGAGACACTCAAAGCCTTGTTAGTCAAACAAGAACTTCGCCAGAGACTGAAAGAAAACACTGTAAAGAAGGAAGCACTAATTACTGAGATCACAGTGTTCTCACTGCTTTTGTATTACTTAGTTTTTTGTTTTGTTGAAAATGATATTTTTTTATAAGTAGCTTTAACAATTGCTAATGAGAACAAATCATTCAACCCAGCCTTCAGATTCTGTTTTATTACTGCCCTCTAATGTAACCACGGGTCCTGGAAAAATGTTTTGTCTCATTTTTTCAGGAAAATGCCATTTATGGGAACAAATGTTTTAGCTCAAAGATTCGAGAAGATGCCAAAACCTTCCTTCAGCTGCAAGACAGCAAATAGTAAGAAGTTAAATAAGTCTTATGTAAAGCCTGAGAGATCTGTTCCTTCCTTTTTTTGGTTAATACATCTTAAGAGCTGCAAACCACTGCCCGTTACCCCATTAGTTTTGACAAAAAATAATCAAAGATCTTGAGCTCTAGATCAGCTCAATAATTTACAGAAGTTGTTTGTTGATTATCTCCAATTTTTGATATCTGTCTACGGTGTCTCCCCACAAAGACTGCTTTAACAACAGTTTCAGAAGAGAAAGAAAACTGCAGCTTGAGAATGAAAATGTGTAACCATCTTCTAGAATGTTGTGAAGGAGCACTATGCAGAGCTGCAATCCTGGGTTCAAGTTTCAACTCTGTTTCATAACATGTTCCATTTTATTGGTTTCCCCCATTGCAAAAATTTTCTGTCTTGAGTCACTTATGTTCTCTGGTTTTGCAATCTTAATTTCATTTTTATCTGAGAAATCACAATGTTGCATCATTAGATATATAAGTGATAAGATCATAAGGAAAATGGATATCAAATGCATTAAAGTCAAGACTTTTTTTTAAGACACTCCAGAGGTTATTTAGAGGTGAGTTCTAATGGCAAAAGATGTCTGTCTCCTTTTGTATCTTCTCTCACTAATGTTTTCTCAGGTGTGCAGTCATAGTGATTAAGACTTTGTGGATGAGACTTTCAGAAGTGTTCAGAGTTAGTTTTCTCCAGTTCACACAAAACCAATATGTAACAATCCGATCTCCTAACTCAGGCTCCCTGCTCCATAGCACCTTGGAAGGTCCTGAGGGTGTCCTGCAGTCCCACTTAGATGAAGGTATGTGAGAACCAAACTTCACTCACTGTGTTCAAAAAGTTGGGTTTTGCTCAGCACTAGGAAAGCATTTCTACATCTACACTGAATTTTCAAGTACACTTGTTAACCACTTGAAAAAGGAGAGAGTTTGTCACAAAATTACTAAAAAGTCAACCTTAACTTCCTTGACTAAAGTGAAGCTGATATGCTTTTGAAAGGTAACAGGCAGTAGAACAAACCTTAGTTGATGTGTACTCTGGGAAGCCATCTGGTTGTTCAACTGCTGAAAAGTTCATATTCTATTATCACATGCCATAAGGCTCTTGTCAGAAGTAAGCTAGGTCTTTTTGTACTCTTTTTGGTTACTTTTGGTGAGTGAGTTAGTGTTTGCCTAAAAGAATTGGTAAACCTAACTTATAATTCCTTTAGTTCCCTCTTAATTAGGAAAAAAAAAAAAGGAAATATTGTATAATAATATTCCAGTTCAGAACTTGAAGACTGAGATCTGGAAGACATAGATTTTATTTCTGTCTTTTTCATATACTCAATTACTGCAAATCATAGTTATTTTTAGTCATTCTTACTGTAGCAATATTATAGCAATATTTAAGAGCCAGTTTAAAACAAGCCTCCACAGTGCTGGGCAGTACACAAAGCACATATCAGTAGGTGTTCCTTTCTCAAACTTCAATGTATAGAGAAAGGAAATGGGAGCTGACACACAGAGAGAACCACAGGGAGGCAATAAACATTATTTTAGGGGTTTTTTTCATACCTCTTTCTTTATTGATTTATTTCAGAGGCAATAAATACAGAAAAAAAAAGGAAAGTAAACAGAGTTACAGAGCAAGGACAGAGTGCAAAATGGAATTAAGAAGGTATGAAGAGGCTGTGAGGAAAATAAATGACTGGAGCAATTAGTGAGACAGCAAGTCAGCTAGAACTACAGATTCAGTAAATGTTCAGGTGACCATGCCTTGACTGATTCTGTGCCTATGGCCAGGTATTGTTTCCTTCTTCTGTGTGGCTTTCAGGAACAACTGTAACTGGTTATACTTTGTTGAAAAATATGGATAGGAGAAACCCTTTCGTTCCCTTCTCATGAAATGTTTGGCTCTTTGCATTTGGGGTCCTTTCTAAACAACAGAAACACTTCCATCTTTCAAACTACAATGCTAATGCTGAGACTGAACATGAAATGGCTCATGAAAACCCAATCTAAATACAAAAGTGTTTATTAGGAAGACAGTTGGGAAAGGTAAACAACAAGAATCTCGAATGTCATGTTTGATTTCAATATAATCTTTTTCAGCAATAACTGATGCTTTCAAAAATGCAAAGTTAGCAGTAATATTATAAAGGAGTGAACTAGAGAGGTTTTTTAAGTCTGTTTATTTTGTTAGCATGATTTTTTCTCTAAGTTGCTTCTAGGTATAAATTACTATATAAAATATGTTGTCTATATGTATTCATGTATCCTTTATGCAAAATGCATGTGAAATGGCAAGAGGTAATAAAAGCAAACATGACAAGCCTCCTTTGTGCATTTATCCCTTAGGCCTTGCAAATTCTGGAATATCAGTCAAAACTATACCAAAGGGACATATGATTGCTGATATTATCTGTACTGCTATTCCTTTTATCACTGCTGCTGTCAGTCTATAACCAGGGTTACTAGGGTACTGCCTAGCAAAATTGCACTTGTGGGGCTGAAGTGCTTCCTCTCATAGGGCAGCAAGGGTAGGTATTTTTGTTCTCATGAACAAAAATTATTAAAACAGTTCCTGACTTTCTCCCAGAAGATGTCATCCGTTGAAGTCAATTCATATTTACAACAACCGAGGAAATGGAGCTTCAACACTCCCAAAGTCAGTAAACATTGTGGAAAAGCTTCTTAAATGTTACAACTTTTTTCTGGCTCATCTGTCTGGTTATCAGATACTTTCTCTTAAATTATTACACCACACTTGTTCTTTCATCACATTACTTGTTTACTTTAAGTATTCTGCTTACCATACGAACTCACATATTCCACATAGGTATGACATTTATAGGACAATTATTATAATGAAAAATAATAGTTTTTGCAAATCATGTTACTTTACAAAGAGGGAGAGATGCATTAGTCAATGTGCAGTATTTCAGCTTGCAAAAGATTGTGCCATTCTGCTAGCTATATTCTCTTCTTTTAAATATAAAAGTACCTGTCTATTGCAGACAGTAGAAAAGTGACTGCTGTTTTGTATTCCTGTTTAAATATTACATGTAAACAGTGATTCGCTATATTTTCTTTTAACAGATAAATTGTATGTATTGTTTTAAATAGCCTTGAATAAATTATTCAGGTGGAGATGAATGTTCTTTTTTTTGTATGTAAAAATAATTATTTATACCATATTATTGTTTGTTATTCATATATTGGTTGTTAAAGGCACTTAAGAACATTGAGATTTTCCCGTGTGAAATGTAATAAATTGAGGACTGGAAATATATGAAACCTGAGCATTTTAATTTGTTTCCCAAAGAAGAATAAGCATAGTGTCACACATGGTTGCTGAATCTGCAGTGAGCTCCACACAGCTGGAAAACTGCAGCAGCAATTTTTGCAGCCAGCTGAGGTTTGACTCACTTGTTTCATCTGGGATGTACAGAGAAACTTCCTGATTTTTCATGAACTCACAGTAGTGAAAATGTTTGCGGCATTAAAATGCAAAAGTACTGTGCATTTTTGACTGTTTACCCTTGGAAAAAAGAATCTTTCTTCTAATTGTAAATCTGGCAAAATTTAAGATGGACACACTGAAATGGTTCAAAAACAGAGTTGAAGAGAAATGAGGGTTTTTCTCACTTTCAAATGACGCTAAGAACCTTCTTGTGTGATTATCTGTGGGAACTTAGATATGTAGATCAGACATTTGATATGCTGTTGATGTGTTGTATCTATGGTACAATTATTTGCAATAACTTGGGAGACAAAACAATGTAATTTTCTTGTTTGTCATAATTTATTTATTTTACTTTGTGTTTCACCTGCAAGAAACCATTTGATTTAATTGCAAACACTGAGTCAGACACTCCTGTAAAAGTAGCGCAGATGTAATGTGGGTTTCAACTGAAAGGTATAACTGTAATTTGACATATGCTGCAACCAGATAAGCTGCATCAACTTCTTGGGTACAGGGTAGCCATTAAGAACTCCAGTTAGGGCATAAGGAAGTCTTTTGTATCATTTATGACATTTAGAGAATGTATTTGATAAAACCAAAAGAGAGCCAACGTGCTGGGTTTGCATATATCTACTCCTTCATGTAGTCCAAAGTCCAGAGCTTAAGAATAATCAACCTTCAACTAAGTCTTTGAGTTCATAGCTAGTTTTTTTTTAACTGAAATTAGAGCAATACACATCTAAATAACTTCAATTTTCTTCAGATTTAAGGCAGAGTGATAAAACATCTCAACCTCTCTGACTTTCCAGAAAAATTCCCACTTGGCTTCTGTTGCCACAGTTCCCAGATTTATTCCATAGTCTTATTTTGGGACCCTAATGTAGGCCGTGGTTTGTTGCCAAAATCTCTGGTTTCTGTAATTATGCAAGTTTCCTCTTAGGTGAATTGAGACATCACCTGACTTGTCATTTTCTCTCTTGGTCTCAGGATGGAGGAAATGTTCCAGGGTTTTGCTCACAAATAGCTCAGTATTTTTTTCTGGACTGGTTAAATTTTTGTCTGGCCATCTTTTAGAGAAGAGTAAGAAAACTTATTTCTTGCTGCAGTGCTAAAGAAGCCCATTTTAAAATCACTTGAGATAAGAGGGAATCCAGGGTTCATCACATTTTTTAAAGTATGGAATTCAACATAGTAGATAGATCCCTGAAGTCTTTTAGACCACTAGATGTGGTTTGCATACAACTTTTTCTTATAAAATTACACTGTTTTGAATCCATCATAAAAATTTTCCCAAAATATTTTAAAGAAGAATACTAATAAGTTCTGTTGCCCCTTGCATGGACTCTGCTAATTCTTATGAGCACTTTTTTAAAAAAAATATTCTTCTGAGGTGCTCCTGTTTTGAAAATAGTCACATAAAATCTGTGCAATCTAATTCCACCAGACTAGAATATTTTGCTACAAGTACACAAAGTTTGAAAAAACACAGTCTACTTAAAAACAGTTGATGTGTGGAAACCAAGACAGAATTTTACTCTTAAGAAGGTTTTATTCTCTGTAAATGTCAAGAAATGTTGTGAGAGTAAGGGAATTTTTCAACCACTTTGCAACTTTTCTCACAGTCTGCTACTTTCCTTTCAATACAAGTTTGTTTGCATCTCACAATTAGCACTTTTTCTCTTCATTAAAATAATTTCATAGATGCTTCTCAAAATAAAGTATGCAATCATACTTTATGCAAAATAAAGTATTACACTCTCCTGCAAAAGAATAAAAACTCCTTTTTAACTCAGGTATCTTTCAATGCTAGTCACACGCATGTAACAAGACAACAGTGACCAAAAGATAGAATTTGGATTGTTGTGGCTTGTCCAAGAAGATCATCTTATGTCACACACAGTCTCCTCCCACTACTGAGATGTCTATCACTTAGGCAAAAGTTAATCTTTTTCTTTAACCATGTGTTTGATTGAAAAAGGCTGATATCAATAAAAACATAATTTTAGGTAGACCTGGAGACTGGAGAAGAGAATTAAATTTCCATGCTTGAGGCACCCATGGTAGAAACGTCTTCTTTATATATTTTTCTTTAGGGACAAGATAATTTGCATATGAAACCTGGTCTGCAGCTCTGTCCTCACTGGTCACTTTCGTTTGAGCATTTTTGGCAGGACTATATGGAATTTATATAGTACATACCATGTCAATATTTAAGACTAATGTTCCAACAATAAAAGTATGAATACGCTCCTCATCAGCTCAACAGGCACTTAGCAAGCCTGGGTAGGCCGTCACCGGTCAATGGCAGATACATCACCTATACTTTGCTGGGCTTTTTGACAGAAGTTCATCTGCATACCTACAAAAGAGAACAGAGAGACAATATCTGGGATGGGGAGCCCCCAAATAAACCCTCGCCCCCCTCCTCCCAAGCCAATCCCAGGAACCATCAGTCCATCAAAGCCTCATTTACACAAACTCCAAGGAGCACTGGGGCACAGGGGCATTCAGCAAAGCAAACAAAGGACTCAGAGGAAGGGATGTCCTGTCCAGGCCCTACCATGGCTGTCCTAGAGCCCACTTGTGAAACACATCAAAGAGAACCAATGCAGGGGGACTACCTTTTGTTCTGAGGAGGGACCAGTGCCTAGGGTTGTGAGACACGTAATGGGTGCAGAGGAAAAGTATTTCAGGATTGCACCAGAATTCTTATGGATATCTTTAGAGGAGGGATCTAAGTGATTTGTGAAGGAAGAAGTGTGAGAAAGTAGAGACATAAGGGGATAAAAAGACCTGTTCATGTGGAAACACTTTTCTGGTTGGTTGGTTATCAGTCCCTGCCCCAAGCCTAGTCAGTACAGTCTGTCTTATATGTTAAATTTCTTTCTAAGTCTTTCCTGTAGGAGAGATCACAGGAGTAACTTGCTATCGGGGGGACCAGCGTAGTCCTGGACAGCTGCTTGTGACAGAGTGAGGTCTGGATTCTCTAGAGGCGAAACCCACACGTTTGTGTGTCTAAGGGGAAGAGCAAAAAGGGGCTTTCTACAAAGGAGGGTGTGTGTGTTTGAGTGGAACCATCAGTGCCAGGAACTGGAGTGGCATTACAGCCTCAGAGGTTTGTGTGTCCCAGTGACAGTAACTGGTAAGAACTGGTCCTATCGAACATAATGTATTTTGCTCTAAAACCAACTGGGCCTCAGAATGTTCTTATCTTTTATTTCAGTGATTAGTCATCTCCCAAATTGATTATGTGCTGTAGGTTTTCATATTTTCATAAAGTTTTGAATTCCTATTAGCAATTTCAAAAACTAAGTTCTCTTTTTCTTTTCACTTTTGTTTTACATGGCTTTGACTTTGTGTACTTGTACAACTCAGTAACAGTTTTGTTTGTTAGAGCTGACTCAAAAGTCATGCAGTTGTGCTTCATAAAGCACAAACTTGCAGTCAGTTGAACCCTTGAGCTGTGAGCTGCATATCCAGATTTTGTTTACAGAAATTTTCACTGGTTTGTTTTTTTTTTTAGGTGTTACTCCATGCTCTTTTGGGGCAAAGATGTATTTATCTACTTTTCCAGCTCTTATAGCTTATTGTCCTAAAATATGTCCTATACCCACTAATTCAACATCTAGCTTCCATTAATCTCTAATATGGTCATTCTTTAGATATTAGAAATAATACGGAGGTAAAATATTTTCATTATAGATAATGCAAAACGACTTCACTTTTCATGTGACAATTAGGGCTGCACAAGTGTTGAAATATATGTTGGGGAATGCATACATTTGCTATTTAAAAAATTGAGAGAGTATAGAGAGAGGTTAAACTGCCTACAAAAAAACCAAAACAAAACACCCTTTTCCTACAGAGGGAACTTTAAAAGCAGCACACACAGTTTGAGCATTAGTGATTAGATAGTACTTTCAAGCCTATTTGTTTTGAAAAATCTGTCCTTCCTACAAAGAACCCTTCAGGACGCAATGTAAATTGAACTGCAGGGTACTCTATAGCAAATCTACAGTCATTATCTCTTAGTTGATTCTGTTCTGTGCCTCATAACTTTTCAGAGGTATGTATGAAGCTCCTCTCATAAAAGCTATTACTTTGTCTCCATGATACCTGTTGATATGAGATGATGAAATAAAGATGATTATTCATCCCAGCAGGCACCTGCTTTGACCTTGTTGTGTGTAGTTTATCACAAACATTGCTGTGTGGTATTTCAAGTTGAAAATTAGGCAGATGCAAGAACATAACATATGCCACTGGGCCATTTTATGTCTTCTGGCAGTACACATGAGAAGTTTATAATGCCACAAAAGCAACATTATACAGATGATACAGCAAATTTAAACCAAGCCTGCTGCTAAATATGGTCCACATGAAAACGGGACCTAACAACTTACTTTCTCAGTTAGGCAGCAGAAATTTTACAGAGACCACATGCAAAAAATCTGTAGAAGATAAAACATAGGTTAAATATATATATTTTTAAATAAATCAAAGATACATTTATTAACATTAATGTACACTTACAGTTTATATTATTTTCCAAAGATGCATTTCTGTAATTTGAGGGGAAATAACGATGAAAAATGTTTGCACCTTCATATTGAGAATATTTCCCTTTTCTATATAAATGCCACAAAAAAGTATAAAGGTACAAGAAAAGGTATAACTGTAGTAAATACCACTTTAAATATAATTTTTTTAAAAATACAATATTATCTCTGGACTAATGTGGGAACATATGTCCTAAGGATATCGACCATCCAACAAAATCAGATAGATTACAAAGCCTTCCTTTTTGCTAGAATTTTCTGGTGACATTTCTAAAAAATAACAATGATTATTCTCCTTTGTAACTTTGTAACTCAAAATTTGTAACTTTTCACACTGCTCTTTGGAACAACTAAGCAGATTCAACTGAGGAAACAAAGGTAATAGGGCTGGCAAAATAGAAGACTCATAACTTCTGTTTTACTTCAAAAAACAGCTTTATTTCACAAGGCCAGTCAACTCCTGAACTGTAAACCCATGAATGAAATTTTTTTATTTTTTTCTTTTTGACACTAACTGAAGTACTGATCATTTCAGTGAAAGTATGATATTGTGTCCATCAAAGTCAATGCTTATTATGAATCTGGATAAGGCTCCAGCTACACATATGTAACAGACCTCATATATGAAGTTTCCTAAACTTAAACCCTGTTTTACCTTAACAAAATAGGAACTAACTGAAAGAGTGAGATTTGGGGGGTTATTTAGTACTTAGGAAAAGGGAAGTTGTAGGTTAAAACTGCTTCATCCACGTTTAAGTTGCATGAGAATAAAAGCTAGTCATATTTAAATTGAGGCAATTATTTCAAAAAGTTTATTTAGATATTTCAGCTTAAAAAATATTTTAAACTCCCATGCTTTACACTTTTGATAAAAGTTGTAGAGTTGACTCAAACGAAGTCACTGAATCCACACAGGGAGATGCAATCCTTTTGAATACCACAATTTGTTGGGATTCCATTTTTTCAACAAAGAAAATGCTTTTATCAGGAATTTATGATGAAACTACAAGTCTGAGACATACTGCTTGGGAAAAAAAAAAATCTGTTCTTTCATACTGCTCTGGAAAAATATGCAAATTAATTTGTTAAAAAACAGATGAGATTACTTTCTCTAAAACATCTAACATCCTTTTTACAACAAAGGTAAATCCTCTGCTTTCTGTTCTGATATTTAATTACTTTTATCTAATCTTTAAAAATATTTTGTAGCTTTAAAAAAGTGAAATTCTAAAAAGCGTAGCCCAAAATCAGGATTTGTTTAAAAGACAAAAAAGCAAATAACTCAAAGGTAAGAAATTTTCTTCTTGCTAAAGTAAATTATGACACATTTTACGTGACACATTTGGAAGAGATAATTTGTATTTGATCATTTTCTATTTTCCTAGAAGTGATAACACAATGGAACTAAGCTAGTGTGAAAGAATTAGAAAGTGCAACACTCAGTGAAGAAAAGTGAAATTGAATTATTTTCACTAGCTTCAATAGAAATTATGTCAGGGTGCAAAAACCAGCTTTTAATGCCATCCTACTAGGAGATAGGAAAGGAGATGATATATCCTAAAAATATTTGTGCCTAAATTAGATTTCACTTTTTCAAAAATAACACTGAAGAGAAAGGTGTATTCCTACGTTTTTAGACAACTGAATTTCCTACACAATGGAGCACTATTATTCCAAATCTGAAGCATAAGGAAACCACAGAAAAGGTAAAAATTAATTGAAATATGTAAGTGTTTATACGAAGGTCTAAAAGTGTTATTGGTCATATAAATAGAGAAAATTGCTTTAATATAAGATTTTTATCCTGACATTTTGGTGATTAATATATTTGGAAGTGACTAAAAAATACTATAATAAACCTTTGAGATTCCCTTTAGCAATTTTTTTTCCAACTAGACAAACATCTGACTAACAAGGAACCATATTTACATTCATTACAAGGCATCCACATAAATTCAAGAGCCCTCAAAAATATTCACAAGTGTTTGCTAAAGTGTAACAAAAAATAAAACTTAGATTTGAATTAACTTAAAAATGTTAAATGCTCCTTGCTTCCCTGATTAGCAGAACTAAGTTGTTATTCCTTAATGCCCTCCACCCCTCCCCACACCAGTCTATAATTCTAAGCAGTACATATGGATTGCATGAATAATAACTTTGCACTTTAAAACTGCAATGTAAGCTATTTAGGATTACACATCTTATTGACTTTCAAAGACACTCTTCTTAGATCAATCGTGTACATGTAAAATCTCATCCCAAATCCTGAGGTTGACTTTAAGCTGTACATGGAAATCTATAAATACCTTGTCTTCAAATTAATTTGAAAATGTTTTAAGTGTACATGAAAATAGGGTAGTTTTATGAAACCTGGTTTCCTCTTGCCGAGGCTAAATTTTTCACTTTACAGTCTCTCTGCACAGAAACAGGAGAGAGAGGTCATTCTAAAGGACAACTCTTGCTGTCCTAAAATATGTTTCTGAAACAGTAAGATCAAATCCTATTCCTATTTACTTCTAATATACTCCACAAAGAGTACTGTGGGTTCCTGGTTTGATATTGGTCTGACTCCAGCTGAAGTGTTAACTCTGTGTGCAGCATGACATTGCATCATATATTATACCCTTAGACCTGTTCTGATTTCCGTTTAATTAAAGAGAGGCTCAATAGAGACTTAGATACTGGGTAGCTATCTCTTTTACCCTTATTCATGCTCTGGAAAATCCTACCTTCTTAAAAATCAACATTAATAGTAATTTACTTGTTTACAAAGAAGACTCTTTGCTAATCCAATGTTTATCATTTAACTTACTCTAAATAGTAGTTTTGTTTGAAGAATTTATTTTCCAGGCTTTCCACAGGTGTTTATATTCCCAAACATTTTCTTAACTGGGCTTACAAAGAAAAAAAAGTTATTGGAGAAAAGAAATGTCTGCATACCTTGACCAGATTCCTAGCAAAAATCAAGTTAAAGAAGAAGAGTACAAGACAGAATGGGAGTTTATATTCATGTCTTAGTAGATACCATTACTCAACATGTTTATTCATTGAACAATATTAATGGAACAATGCCTCCTACTTTTAGAAAAAAAAATATGGATTTGGAGAGAGAATAAAACTTAAATCTTCTATAAATATTTCCATTGGCTCCTGCCTTCTGTTTTCACACCTCATACTTCCTTATTCCATGAAAAATCATGTAAGCATTTTTAAGGTAAGTCAATGAAAGTAAAAGGCAGCAGACCCAGTCATTGATGAAAGTATCTTTTCTATATTATGAAGGCCAAATTTTTTAATCATTGTATAAACTAAAATAGAAATCTTTTATTCCAAGTAAAGTGTAGTTAGAAATAGTGATAATCTTATACATGAAACTGTGATAGCAAAGGATGAATTTCTAGTTGCAAGTGGAGTATATATTGTGGAATGTTTTAAACAAAAGAATTAGCAATAGTTGTACTGTATATTCAGTAAGCAAGAACACTGTGTGAACATTTTATTAATGCTGCCAGAATAATCATAAAACACAGATGGCTTTTCCCCAAGACTAGTGCACAAGACAATAGTGTAGAAGGAAATATGTGAAAGATTGTGCATCAGATCTTATTCTTTTCTTGAGGAAATATTTTAGTCCTTTTCTAGGGGAAATAACACTTAAAATAATAAGAAATAAAAAGAAAATAATTTATCTGGGGAAAAATATTGAGGTCAAGAAAGGTATGCCTTTTTACATCAGCCTGCCATCCACCCCAATATTTTTTTGTTGAAAGCAAAGCTGCTTTAGTGAGTAGGGTATCTAAAACAAGTTTCTATCTTTTTAAGGAGCTGATATACAACCCATCTAAGTCATCCTACCTTTCGTCCTTCACTTTCCACATAAATTTTAAGTATTCTTTACCTGGAAATACCATGTTACATTGGAACAAAAAAAAAATAGGAAAATATTTGGAAAAGTAGTAACCTTTATTTTAGAAACTGCTTTTATGTGCATTCACGCATGCTCTATATTCCCAGATGGTTCAATCCAAATATCTTAAACGTTAGAGTTACCGTGAGGAAAACAGAGCCACAATGGATACTGAGAAAAGTGAGGTGGTTTTAATTCAGAGATGTGTCCCAACATTTAAGTGCTGTTCTTTGACCTACACGTCTAGACTCTGCTTTCACAATGTACACAAGCATATTATTAAATCAGGCTTTATTCAAAGGACAGTTCACAGCCCCTGTACTATTGTAATAGCTTGTTCTTATGTCACACTTGAGCCCTAATCCCTGACTGTCCGAAATAGTAGTATGTCTGTATATGGATTAGTATGCATGAAGTGTCTTTCTAAGAAAACCTGAACTTTGGGTAAGAGAAAAAAAGTGAAAACTAACTTTCTTTTTATTTTCATCCTTTTAGGACATATGTAGAACATACACAAGTCAGGGCTGGATAAAATTGGCTCAGCCTTAGTTTCTTCCAACAGTACTCTAACAGACTTGGCACCCCTCCGTACCTCCATATTGCATCCTTATTTACCCTCAAAGTCATGCTGCAAAAGAAAGTACTTTTCTTAATGTCCTCTAATTTTTTAGAAATGCTTATTACACCATGTCCGCATCTGATGGGGAACTCTGTGTGAGCTCATTTTTCTTAAGTGATTCTCTTCCCACTTGAGCCTAACAGTGCTTTATTTTGGAGTCCTCTGGAGGAGCAGCATCCAGTTGAACCTGTGTGCTCTTTTACATCCACAAGTTTTTCTGAAAACCTTAATTAAAGAATCATAGAATCAAGTGGGGTGGAAAAGACCTCTGAGATCATGAAGTCCAACCCTTGATCCAACATCACTGTGTTTACTAGACCATGGCACTAAGTGTCACATCCAGTCTCATATTAAAAACCTCCAGGGATGGTAAATCCACCACCTCCCTGGGCAACCCATTCCAATGCCTGATTACTCTCTCCATAAAAAATTCCTTCCTAATATCCAACGTAAACTTCCCTTGAGAGAGCTTAAGACCATGCCTTCTTGTCCTACTGCTGGTTGCCTGGGACAAGAGACCAACCCCCACCTGGCTACAGCCTCCTTTCAGGTAATTGTAGAGAGTGATGAGGTCTCCCCTGAGCCTCCTCTTCTCCAGGTTGAACAGCCCCAGCTCCCTCAGCCTCTCCTCACAGGACTTGAGTCCCTTCACCAGGCTTGTTGCTCTTCTCTGGATCTGCTCCAGCACCTCAATATCCTTCCTAAACTGAGGGGTCCAGAACTGGACACAGTACTTAAGGTGTGGCCTCACCAGTGCTGAGTACAGGGGAAGAATCACTTCCTTGGACCTGCTGGCCACACTGTTCCCGATCCAGGCCAGGATGTCATTGGCCTTCTTGGTCACCTGGGCACACTACTGACTCGTGTTCAGCTTCTTGTCAATCCAAACTCCCAGGTCCCTTTCTGCCTGCTGCTCTCCAGCTACTCTGTCTGAGCCTGTAGCGCTGCAGGGGGTTGTTGTGGCCAAAGTGCAGGATTCAGCACTTGGTCTTGTTGAACCTCATCCCGTTGGGATCAGACCAGCTCTCCAGTCTGCCCAGGTCCCTCTGAAGAGCCCTTCTGCCTTTCAGCAGATCAACACTCCCTGCCCCGACTTGGTATCATCTGCAAATTTGCTGTTGGTGGACTCGATCCCCTCAACCAGATCAACAATAAAGATATTAAGCAGAACTGGACCCAACACTGATCCCTGGGGGACACCACTAGTGACCGGCCGCCAACTGGATGCAGCACCATTCACCACCACTCTCTGAGCCCGGCCCTCCAGCCAATTCCTAACCCGGCACAGAGTGCCCCTGTCCAAGCCATGGGCTACCAGCTTTTGGAGGAGTATGCTGTGGGAGACGGTGTCAAAGGCTTTGCTGAAGTTCGGAAAGACCACATCCATAGAGCAACTATAACCAATGTTATAGTCGTCCTTAGATGACAACCTCTCAAGGAAAAGGGTTCAGTTCCAGCTGAGGGTTCAAAGCAGGCAAAGTATTCGTGGGACATAAAAGGCATTGCAGCAAAGTGGCAGTAGTGCTGCTCTGGGAAATTACGTATTTTTTTACCTTGTGCAGAAATAGGTAGGCAAATCCAAAATCCATGTTCTTTATGATACTACCCTCTGGCATATTAATAGCTCATGGAGAACAGGACATGGACACTCCTTTGTGACGGGAAGAGGTGAGGGAGTGAACGTGGTTTTTTTTAGAGGGTTCTTCCATGTTGTATGTACTCATCTAGGTAAGTGCCCTACCACGTGTTTAACCTCTCCACAATAACAAATCTGACATTTGACTTCAGATATATGATAGTTAAAGAGATAAGCTCTTATTAGAATCAAAAAATCATGTAGTTGTTTAGGTTGGAAAATGCCCCTAAATCATTGAGTCCAGTTGTTAACGCAGCACTGTCATGTTCACCACTAAACCATGTACCTAAGTACCACATCTACACATCTTTAATTACCTCCAGGGACGGTAGCTCAACAACTTCTCCAACTGTTCCAATGTTTGACTACACTTTTAGTGAAGAAATTTTTCCTTATATCTAATCTGAACTTCCCTTAGGAAACTTGAGGTCATTTCCTTTTGTCCTGTTGCTTATTACTTGGGAGAAGAAACCAACCTCCATCTTGATACAACCTCTTTTCAGGCAGTCATAAAGAGGAATGCGATATTGATTTTGATCCGTTATCAGAACTCTGAGACAAGAAAACAAAAACAAAAAAAAAAACAAAAAACCCCAAACCAAAACAACAACAATAACAAGAAGAACAAAAACCACCTTCTGAAGAACCCGTAGTTTTTTTGAAGAACCTAGTGTTGTTTTATGAATTCCTAACCATAGAACAGAAAATTGGAAAAATCCTGTCTAAAATGAATCCCAAAAAATTAGTGTGCTTCCCTTCTTTTTGCATCCTAGTAAACTGTAGTTCAACACAGTACTTCTGCGCGAGCCACAAGTACTCTTCCATATGATTCTTACCAACTTTGCCCTCAGAGAACTCTGATTACAAAAGTTGAAAGAGTACATCTGTCCTTTTTCTATCCCTTGTCCAAACACCTTGGAACTAAAATCTCAAACTCTTTGGAGTACTGTCTCCTGTTAATCTCAGTATCCCTCTGAAAGTACTTCTAAGTCTTGCTAATGCCTTGCAGGTGTGAGAGATATGACAACTTGGGTTCATACCAGTTATTTCACACCTTTCTCTTTTTTCTGAAGTTTGTGTATTACCATGTGCTGCATATTGACAGCTGTGTCACTTTTCAGAACATGTAGCCATTTCTCAGAATGCTGTAAATCCTTGGGATAGCTCTCAGTGTGAGCTATCAGTGTAGGAAGAGATCCAACAAGTTGAAAGTCAACATTATAAAATGACGTACTTTAAGCACTATAACAGTACTTGTCAGAACACTAATGCTAAACTATGATGCTTCAGAAGTTAGATTCAAAGAAATGTCATAAAACGTACAACAGACTTCATTTTCTGATTCTAAAAGCATCTATTTTTCAAGAAAACAAACAAACAAACAAATGAAAACCCAAACTAATAACTTATTCTGTAGAACTGAGAAAAAAACTCATGCAACTTCAAGTAGAAAATTAACTAAAACAGCTAATCATAGACTATTATAAAACTACTTAAGAAGCTCATATACACAATTACATGTTCCTGAAAACCTCATGCTGAAAAGTAAGCACAAAGGACTAATCTGGAAAATCATTATTTGTGACAATATCCCAAGCAAAGCCTAATACTGATAAATCCAGGAAAAGCAGATAAAGATAAGATCACACTACTGTCTGATATCACCTCCTGATCCAACCAGAGAAGCACAAATGTGATAGGACATGAAAAATAGTAAATTGATCCCTCCTTTGACTTCTAAATCTAAACTTCCTTAGATTTCAAGTATCAATACCTTTTCACTAATCATTTCACAAAGGAACTTTTTGGAATGGTTTTCTGAAAAATAAAGCAGTGGATTTTATTTTCAGAGGACAAAGTTACAACAGGGCAATGGACAAAACCTTTTTTTTTAGACAGAGAAAGGTTAAGATGACCCAGCAACAAACGTAAACAGAAAATATTAGAAAATGAAAAGTACGAAAATTTTATGAACTTCTGTAGATATTATACAATTTGGTATGCCAATGTAAGAGATAGATGAGTACAGACCTGATTATTTCCGTAAGATTATGACCTGGTTTGGAAAATTGAGTTCTGCAAAATTTTCAAGACAGAATTCTGTTCTGAAGTTTAAGTGAACCTATGAGCAGTATAATGTGACTTACCCTACCTTTGACCGCAAGAATTCTTCTTTTAGGTACCAACTGACCAAGAAAGTAAAGAGAATAGTTTGAAAATTTTAATGTAATGGAACTTTAAACAATGAATCAGTGAAATGATTTTAATGTTACTCTATTGTATAAGATCACATGAAAAGGTATTTTTGACATTTTATTAAGTTCATCCATTAAGGACTATTCCAAGACTGGATCCATGTTTCCAAAACTTTGAGAAGTGGGATGTCCTAGGACAGAAGGAAAAAGTCAGATATGGGTCAAAAAAGGGGAGTATAAAAAGAAATAACAAACCCCATTATTTAAGTCTATGAGACAGGGCACTATCTTGTATTAACATGTGGTAATCAGTTTATTATCATTGTTTTACAGCATGAATATTATTCAAAGACAGGGAAGTAAAGGAAAAATAAGCAAAGGGATGCCCAGACTTTAAGTCACCTGAAGTGCACACTACAGCAAGAGCACACTTCCTATTAATAACTATCCTTTTATCAGTGAAAACTCTGTATATATAATTCATCTACTGTCAAATACGAGGAAGAAAGTAATACAAATATGTAAAAATCAGAATTTTCAGAGATGAAAAAGAATATAAAAAGTTAAAATAAATAAAAATCCATTTGGTCTTCAAATACTCAGCTAAAAAAGAAAACTTCAAGCCTACATTTTTTTAAATCAAGCCATAGATTTTGTATTCAATAATACTGATTTATGTGTCCTATTTGATGACTAGCAGAAACCCTTTCCCTCAAGTAGTTACACTTCAGGAGGGGCATTCTGTTCTCTCTCTATTAAGCAAGAAAATATTTACAAAACAATAATCAAATCAATATACATCGCAGCTTCAAAATCACTTCCAATTCAGACAAGTTTGAAAAACTGGTGCTCTAGACATCATACATTCATCTAATAAATCACGTATAGGCTGCCAAGTAACTAGCAAGTCATCCATATAACAAAGATGAATAATGACCTGCACAGAGTTTATAAAAATGTTCTTAGAAATGTCCTTAAATAAAAGTCACGGCAAACATAAATGAAGTGCATATAAAACAACTCTGAGAGCATGTTGCTGAATGTAGTCATGAATGATATACTGATGGTGGTGAAAATGAACATGAAATACTAGAGAAAAACCCTGATGAAAGAATACTCTACCTGTTATGAAACTTTATGTCTCGTCTTTGTTTATATATATGATTATCAGAATAGTAAGTCCTTTTGATAGGAATGTCTAGCCCTCTCAACAGCAGAGAGAAATACAAGTAGAATGTGTATTTTCTGTGAATCTAAAGGTTCCCTTTTCTTTCACTTATGTCAGTGCTAGTCTTGACATCTCTGCTGCCTTTAGAAGAGTTAATTGGTAGGATGTTACTGGAATAAAGAACAAAAAATAAATTGTTAAAATAATTGTATCAGAGAGGAAAACACTTTAAAGCAGGTAATAAAATGAAGAATTCAAAAGAGTTGCTAATCAGTCAGCATGGTCAGATTTGTATTGGTTTTCCATTTTTTTCCTTTTATAATTTATAATCCTATGAATTTCTTATTCATTCCTATCTGAATCACAAAAAGGTGTTGTTTGAATCTCACAGTTGATATTTATTAACTATATTGAAAATTTATTGAGTATCACACTGGACAGATTTAAGACATGCTCTTAAAATGTCAGGGTGAAAAATATTTTAGACCAATATACTTGAAGAATAACTTATATCATGAGTAATGAAATGGGAGGTGACCAGAGTAGGAGTGACCTAGAGAAACAAATAGAAAAACAAAAAAACAAAGGCTATTGAATCAACCTGACACTCAAAAGCCTTTACAAGACTGAAATAATGAGTGGAAATAGTGGATCTATTGGATCTATATGGATCTTCATATCTGAAGGGGTGGGAGAATGATGAGATGGATACTGAAGATAAGAAGTTCCATTTATTATTATATTTATTTTCCTGAGGCTCAGTTCTATACAAGGCCCCAAAATAGTTCAACAAATTGAAACCATAGAAAATGTGAGCACAAATGTAAAAAAAAAATTATTGTATGTTGCATATACATCTGATAATCAAGTGTCAACAGTTGACTTTGTTGATCCTGATTAGTAGAATATAAATCACCATTTTACTTCCTTCCCATCATAAAACATTGCTTCCTAAATTTCAAAAAGCTATTTTTCATTGTAAAAGGCAGTATGTGTGTTTTTATTCCTTTGAGTAGGCTCATTTTCATAAATTTTACCTTCTCAGTGACTACTGAATTTCTATATCTGTATCTATCTGAATCCTGTTCTCTGTAACACTGTAAAGTCATAGAACAGTTCTTGGAACTCTATATGTTAGGCAGGTTTTGTGATATAGGAGATCAAGGAAAGAAACACATGGATCCCAGTATCATCATGTCTTACATCTCACTCAAAAATTACATTTTTCTTTGTTTGGATATCTAGCTTTTTCCTTTATTTATCTTCTACCATGAATAAAAGTACTTTCTGAGAAAAATCATTCCACCCATTCAAGAAAAATATATTAGTTTTTGATCTTATTTCCAAGAACTGCACTAAGGTATACCAGGATATTTTTTATGTATCAGAAAAGATATCCTGTTTTTGTTTCAGTACTCACATTTATTCTATTCTAGTTCAAGGCACTTACACTGAGAGAATAAAGTGGAAAAGGAACAATATTTTCTGCTGTCTGATTATAGATGAAGCTATACCCACTTTTTTATTTTTCTGTGAGTTGTATGTAGTAATATATCTGATACTACAATAAACAGACACAGAACAGATGATTTCAACATGAGTAGTGACAAAACCAAGCCACAGTTAAAAGCTGGGTTCAACAGTGCCTGTTTAAACCACATGTTTCAACATCACTTTCAAGTGACCCGAATTTTCCTGTCTATCTACCTACAGTACCAATAAAATCAGCTTAAAAAAAGTGCAGAATTGCCATATCACAGGGTTGGAATTTTCATTGATATTATTCCTGCAGAGAGAATCATGAAAGGTGGAAGAGGTCTAGTTAAGTTTCTACTTAACTAGTATAAGGAAGGTCATATTAACTTCTCTGTCTAGGAACAAGAATTGTAAATTTCATCCTTTACTGATATCTCACTTGCAAAATTCTTTGTCATATCTTCCATTTAAAATTCTAATTGCAACAGTACAGATGCAAAACATATTTTGTAAGAAAAGCTTTTCAATATTTCTAGCTTGTATGCTGGCAAGTATTACCTTCTAACCCATTAAAAATTATGGAAAAAATATTTTACCTTGTGTGGAAAAATTAACAGCTTGTTCATACAGCTCACTTGTTCATGAGGTGATTGACGATTTTTTCAGAATGTATACATGTATGTATATGGACTTCACAGTCAAATACTATAATTTCTTTCTCTTTTCAGGCTTGTAGGAAGATAACTCACTTTTTTTTTTTTTTTTTAATTAGCAATAATGCAGTTCAGTAAAACATTGTTACATTTGTACACCTAAAGAGCTGACAAAGATATGTATCTTCCTTCAAGAAGTATTGTTGCTATTAAGAGAAATCAATAATTTATTTCAAGTTTACTACTGGTTCTATTTATGACAAAAATATACATTAGGGTCTTTTTTTCTGTTTAGTAGAAGCAAAAAGATCCCCCAAAATTACTTACACTTCATCTCTGTTTTCTGGAAGTCCCATTTCAATGCTTCCTCTCAGGACCTAATCATGACTCCTTCCCTAGACCATGTGTCCCTTTTAATAGGCATATCCTTCTATTTACTATTGATTTACCATACGTCCAAAATCCTAGCTACTTCCTTCTCTGTTTTAAAACATATTTGCATCGTGCTTGAAACACAGTATCTGGAACACCTGATGGCATTAATAAGACAGTGACGGATTTTGGATCAAATATTTTCTTGGTAGCAGCCACCACTAGCTCTCAATGTATTCCACAATAAGCTGCCTTTTTATAGCAAAGATTTTCAAATAAGCCTTCTAATCTGCACATAAGATTTACAGAACTGCTGCCTTTTGATGTTCAAAAAACATTTGCATGATGGACATATCTTGTTATCCACGTGGCTTTAATTTCTGAGATACTGGAGTTCTGATCAAATGTTCATTTCATCACATCTCATGAGGTAGCACACTATTATGCTTATTTCAGAGATGGGGAAATGAAAAAGGGAAACTTGAAGTCTAGAAGACATCTTCTAATTCAGGTATATCAAATTGTTTTAGGAACTAGTTGTCTATGAATGAGTCATCTCAACATATTTCCTGTAACATCTAGCATCTGTTTAGGTATCTTAAAGACCTAGGAGGCGTGGCTCTTGTGCAGGACAACTTGAAATTACAGGTATTTATCCCACTAATCATTCAGTTGTCTGCCTCAATGCACATCTCACTCTCCCTCTGCTCCCCACCCTGCGCCCCCCATTCCTCTCTCTCTCCCACAAACACACACACAGAGGATTATTTCTCTCACCCACAAATGCCTACTTGCCTTTAAATGAGTTTACAAGCTTGTAGGTTTTCCAGCAAAAGATCCAAAACTTATTTGTAATCTTTCTTTTTTTGTTAACTTTTAAACTCTCAACAAGGTGCTTTTGGAAAAGGTATCATTGCTCATATACAAGAATTTTCTAGAGATGCTAGATGCTCATTATCTTATGAGTTCTTTTAAATTGCTGTATGTATCCAAGAAGCAGATTTCACCCTTTCCCTGTATCCATTTCATCCTTCCCATACCTACGCATTGTAATTCTTCTGCAATATTATTCCATTGCATATGTAGTGTTACATGACATTAGTTTTGTAGCAAAAGTTTCTATCATTATTCAGGATGCGAAAGAAACTTTGAGTCTCTTTGATGCATTACAGCTCACATCACATCATATCACTTTGAGCCACACAAAGCCATACTCTGACAGAATCAGACATAACAAGACACAGTGCATCAAATCTCTTTAGTCTTATACTCCAGATGCAAAGACAAATGCTATCACAGAGGCTTGTAAGGTTGCTTTATAAAACTCATCACCAGAAAACAGTGCATCTTGCAGTAGTGCTACACTTTAAGTGCTTCAGTAGAGCACTAATACGATGTTTGATAGCATAATGGCAGCACAAACTTACTGATGTGGTGAAATGAACTGTTGCTAAACATAAAAAGGCAAAACACAAAATAAATCTAGTGGCACAAGGTTTCTGTAAGGAGCAGTATCAGTGAAATACAGTATTTTCCTCACACCTTACCTTCCTACTGATTTTTCTGTTTACATCCCTGTTAACTAGCATTCCATTTAGAGTACAAGTCATCTTCACAGCACTTCCTAAGCTAGGCACATCCAGTATCACACCATCTGTTCACGTTTGAAAACTGTGTACAAGAGTATGATTCTTGTTCACCCGAAGTTTCAGACTCCTTCCTAAGGATCTTTCAGTTCTGAAATCTGTCCCTCCCATTATCTACTAGGAAAACATGGCACTTTACCAGGATTAGTTTGCTCCACTGGAGCACTTTCAAGGCTTTGAAAGACAGCACTTAATAAGTGGGTATTTTGATGGGGTACACAAGTCAGCTATTGTGCAGGATCTGCAATAGTACAATTAGTACTATTATAAATAGTGTAATATTATAAATAATTTTACTGTATAAATAGTACAACTAAAGGACAGGATTTTTGTACGATTCTTTAAGGATGGTTTACTATCTGACTTCTTATTGGTAATAATATTCAGATTAACAGTAAATCCTGTTAAAATATTACTGTATTTAGCAAAGCTACAGTGAAATGGCACATTTAAGTGCTGAGCATGAAATAGGTATTTTCTCTAGGACATGATATGTAAGTTGTACCATCTTAAAACATCATTCAAAATGGTTATGTACAAATGTTTCTTTTATAAGAATGGAAATTTTATGGCAGTTGATCAGTTCATTTGACCAAAGAAAGCAAGCACCAAAACTGAATTATGAATGACATTGGAGGACTTCTCTTTTAAGAAAAAAGTAAAGAATCAAATGAGAACACTCAAGAGCAGTTAGGAAGATGTCATGATGATGCCATATACTTGAAATGAAGAAAGTAGCTTTCTAGTCTTGAATTGTCATTGCTTTATTTACCTGTATTTCCTTACACGGTGATATAAGACATACAAAGGAAAAAAATATTCAACTTTAATTGATAATTAACTGGTTAGCAGATAGCATTAAAATACAACTATCTCAGTTCTAAGAGTTTCCAGGAATAGAATATTAGTTTAATTTCAAACTAGTTTATCACAGTACACAAAATTAAAGAACTAGTTGGGAAAAAAGGTGTCTTGAGCCTCCAAGAACAAAAAAAAAATTGAGCTTTGCTAGTATCAAACTGATGTAGTAAGACCCAAATAGAATGGCTTTCTCTGTGTGTCTTGGCATGGTTAATGTCATCTTTTAACATTAAAAAGTCAATCATCTGAGTTTTGTATAAGCATCTATTGTGCAAGTGCTAAAAGATAAGGGTTTGTCTTTCATTCAAGTTTTAGAATTGGGCTTCTCTTCTTAAAATACAACAATGCAAGTAAAAAGTAAATAATTCTACCTTTGTAGGGTGCTGATTGAAAAGAGGACCTTTGAAATAGCTTTCAGCTAAAAGCGAGTTCAAAAATTGTATTTTGATTCAAAAGCCCACAACAGCAGTTGAAAACAAGAGTCTTAGAAAGATATGGCACTTTTAAGAGCTAAGATTTATTCTTTGTCATCTTCTGCAATTGTACTTTTTACAGGGTCCTTTCTGCATGAATAAAAAATCTCTCTTCAAAGCTTTAATTCCTTGTATATTTCTAGTGTGTTCTCATAAATAAAGACTAAGGGGGAAAAACAAAAAAGAAAAAGCTTAAATGATTCTCAGCAGTCTGTTGGTTCCTGGCACTTTGGGAAATAAAGACCATGGAAGAGCAGAGGTAGTGGTTGGACTTGAATATCTCTTGTTAACCAGGTTAAAAGACTCTTGTTTATGCAGCAGTGTGTCCAGTCAGAACGAGGATTAGTGAAAAACTGACATCTTTGATAATGACATCTTGACTCAAAAGTAAGGGATTGTGGAAGTATTTATACTCCAGAATGGGATTAAGGAGACTCAAGAGAGGAAAATAAACCTTTGCAAGTAGTCCTGTAGTCCTGTAAAGATCTTGTGGCTTAAGTACTCAGTATGAAGTTATCCCTCTGTAAATAAAAATGACACCTGAACCCCAGAATTTGGATCCATATCTCAGCATCACAGGAGTACACAACAAAAGACAGGGACATGTATTTTTATGTCTATATGTTTTTTTCTGTGCTTACATGAATTACCTTTGGTGTCTTTATGATATTAAATGAAGTAAATTTCTGTATGATATCAAAAGTACAATATACTACAGCATAGTAGTTAAATGAAAACATTTTGTAAAAATTTTCAGAAACAATAAAGAAATTAAGATCTTGAGTCCTCGTTAAAAAGTAACAGTAGAAATGCTTCTAAACTTTCCATGATCTTAGAGGTAAAACTTCAAAACTTCAGAATGTACTTGAAAGTTATTGGACTTTCACGAATTCCTGGTCAAGGAACCAACATTCACACGTGCTCGCAATTAGCAAGTCACAGAATTCTTATGGAAATGCGGAGTTTCTGAAATCTTATAGTGACACTTGATAATAAATATGTCTCTCCTGAAACAACACATGCGAGAAGAGGTAAAGAAGAACTGCCCAGTAAAGGAAATCATTTGGAGGAAAGAAGCAGCTTCTCAGTTTTGAAGCAATTAAGAAAATTCATTTTACTTGTTTCTAAGCCAAAACAACAACAACAGGAAACTACAACCCCCTCAGAAGTTTCGAAGTTATGAAAGTACAAAAGAGTAGACATTCTGAATGACCTACAAAAACCTCAGAATCTTTTTAAGTGTTTTTTATTTGCTTATTAGAGTTATTCAACAGCTGAAATCCTATCCTCTATTTTAAGATTGAAAAGATTTAGATCAATCAAATTGCCTTTTAGTGATATATTTCTTAAACACTGAATTATGCTTTACTTTCCATAAATCTCAGTATTCCAACTTTAAAAGTGAGACAATCATTTTTAACTTAATTATTTGATAAGATTGGAAATAAATTATTAATCTGAATCTTAAAGAAATCTCTGTTTCTTTACATATTAAAAGGAATCTTTTTACTGTGCCTGTGGAAGGAAAGAAGTGGCAGGCTAACAAACTACAACACATCTTCAGTAATGAGGAAAACCCATTTCCTATATCCTTCATGTTTGTGTCACTTCTCCATAAATTCTATTGGACTTCTTTTCCGCTCCCTCTAGCTTAAGAAATCAGCTTTTTCTTACTTAGAAAGGAAATGGACAAGAGAAGGACTAATTATCATTGTTCCTTAGGTTAGTACATAATTTTTGACATTCCTGAGAGATCAGTATCTCACAATCTTTTCCTTTCTCACCATACTGCCTGCTGATTAGTTCCAGTGCTAGCTTAGTCTGCTAGCTTAGTCCTTGCTGCATGAGGGACTTTAACAAAAGGCAAGCAACTACTGGCACTAACTGTACAGTCTACAGAGCTGTCATATTCTCTGCCTGTACAGCAGAGCTGAAGGGAATGTATAGAAAGAGGTACAAACCACAGATCATGAGAATCAAACCAAAGTGAACAAACTTGAACACACAATAGAGAGGTAAACTTCAACAGAAGATTCATGTAAATATTTATCAGTCTCAGCAGAGTGTGACTAGATGAGTGGGTGAAAGAACCCGAGAAAACCGATGGTCAAGAAGAGAAACAGGTGGCTTGCTGGATCTGATTAAGAAATCAGTAAGAAAACTCCCCTTCATACTACTCACCAGCATTGACCAGGTGAGATGATGTTCATTCAGCTCTGCACTGCTCACTTCAGACTCAGTAAGGTGGCACATTTTGTTACACTGTTTGAGAGTCAACCTTGCATCTTCTCAAGAAGAGTGAAAGATTCAGAGGAATGAGATGTTCAGAGAGAAGAGTTCACAATGGATGTAAGTTGTACTTAGATGTATTTTTGACAGAAAGAAATGAATGTAAAGGTAGAAATAAGAGTAAAGAAGGGCTGGAGAATGTGAAATAAGCTTCAAATCTCATATAATATATGTGAACAAATGGAAAAGCACTTATATTGTAGCACAGATCAATAACTGCTGCTGAAATACTCTTGTTTCTGTCCCTCGCAATGACTTTCAGAAATGGTCTGAAATTTGTACTTCCAGTTTAATAAACATCACAAAACAGTCAGATGATTATAAACTAAGTAGCAAAGAGGGTTATTTGTCTGTGCATTTATTTGATATTTTCTTTTATTTGCCAACTCATAACTCTCAGAAAATTCCAAACTAACAGATCTTGTTGTCTTTGTCAAGAAAGAAAGAGCTGTGTTTAGATACAGGTCTATCAGTTCTTGGAATACCTAGCAATTTGTCAAGAAGAGTCCCATTTGTGAACACTTGTGTGAGATTATTGCTATAGAATTACAGGGGTGTGCAGCGTTGTCATCAGTAGATTCATTCACAAGAGACCATCAAATGGTATTGTCATGGTTGTTGTTAACTTGAGAGAAATTTAAAGCAAGTTGAAAGTTGAAAAGTTCTACTTTATCTCTGAAAACTCTTAGAAGTTCAGCTCCCTGTTTCTTAGATATCAGCAGGCCTTACAAAAAGACTTTCCATTATCAGTGCAAGGCTTGGTGTGTTTACAGACAGAATGTGTCCTATAATCACATAGAAGGGTGCATTACACCTAGAGAAAAAAAAGAGTTGCACAAACGGAGGAACTTAACCCCTAGGAGCAGATGTTTGTATGACTTCCATCCCCCTGCATTAGGAGGCAGAATTGAAAGCCAGATGATATTTGTATGGGTCATGGACTCAGCAATATGGGGAGGGGGGTTTGTTGCCATGGGGTTTCCCTTTGTCAGTCAACCCTGGGTACCTAGTAATGAAGAACAGGAAAGGGCATATCGCTTCTTCTCCTACCGCATCTTTACTTTTTGATTTGTGAAATTTAAAAAAAAAATCATGAAGAATGAAGAATTTGCTTTATTTTAATTTTCATAGAAGAGAAGTAATGTGCATGTCTTGAAAAAGTAATAAGAAAAGTGATACTTTGCTTTTAAATTTTGTGTATAAAATACCACCAAGTCCGTCTACATTTTGATCACTTTAATAAGTGTTCAAACTACTTCCAAAGTCTGTAATTTACTCTCTTATTATATCAAATCATGTTTTTAATCAAGTTTTTGTTGTGGAAACATGTTAATTCCAAAATGGCATTGCACTTTCGTTATAATGCTAACAGGAGCATAGTGTAATACTGCAAGTATGACTTCTCAAAGACAGGCTGTTCACGGGCAGGGTCCCTGGACTATGGGGTTTATTTCATATAAGAGATGAAGATAGTAAAAATGTTCCTCATTTTTCTGTCTGCACATCAGGACTGCTGAATGCCTCTTCTGTCTCTTTTTACAAATACTGTACTTGACAGCAAATAGGTACCTGTAGGTTCCAAAAGCAGTGAAAATGACCTTTGACAGTTTAAAAATATATGAATACACTGGTTACCTCCTTTAATTTAAATAGAAAATGTATTGTGCTTCTTGCCAAACTTAACATTTTCTGTTAACTGATATAGCTTCTTCTTACATTTCCTGTAAGAAAAGAAACTAAACATTTAATTTATTTTTTCCTTGTATTTCTACGTCTTTAAGAAGTAATTCTAATTCAACAACTGAAAATGAATGTTTATAGGTAATTTGTTAATTTCCTTTGTAAAGTAAGTTTTAAGTAATCTTGGGAATTTGTTAAGGTTCCATTAAAATTATTGCAAAATCTGATTTGGACAAGATTTTGAAAAAAAGCCATAAAATATGTATGTTATTAAAATGTGTTTAGAAGAATCATAAACATTCTTATAACTCTTCAGATAAATACTGTACCATTAAAATCTCAAGAAGCTAAATATATATTTTAAAAACCTTTCATTATTTTTTTTAAAGAGTTTTAAGGAGTAGAGGTTAGAAAACAAAAAATGTACCAAATAAGAGAGAGACATGCTAAAAATTAGCTCTACTGTTAGTTCACTCAAAACTTATAATATAGAGGAAATAGTGAACATTCATCTGTTTTTTTTCCAAGGTTTATCTACTTTTCCTGGCTGGAGATTACTTGACTAATTTGTCTGTTCACTTATGATTTTTTTTTTTTTTGCCTCCTGCAGCCTGTTTGGCACCTCATACAGCTGAATATATCTGGAAATTCTCAACAAGTAACAACTGAGAACCAGCACTTCAAATCTGCAGTATGGATGCAGTTAAATTTACTATTCACATGGCAAAAAACCAATCCTGACGTATCTTTTAACTATGATATATTCTGGATGATTCATATTTTGAGCATTTGCAGTTCAGTGGCAGAGAAGAAACAGAGAAAAGGAAAATCAAGAAAGCTTTGACTTTTATCTCATATAGGCTGGTTAACCTTTCTGTTTATACCTTCTCTTAGTCCCATACACGATTTTGCTGACTTTATGGTGATAACTAACTTTCAATGTTTGTGGGATGAGTGGCTAATTTTCCAGTTTTTCAGTTTCGTCATTTCCTTCCCTGATGCTATCTCTCTCACTGTAGAATTCCATCCGTCTCATAAATAACTGACATAATCCTTTGATTCCTCTAGCATTGATTCAAACTTTACGCTTCGTTATAAATAAATAGATTCATTTCCTTTTGGCATTCAGTCTTTTGTCACTCTGAAATTCTCTAATGATTTTGATTCAGTTTTCTTATGTGTATGTGAAATTTTAAGCCAGGGAGCAACTTTTCTTAAGTTAGGCTTTATTTTCAGGCTCATCCAGCCCTGTGCTTATGTGTATTTGAATGAAAGAAATCACTAAATGGTATGAACATGAATATTTTGTCTTACTGTTCTCTGCTGTACCTTACAAGGTAATCAAACATGCATTTTAGTTTCCAGACAAATGGAGAGTCTATAAAGTTCCCAATTTTATTGTGGTTATTCAGGTATTACTTTATTTGGGTTTTTTTTATAATTTTAGCTTGTAGCAGAATGGTTGGTGTAAGTCTTTTGTCCTGTAGACTGGATTCAAAGATTTAAAAAAAAAATGGGAGAAGGGGAATATAGCAAGAAGGAAATATAATCTGGAATATGAGAAACAAATACACCTTAATGAAATCACAAATCAGGAAGAAACCTCTAACATACTTCTTTTAATATCATGCATGATGCCAAGTGCTGCAGTAACCCATAGGAACTAGTAGGGTAAAAGACACTTGGCAAATGACATGCAAATGATAGAAATGAAGAAATGTAAAGGATTTCTAATTAATCAGCAGGGGGCCATGAATATCTCAAGTGCATTACAGTTGGGTCCACAACTATAGAGGTGAATGTATGAGTGGAGTAACTTTAGGGATAATGGTACACTCATAAAGATAAGAAGTCAAACTACTTGTTAACAAGTACTTCCTTACTTCAGTGGGAATATCAGCACTCTGACTTCAAATGGTACTGGATTAACCCATGTTATTTAGTTGTTACCACAAAGATTAATTATAAATAGCAGAGCTCTTTTGAAAAGGAAAGCAAATTTCTGCAGAAACACCACAGGATGCTTTTCCAGTTTTCTGATAAAACCTGCACATCAAGTAGACACTTGTGGTTGCAGTGACGGGAATTTCACAGTAAACACAACATATATTCCTGCAGACAGTGTAACATTTAGCTTTGCTGTAAGTGTCAAGATACTCTGTGGTGCAAAAACTGGGAACTCAAGGAATTTTTCAGTAGCTCTTGTATTACTGTAAATTAGTTAAGACCATTTTCTCAGACCTGTGTGATATGCTAACATGACAACATCTTAACATCGTGTGTTCATGTTGATAGAGATTAGTAATTTTAATGGATGCTGACGCAATTGTTTCTGATTTTTCTGCCATAGACCATGCAATAATGATAGTGATCATTACAAAGGAACTGACTCTTTCTAACCTCCTTACTAGAATACTGTTGCTAATATTTATTCCTAAGAGGAACAAGTTCAGTGCTGCACACTATCTGACTTTTATTTAATAATTTCAAAATCTCTGAAGAGAGTGTGTATCAAACAACTATTTTTGGACTTAGTTAGCTTTGGCAGTAGTATCTAGGGTACTTTCCTCTATGCCTGGGACTAGAAGAATGAAGAGCCACAGGGTCACGTAATTTATCCATTTTCTGAACTACAAATCAGTGCAGCCAGAAAAATCAGAAAATAAATTATTTTCTCTCTTTTGTTTTTGAAATCTCTGCCTATATTTATAGGATTTAGTTTCAGTGATTTCAATGAAGTAATTTTGGGAATAGATATCACAATATGACACTTGGGAATGTAAAATCATCATATACCTGTAAGGAAATGGATATGCCTTTAAGTAGTGTAATACTGATTACCCAAAACAATTAAAAAAACTATGCATGAATATAAAAACTATTTAGTCTGTTTTTTAATGACAATAATTTAAGTCAATGGAACAGCAATTTGAATGTCCAAAACCAGAGCTACCAAAAAATAATTGTGGAGTGACTTCCAAAGTCTGCCATCATACTTTCAGCTAAGGTCTGGTCTCCACTTACTTTCTTTCTTTGGTATCCTGTGGGACTCCTTTTCTACTGAGTATGAGTTTGAATGAACTCTCTCTACAGTGTCGGACAAGAGTTCTTAATTCTTCTTAGAGCCCTGCAAGAATGTATTGCACTTCAGTAAGTCATGAAACTGAACAAATACTACTGTGGAAAAAATAATTTTGTAAGTGAGTTTAAATATTAATGCTCTGTATACCTTATTGAAATTCTTAGAATTAAATAAAAGTGAGTGATATTTCCCTAACATTGTTTGCAGAAAAGAGCTTAAAAGCTAACAATCTTTTTATGCAAAAGGAAAATAAAACATACTTGATCCAACAAAAAAAAAATGGTTTGCTATACAGAAGGCCATATAGAATCACAGAATCCTTGAGAAAGTTTTCTAAGATTGTCAAGTCCAAGCATTAACCTACAATCTGAATTCAACATTTTCTGCATATTTTTGGGGAGGCTGTTATGATGTAATCTCCATGGCCAGACACTCCAGGAGGAAAAGAACTCTTTTGACTCTCTTTTTAAAAAGCAAAAAAGGCTTCCACAGAAAATTTAATTTTCATAAATCAGTTATTTCTGCACAGTTCCCCTACTGGCACTTGGCATATCAGCATCATTGTATCTGAAATGTGACTTTGGAATGCAGTAGCCTCTTGAATAAACATATCTTCAGGTGAACAGTTTATTTCTCAACAGTGGGAGTTTTAATTTACCTTAAATTTTCTTGTCTATTCATCTCTGTGAGAATACCACTGGCAGAGAAACAGAGTTGAGGACAGTGGAGTTGAATTGTGTCCACGGCGGTCTTACATTCTTAATATCTCAGCAAGGCTGACACTTTAACCTCATTTAAGTGACCAATGTAATGAGAGAGCGTATGTAAGAGAGCTAGGCAGCAGCTTTGCAAATTTGCACCTTGAGATTGACAAACACAAATATATTCCCTTCAGTTACTTGCCTGCAGACTCCGATTTAGATGGAAAAACAGTAGAAGATAAGGAAGAAGGGCAATTACATTGATATGTTGCATGTACATCTAAAAGTGTTAGACTGTGTGATTAAAAGTCAGTCATGATAGATGCAAAGATTCATGGAAGAACCCTAATAATAACACTGGTGAAGATGTCACTCACTAAATTGACTATCCTAAAGCTACCAAAGGAGGACAATTTCATCATTGTTGTGGATGGGAAACTCACTAAGAATCACAGAACGCATCAGATTGAAAGGGACCACAATGGAGTCACCTGGTCACATATCCCTGCTCAACCAGTCATCCTAGAGCACATTGTACATGATTGCGTCCAGACAGTTCTTGAATATCTGCATTGAGGATGACTCCACAACCTCTCTGGGTAATTTGTTCCAGTGCTCAGTCACCTGTACAGTAAAGAAGTTCTTCCTCATATTCAGGTAGAACTTCCTGTGCCTCAGTTTCTGCCCATTACCTCTTGTCCTGTTGCTTGGCCTATAAAAGTCTAGCTCCATCTCCTTGAAACCCTCTCTTCAGCATCAGTGAAAGAAACTCTCTCATGAAAGTCGTATAAAGTAGATGGTGTGGTTGCCTGCAGAAGTAGAGGACTTGTTATAGGATGCAAGGGAAGAGCATTTGGTTACTAAGTAAAACTTACTATGAGAGGTTTATGAGAAGGATCGAAGGCAGGTAAATGATCCTGGCAGACCCAGGAGGAGTAAACATGGGAAAATGCAGCATTGTGTGTGTTCATGTGAGTGTTAGTGAAGGCATCAGTCTGCCTGTGTTGACCTCTGTGACTGATTGACTATGTGTAGGGTACAGTGTGCCCATGCTCACGTGTGTACAAGTGCACACACTCCTGCCTACTGGGGACACGTGCTCAACCTCACTATTGATTGGATCTGGAAACACAAAACTGTAGCAATATCACACCTGTCAGGCTGGGAGAAATCTCTGTGCAATCTGAAGCCTACCTCTAGGATTAGGTTACCTCTGGCAGTAAAATTTCCCATTTAATGTTTCTTCGTATAAACTCCATTCTTGAGTTCCTTTTGCCTGGCGAGAAGTGTCCTTTGTGCATAGCCTTGCACTACATATATGTGCTATGAAAAAAGATAAGTAGGAATACACAGAGGGAGACAGAGGTGTCTGAAAGATCTACTTATAATGGAAATAACAATTTTCTTAGATTTTGAAGAATATGTATATGTGAAATCTCATGTCAACATATTTAATTGCCCAAAGGTATCCCTCATTTATCTGAGTTACTGATGCTGCCTCTTGATAGCAAGGTTTTATCTTAAATGCTAATACAGTCCACATGTTAGAATAAGAAAAAAACCATAAAGACAAGAAGTACCACCATTCAAATGAACAACACCACTCTCTGAATGAAACATCACAGTACTAAATATGGAATTAAATGCATCTTTAGCAGTTATAAGGAATATTTGAAGTATATTTTTCTGAAAAATGTTCATATTGGTAACAGCCATTTCTACACAAAAAACTTTGTCACTGCTCAAGTTAGTTCCTCTTTTTCCCTTGAGTTTGATAACTTTGCACAGTCATACCCATACTAATATCAATAG
This sequence comes from Corapipo altera, assembly GCF_003945725.1. Classification (NCBI taxonomy): domain Eukaryota; kingdom Metazoa; phylum Chordata; class Aves; order Passeriformes; family Pipridae; genus Corapipo; species Corapipo altera. The sequence continues at coordinate 10,320,388 of NW_020884876.1, forward strand.
TTTTTCTTGCCATTACATGCATTATTCTTTCATTCCACGTAGGTAATCCAAATTTAAATCCATACCTGCAATGAGAATTCTACTCCTTTGACCATTAATGAACTGAATCAATTGTTTCTAAATGTGAGCAATGCTTAATAAGTCTGTGATAAAACTGAGTTTGACTTCAGCTTCTGCATTGTATTGGCCACATGGATTCTCAAGGTATGGTCATCTCATCAAAATTACTATGCTTAAAAAAATGAAGAATATGAAACAGAACACTGTCTTTACAAAGTCAACATCATTAGCACCAGATGGGTCCTTTCATTATCAGTAGGTACAGAAACATTTTTGTAATTATCATAAGCCCCCTGCTTTTCAAAAGCCATATATATGCTTCTGAATTGACCCCAAAATTACCGCACAAATAAATGTAATGTATTTGGTGGGAAAAAAAATAAGATTCAGCTCTCACTGAAGGACTAGAATTGTCCTAGTACTTCAGGTAGATTTTTTTTTTTAGTGTGTAAAGATATATATATATATATATACATGCACATTCTCCCAAGACACCAGTCACTGTCACTTTGCATTTTGCAGTCACGTTTGACAGTTTATCAGATCTGTTTTGGTTTCAGATTCTGTATCATATTTTGCACCAATTCCTGCAATATCAGCTCCTTCAAATGTAAACAAGATTTTGAAAAAATACAGAAACATTCGCTATATTATAATGAATGTACAACAAATGCCTAATGTTTTATATTCAATTAAATATGATTTTTTTCCTGAATGCTTGACTTTATGCTTTGTAGAAATGGAGTCAGCACATGCACAAGTATAATCTAGTCTTTAGATTAGTTCCCAGAGTTCATTGTTCTTGCAGTGAAATTGTGGTTCCGTTACTACAGGAGTGCTTGCTAGTCTCAGTAATCTGTTGTAATGTTTTTGGGAAGTTGCGTGTTATTTCTGTAAAACCTTTTCTGACAAAACATCTATTTTCTGACCAACCCCTATTTTCTGACCAAAATAAAAGAAATCTCTTAGAGAAAAAGGTGCAGTTTTTCTCTGTATGTGAGCTCAAGGTAACAAAGAATCAAAGACTTTGCAAGGGTTCATATGGGCAAAAATCTCTTGGACTCTAAAATTAAAGTGTACACCCGGTAAGAGCTTGGATCTTCTGGACCCAGGTGTAACAAGCTCTTTAGATTCTTCTAACCTTATTTATTGTATATCCATTAATTATGGATCTATGTCAGATTGATAGAGAGTTCTCATTAATGATATTTCCCTGAAGAAAATATTTCTTATTTTATATTTTTCATTATTCAGGTAAATCGAGTACTTTTCTAACATAAGTCAATAACTGCATACTTAATTCAAAAGGAATGCATTATGTAGTATAATACTTGGAACACTGAACCACCTTAAAAATGTAATTTGTTTACCACTTCGCTGTAAAATATACCTCCATTTTTAGGGCAAAAGCTGATTTGACAGTATTGGTCTGTGACTTGCACCATGTGTTTCATAGTTCATAAATGTAAATTATAAACAAAACAAACAACAACAAACAAAACCCAAACAAAAACCAAATAAAACAAAGTAACAAAACCAAACAAAAACACACCACCACCACCTATACCCAAGCTACTATTACTTCAGTTTAACTTTTGTATGAAATGCATGTTTCAAGAAAAAAAAACTGTTATGAATATATTCACACAGCTTGATTCAGTTTTTACCATATAGGAGATTTACAAGAAGGTACAAAACCTGTATTTAAAAGTTACCAAATAACTGCAGAGGATTAATCAAAGATGTGTCTCTCATGCAAAAGAAAATGCGTATTGGAAGCGAAAAATGAATGACTAGCGGGAGACGTTTACCACATGATTATTTTTGGGACTAAGAAGCCATCATATATAGTTGGTTTAAAAAAACAGAGCTTTTGCTAGGTTCATGTTAAACTCAGTACTTTACACCTTCAAGTGTGAATTGAAATAGAAATAATCTTAAGATAAGAATAGAAATTTACATTAAAATTATTTTATAAGCAGTTGGTAGACAAACCATTTAACAAAGCTCTTTATTTATAAATATTTAAAATAACTAAGGAATGTAGTATCACAAAAAGAGGTAAGCAATTACTTTGGAAAAGAAAGTTGAATACAGCTCTGTAGATATTTCTCAGTGCAACATGCATGGAAATTTAAAGTATTCTAGGGGGTAATCAAAAATATTGGCCCTTTGGGCAAGGAGAATAACCCATTTTCTAGTGAAGCAAACTAAAAATTAAGAAAAAAATTTTAAAATATAAGTGGTGAGAGGGGTTTTTTTATTTTTTTGGTCTACTTAAAATGAATTTTTTCTTTTTTTGGCAATCACCAGAAACATAAAGTAAATATACTGCTAGATACACAAATTGTAATCTGCAAGAGCAAGAATGGTCAACAGTCTCTGTTATCTAGCAATTTAAGGTCCTCCCTTGCTTACGTAGAATGCCAATGTTTGGTTCCTTCCAATACCTACAGAGGATTGATGCCATCTCCTCAGAGGTGCCTTTGCAGTCACTCTCTCTCTTCATATTAGGCATTTCTTATTCCTACCAGGAAGGTAAGAAGAGCCAGTAGGTGTGTCTGAGCATTCTCAGAGAAAGAAGGCCAAGCATTTTGCTGCTATGCCATGAAATCATATGCAACTGGACTTAGATTAACACATGATCTGAAGAATTCATCATCTTTTTGTTTACTGCAGTTTAACGGACCAGATGCATATTGCTTAAACTCAAACCTTAAAATTTCACCAGTAGTTCCTTATCTGCCGCTTAAAACTCCAAGATGTGCTGCAGAAGTGTCAGTCTTCCACGACACACTCTCAAGTGTAAAGCACTCAGAAGAGCAGGAGAAGAAACCGTGAAGTCCTTCCTTCTACATACATCTCTTAACTAGGAGATTAAGGACAGCTTTTTCACTGCTTTTTGTTGATTTTAATGAGTGGTAGGCATGTTCATAAAAATGGAAAAATTTCAAAAGAGAGTTTATAGCTACCCACTGCAAAGTGAGGTAGCTCACCCGGGTCCTCCACTTTGGCCACAACAACCCCCTGCAGCGCTACAGGCTGGGGACAGAGTGGTTGGAGAGCAGCCAGGCGGAGAGGGACGTGGGGGTGCTGATCGACAGGAGACTGAACATGAGCCAACAGTGTGCTCAGGTGGCCAAGAAGGCCAATGGCATCCTGGCCTGCATCAAGAACACTGTGGCCAGCAGGAGCAGGGAAGTGATCCTTCCCCTGTACTCTGCATTGGTGAGGCCACACCTTGAATATTGTGTTCAGCTCTGGGCCCCTCAGTTCAGGAGGGATATTGAGGTGCTGGAGCTGGTCCAGAGAAGAGCAACAAGGCTGGTGAAGGGATTTGAGCACAGGTCCTATGAGGAGAGGCTGAGGGAGCTGGAGTTGTTCAGTCTGGAGAAGAGAAGGCTTAGAGGCGACCTCATCACTCTCTTCAGCCACCTGAAGGGAGGTTATAGCCAGGTGGGGGTTGGTCTCTTCTCCCAGGCAACCAACAATAGGACAAGGGGACATGGGCTCAAGCTCTGCCAGGGGAGGTTTAGGTTAGATGTCAGGAAGAAATTCTTTACAGAGAGGGTTATCAGGCACTGGAACGGCCTACCCAGAGAGGTGGTGGATTCACCATCCCTAGAGGTTTTTAAAAAGAGATTGGACGTGGCCCTTAGTGCCATGATATAGTAATTGGAGTTGGATCAGGGGTTGGACTTGATGATCTTGGAGGTCTTTTCCAACCCAATCTATTCTATGATTCTATGATTCTATGATTCTGAAACCAAGAAATCCTTCCATCTTTTCTGTACTTTTTCCTTTTCAGTGGAGCAAAACCAACTGACAACTTCATTGGCTGTGGACACAACAGGTGGACTCTCAGATCCAGACAGCTGTCAGCACGTAGTAACCTGCTAGCTCATCAAAATATTTGTTCATAATAATTACACTTAAACTATTTACACTCCAATCCAGCTCCAAATAGTAGATTAACTAATTTTTTTTTTATTTTTTTCCTCAAAGTCCTTCTGTTCTTACAACATGGTTCCTTAGTCTTTTCAGGCATTTTAATTCTTTTACATAGACTATTTTCACAGGATATATTCAAAGAACTTTTCAGATATTGAGGTGGTTAATGCCTTCCCTGTGTCCTAGCTTTTATGGCAGCTGGAAACAGAAATCTCTTTGCTGTATCACATTTTACCACACCCTTAAATGTCACATACTTGGTGCTTTGACACTAAAGTATTTCAATCCACTCTTACGGATTCTATTAGGACTCTGTTAAAAAACACCAGAGCATTTGTTTCAGATGAAAAGAAAATCAAAAGAAGTAAATTCACCAAATCTAATAAAACATGATGTATCTTGTATTTTCAGATGGTAGAACTGAACTTCTGGACCTCTGTAGAGAGATTCACATCATCAGAGTAGAGGCTATGTTACTGCCAACTTCCTTCTCTTTGGGTTTCTGCCAAGAAGGAATAACTTTTTATTGATGCAGGTCTCGTGCTCTGCACAGGATTTTCTTTCCAGACAGAGAAGCTCTTTTAGTGACAGTGTTGGTTCCAATCCTCTGACAGGAAGGGGATTGAGACTGCTTTTCAAAAGCCTTTCTGCTGCTGAGCACTAACACCAGACTTACCAGAAAAGGTATCATAATCTGGTATTGCTTAAGTCTGATCAAAAAAATTTAGAAGACTTAAACGCTTATGTACTGAAAAGAAAGCTAAATTTCTAAACTTGGTGTTGTCTCCTGTCCATGTAATTTTATTGTGACTAAACAGAAAAAAATATTGTAGGGACTAATCTATAATTTTTTTCAGTTGATTTCATATCACCCATGTACTTATGCCATTAAATTATACTATACCATATAAATCTCCACAGCTATGATTACTCTATGATAACTGCATGCCCTGTTGAGCCTTATTGCCTAATTGGTAGTTTACAAGGAACTATCTATGTTACTTTTGAGATTAGCATCCTGTTTCCTCAGCAATAAGTAATATTTGCTTGACATGCTCAAAGTTGTTAATATCGGTGTGTTTACTTACACAAACTGTAAGTGTAAAAGCACCCTGTTCAGATAGGTTGTGAAAATAATAAAAAAATTAGTTGTTTGCAAGGTGAATATTTTCTGTGATATTAGAGAATATCTTGAATCCTAGTGTGGCGTTCCATTGTAGCAGTGCAAAACAGGTGAATCTCTGATGATTTGAAAATATAAAAGTCAGCACAGAATCTGGCCCCCCAGGTACTGCAGTAGTCTCCATCAGGCTTCACATAGATGCCAAGTATAAAAAGGATCTGAAGATATATCTCTGTCAGGTTGGTTAGAAACTGGATATTCTGTACTAACTTTTTAGATGAATAGAGAGAAAGGAGCATCTAGGATGTCTAAGACCACGTTGCAACTAGCTAATGGGTGGGACCAATCTCCCCTAGAATTGTTGGTCAGACTACATTTAGATGATTTGTAAATTTTTGCAGTTTTTTCTTTATGATTCTCCAAGCAGCAAACTGAAATCTTTCATCCTTCATAGTCCTACAACACTTGGGGAAGCTTTTGGTTCAGTTGTCACACTTCTTCCTTTTTTCACACCCCAGAGAGGAAAATGTAGTTCAGAAAATCTCATTAATATTTCAAATCACACTAAGATTTACCTACAAGATTTCCCAGCCACAGTATATCACAGGTTTTTGATGTGAAAACCTGTAACAACTTAACTACATATTGGTAAGGGAAATATTTTATCACAAGAAGAAGCATCATTTTCCCATGCTCGGAAAATTTGACAAGGGAACAGTCACTTTCTGGACAAGGGCTCCAACCAACACTGAAAGGTATCTGCCGATACTGACAGACATCCACATTTGCACAGAATTTTTCAGAGTGTACTGTTCTTTTCTTTAGTTTCCCTATCCCTTTCCTTTCCTTGTCCCTCAGCCCCACTCCTCCCAATCTAGGGTTCATTTCTGGCAGCATCACGGTCCTGACCCTGTCTGCAAATAATTTTCTGCTAGTCACAAAATACCACTTCTATTACTTATGAAAAGTGTGTAGATCAGAGGCCATACAGTTCACATATCTGCAGGTAGTTGTTCCCTTTCTAATCAGAAGCTAAATGCTGAATTCTGAGGTGCAACTGAGAACACTCCAGACTAGACAGAGCAACAGGTACACAAGGTACAGTATTTGGGTGCTATAAACAACAAAATTGAGCTGGACAGAGATGTGCCCTAAGACTAAACTTTCCAAAAATATCTTCTGTGTTGGCTAGAGAAAGACATCCCTTTCTCAATGAAATGTGGAAAAAAAAAATTTTAAAATAAATAAACCTCTTAAAATAAATAAATAAATAAATAAATAAATAAATAAATAAATAAATAAATAAAAATGACACAGCGACTGTTGGAAATTACAGATAAATGAAAGGAAAAGCAGACAAGAAAACCTGAAGGGAGAGATGAACTTTCCCCAAATCTTATGGCTTTCTGACCACTATTTGAAATCTAAAGGAGTACTGGTCCACATAATCCCTGTATATTGCACATCTAGAGCATTGAATAAAAGGACTAAATCATAGCCTTTTGCTTTTCTTGTGCTTTATATCCGAATTTCTCTTCATCAACTACTGCAACATTTTTATTGACTGCATATGTTTGGGAGCTCAGTATGGGCACAAAATCACATAATTCTACCACTTTGTGTAATATAGAGATCAGGTTTAGGAACAGTGACAGTTTCTCCTTCCTTCCACCAGTGCACCAATATCCCCAGCAGTCATTTATGTAAAATGATGAAAAATGGTCCTAAGGGATAACACCTCTGTTAAAATTTAAGGAAAAAGTTTATGTAGACATCAGAATTCTTTTACATTTTCTTCTCTTTAGTTTCTCCTCAGTGGTTTCGCAAGTGTCTAGTTTTTTTTCCCCTCTTCTTCTGCTCTACACCACTGTTTTTACTGCAGCTATAGTAAGACTAGGTTCCTTTTTAGATGTTCCCTATCATCTTCTTCCCCTCCATGAAAGGATTTCCTTGAAATGAAATGGCTACCACTGTGCTCCAGTCCCTCACATGTCATCTCTCTCCCAGAATATCCAAGGATTCAAAGTCTAAATTACTACTGCCATTAGCACAAGGCACACAAGTCACCACTCCATGTCTTTTCAAAGCATGAGCCTATGTAGGTTAGCACTTCTCACCAGAGCAAACACACCTGGCCACCATGCTGCACCCAAAGGAAGATACTCTGGAAATCCTAATACATTATTGCCCTACGACCCATGAATCAAGGTGGTCCATGCGTCTAAATAGTAGAGATGAATGTGCCCCTGTGTTATAATTGTGCCCTAGCTACCTGTCTATTGCAGGATACTGGGCAAGTGAGTGAGACATCAGAGTGTCTCTTGATGCCTAAAGAAACTTCAGGGAGAAAAAAACTCCGAGGCAAATTAGTTTTGAAGGTGAGATAAGGAAAGGGTTTTAATTTGTGCCTCTGAGGCATAAGATTACAAGACACACACCTCTGTGTCTGAGATGTTACAATTTATAATATTCTCTGTCCAGTCTCTGGTTTTGTCCACCCTGTGGCTTTTGCCCTGATCCACCCCCATCCTGCCCCTGGGGAATTGGGTCTGGGGGTTTTTCAAGACCCTTTTTTCATCAGTCTTCATCTTCTTCAGAGCTCAAAGGGTACACTTCAGGATTTCACCTGGAGTTTGACTGTACTCTACTGTTTAGGCCAAGATACAAGCATCCTCTAAACAGAACAGGCCTATCTTAAAGAGAGACTAAACATTTCTACTGGAATTCAGGGGGTAGAATTGATATGGGGAGCATGGAATGGGGTAATAGGGTTGAAAATCTATGTTGTTTCTGTGCTAAGGGTAAGGGAATAAGGGCTACTGCTTCTAAATCTACTTCTGCTATATAACTTCTTATAAAAAAATTAGAAAAATAAAAAAACTAGATGGACCTTAAGGCATCACTCTGAAATCACTCTCCATTTGCACTTTCTTTTTCTGTGTAATTTGTCCATGTTTTACCTCACTTCTCAGAGACATTATAACTATCTATAGATGAAAGGAGTTATTTGGGTCTGTTTTTTAATCCTGTCCATTCCTTCTTTTTCAATGTAACTTTTTAAAATGTTACCTTTCTTATTCTTAAAACATCTGTTAAGGAAAATCTTGTCTCTCAACCCTATGCAGAGTTTGCTCTCTCATTCTCCTCTGGATCTACTGGACCACTTCTTGTAGAATATTCTTCCTTATCTGCTTAAGTTACCTTCCCTTTTCGGGTGGGTGCCCAGAGCCAGCTTTAAAAAGTGAGTCCTTGCTGCTTCAATTATGCTGCTACTCTCAGTGTCTCAGAAGCCATTCCCACTATCTTCAACATCTTCACTCAGTGCAAATCTGCCATTCTCAAGCACTCCTCTCCTCCACAGTGCTCACACAGTTGGACTGTTTCTGAACCACTGAGCACACTATTTTGTACCATCTGACTTCTGAGTGACCCTATTCAGTATGGAAATTTGATAGCCAGTATATAACACTCTTAGATTTTGGCATAATGCATTTTACAATCCATATAAACAAAAGTCCTTGAGATAAGGCAAAGCCTGAAAGATTCAGTCAAATTCTACAAGAAACGTAATGCCAGTCATTTCTCAACAAAGTTCTATTTTTTTTAAAGTTCACTATCACAGAAAAACCATTTCTTAATTCTCTTAGATTAAGTTCACAAAGCCACTAGCCCTATTTCCAGTAATATAAGAATCATAGTAGCTTCTGAGTACAGGAAGATTCATTTTGAGACAGTTTGCTTTGTCCACATCACTTTATTTTAATCTTGTTCATTTGTCACTGACAGCATCACCTGCTGAGCTAAAATTTTTTTTAGACGGGAACTGGAGGATGGGCAGCCAAGATTAATGGCCCTCAAATCACATGTAAGGAAGTGATTTCCTTTGACCAGCACTGCATCCTTATTTATGCTTTTGTTGGATGTCACTAGGAAACTGTAGTTGGAAAACAGTGCACGTTTTCCCTTTATAATATTTCATTTTCATTCAACTAACCCCCAAAAGTTGTCAGATTCATCATCTAAAGACACCATCTGCTGACCTGTCATGGAGGGTGGTCAGAACTGTCACAGTGGAGCATTTTTTCTCCCAAATTTATGTCTAAAAGCAGCCATTGGAGAAAAGAGTTTATTTAAAATAGAGACCTACACTTAGTTGTTTTGTTTGGAGTATTCTCCAAGTGACTAAAATTTGCCAAGGTAAAAAAGAAATAGATGAAGAAGGAAAGTAAAAGCTGTGTGTTGTATGGGAGAAGATTCTTGTATCAAACGTGAATTTGAAATGTTTTTTCTGTTCAGGTAAAGTGTCTGATTTGCCAGTTCTGTTAGACATTCACCGGGATCTTATCAGAACCACTGAATGCAACAGGAGGCAAGCAGATGGTGAAGTCAAGGAATATCATCAGTGCAATTCTTAGTCTTTTTTCATGCCATGCATTCAAAATTTCTGGTTTGCTGACTGTGTACATGTTGCAAGAAATCTGACTTTGAAGCAGGGAAAAACAAAGAGCCATAAACTTAATATGCTCTGAGACATTTCTGGTGCAACTGTTTTTCAGTCATAGCAGCACAGACCTACGAGGTTTCTTACAAGGTGTCTTACGATTTATGTTAGATATTCTAGAGATGTGTCCTGCAAATACTGTTCCTTCTGCCAACTATTCCAGTAGCAAATACCCAGGCTCCTTATTAAACTAAGAAAAGTTTTTCTGAAACCCCATACGGATTTTCTTAGTTCACTTATTTTGCATTGTAAACTCAGTTTTTCCTGCTTTTATCTTATGCACTACAGTTGCATATAGAAACCCTATATTAAGGGCATAAGGACTCCATATGCAATATAGAAACTACAACCTTGATTTAATTATAAATGAGTGGTAAACACAACTTAAACATAATTTTGGCACTAGCTTTTAGCATGGTATCCTAGCCACGTATACAGATAACCAATGGAGAAATATGTTTATTCCATTTGTCCCCTCACCTACAAAACTACATTCATGTTATTTCCAACAAATGCTAAACTGTCCTCAGGCAAGGCTGCCTTTCATCCCTTAGGATGTGTTTCCCATCCCTGTGCTCAGACATATCACGTAATGAGAAATGGCAATTTCAGATTTATTTACTAGCTAGAGAAGAAGAGCCTCAGGGACCAAGAGGCTCATCTGTTTCATTCTGTGAGTCAGCAGATTCTTCTTTCTCCGTGACAGTCCATAGGAAAAAAAGACTACCATGGCCAGAGACTACAAAAAAATCTCTAAGTTGAAGAGTCTTTCTGTCATTGTGCACCAAATAGGATACTGTTCTGAATAATTTGGGATCTAAATGGATGAGAATAGGACTCATAATAGGGTTTGAAAGTCCTTTCCAAGAGGAAACATTTTCTTGTTTTTTGACAAACCGGTTAGGTGAAAAATTCTCAATTTCTAGAAAATTATCGCCCGCAAAATTCTGTCCAAAGACCATTAGGCAGACAGTTCCTCTGTGTCTTAATACTGTTTGTTCATCAATGGACAGGAGCAAAGCACTCCTTTCTTTCTGTTGTGGCTATTCATCTGTATTTCTAAATAAAGAACATATGGAAATACAGTAGCTCTGTTTGGATTTGGGGGTTTTTGGTTCTGTTCATCATCAAGGAGCAAAACTCTTCATGAACCATAAAGGCAGGTCATAAAAGGTAAGTACACTTGAATCAAACAAAGGCTCATCAGCCTAGAGGTAGTAAATAATGTATTGCCTTTCCAGTGAAACGTAAGTGATCGCTATCCATTGAGACTGACCTTCCAAGTATTTCCATCTCTACCTTGATCAACTTAACAAGAAGAAACAGAAAAAGGAAGAAGGAATTTGCATCATCAAGCCTTCCTTAAAAAGTTTGCAAATCAACATTTTAGCATTTGTTCATAAATGTGAGCATGTTGTTATTATAATCTGACTAGATTTCTCTGCACCCCTTCTCCTCTTCAAAAACTTTACCTGTATGACACTGCCCTAAGCATCTGTTTAGTGGTAAGGCTGAGCCATTACTGTAAAGAGCAATACTAAATAACTGGAGTCTTCAGGAAGGGACAAAGAAAAGACTAGAAACTCTGACATTTTCTCCTCTGTCTTCTTCCTCACTTTAAACAGGTATTATGCACCATGACTTTGGGGCAGTAATCACACAAAGAGCCATTAAATCACATTTTTATAAGCTTCCTAGGGCAGAAGGAGAACCTGGCTTTTGAAATATTTGGTTGCACACAGTCCCTGTGCAGCTCTCCTAGTCAGCTACATCAAGGAGTAAAGTGAGGACAGGAACTTAGACTCTTACCATGCTCTTGCTCCTTGCCATACTCCCTTTAACTGATAAACTTCTCTCATCACACCTTTGCTTTTTTGTCACCTTGTTGGTATTAAAGTTTCTTATGTCTCTAAAATGGACAGGCACATGTCAAACTTATAGTACCCACTAAACTGCTAAAGGTTGAGGCACGGGTTCTTTCCAAAAATCATGAATTAATATCCTGATTGCCATAACTTTTCTCAGATTTTAATAGAATTTAATAGAATTTCATTCTGGTTCAATTCCATATTTGTTTTCACTTTCTCTTTTCTTTTTGTTTGTTTGGGGTTTTTTTTTCCCAGTAGATAGATGAACATGATAACTGTTGCTGTTTCATCACTAACAGATGGCAATAAAAAACTGTTTAAAGAAATCTAACGAGCATTCCGGCATGATTCACTGAATGAAAGTGGAAACACTGCCTTCCTGCTGCTGATGTACATCATCCTTTCAATAATTACCTACAGATTTCTTTTCATCTTCAATAATGCTAATTGTCTGAGTAGGATTAATAGCTGAAATATTGTATTTGTATTAAAATGAGAGGTTGGAAACAGCATACTGTGCCTTACTATGGCAGGGGTTTTTTTTGTTTGCTGAAAAAAAGCTGGTTTTGTTCACTAATTTACATTTTTAAAGCGGTGTCTTTGAAAACATATATTTATTTATTAGTTTTTCTTTCCTCTATAGTTTTTGGTTGGCATATATTTTTTCTGTTGGATTGCATCACTTACTTACTGAAGCATAGTTTCTTATCTGTTGCTAAGAAGATATGCTTGGCTCTCTTGGACATCAAGTGGGACCTGTTATTCATGCTTCTGCACTTGAAAAATGCAATGGCAGCTCATAATCCTCCTACATGTGAGGATTTTCAGCAATGATTCAGTGCCATGTCAGATGCTTTCTCTGGCTTTTGAAATTGGCCTTCACATGTGTGCATGTTACCTGAAAAGCTCTTTTCTTCAGATTTTTTTTTAATTTAATACTGACATGATTCTTTTTGAGTATAAGCCCATGTACCTGCGTAATTCAAAATGGAAAGCCTTCTCTGGAACAGTGAGATATACATAAACTACTTACTAGCTACTGTATATTTTTTATGGTGTAAAAAGTGCATTTGTGACCTTAGTGCCATCATAAAAGTCTGGAGAAAGTTGTTGGGACTATTAAATCTCTGGGTTTGAGTAGTGGCAGAACTCCAGTCATTGGAATTTTTAAAACAACTCTTTTCACCTTGTTTAAAGTGATAATATATCCATCCCAATGATTTGATATCTAGTAGAGGCTTTCTTGCCTTAGTTACAGCTGCAGAAAAGCACCTGGAAAATTATTTTGCAACAGTGTTTTGTGACCTAGGTCTCAAATTTGACTCTGGGTTTAGAAATTTTTGTGACTATTACATCTTGCCAAGCATACCAGTCAGTGATGTACAGGAGTGGAAATTCCTGCTGCAGTACTTCAGGTTTTTGGTTGCTATCTACTTAAGAAATGTGTTGGTGCACAACCTGCTCCTGAGGTGCTCAGAACCAGCCATGAGAAAACCTGTTGCAAAATTAGTTTAATGTCTAGTTGATTTTTAGAAAGTGACATAAATATCAGGATTGAGCATGTAACAGCTTCCAAATGTATTCTTAATTACTGTTGTATAGTGTACTGTGTTCAAAGAGGATTTTCCCTAAAGGCATCTTGCTATTAATGAGTTTTATTATGGGTCAGTGAGCAAAGAGAAAAAACAAATACAGACAAGTATAAACTTGGGATTATGAAGTGACTATTAAATAATTAGCAATAGAGCAAAAGTAGCAAAGATACCCATCCTTCAACCATGTGGAAAAAATCTAGTTGATGCGTAGGCTGCCTAAAAGGAGCAAGTGGCAAAAGAATTTAAATTTACCCATGAGAGACAGTTCAGCATAAGCTTAATGTGAGATATAGGAATAATTGGTCAAAAGAGATACAACCCTAATTTACAGTGAGATTCTTACAATCAAGGAAAACCACAACGGATGTTATGTTGATTCCCACAGCTGTTAGCAGCACTAATCTCCCCTTCTGTAAATCAGTGTAAGAGAACTACTTGCTTGCAAATAGAGGAAATGAGTGTCTTGCTTAGAAGTTTGAATAATAAACTTGATGTCACTGACATCTCTGTTTCAACTCTGAGTAGAAAAAGCCTTTATGGTTCCTTGGTTCTCTTTTCAATGATTTGTGAGTGCTGAAATCCAAGACAAGGTGTTACAGTGATAACACTGTGATAAAAAGACTTTGGCTATGTACAGAGTGTAGGATTTTGTAATCTTCTTTATAAAATGCAGTCATATTTCAATTATTTTATATTTCTCTTTGGTACTTGTGAGACCACCATAATATGTCTGCCTAATGGAAAAGAACTAGGCTCTTTAAAAAAATGCATGAACTTCCAAGCCTCTTTCTTTCTTCTCCCTTCCTTCCCAACCCCCCAAATTGGGCATGATTAGAAATTCATTATTTTAAATTATCTTTTGATTACCTTAATAACAAAGCCAATGCCAGATGGCTTCAAGTTGTCACTGGCCAGGACTGAGCCCATCAGCAACACTAGTAATGCATCTGTGATAGCATAGAAGGACAAAAAGTTATTGCACAAAAGCATATTACAGTCAGGGAAGAGGGGAGTGAGAATACCTGAGAGTAACAGCCTTGCAGACACCAAGGACAGTGAGGAAGAAGGGGGAGGAGGTGCTCAAGGCACTGGAGAAGAGATTTCCCTGCAGCCCCCTGATGAAGACTACTGTGTGGCAGCCTGTCCCTCTGCAGCCCATGGAGGTCCACAGTGGAGCAGAGATCCACCTACAGCCCTTGGAGGACCCTACAGAGCACATGGATGCCTGAAGGAGCCTGTGACCTCATGGGAAACCCATACTAGAGCAGGATCCTGGAAGGACCATTGGCTTTGTGGAGAGAGGAGCCCATGCTGGAGCAGGTTTGCTGGCAGGACTTGTGACCCTGTGGGGGGACTGACGCTGGAGCAGTCTGCTCCTGAAGGGCTGCACCCCGTGGAAGGGACCTGCTCTGGAGAAGTTTGTGAATAACTGTAGCCTGTGGGAAGGACCCTGCACTGGAGAGGAGAAAGAATGTGAGGAATCCTCCTCCTGAGAAGGAAGCAGAGATAGAAACAACACGTGATGTGAACTGACCACAATCCCCCCCTTTCCTGTCCCCCTACACCACTGTGTAGGAGGTAGAGAATCAAGAATAAAGGTAAGCCCAGGAAGGGGAGAGGGGTAGGAGACAGGTGTTTTTAAGATTTGCTTTTGCTTAACTTTAGCATACTATGGTTTGACTGGCAATAAATTCAACTAACTTCCCAAGCTGAGTCTGTTACACCCATGATTGTATTGGCTGAGTGATCTCTCCCTGCCCTTATCTCAAAGCTTTTTGTTATAAATTTTCTCCTCTATTCAGCTCAGGAGGGCAATGACAGAGCAGCTTTCTTGGGCATCTGGCATCCAACCAGAACCATCCCACCACAATATGATGTTACATTAGCATGAACCTGATGCTGTCCTGTTTACCAGTATAGACAGAGCAGGAGGGCCACGAGTCCCTTGGAGAACCCATAGTTAGTGCAAGGGTTTTTCAAGATGTCCTCTTTATTCTCTGGATGAGAAGGTGACTGGCAGATCTTTCTATGTCTCATTTATCTGAAAATAAAAATAATTTATTTCTGTAGAATAGCTTAATTTGGGGCTTTTGTGACTGTACATGCAAAATGCCTAGAAAATTTCTGAGACTAAGGGGATTAACATTAAATTTATTCCTCCCCATGCATATTGCTTTCAGGATACTGAGCTACCTATTGTAACTGACTTTAGAAATCAGTAGAAAATAGCAGACAACAGTACCGATGAATTATTCCTTTTCAAATTAAAAAGTGAATGTGAGGTTACTAAATTTTTACGTGCAATCAACTTCAGTTATGGTCCGAAGTATAAACTGAGTACTAGACAATTTAACAATATTATAAAAATCTGTGCTTTGTGAAAGAATGACATGGATACGTTATAGGAATCTGAAAAGAAAACCTTTGGGAGATGAGCTAATGGTAGCAATTATACAATATGTAGCAGGATAAAAGTTCAACAGCATAAATATTGATGGCAATTAGGAAAGAATTAAATGCACAGTTAAAAAGGTAAGTGCTGTATGAGAACTGAATGCTTCAGCAGAAATCTTGTTTGGAGAATGCGAAGGGAGATTATTTCACAAAGTTGTGGTATATCATAAACACCATTACTAGAGGTTTTTGATTAAATGGAAGAGATCAAATTTGTTTCTCTGAAACTTAAAAACCTTGTACAAGTATACAAAATGAGAAGTGGCTTAGAATTAGGCTGCAGCAAAGGAGACTTGGTTTTATTCCTCTAACAAAGCTACAGTAGGTCACCCAAAAACTTACCGCATCCTCAGTTGATAACAACTGTGTCTTGTCTCAGAAATATATGTATATATCCTGTCTAGATGTTTGCATGTTAGTTAATATAAGGATTGATATGAGATATATTTAAGCTAATTAAGTTGCTTAGTATCAATATCTGCACGCTAATGCCACAGTTTCACAGTCACTCCAGGTAGGCGTAAATAGGTACTGCTGCTGAGTCAGCCATTCCATCCTCTCCTCTCCCTGGCTGCACAGCCCCATCCCTCTAGCACTGCCTCTTCCATTTTGGTACAATTTGCTATAATTTCAGTCTTCTCTGGGTTGATTCCCTTGATGCCAAAACCAGCAGAAATATAACCACTCAGAGACAGAATTTGGTCTTTAAGCAGCGAAGGTGTTTATTACATACAGCGTTGGGGAGACTAGTCAGATCACACCGGATAAACTAGCTCTGAAGTTCTCAGTGAAAAGTCTGGCAATTTATACAATTTTCATGAGGGATTAGAACACCTTTACATGCATATTCCTTTGGTTTTGCAATCTAATTATCATATTCACAATAGGCAAAGTTTAGGCAGAGCTCGAGGCGGAATCATCCTTTTGGGGAGATTCCTTGGTGTCGTGCGGGTTCTTCAGCCTCATGAGGGGATTGTTTTCTTCTCCTCATCTTCAGTGAACTTTTCAACTCCTCTTTATTTCCCTGACTATGCACTAGGGGCTTGCAAAAACCCCATGACTCAGCTCCTTTATCTCCCCGGATGTCCATTTATGACTACTAAGTTGGCATTTCTGCTATCCTCTATTAGAACAGAATATATCAAATGTAGGCAGAACTCTTAGAGCAAGGTACCATCTCTCTCTGGACTAACCTCTTAATACCTGTTTTCTGTTTCTGCTACCTTTTAACATAAATGTAGCATTCCTCAGAGCGAGGTGTGAGCAAGATTTCAAGCTCTTGCTCTGTTTCACCCTGATACAAACCAGATTTGTGTAAGCACAGATGAAGGCCAGTACCAAGGTGAGAATGGGCAGACATGAAGGGGGGGCGTATGTTAAGTTCCAGCAGCATTATTCTGGTTTGCACTATTTGGGAAACCATACCATCACTGAGAGGAGAATTAAAGTGAGACAAAGACTGATCTGTCAAATTCGGGAGACAGCAGCTGGTCTAACAAACCAACAGCTGTTTTTCTAAGAAAGAACAGCATAATTATTTTATTAACTCACTCCTGAAGTAAAAAGGTATTCTGGGTAGGAAGATAGTAGGAAGATTTACAAGGTATGACTCTTCTCAGTGAATCACCAACTGTTCCTCTGCATCTTCTGGTGGAAAAAAGGTTTCACTAACTCAAGAATGGGGAATGCCTTTGTAAACTTGCGCTTTTGTTTGCCCTCTAGAACCATAGGAGGTAGACAGATACTAATCCACTGGTGACAAGTACAGCTGACAAGGCTCATGCTGCAGAGAAACGTCGGTAAGTCATATACACAAGAAACCAAGAAGACATTTTGGATACGGTAAGAGAATTTTCTAGATATTGCTCAAGTGGGTGCTTTTTAGCACAGCTAATATAGCTAAAAACTAAAATAATTCCCATTTAGTGGTCCCCCTAGAGCTAGATATTTAGAGTCGAGACCTCAGACATAAAAGATATGAAAACAGGCTCCTAGATCCAGAGCTACGGCTACAGCTCAGACACAGTCAAATGTTTTGTATGGATTGTGGAAGTTACCTTCACACAGGAAAAGATTGTTCAACAACCCGATGGACCAAGGACATGGGAATTTGTGCCTGGAATGTGGGAGGCTACCTATTTCCCCAGTGGTAGGTGTGTCTGGATAGTTCTTGTGCCAAATGTCTGTGCTATCCTTTACCAGACACAAACTCTGGTTTAAAACCCTTGAAAAACTGTGTAAAAGGGTAATTGAAAGGCTAGCCTGCTCCTTTAGGAAGATCTTTTACCTAAGGAATGCAACATAATGCAAGTACAGTCAGAGAGACAGAATCCTCAACAAATGGTGACCTTCTATGACTGGATAGAGATCCTTCTTTTTCAAATTCAGCACAAATAATTTTTTTTAATCTATTTTTTTTACTTGCATTTCTTATAAATATTTTCTGACTTGTATACTGAAAATAAGTACTTTTATTTGCATTCGTGCTAACGTCACTGAAGAGTGAATTTTAAAAGGAACTGATTCCCATGACTTTGCTGAAGATAAATAACATGATACCCGAAACCAGATAATGCTTAACATAATCAGCTTCAGAGTAGAATCAGATAATATGCTTGGTAATCTACTCATGAATGCTCATATTTATTATTCAAATTTATATCAATGTAACTTGCAACATTACACATTGCTTCCAGGTATCTTGAAAGACCCTGATTTGTCTCACTACTTTCATTCCCAGCTTTAGCAAGTCTTACATTATCTCTTACTCTTGGTTCAAATGATGAGGCCTTTAACCATCTAACCTTTCTCACAGAGCAAGCAGTTAAGCCTCTCTAGATGGTGCCAGAATACCATAAGCCTTTGTTATCAGCCTTTATTGTAAGACTTAGCAACTTATTATCTGAGTCTGATTTTTCCACTGCTTTGCGCAGTCCAGAATAACTCACACCTGAACAATGCGGGTGTTAGCTGACTACTGAAGAGTTTTTATCAGGAAAAGTATTTGACAACTATTTAGCTCTTACTTTGCCTGGATATAAAAGAATACACAAGGTAGTAGAAGAGTCTAAGATGCCTTAATTGCTCTTTATCAACTACTTTTGTGAAAAGGAAGTTTTCGCTTGAGAAACATTCCCTTTGTTGATATTGGTGTTTTTAAAAGCAAAGCTATATGAAGAAATGATGATATGGAAAGAAAAATAGAGCTTGCCATTATATTGTGTAGATATCAAAATTATCTCCCTTTTCAAAGACCTCAGATGAGAGAAATTGAAAAGAGGGTAATTGTACAAATAAAGAAAAAGTGTATATTTTTCCATTACAATTGGGATACTTCTTGTTAGCAATTCACAATGGAAGCTGCAAAGATGGAGTAGAGTATGCATATTTTTTCAAATATTTACATATAAATTAATAAATAAGTGTATATATGTTTATGTTTAAAGACTAACAATCCCATGGAGTTACCTCTTTCAGAACAGTGAGTGAGACTCATACCCTGGGTGTCCCTGAAGACTGAAGGCTCTGAAATGAATACTGACTAGCCATAGTATGCTAAAATACAGAGTACATAAAAAACCTACTTATTGTCTTCATCTGAAGATAGAGCATAAGATAATAACTGTTACTTAATATAATATATAATAACTATAAGTTAACAATATTAAAACTATTGTTATTAGATTATAAAAAACAGGCTGCAAAATCTCTGAAGTATGACATTCATACTTTAGTGGAAAACTTTCTTCTAGCTAGTAGTTCTAGGATCCTTTATGGTTTTCTTAGACCCCTTCCTTGACAGCACCTTAAGTGGTCCTATTAAAATAAGTGGGGCAATTTCACGTGCAAAAGAATGAGTACATGTGTGTCTGAAGAACCGAAGCCTGAGAAGCCAAATTATTTGATTTGTGGGTGCTCTCAGGCAGCTAGACTTCTTAATGTACAACATTATAGATGAATCCACTGAAGATAAAAATAGCAACCACAGCTTTCAAGAGCTGTATTAGAAATGTAAGCCACCAAATAAATTGCCATCTACAGATTTACATAAATGGAAATATGAAAGTATCATTCTTCAGAAATTCTGAACAGCACTAGAGCAAGCAATGATTTACTTAAGGCCTAAAATGGGCTGTTACTGGATTCATTGGACCACTTTGTCTTAGTTGATCGATATCATATAATGGTCTGGAATCCCAGCACTGTTGTGAAAGTTTACCAAAAAGATTTTGAATTAATAACAGTGATATTCAAATAGTGCTTCAAGTATTTGTCTGCTAATAAATGTAGTAAAATAGTTGTGTTCTGTGATGAAGGGGAAATGCAAAATTCAATAGTATTTAAAGTTTATTTAAAGACAACACCAAGCTATCTCAGGTATCTAACAACAGAAGAGATACTTCACTTTGTTAATTTGGACCTAGATTCTCACTGAGATTAGGCAAATATTATTGATTTAAAAAATATTTTTTTGAGAATGATATTCAATAAACTTGGATACTGTATTATCTCCTTTCATGAAAGTCTAGGGGATAAATAAAAATCTCAGCTAAAATTATCATCCATTTCACTGCATAAAGCTATTCTCTTTCAGTAAATACCCAAATGTTTCATTTTCCAACAACATATCTGCTGGGAACAAGGTCTCAAAATGCAATAGACATCTTATTAGTATTACTGGATGTCATAGATGGTCTTCCAGATAGCAACATGATATATCAGCTTCTCATGTGTTTTTAGCGCCGTTTCCTACTAATCTCACCACTGTAACCAACAGGACTGTAGAATCAGCCAAGGGAGTTAGACCTGTCTGTATTTCAGACAGTAAAAGCAGTGTAGGATGTATATATGATGTGTGTGGATTATAAACTATTGTCAGGCTTAGCAGTTTAAACACTTGTGTCTTAAAAATGAAGCAGAAAGGAAAAGGAAAATAAAAATAGCATGATTAACCAACAAATCAAAGTGATCATTCAACCCAGGAAGACACTGAAACTCAGTCTTGGTAAAGCATAGAGGAAAATAAAATTATGTTAGATAAAACATAAATTAAGTGACTTCAAAGGCAATCTGAAGTGCAAATGATGAAAGCTTGTAGTGAGAGCAGTAAAATATTCTCAGTCATAAAAAGGGAAAGATCTAGTTAGAAAAAAACCAACTTTATATTCATCATTTTTCCGGCTAATTTAGATTAATACGCCATAGAAGCAAATTTATGTTCAGAAATTTACAATGAATCCCAGGTTTCTGGTTTGTTTCCATTTTATGTTGTTGCTTCCTGCAGCTTAGCTGATGGGCATCTCTTTATCACAGCCCACTTTGTCATATAAATTCAAGCTCCCAGAAAGTTAGGTTCTTTGGAGAAACACATGACTACTTAGGCACCAGATGTTGTTAAGGGACTCTGAACTTACTTCTTAATGTCTAGGGGAAGGTCTAAAAAGTTACAATGAATTAATATTACCAGTTACTCCACAGCACGCTAAGCCATCCACTGAGGGGTGTCAGATTGCCAGCTGCAGTGAGCTGCAGAAGGGCACAAGACTTTGACTTTAGCAAACAGACAACCTGGAATTACTTCTGCTTAGATTTGCAAGGAGCACAGCACATCTGACAGACCACTTGGTTCCGAGGACTGGCAAATACATTACATATATTTCAGAGAGTTTTCAGACTAGACTAGCTCTGCTCTGCATTCTGGGAACAGAATGCCTATTATGACTTAGAATTTAGTAGATACTAGTTACCCAGACCATATTTACTAGTTTGGTTTCATGTGAAAAGAACCTATTTTTTGAGATTTGATACCACTTCATGAAGCAAGCCAAAAAAAAAAAAAAAAACAGATAAAGAAGGTGTACTGGTTTAAAGGTAAACCAGCAGGGGAAATGAACTCAACTCAAAAGAGAGATTATAAGTCAGAATAACAATTTAATAAAATAATACCATAAGTATTATGGTACTAATACAGACAAACAATATGGTACATACAGACAAACAATTGGTTTTAACCCACAAAACCCAAATGTATAGCCCAGCACCCTTGGGCATGAACAGAGTGGTGTTCTTTGGGCCTCCTGAGTCCAAAGTAAAAGGAGAGGGGAAAACCTGATGGTGAGAGTGCTGTTGCAGTCTGGTCAAGAGTGGTGATTGCAGTCCGGTCGAGAGTGATGGTTGCAGTGTGGTTGAGAGCGGTGGTCTGTAGTTTGGTTGAGAGCTGTCTTCCTCTGGATCCCAGAGTGGTTCCAAAAGTTCCAAGACACCAAGATTATATATTCTCCAGTTCAGGCAGGAATGCTCAGTACTTCCCCCAGGGCAGGGAGTTCCACAAAAGAGTGTGAGGACAGGGAGGCACCTAGTTTATAGCCTGAGGAGTCAGGCTGCCCTGGGTAGAGGGTGTAAATAGTCTATTGATACTAGTTTCTGGGAAATGGCATGGAAGGCTATAGAATACACAGGTTTGGGTTACACCCATCCAGTGATGAACTGGTCCCAGCTGTTCTAACTAGGACAGAAGGCTATTGGGAGGTTTATTTTAAAAATGCACCCTTGATCCTGGATAAAGTACTGGTGCAGAGACTCACTCGTTGATGATTAACTTGAAGAGAAGTGTCTGGTCAGATTCAGATTGTTTTTGTGGGCAGCAACGAAACTGGATTTTTGGAATGCTGAGAACATGGAGGGAAAGATCTGAGCTTGTGCAGTTATCTTTGCTTTTTTTCTTGATCAGCTTCTAATTAAGGAATCAATTTTAAACTAGATTGCCAGGGATTAATAAAACCAGTCTTTCCTCCTCAATACTACTGAAAAAGCAGACGAGTTCTTTCCATCCTTCTTTACAAGACTTGGTACCTGCCTATAGCTACTCTTTGCTAGTAATGAAGATGAGGCACTGTCAAAGATCAAGATGGAAGAAGAAGACTAAGAAGATCATAACAGAACAAATTGAGAATTTAAATCACAATAGGAACTGAAATGAATGAAAATACCAAATTGCCAAAAAAAAAAAAAAAAGCAATCTTTATCTTTACAGAAGGTGATCTTGTAATACTCATTGATTCTTTGCAAGGTAATATGCTTCAGTTGACTGAAGCTGTCTGAAACATTAAAATAGAGTAGATACGATTTTTGGGGTAGAATTTCTATGTATCGCATTGGTTTTGTGTTTTTCAAAAATGAAACATTTTACTATTTTACTCAGGCTATGAAGCTTGCAGGTTATAGAGTGCAGTTTAGTGGATTACAAAAACAGCTGTATCATTTGCCGTGGTTCAGACTTCACTGGTAGTGTGGTGCACACTCAATGGACATTTTGGAGGAACGGCCCATAGATTTAGGGAATTATATCTATACGTCAATATCAAAAGACCAGAAAGGATATATTGAAAAATGTAGAACCTGGGCATGACATAAATACTATAGAATAAGGGGTGGATATTTTCCTGGTTTTGGCTGGGAGAGAGTTAATTTTCTTCCTAGTAGTTGATACAATGCTGTGTTTTGGATTTAGAATAAGAATACTGTTGATAAAACACTGATATTCTAGTTGTTCAGCAGTGTTTGCGCTAAGTCAAGGACTTTTCGGCTTTTGACACCATCCCACCAGCAAGCAGCCTGGAAGACACAACAAGCCGGGAAGAGAGACAGATGAACCCGACTGGCCAGAGGGTTATTCCATATCATGTGGTGTCAAGCTCACTATATAAACTAAGGGGAAAGTTGATCAAGGGGCACTGCTCGGGAACTCTCTGCACATTGTTTGGCAAATGGTGAGCAATTGTATTGTGTACAATTACTTTGTATAATCTAGTTGTTATTATTATTATTTATTTTCCTCTTCTGTTCTGTCTTATTAAATCACCTTTATCTCAATCAAAAAAAATTTTTTTTTTTCCAGTTCTCTCCCCAGTCCCACTGGGGGGGAGGGGGGTTGGGGTAAGCAACTGTGTGGTTGAATTTAGCTACCTTCTGGGTTAAAGTAAGACCCCACTGAACAGAAACAGTTAAATTGATTGATGGGAAAGAGCAGAAAGTGCAAGTCGCATCAGCAACTTCCTTGTGATATTTCTTTTTCTAGTTTTGAGCGTCCTTAACTTTGTACTTGTGCAATTTTTATAAACACATTGTTACTACTAAAGTAACTGTCATGAAATACAGTTGAGACATAGAACTGTAGGATTCAGAAAAGAATAAGAAATGTTGTACAAAATAGGAATCACGATTGCCTTGCTAAGGATTAAAAAAACATGCTTGTGATGTCATTCTTCATGCTTCATGACACAAGTACTCACAGTGATTGCTGGGGTTAGAATTAAATGTCTCTTTCATTACACCAATCTCATATCCAACACTGAATTCTTTCATATGATACTGCTCAGTATCACATATCAGTATCACAACAATACCGTGTTTGACCATTAGTCTGATTCAGCATGTCAGCTTCTGTGTTCCCTGCCTCTGTGTCATTTATCCAAGCCAGAAAATCTGCTTTATTACCTAGTGATAAGGAAACTCTTAACTCTAATAGCTGTGCCTTAAAGGAAACCAGCCATGAAAGAGCATGCCAACTCTTGATTAGTAACATTAGCAATTTCCCTTTCAGGCCTCTAAGCAGAGGATTTGGCAGGTGTGTATAGTTGTTATGATAATAGAAACACATACTGTGTATTAGGAAACTACACGGGAATGAGACGTGAAAACTCAGGTAGAACTGGAATGTTATCACAGAATCTACTGAAAGAAGTAATTTGTACAATTGTAGAAGCTATATTTAGGAGATAACAAGGTAAATTAAGAAATCTAGATGTCACAATATAAAAGACAAGCAAACAAAGAAAGAAAGTTTGTTGAATCAACTTACAGAGAAATCAATAAAGATTTGCCAGAGCCCACCTCCAGAGAAGCACAGGTGGTTATTATAAGGAACCATCTCTTTGAGTCAAATAGCTAAAGTATTTTACTCTATTTTTGGCATGACTAAATAATGAAGATTTTATCTTGCAACATGACATAAATGTTATAAAAATAGAACCATTTTAATCTCAAAAATGTCACATAACTTTAAAAAATATATTTATATTTAAGTCATTGTTAAAACTAGTGTTCTTACTATACAAAGTCTTCAGAACGTTCAAATCTTATCAAAATGACAATGCTTTCTCTGACATGGATATGTTTTAGCATTTTTAACATCCATATACTCTTCTACAAGATATACTAACGCAGTTTCAAGGACACAGTAGGCAGATATTCCTGTCTGCTCACCATTTTGCTATTCCATATGGGCACAAAAAGGCTGGTAGGTCTTCCTTTGCAGCATTTCTGAGTGTAATCTTCCTACATGTTTTAGATATCCAAACCTGTTTTGGATTCCTCTCCGGAACCTGTCACCTAAAAGATATAGTATTAACTTTTAGAATCAAATTTCTAACTTCAGGTAAGTTCTGAGATTCTTGCTCCTTGGGTTTCCCAGATTAGACATTGTTTGGATCTCTCTTTCTTTTCCCTGATACTGGATCATCTCTAACCAAGATCCAAATCTTCTGAATATAGATAGTCCCTTATGACTATCCATTCAAGAGCTGGATACAACTAAGCCATTTTTGTGTGTGTGCTTTCTTAAACTGCAACTGGTAATCCCAGTCACACTCTAGTTATGTGACAGATCTACTTCATGTAAAATTGTGTTGAATTTTGGAGTTCAAACCTTGAGAAAATTAAGCCATTTTCTAGCTGCAAAAAGAGGGGAAAAGTCCCCATTGCATAACACAGGTTTTTTTATTGCGCAGCAAGATTTTGGCTTTCCCTAGAAGTAGGATTCAAGGGTCATGCATTGCATCTTTTTTACTCATGTTTGTGCTATTGGATATTGAGATACTAACATATTTTCAAAGACTACATAGCTCTCTATGGGAGAGCAAATACATACCAAAACAGTATTTCTGTGTTGTAGTGCAGCTATATCCAACATTTTAATATGAGTGGAATTTCACCTTCTTAAAATGACACTCTTCTCTGCCTAAAACTTTAATAAAATTATTCAGTTTTCTTTTACACATGTAAGAAGTTAATTTTTCATACTGATGAGCACCTATGGTCTAAAAATCAGGACACTTCCCGTTGGAAATTTAAAATCACTAACAAATCATAAAAAATTATCTTCCTTCCCAGCATGAGGTGAGTTGCAAAAAATGAAACTGTTGCTGTCATAGTTACCATTATAGGATGGTGACTGTGTAAATTATTTAAAAAGAGTTTGATCATACTTTTGATTTTCAATTTGTCATAGGCCTCTTAACCTTCTGTAACACATTGTGCTTGAGGATTAAAGCCATTAGTGTAATAACTATAATTAGTCATAATTATCCTAATAGGGGATATTAGTTAATGAAATCTCATTTCAATGTTCTTAATAGATTTAATTAATGCAATATTTATGTCAGCTTGAAAAACAGAGGCATAACGCAATGCACCTAGTTCTTTATGCCTTATCAAGAAGTGTTAATTTAATGGAAGTTGCCAAAATATAATCCTATGTGAACTTTCAATGTGTCATAAATTTACCTTACACCAATCACAGTAATATGAGGGAATATCAAGACTTTGACACGTCTTCCCCTTACCTTTTCTGAAAAGAATTTTTAAACATCCCTGGCTGGCACTTTTCTAATGGTCTATCTTTCTTCTGAACTTCTTGGCTTTATTACTGCCCTAACAAGTAATTCAAATATTGTTCAGCCACTAATGTACTTTCCTCACCTATGGCCCCGCCCTCCCTTTCTGGGAGATGGCCAATAAAGTCAAACAAGTTGAAAATTTCCAATACAAGAACAATGAGGAAAGGATCCCTATATCACTATTGCTTCTCAACAGCTCTTGGGTAAGGGAATTCATGCTTTCATTTTTGAAATATGCACTTAAAACAAACCAGCACATGTTGAAATTTCTGTTGCTGTTATAACTCAGGGACTCAAGAATTGTAAATAAAGCTGCTTTGGATTTACAGAAATATCCTTACCTGTGAGCTGAGGCAGCTCTAACCTTGGGGAAAGCGAGGGAGGCCCATTCTCACTGGAACTATAATCCTCACTAAAATTTAATTCCCCATCTGTGCTAATTGTGATGATGCCCAACCATACTAGCACCAAGCCTATCACCAGCACATTAGAAGAATACCTCATCTTTGTATCTGCCCTCAACAGCTAAAAGGCCTTGGAGTCCTATGTTTAAGCATATTCCATCTAAAGACAAAATTTTAAAACCATGATAGAATCTTCAGGAAAATAAAATATTTCTAAGAAAAAGAAAAGGATTTTTTTCAGTGTTTTGAGTACCAGACTGGAGACTCTTGTGAGGTTTGCTTTCTCCCTGAAGACAAAGAAAAATTGAAAGGAGTCTTTCATCCTTTCAGCCTCACTGCCAAAGAGCTACGGATGCTTAGTCTGCCTGTCCCTGCTGAAAGCAGCAAATGGTCCAGGAACTTGGACCATTCATGTAAAAATTGAAACTGATGGCAGTCTTCTAGATGAGTAAGCAGGGACTCATCATTTTCACTCTTTCCACCATAAAAAATGTTTCCTTAGGAAAAATATTTCCTAACAGAAATTGATTTTAACACAAAATTGTCAACTACCTCTAAGCTTATAACACTTGTGCATGAACTCTATACTAGGTAAATTTCATCTCCAAGTTAAATGTTAGCATACTATCCAGCTTAGAATTGCTAAACCCATCAAAGTAGGTTAGAAGAAAAGTTTTCTTTTCAACAATGGCTTAAACATTCATGGTTTAGATACTTTGGAAATCTTATGTCCAGGATTTTCAAATTTTCATCACTAAAGATAAACTGTAAAGGCAAAAGAAAAAAAATAAGGGTGAAAAGACAAGCAACGAAATGAGAGTTGAGACTTTTAAACCTTCTACAAAGGCAATTATGTAAAAAGTGCCACTTTGAGAGTCTGACTTTTCCATGGGAGTGGACTGATATAGATTGATGATTTTGATAACTTTTGCTTTGCTTGTGATTGTTTTCTATCCTGAGAAAATTGCTAGAGGGAAGTTAGTGAGCTCTGAGCTCCCCATTATTCCCAGCCATACATTCCCTCCCATTCCCTTTTGCCAGCCCTCGAGGTCCCAAGGAGGGAGGGAGCTGATGAACTAGGAGTTGATAATTTATTGCCTGTTTTTTGCTTGATTAGTTTTAAGATGTGTCAGTTCATTATGGACATGAGAATAGATCCATGGCAGGATGAGGAGTGTGGAACTGCACTGACTGCCCCATTTTATGCATGGAAATAAGATGGGTAAGGGAAAGAAGCTACTGAAACTCAGACTAAAATTTCACAACTGACTTCTTTTCCTAGTGTGTGCCTGTGCACAGTTGCCTGTTCTAAAAACTGAAATATTTGGACTGTCAAAAGAATTAGGTTTATCTTGATGCACATCGTGCTTGCAAAACTTTCTCTTCCATGTCTGTTATGTGATTTTGTTACCCTGTATGGCTGAAATTCACTGTGGGAGTAGTGAATCAGGAGTAATGTCTGTAAGCCACTTTTGCCTTATCTTTCCTAAGCAATATTTGTCTAAAATCAAAGGTGATGTATAAAATAAAACAAGCAGTTGAAAGGAAGCCCATGCTGCCAGCATTAACATACTGAAGAGCCATAATTTGAAATTTTTTATGCCTTTCAAAAGTGTTCCCCTGAAGAAGGTTAAGTATGATAGTGTTATACACCTCATTCTTATGAAAAAATAAAAATTCTAATGGGTTTTCAGCTGAAAGGATTGTCTACTATACAGTTTGACTTTTTTTTTTTTTAATTACTGAACAAGTAAATATACTTACTTAGAATTCACCGAGGCCTGCTTGAGCTTTTGTCACCTATCACAAACCTAGCAACAACATGCACAAAAGAATTATACTAGCTACCACCCAGAGATTCAGGAAAAATGAAGTTTGTCTTGAATGCTTATTTCTTGGGGCTTCTTACTTATATCAAGTCTACTGTTGAAATTTACCCTATGGGGAAAGCAATCTCCAAGCTAATGTATGTGCAAAGCATCCTAACTCCATTTTTGAGGATTTCAGAGGGACTTCAGAAGCATTTAGCTTTGGGCTATCCCTCCATTGGGAAGAGAACCTTGCCCAAAGAGAAGCTTTACAGTAATTATCATCATCCTGGAATTTTACAAACAATGCACATGATAATGAAGAATGCTTTAAAATATCACCCTAATCATTATTAATTCCTTTGGTATTTATGGTGATAATGGTAATTGTGATGAACTCATTTTGCATTAATGTGAGTGCTTCTAGAACTCCACATTAATTTATAACACTATACTGAAGTGTTATTCAAGGAGGATATTACACAATTTATTTTTTAAATGTTTGCAAACTCTTTAAAATCAAAGACCTCCTGAAAAAAAGCACTTTTTTTTTCCACTGTGGAGATTGTTTTTGTTTCATTAAACCCATAGTTTCTGCTGAGATTTAACAGTGATGAAAGCTGACAAGGCTGAAGGGAATAAGCTGAGGTTCATGTCACAGAGAGTACATACAGAGAGAGAAGAAAAATCTTATAATTTTTAATTTCCAGTGGCACAAATCTGGCAGTTGTTGCTAGGTGTAAAATGAAAGCAAAAATAATTTAAGTAAATGCCTTTGAAAACTACAAGTTTATTCAGTATATAAAGAATTCTGGCCTCTGTTAATGTTGACTGTATCTGATTGAAAGGCTGATTTATAATGAGATTTGGCTGATTCAGTTTTCATATCTGTTTCAGTGTACCATCATCACTGTAGTATCTTTACTAATGACTGAGGTGTTACAGATGTCTTAGTCCACTATGTTCACAGTATGCCAATTTTTTGTAAATTAATAATTTAAATTGTAATTCCTCAAATTCCTAAATTTAACTACCTATGTGGTTTATTTTTCCACTCGAACTGCCTGTTGCACTTAGGCCAGTGCATCTTCCACACAGGTGAAAGGCTAAATCTAAAGTAGATATGTGTTTTGTTCTGCATTTTTCAAAGCTGCTTTCAAAATCCTAGTAGGTGTTGAGATCCGCTTTTCACACACCATCAGCACAGGACTATCACTCTACATTATTTCCCCTGGCAGCAAGGCTGATATAAGTGGCTACAGTATCCCTCCACTCCTTCTCCCTTCAGAACTGCATGGTGAATTTATATTATTTAAAGCACCTACTCTATTTTTGCAGTGTTGTTGTCAGTGTAGCTGATGGGAAGTCACAAGGGTGGAAATCATTGGCAAGGGGAGCAAAAGCTGCTTAAGTCAACTTTGCTGTCCAGGGAAAATGGAATGACTGGCCTTAGGTTTCTATATCAGTAAAATTCACTGAGGGCTTAAATGAAATGTCATTGAAGTAGTGCATAGGCTGCTATGCACAGGTGTTTGTGCCCTGACAGCGAAAACTGGTGAGAATTCATTCAGATTCAAGAACAATGTCATTACTTTCACCACCTTTTCATTTTCACTTTTTGAAAACATTGGAGTTAGTGAACTTTTTTATGCTAAAATACACATGAAAATCAATGAGCAAAATCAAACGAGTTTTGTTAAGCTCAAACTCTCTGTTATTCTAGACAGAATACAGCTGGAAATCCTTTGAGCTTTGCTGGCTATTCCTCTGGAATAAAGAATGCATAACCCTTTCATTCTCATGGATGTTGCTACGTGCCTCTGATTCCTGGATACTAACTTCTCTCCTCTGAGCAACAGGCAAACAGGCAGATCCGAATGTAGATTAAATCCTGCCAGCATTACACTGCTGCAAAAGGTACATTTATGCTCCCTTTTTTCCCAAACCTTTCTTCATACACTGCTTACTTCACCGTCGGCATCTGATGATGCCTGTCACATTAATGGAATTGTATAAGAAGAGGACACATGAGATGTAGGGGGAAAAAAAAAAGGATGGAAGATTTCCTACGAAAAGATAGATTCCTTCACATCTTTCGTGTTCTCAGTGGTACTAGAATGTTTCCCTGTAGAGGAAACCTTTGCATTGACCAGTAAGTATACACTTCAAAAAGAAGACAAAAGCAAAAGGCAACAAAAAATCTTTAGCCTGAGTTAGACAGATGCCCAGAAACAGACATACAAAAACACCCTCACAAAACTGAAAGCGAGAAAAAGATGGTAGGCATTTCTCAAAGGACGGCTCTCCTGAATTGTCCATTTTCCTGCAAGTTTATATCTCGACCAAAACAGCAAAACTTACAGGAGGAAAGAATATTTTTCACAGGACAATGGGTAACAATGGTTTGCAACCTCTGATGTTGTTGATTATCACATCTACCAAAATGGCAAAAGACTACATTTTACAGAAAATGAACACACATCAGTTTGTTCATTTTTTTGGTACTGGGAAGAAAACAAAAGATTCCTGATCTTGATATTCTCACCATATGAGGATATTTTACAAAAGGCCAGGTATATTTCCATGAATAACTGCATTCAACTGAGTTGAGAATGCACTTTTTAATACTTTTTAAAAATTGTATATGCGGAATGGAATTATAGATATGACTATGTAAAACTATTTTTTCATACAAATATGTGCAAATCCCATAACAAAAAAAAATGACAAAGGAGAGACAAAACTGACTGTAATAAAAGAAAATTATATATAAATAAAAAGAAGCTCAAATCTCAATACAGGTATCAGGGTTTTTAGAACTTTCTAAATGTGTAATTTTTCTACAAATATATGACCTTATTCTAACTCTCAGTAAAAGAAAAATGTCTTTAGATTACTTTCTAATCCAAAGAACCATTGAATATACAGTAAGAAAAGAAGTTAGCAATTAAAAAGGGAAGAAAAAATACTAATTGCTAGTATTTTGGTATACTGTGATATTTCACTGTCTTATAACAGTCTTATATAGCTTTCCAAAGTGAATGTGTTTATTACTGCTTCTTGCAAAAGATGGTTTCTGTCCCATGACGCTAGTGAGATTTTTTATTTCCATATCGCTTTCATGCGATCACTATCACTGCTTTAGGTTGTCGTTATTTCTGTATTAACTCACTTTCCATGAGTTTTTTACTCTTAGTGTAGTTTGATAAGTTTTACATTTCAGGATCTTTTGCATTTGTATTGCTATTTTTTATTTATAAACAAAATGGATTTTACAGTACCTTGCATTTTAATTTAAAATACTATGCGAGTCTATCAAACTTTAAAAGTTTGCTTTGAAAGTGTGCTGAAATTAGCATTTGTATTTACCACTTCACTGTGTTAGTAATGATCAGTGGAACGAAATGTTAAACCACAGAAATTCATCTTTTATGGCTGGATAATCCCATCAAGAGGGAACAAGAATAGGCTGTTCTTTTCTTTAATAGGCTTTTGGGTGCATCTGTCTTACAATAGGCATCAAACTACATCAGTCATATAAAAAATATTAATATTGTCATGATTTAGTTATTTGAAATACGACTTTTAAAGACCAAAAACTTATTTATTGTTTTTACTCAGTAAATTTGCTGCCTTTTACTCAAAGGACTGCACAGGAATAAAATTTAAATATCAGAAATTCATAGAGAAATTTGTAATCATTGATTTCATTGAATCATAAAATTGCCATAATAATAAGATTAGAAGAAAAGTAATAGAGATATTCCTATAAAAAATTATGAAGTATTGCAGATAGGTTAAATTATTTATGATTTCCTAAACCAAAGCACAGGGAAAGGAGTGTTTAGGGTCTTATATTGCACCTTTTAATAACAAGTGCATTGCTATAATGAATGGACTTTTTAAAGCAACACATTATCTGTCACTAAGGCTGTTTTTTATCTTGATGTGAAGAATTTTCATCCTAGAAGTGCAATCTTTCAGATGTTTGTATGGAATTAACATTATGTGCTAGCATCTTTAGAACAATTGTACATCTGCATATCAATTTCTACTCTAGATCCCATCTCTGAAATGAGTGCTTGATATTGTGCTTTCAGTGAAGTCAGAGGTCAGAAATGCATCTTCTCTGGCATTTTTCATTAAAAAAAAAATAGCAATACCCAATGTACCTGTTAATTCAAGACCACTATGGCTGATTTTTCATATCCAGTTTTAAGCTATATAGCTGGCTTATGATCCCTGTGTATGCTGGTGTAAAGAATTGTATAGGAACATGGCTAAAGATTGGGCATTGAAGTTCATAACCTGCCAAACCTGGACTTTGAGGAAGCAATTTTTATCTAAGGAAGGACAAAAGGGACCACTTTCTCAGGAAGCCCATAACCTTAGCCTAGTCATTACCCACCCACAGTTCCAGCAGCTCTGCCAGCTCTTGAAGAACTGACAGTGAATAACTCTGCTGATTCAGGACAAGTGGGGATCATCTAAGGATTTGTCCATGTCATGGGTGTAACAGAAAACATGTTGCTGGCAGCACAGGGTTGTGCTGCAGTAAATCTGCTTCCTTTTTTCTCCCTTTACTTTTCCTCAGATATCCTGATCTGAAAGTTTGTAGAACATGTCAGTAGAGTTTGTCTGATAAATTCTTTTCAAACCCGTTCCAGGCACTTGGTTGATGACAGTCCGTGTTGACTGTGTAGTGGTTTAATTGTGGTTTAATCCCTCACTGTACCCCCTCTAGACCTTCTGGGTTTAGAAATGAAATGATGTACAAGTGATGACCAGGGTAGATATGAGACCTTTTATGCAAACATAACATCTTAAATATTTTTATAAAATATTAGCAAATATTGCATCTGATGCCAAGTTCTCTGTGACATTTCAATGCTGGTGTTCAAGAGACTACTTTAGTTGAAATCAAATGGAAGTGTGATACCTGTTGTTTGCTTGAAAAATAAAAAATAAAACATTTGTCTCCAAACCAAACTGATCCACTTCCAAGGAGGATGTTTTTAGATTTTTTGATATTTTTTGTCCCTGAAAGGCAAGGGAACACAGTATGTAAAAGCCAGTAGTAGCTTCCTTGGAGACCACTACCTTTCAGATACAAAAAAACTGAATACATTTTAAATGGAATAATTCATAACTTTGTAAGGACTAGTCAACAATACAGAGCAGAAACTATACCTACAGGAAACTATTTTAGAGTAAACGTCAAAGCCAAAGTTTGAGAGTAGGCAATGTATGTCTTAGAGGAGACCCTACATAAAATTTTTAGATATAAGTTGCGAGCCAAGAACTCAGCTACAGTTTTGGGGGCATTTCTGATAATGAATTAATGACTCTAAAAGATATATTCTTTTATGTGTTTTGATTATGTTAAAACATAGTGTATGGAAGAGGGATAGTTTGTTTTGAACACATGAATAACTGCATATGCCATACAAGATGCCAAGTGGTTATACCTGATGTATGAGCTTGTTTAATACCGCTGAGATATATGCACAATCAGCTGCAGGACTTTTTAAAAATTGCTAGTAATTTATTTGATATCTTGCCTGAGCTCCTCGAGAAAGATTAATCTCTTTAAAGGGAAGTATCTATTTCCTTCTTCCCAGAAAATTATATCCTTATCAAAAAAACTAATTTAGAAGAAGCCAATTATTTCTCAAATTAAAATGATTGTATTACAAAACTATTTTTCTTATGTACTTTGTAAATTTAGTGATACTTATGTATAAGGATATTTTTTTAAGAAAAAAAATTTACCATCATAAAAAACTACTGTTTGAAATCAGAACTACTGCTTTAGTACAGAAACAAACAATGACAATGACTTACATGAGAAGTCATAGCTTCTACCAATATCAGCTATCTTCCTAACTAATATAATACTTTCATATTGAAAAGTTTTTGTTCCTTTTTTTTTTTGAAAGTTACTTTTTCTTTTTTCTAGGATCTCTTTGCTGTAGCTTACTGCACTTTGCTGTTACTGTCAAGGGACCTGACTATCCGATAGGAGAAAACTGCACACCTTGTGAGCTTTTCCATGCATCAATATTCTATTGGCTCAGAAATTAAACATGACACTGGATTTCTGTTTCTGAAACTCCTTCACCTTTTTTGACCAATGTAAATAAATTCACAGAAATTTTATTTCTTAGAGATATCACTGCAATGTGGGTTTGATTCATAATATGAAATGCTACCATTTCTAAAAAAAAATAAGTGGAAAACATTTGTTGTATTTAATTTGGCATGTAGCAGCATACAGCTGCTGATACTGGTTTAGATTGACTCCAACTAATGACATTAGAAATCTACTTAATTCTGATTACAAAATTAGACACTTTACAGTTTAATGAATTTTTAATAAAGCTTCTGTGTATCATAGTATGGGCCTGCTCCTTAACGCATGGGATGGAGATAACATTCCTCATATTCCATTTGTTTCCCCTGTTTCAGGGAAATGATAATAAATCATTTGGGTATTTTCAGTTCCACCTTACTCTCCAAAGAGTGATCTGTCTCGAAAACATAGGACCAAATTCTTTCCTTAGTTAGACCTCTGCGTTTGAAAAATTAATGCATGACAGATTGATTTGTTCTTTAGAAAAAAAAGTTCACTTCTTAAATTACACATTAAAAATGCCACAAAGCACTAAACATGTAGACTCAGATATCTCAACATTATTTACCTTAGATACAGGTATGTAGTTTTAGTTGACTCAGTTATATGCGTTATCAATGAAAAGAGATAAAATATTGCAAAGAGTAATTATCTGTTGAACATCTTTATATATACCACATCTGTCATATACCACTTCAACTCTCTGGTTATATTTTGAACGGCACTAAATAAAGCAGGTTGCCTATTTCTAGATATTGAAAGTAGCAGGGTTGAGATAATTTTGTCTATGAAAAAAGGCAATACATATAGCTTCATATCTTCTCCTTGCTCAAGCACCTATGGGGAAACCAGGCACAATATGACATTTAGTTTGGGACATTTTAGAAGAGTAGAGTAAAGGATAGTTGGCATTTGACTTAATTATTTTTCTCATACCTGTTTCAGAAGGTAAATACTAGGTCTGCTGTTGCCAATAGCGCTGGCATTCACAAGCGTTGAAGTACAAAGATGTCAATGACATTGTTCTGTGGGAGATGTTTATTTATTCCCTCATCCTGTTGCTGTTTGTGTTATAACCACAAAAAAAACCATAAGGTCTACATCATATTTACTTAAAGAGGGTGGACTCATACAAGGGGTGGCTTTGCCCTTGCTTGATGGTCACTGGGCTCTTGCATTACTATTCCAAAACCATTTGACATATGAACATACTCAATGAGTAGCAAAGAAAATCAGTTAAAGGGGACATCATTATAGCTGTTGTTTCTTTCCTTCTTTTCCTATCTTGCCTTACTGAATTTTTGTCCTGTCTGTGTTTCCAGATGTTGACAATGTTTGTGAACTCTGTTGTTTGATGCCAGAGAATTCAGTTTGACATTATGGACTTATTTTTATGAAACTTTTTTTCCTGTATATTTTAATGTCAATCTAATAAAAATGTAATAAAATTAGGTAAAATCTCTTTTTATGCTTCTGAGGGAGTATAATAGCAGAAAGTAGTAGTCGAAGGCTGTTTTTTTCCCTATACCTGCCTGTAAAGGAGATTAGAATAATGTAAAATTATTTAAACAATTTCTAGAAATAGGGCATTAGAGAAGGGTTGAAAACACACAAAGAATGTTTGGGAAGAAAAAAACAAAATCCAGAAAGACTTTCCTAGTAATGGAGATGAGGACCATCCAAGATCAGAAAAAGTAAATCAAGAGTTATTCAAAATATGTACAATAGAAAATGTGAGAGAAACTTCTTGTATAACTAAAAATAACCCAGGACTCATCCTTGGAACAGGAATTAAGAGAAAGCTGTAACAAGACAGTGTTGCAGTTACAAAATTTCTTATACTACAAAATAAAGAATGAAGATTTTAAATTTGCTGTTTATGTTCCTGCCTATATTACACACTGTGCCTCTCAAATACCCCTCAAAACATAGTTTTAGGTCTGGATCTGGAAGTCTGCCAAAATGTGACCCTAGATCACTTAATATTCATCATTAATTCTGGCTGCTAGGGGTTACATCTCCAGTGAAGAGGTAACAGACAGTGTCCATGATCAGAAAACGTGTTGGAGAACACAAGAAGTGAATCACTTCCAAAACCTGCTGTTCATGGTGTTGCAAACAGGCTCTCAGCCACAGAGCATCGGTATAGACTAAAATGATGTCAACTGACCAGTCTTTGTGTCAAACTTATAGAAACAGAATGGAGAACTTAATGCAAAAATAAACTAGAAAACCCTCTCCTGTCTTTTATGTTGAGCAACAGTATCATTCAATCTTTCTGGAAACACCAGCTCTCAAAATTTAGACAAGCATTTTGAGGAATTTCTACTCTTATGTCTTCCCACCCCTCAAAAGAGAAATAAAGGAATGACAGGAGGAAGATCTTAAGTGAAAAAGATATCCAACCCAACCTTTTTGAATGGAACAGTATTTAGGTCTTTCAGTAGGAATCAGGTACTTGGTGCTTGTTTCTAGAAGTCTTAAAAGAGGAAGTATGTCCCCTTATTATCCAAATGAGTTCAGCCAGATATGTAATCAGTAATGAGTGTTGCTCAACCTGAAACTGGTCAGCTTGCTGTAATTCACAGCCAAACATACAAAAAGAGAGAATATATTTTATTACAGGGCTGATACATTTGATGAACAATCAGAACACTTCAGTGCATGCTAAGTGGTTCAAATTTGGAATAGAAGTATCAAACTTCTACACTTCAAACTCCATCTTATAAGTGGAATTAAATTTGAGCAGGTTAATCAGAGCTAACATGAAAATAAAGTACTGGTAGACTAGTAGGAAGAACTGGTTAACTCTTGTGCAATCTGAAGAGATTTTCCCTCAATTGGGAAAAAACAATATAACATGCCATAAAACTGGTATTTCCATAGAAGTCTATGATTTTTAATGTACAGTGAGTGATGAAAATTAGTTCCCAGGTTTCTCTTTTGAACTTATTCTGTAGATATTTCTTGAGACATCCTGGACTGAGAGGTCAAACATAAAGTTTTTTTTGTGAGAAATGTTCTTCCAGCTGTGAGTGTGTGTCTCTATTGCTTATTGATTACGAAGATTTATTGTGGTACATAGTGTTTGGTGGAGTTCATCCATTTAGTTTCTAGAAAAGCTTTTAATAAACTGGATAGGATAGATCGTATTTTGGAATGTGTATATGTAGGATCATGGTTTTTCATCCTCCAGCTTCTTCAAGGTAGTTGGCAATCTTCAACAAGATTTTCTTCTGCTGGTGAGCTTAACAGGTTGGGACTGGAAAGGTATAGGTTGTAATTGATGAAATTATTTTCCATGTAGGTTTCAGTACACAATAGCAATAAGGTTTGTAGTCTTGAATTTAAGAGGAGAAATTTATGCTGCAAAAACAATCTACTGTGTCACACTAATTTGTTTTGATGTATAGTTGCTTTAAAGACAGGTATTATGTTGTGACAGTGCACACTAACAGAAAAAAATTGATCTAAAGTTAAGAGAGATGCTTTATTTATTGTTAAAAGCATCAGAAATTTCAAGAAAACAGAATTTTG
This sequence comes from Corapipo altera, assembly GCF_003945725.1. Classification (NCBI taxonomy): domain Eukaryota; kingdom Metazoa; phylum Chordata; class Aves; order Passeriformes; family Pipridae; genus Corapipo; species Corapipo altera. The sequence goes on from NW_020884876.1 coordinate 10,358,498, forward strand.
CTATTGAAATTTGGTGGTCCAAAGACAACAGTTTTGGTTTTGGTGTTTAAGATTGTGACTGCATGAGCTTTCTTGATTTATATCATATAACATCTCTGGAATTTTAGTTTTCTTACTTGCATTCAGAAACTGCTTGTGATTTGTAATAAACCATATCTATTTTATAACTAAAGTTCACAATGCTTCCTACATTCCCTTTTAATGTACTCCCAGAAAAAAAAAAAAAAGCTGTTTATGGTGACTGTGTGCACTAAATGCAGTATTTTAGGATGTTGTTACAGTGCTAGAAATTTTTTTTAACCAAAATTTATACTTCCAAATTTAAGATAACGGCTACTTGTGCACTCAGCATATGGTTTTCACAAAGTGCTGACAAAACTCTCCTCCCACTAAAGGAAATAGTAGTGTTTCTGCAGACTTCAGCAGTAGCACACTAAGTCAAAGCAGAGGACTACAGCAGTAACTAAGGTACTAAACAGATGAAACACAGCAACATGACAATGCAAACCCATTCTGCAGAATTACTGTACAAATTAGGCTTGTGCTTAGGGTTTATAAAAATACTGCTCTCAGCAGGTAATCTAGCACAGGTGAAGTCAAGGTGTTGTTACAAGCAGGGCTGAATCCTCTCTGCATGAAACCATGAATGCAGTCCATTATTTTTTACCCACCTGACAGCTGGTCCATGTCTTAGAACAGTGATGCGATTTTCTTCCTCTTGTAGCTGTAAGTAAAAATTAGAATACCAGCAAAAACAAGTGGTATTACTGTTGCCAGTGTGGTTGTAAAACTTGTCAGAGAAGGGATGAGCATGTAAAACTGCATGTAGGCATTGAATCTGTACCATCATTCCACAATAAACACTGAGATGTGGTTGTATAGAAATACAGGCTTACGAGAGAGGCACTGCTTTAGTCGGTAAAGTCTATTTGCTGTTCTGTACCCTATGAAAAGCAGAAAATAATTTAGTGAGTCTGCAACCAGAGCTCTTATCCTTTTCTCTGGCTCTTCTAGAAATCTCTGTAGCTGCTCAGGCAGTGCTACATAGAAAAAAACATTCTCATGTGTAAGAACTGCCTGGAGAAGGCAGTTCTTCTATTGAGAAGTCTCTGATCTGTGTTCGCTTTGGTCAGTTGTATCCTTGTCCTTTTTCCTAAAGAATTAGTGCTGCTGCTTCTCCTTTTCTCCTCCTTCTTTCCCTCTTCTTTTGTCAAATCCACCTTCTGTTGGCAACTACTGTTCCTTGCTTACTTCAGCCTGTTTACTGCAAGTGAGCAGAAAAAGACCTGTGTGTTTCTCAGGGTCTGTGTTCCCCTAATAATATGATCTACTATTAATAATACATGTTGGGGTTATTTAAAATATCAACTCATCTACTGGAAAAAGAAAACAGTAGCTCAAAACAGTTCCCCAGCTGAAACTAGGAATTTAACTACAGCAATAAACTGCATGAAAATAGTTCTCACAGGTCAAAGGGGGTATTCACAAGGTAGAGGCTAATCAGGCCTCAGTATCGTAACAGAGACACTAATTGCCTGATTTTCAGTGTCAATGGACACCTGCACCTCCTACAGAAGCGCACATTGCAGGCAGAGGAACACGATAATAAGAATGTATGGGGTAGTTTTCTACTAGAATGTAAAATGCAAAAAAAAAAAAAGTGCAACAGTAGAAATAGTTTATCCCCAGTGTACTCTTGAGTATACCATTTTGTTTTGATTCCTGTTTGTAAAAGTGTTTAAAATTCATAATGTTTAATGTCCAATACTCATTGTTGGTACAGTGGGCTCAGTAAAATGATGTTAAAATCAAAGCTAAAAGCAATGTAATGTGAGTTCTAAGTCATATAAGAGATAATGCCAAACAACCCAGTTCAGATTTTGAGAATGCCCTGTGAAAGCTACATAAAAATTTCCATGGAAACATAGACAGTTGGCCTTTTAACAAGTAATCTGTATGCTGAAATATCAACATGTCGGGTTTTTTAAATGGACAAATGAATGAAGATTATGCTCAGTTTGTGTACAATAAAAAAAGAATTGCCCTGGATTCCACAAACAAATAATTTGCTGCAAATAATTTGCTGCAAATAATTCATTTGTGTTTCCTTCTGTACTATAAAACTTTAATCATTTCCCCAGTCATTTCAATGAAGCAATACTTCTGGAATTTTTAATTTTCATGTCCTTTCGCAGTGATTGCTATTGAAATAGAAATATTTAGCATTGGTTTATTTTGATTAAAAACTAGTTTGTACAATATTTTTATTACTTATGCAAAGAAGTCTGGCTTAGTTTATTAGATGCATTTAAAAATATAAATATATTTCAAAGTAAATGAAAATCAATATTCAGTCCAACTACAGTATTTAAACAGTTTTAATGTTTAAAGAAATTGTTAAACAACAATTCTGAATTACATCATATGAATCTACAGATACCTGAATGACACCAAATGTAAACTGATGAAGAATATATAAGGAAAAAACCCACTAATTTACAAATGTTAAGAACATCAACTACTTTTTAAACACTTCCAGCTGCCTCCTGGTTTTTGACAATGTATTTTTGCTCTATCTGGATGTACTAAACTTTACTGAATCTACATAAACAATTTTCTTTCTCTAATGCTAATTCTAGGGAAGAGCAAAACACTTTAAACCTGTCTTTATTATTATTAAGCAGCTTCTGGAATTTTGGAGAGGGAAGGGAAGGGAAGAGTGAAGAAAAGAAAGGAGAAAGTAAAAGTAATTTTACACTCCAGTTCAATCTAAACATTGGTGATACTCCACTACCTGTAGATTCATTTTACAGTTTCATTCAAGATTATATCTGAACAGATAAGTTCACAGAATATTTTCTTTTGGTAATTCTCAATTTAAAAACCATAGAGAATTAAGAGACTCTTGCATTCTGTCAGATCCATGTCTCCTAACACAAAAATCTTACAAACAGGGGAAGAAACTAAACATACTATCATGGGAGAGCTACACCTTCATTCTATGAGTGAACTTATAATACTCTTCCAGAAGAGTGCAAAATCATATATATCAACTTTGCAAGAAAAATGCTGACTCTTTTCCCACACAGATAGCTGTGAATGTCTCAGAACTGAATGTAACCTGGCTTTGTCCCTTCTGAGGTGCAGAATTTACTGTAAATTCTCTACATTCTTTTCGCAGCTTCCCTCATCCAAGGGCGAAAGATGACTGCAGAGAATCCAATCCTACATACTTGATTACAGAATTCCTCTCAGTCTGTCTATTTATGGTTGTAATTTAGATGATTTTGTGAGGAGAGGTTATAAACCTGGTTAGAAAGAATTTGAATAAAACACAGATGTTGAAAGACAAACATATGAAACAACCTTCTGTGTAGAAAACCTGAAGGTAACATGCTTCTGGATATTTTACTTAATAGTAAAGTATTTAGTCTTATTATTATCACTTTTATTTATGAGTAAAAATATACATTACCTACTATTGTCCACATGCAGAAGTGTGAAAGAACTGAGGCTTTTCATAGAGCAAATTCCACTACAGTTATTCCTTATTCAAAAATTTTTGTATTCAAACTCACCACTTTAGGGCTAAAACTTCTTTGAAATGATGCCAAACAGCATTTATTTTCAACAAAATGTCAGAATATACAAGGAACTCAAAAGAAAACAACTTTTAGGATCAGTATCATAAATAATGCACAAAAAGAGCTAACAGTAATGAAGTTATCATTCTTGGCTTTGGTGAGTTATATTGTCTGAAAATTTAGTATGCTTTTGGGGACAAACAACACTATCTATTTCTCCCTGATTACAACCCTAAAGTGGACATATGTAACACATTTTTAGGCAAGTAAGCCCAGTAACTCATAGGTGTGTTTAAATGTGTAAGTACTCATATGAATGATAAGGTAGATAGGATTTTCCTGTCTTTGTTAGTAACATAGACATAGTTAGTAACATAGTTTGGTGTATTGCAAATATATTCTCATTATGGAACAAAACCAGGTTTTCAGAACCCTGCTACACACTTAAAAATGTTTTTCAAGTTGGAATACAGAATATAAGCTTTATGTCTTTTTAGGAGACAGCATTACTTTGAAAGTTTATTATTTTTTATGGTAAAATAATAAATTGTGATTTCTCTCTCTAGGTTCAAAACCTTCTACTATTATTTTCCTTCAAGTTTAATTTTAATTTTATCACACGTGATTAATACACAACACGGACTAATTGCTTAATCTCTTTTGAAGAGAACATGTTAGAAAAGAAGTTGGCTGAAGCCATCTAGAACTGGCTTTATGAGTTAATTGTAGGATAGACCACTCTTAGGGTTCCAGAGGGACTGTTTGGGTTTTGTCTGTTAATAGTACTGTTATTGTTCTATGGATCTTACTCTATAAGGGAATGAGAAAATGAAGCTGAGGACATCTTAGCCATGATCACTTTTTCTCTTCCCCATCTGCATCTCTGGACTCTGGAGGCAGGAGAATCCGCTAAACAGAAAGGGATGCAGCCTTCTTCTCACCTCACCGTTGCCGGTTTTCAGCAGAAGATGGGAAGGATTTGCACTCTACAAACCAAAGCAGACTTTACCCTTTCTCCTTACCTTGTAGTCTGTGCCCTTCTGATACTGAAAATGGATGCTGTAGCTCTACCATCACTCTTATTCCCAGCAGAAGAAATACTTTGGCATACTTGTACTCTTAATTAGCATGTAGCCTTCAGCAGAGCTCTGAGCAGTAGAATTTCATGCATTTTCATAGAAAACATGAACAATTACTGTAAATTAACTTAAATTAACCTCACGTAATACCTCCATGACCAAAATGTTACATGCATGAAAAGGATGTTTTAAGGAAGCTCACAGAACTATACAATGTGTCCACTGTAACCAAAGCAGAAAGAGCTACTTGACCTCCCATTATCACCTCGATAGAACAGGATTCAATAGAATTGGCTTGGCCAGCTTGCATTTCTGAACAAATAACCTGAGAAGGTGTACTCTTTCTTGTAACTGAGACAGTCCATGTGATACTGACACAAAGTGCATTGCCCTTACTCATCCTGGCCGTTTGGACTGTCTTGGCTTACTGGGCAGTACATCAGGAGCAAATGGTTTTGCAAGGAAATCCCAAAAAAAACTGGAACAGTGTATTACAAATGAATTGTACTACTGAAATTGAACTGATACCTATTTGTTAGATCTGTCAATGACCGATCAGTACAGTTTAGTAGAAGACTGATTTCCATTTAATATCTTTGTTTTAGTAAAAACTTCCAAGCAATATCATTTTTCCTCTGGAAAACAGAAGTGTAACGTCTTATAATTTGCTTTACCATAAATCAGAATTTTCTTTCTAGTCATTGAATGAAAATTTTGCAGATGATATCTGCATTAAAACCATAGTAATTTTGGGAGTCCAGGCCAGGAGCCTTGCATCAGATTGATTTATTTATTTAGTCTTCAGAAGGAAAGGAGAAACAACTTTCCATTATATAATTCTGCTTATTTAATAGGCAAGTTGTCTGAACAGAAGAACATCCAGTTTCCAATTTTCTGTCTTTAGCAAGACAGAGTTCAAAATAAATCTTCCACATTTGAGATTTCCCAAAAATACTTGCCTCTTTGCAGCTCAGGCTAGGAGGAAAGTGGAAAATTAGAACATTATTTTCTCAGTGTTTCTTGTGAAGATAGTTCCAACTGTACAGAAGAGAGATATTGGGTTACAGACAGCGTGTACAAGCAGGACCATAGCTTTTAACGGAATGATCCGCTTTCTGATACCTGCCCCTGGCAGTTTGCCGCCATTATTCTAAAAGGCCATCAAATACTTGTTAAGCTACATCATCACACTATGTAGCAGGTATTAATTTCTAAAATTAATTTTTAATTAATTTTTAAAATAATTTTTATTTCTAAAAAAAGTTCTGCATAGAAGTGTCATTAACTGAAGCTAATTTAAGGAAAAAAAAAATCAAACCAGCAGAACAATGAAAACACCCTTTCACTAATTTGTGTACTTGGTTTATGATGTAAGCAGCCAGATTCTTCAGTATGGTTAAGTACTTCTGTACCAAAGTGTCATGTTTGACGCTTCAATAATGAAGAACACAAATGGTGAGAAAGAATATATTAGTAAGAAGGGTAAGGTACTCAGTAAAAGTTTGAATTTAGTTTTTAAAAATCCAGTTTGAGATAAAAATCGAAGCATGACTTTCTCAGTAATATTCTTGAGAACTTTACCCTCACTATCAACAAATATAAAATGATTTTTTGTAGGATGAGATCTATGGATCTGTATACAAAATGTCATGAGATATAGACCTTTCTAGGAGGAAGGTAGACTGGCTGTGAGATTGCCACTATTTTCCTGTGACAAGGATCCCACCGAAATTTGGAATAATTCCTTTAGATTTCATCAGTTATTAATGTGGCATACTGTCTCTCTTCATCCACACTGTAGAAAAAATTAATAATGTTTTGTAATAACTTCATTCTTTAAAGTAAGCTTGAATTTTAGAGTCAACTAATATATATTTAAATTAATTATAAAATTAATAGTTTTTCTAGCATAGAATATGTTACAAATAACTCTACTTTCTAGGTAAATATTTATTATATATCAGAAACAGACAGTTTCCTGGAAAATTTCCATTAATTTTTTGAAAGACAATATGTGCTGTACCCTCAACCTAATCTCTTTTTTTCGGCTTGGTTTTGTCAGAAAGAATTATTGACATTCTTGGAGACAGGTAATATTCAGAGAATATACAGTAGTGTTTACTTTAAAAAATGAGACTGTTCAATCAAAGAAGGTAGACAGCTAGGACTTTTATCTAAGCCAAAGTCATCTCAATGGGAACTTTCCTGCCGTGCAATGCTCCATATTCTAAATTGTTACCATGCTGTGCCTGTCTTTTTATTTTTAGGTAACAGATGCAGCTTATTGCTTGGAATACAATTTACAGATTTTTATAATAGAGGTATGAATTATTAATCTGCCTTTCACTTGTAACTTTTTGTGTATTATAGTTTAGTAAATAATGATAAGCAGGAAATCAACAAGAACACTGTGGTATGTTTCCTAAATCAAACAGGTACAAGATCAGAGTTAACAGAGATAGTGCCTAGAAAGAATGTAGGCTTGGTGACCACAGTAAATATATGTATTTGCTGCCGCTTAGAAGCAAAGCATTTTGCTGGAAAAAAAATTAGTTTGAAAACTTTCAATATATCGAGAAGACTCAGGGTAATTCAAGCAGTGTATAAAACAGTTCTTTTATATTTTAGGTTTCATTTTAAAAAGACAAAGAAGTTGTGTCCTTAAAATCATTTGAAGAGATTTTATTGTGAAAGACTTTTCTACAAAGTTTATATATATATCTACAAAAATATATAAACTATATAAACTATTAATATATATTTAGTATGCATATATATATATGACCATCTAAAAATAATATGAATTTTTAAGTACTTCAAATTGATTTTACATTGTTTTCAGTCAATGTAGTTTCTAATGGAGTATCACGTGCTATGTCTATCGCTTATTTTTCTGAACTGATAAAAATTATCATCTTAAGACCTTTTCTTAGTTCCAGCTGAAATAAACACAAAGTTCCACATTACCTTTAACAGACTTCGACTGAAACCTTGAGAAAGCAAAAGGAGATTCCAAATGCTCCTAAAATTTTTATCAAGAATATGCATAATCCGAATTTATCAGTATTAACAAAATATTTTCAGAGAGGATTCTTGGAAACTTCACATTATGAAGAATTCCTTCAAAATGTGAAGTCATTAATAATATGCCATTAAGTATACTTTGAAAATGAAAAACAAACAAACTAACTAACTAACTAAAAAACCTGAACTGAAATTAAAAAAATCCCAAACACACCATTTGGAATGTATGACAAAGAAATGCAGCTTTTTTTTTTTTTTTTTTTTTTTTTGGCACCAGAGATCATTAACAAAAAGGAGAAGAAAGAAACAAAGACTTCCCAGAGATTTTCTCTAAGCATCTTAGGCTTTACTATTAAATAAACAGTGAAATGTACTTTTAATCTAAAATAATTTTAGCTAATGTAACTTAAGGCTAATACTTACTTTCTATTCCATAGCACTTCAAACTCAAGAATTCACCATGGAGTCATTTTGTTATTTAGAAATACTTTTTCTAGTTCCATTTAATCTATTCCATTTTCTGCAGTGGTTAAATCAAAATAACAAAGAAAAATTTTTGTTGACATCACTATGAATGCATCAAAGTTATTGTCCCACGAGTTTAACCATTGAGCAGATAATCTGTATGTTTTATACATTTTTTAGAATTCTTTATGATCCTTTAATTATCTCTTGGCACATATCAACATTATAATATTGTGGTATTTTTCTAGACTTATAGGCTTAATATAGGCTTATATGTAATGCAAGTTTTGTACAATTAAATGAGCACATCCCATCTTTGTGCTCTAACTTAGTAGACAAAATTTTCATAGAGATCATGGTCAAAATTTTAAAACATCGATCATTGAGCTCAATATTAACAAATGGCCAATGAAATAATTTTTACTTCTACGGTGTGCCTAACAACATACGGGAATCAAAATCATTATTAAACTAGCAAAATAAAAATTGGTACATTTAACTGAATCTCTTTGAAGCCAAATTTTCAATAAGTACAGAAAAAAATTATAAACACAAAATTTCGATACTATCAGGACAGGTATAATCACAGTGACCAGATATCATAATGGAACTATATTCAACTACATATTTATAAATTAATGCTTATAATATATTGCATATAAAGCACTAAGTAGAAGTGACACTACAGTCCTTAAAAACTCTTCTGTCCTTTTGCCAGTCTTATACTACTTGTAATAGTGCCAAAAAAAAGGTAACATTTTTTTAATGACCCTGAAAATATTTGGCATTTAGAGAACTTCAGCTCATATATATCCCCATAGCAAATATGTACTTATTCTTAGATTCCTGTCTTCAGGGAAGGAACTTTCAAAGCTGTTTTGCATTTTAATCATTTCACACTAAATGCATCTCGTATTCTTTTCTATTGTTTGGGGTTAGGAGTGCTTGAATATTGCTGTTAGTTTAGAATTCAGACATGCATGCACGAGTATGAGTACAAAGTTTGCTTATAATCCCCTCAGGATGTACATATGAATTTCAGTGTGTTGGGTTCAGAGCAAGGTATGGATTTTCTACCTGATGTTTTCCTACTTTCTATTACAAATCTTTACTAGTAAATTTGATACCCTCATTAAACACTAACAGTGGCAAACTGTGCATACAGTAGGAACTAACTGAATTTAATTGTCATGGCAGAAGATACATTGTGCTTTGTGTGCTACACGTGTGCTTTGTCTTAAATTGCATGAAGCCTTGACAGAGCTACTCATTTCAGCTTTCTGTACTAGAAGATTGCCTTTTTATAAAAGTAGTCCACAAACACCACAGAATAACAGAATCACTGAGTCATAGAATGGGTAAGGTTGGAAGGAATCACAATGGATCACCTAGTCTAACCTCCCTGCTCAAGCAGGGTCATCCTAGAGCAGGTCTCCCAGGATTCTATCCCGATGATTCTTGAATATCTCCAGAGAGAGGGACTCTACAACCTCTCTGAACAATCTGTTCCAGTACATGGTCATCCGTACACTAAAGTAGTTCTTTCTCCTATTTGGGTAGAACTTTCCGTGCAGCTTTTTCTGCCCATTGCCTCTTGTCCTATTGTTTGTCACCACCAAGAAGAGCCTGGCTCCATCCTCTTGACACCCTCCTTTTAGAGGACATTGTCAGGGCCACCCTGCCTGACAGACATTGATGAGATCCCTTCTCAACTGTGTCTTCTTGAGGCTGAAAAAACTCTCTCTGCCTTTCCTCATAAGAGAGATGCTACAGTCCCTTAATCATCTTCGTAACCCTCTGCTGGACCCACTCCAGAGACTCCATGCCTCTTGTACTAAGGAGCACTGAACTGGACCTGATAATCCAGATGAGACCTCAGTAGGACTGAGTAGAGGGGCAGGGTCACCTCCCTCAACCCGCTGGTAATACTCTTCCTAATGCACTCTGGGATACCACTGGCCTTCTTGGCTAAAAAGGCACTGCTGGCTCATGGACAGCTTGTTGTCCATCAGGACTCCCAGATCTTTCTCTGCAAAACTGTTCTCCAGCACGTCATGTCCCTGTAGTGGTGCATGGGGTTATTCCTCCCCAGGTCCAGAACCCTGCATTTGCCTTTGTTGAACTTTAGTAGCTTCTTCTCTACCCATCTCTCCAGCCTGTCGAGGTCCCTCTGAAGGGCTGCATAGCACTCTGATGTATCAGTCACCCCTCCTAGTTTTGTGTCATCAACAAACCTTATGAGGAGACACTCTATCCCTTTGTCCAAGTTAAATACTGGGGCTAGCACTGAACCTTGAAAGACACCACTAGTGACAGGCCTTCAACTACACCCTGTGCCACTGACTATGACCCTCTGGGATTCAGCTGGTACTCAATCCCTCTCATTATCCACTCATCCAGTCCACAGTTTCTGAGTTTGCCTCTGAGGGTGTTGTGAGAGTGTCAAAAATCTTATATCTTCAGCTGGTCACTGTTTGAAGTTTGTTCTATAGTGCTATAAAATAGATATAATGAATAATTAAAACTCATGGAACTTCTCTGATTACTCACAAGCAGGCATTGAATTCACATGGGTGCCACAAGCTGTTTGAGTCTCTTAGTAAAGAAAAAATGTCAGACTATCCTTTGTGCTCTGGAACTAGTTCATCACTGGGTTATTGAGAATCTGGTTAGCAATGCCCTTGCACTAAGGTTTCAATTTAGATTTACCTTCATTTAAAAAAAAATCACAGTGAGCAGCAACAATACAGACTTTCTTTTGATAAAACATCCCCTTCGCAAACTCATGCTGAAATATACGGATCTTTTTTTTCTTTTTCTTTTTTTTCCCCGTTATCTCATTATGATTTTAATGAAGTTTTGTACTTGCCGTGAAACACAGGATTTCCTAACCAAATGAAAGAGCCCTAAGATCTTTGTAAGCACGGCCTAATAGTTAATTTCATCTCAGAAAAAGAGCTCTACAATTTATCTGTTGATCTACCAGCATTAAAAAAGAAATAAATTGTTTTTCCATAATCATCTCCTTCACTGGAATCGTTACCCTTAGCCTCATCAAGATTCTTTGCAAGATTCTGGGACTTTGCACAGGGATGTGACAGTAGAAGCTCCCCAGTCAGACATTTCATTAAAAATATACATGAAATATAAACAAAAATTGCATTAAAAGCTACATTGAAAAAGGTATAAAGTGATACAAAGAAGCTTCTAATTACTATCATCTTCAGCAGACAGCATATGGAAAGAATAGCAGCCTCTGTTCATGATACATAGCTGCTCTGCTCCTTCACTTTCCTCTGAGAAAAACATAGCTCTCAGAATGAATATACCAGGCAACCAAGTACCTACGAAATATTGCTTTTTTAGACAATCTTTTTTCCTTTCTTAATTGTCCACAATATTTCACCTATCAATACCCTGAATTTCCTCAGAGATAAAAAGAAACAATCTAGACAACATCTTCCCCTCATGGTAAAAATAGTAACTACTATGCCATTAGAGCAACCAGAGCCCTATTTATTCATTTCACACTTGGTTTCTGGAGGAGACTGGTTTGTTTCTGTCCCTGGAGAAAGTGCTTGGTATGAGGTTTGAAACGTCAGGGATAATTAAGACAAACTGTACTTTTTTGCCCCAACAAAGGAAATATATCCCTTAAAATAACTCCCTACTGAAATCTCTGAACAAAAAGCAGCCCAGCACTGTTGAGGTAGCTTACAATGCTAAATCAATTGTCAGCATTAGCAAGGCTCTGAACTGGAGCATCTTGCAGTTTCACTGCAATCCAGCAGTTACTGTGCTACCAGCAGGTACAAGTACAAATAGAATGCTGAATAGTCAGATATGAAAGTGCCAGTATGGGGATCAAATGAAAAGATATATAACAAAGATGTTTATGCCTTAGAAACTGAAAGTATAATTACTGTAAGGTCAAAGTTTAGAGTTCAGAGGCATTCAATACCAATTCTCATTCAACCATTCTAGTGTCAGTAGTCTTTAATCAGTATTAGCAATCATGTCCACTTAAAAATTCTGCAAATAACTGTATTCTGTACAGCCTGTTCCCCAGCCCACTGTAAAAACATCTCTGAGAAACACTGAGAAAATTTCTCTGCCAAAGTGAACTGGCATGAGACCTTGGTTTCATGTCTGCTCATCACATTTTAAGACAGGAAGGTAGTAATTTTCCTCATATAGTTGCTTATTAGTCCATCTTCGGGACACTGAACAAACTCAAACACCTAATTTCTTTTTTAAAAAGCATTCCATCACAGTGGGTTATTACAGTGACTTCAATTAGTCAATGATTAGTTCTACAGCAGTAATTCAATAGATCTTGGATACCAGGTTTTGAAGTCTTTTTGGAATTACCCATGCAATGTTAATTCCCTTACGTTTTCTTGAACCATTAGGTTATGCAGTTTACTTTTTTTTATGTTTTAGACCTTTTTTTAATATAATTAACACAATGAAGAGTTTTTCTTGCTCTGACACATTTTTTCATGGACTAATGCTACATAGCCTGAATAAGATATAAGGATACATTGATGACAGAGTATTTTGTAAAAACAGTTTTTCTGTGTGTTGTGATTTAAGCCCAGCTGGAAATAAAGCACCATGCAACTGTTCACTCACTCCACCCTCTAATTAACTCTACCCTAGCTAAAACCAGGACAATATGATATAACACAATGTTTAATAACATGGAAAACATAGTTTAAAGCCTTAGAAAAACAAGTCTGATTTTCAGTTCTTGTAAGATATATGACAGAATAGCATGTAGCAAAACCACAGGATCTTTAAAACCATGATTATTACATGAACAGTAGAATTTGTTCAGATTACTAGATCTGTCTCATCAGACCACTTCTATGCAAAATGCATGAAAACTGGATGGAAACCTCAGATTATTGTGGTGAAACCACATTAACATATTTTGTAATGATGCTGGCATAAAGGACTGTAAGAAAGCTTTTATTAATGAACTCCGTCTCTGTTGAATGCTTCCTTTCTGCAGCTTTCTTTGCCACTGTGGATGATGAAACACCCTCTGAGATGGAGAGTCTCAGGGGAGTTAAAATAGGAATCACTGAAGCAATGGCACAGTACTCAGGGACTAACTTAAGAAAACTGATAGGAAAATGTTGAAAAAAGGTCTAGACCTTCTTCAACTGTCCCCTTTCTTTCTTTAGAACACAGGTGTTTCTGCAAGGAGAGCTATCCCTTCTCCACCTTTTTTTAACTGTAGTGTAGCTCTCCTACGGTGAGGGGACCAGGGTTCAAAACACTTTTCTAATGTCATTTAAGAAAGAAGACAGTCACGCGAAAGCAGAACTTCTGAATTCCATATTATGCTTTAAGAGTCTCACATATTCCTGCAACCATACACTGAAATACATAATCTTTGGAGCTGAAACTGGAACACTCTTCCTAAGTGATAAGAAATTCTAATTCTTATGCCCCTTCTAAGCCCACAGGAGTCTTCAAATACCCCATGTAAAGCAGAAATACTTCAGTATGAGAAGTGATAGTGTTCTCTGCCCCATGTATTAGAATAGCCTTCATTTGTAAGGTATGGCTTGCATTTCTTTCAAGTAGGGAGGAAGGTAATGAAGAGAGCTGATCCTGGCTCTTCACATCCTGTCAGACTGTTTTACTCTTGCCTTTACAGAAGTGGGACATTATCACAACCGCCGTACTTTCCTTCAGAAGTTTCATTTTAAGGAAAAGAAGGGATCTACTTACCTGACAGTTCTCTTAGGGCAGACATGCTCTGAGGATACCAGGTGAAACAGGATCCTTCTCTGTCAGAGAAACACTCAAATTGTGAATCCTAGTGAAATTTTGTGTTTAATATTGAACTGTTCAATTATGTGAAGCTTTAGGCATTCCAGGACTTCTCCTAAACTAGAACTATAGGACACAAAATACCCAAAGACCTACCATAGGCATGTCTTTGGACATTAAATCCTTACAGTACGATGGTAGCTGAGTGAGAGTTTTGAGGTTTTTTGCATTTAAAAGTCTAATATCAGATGAGGTATGTTAGTCTGTCAGTTGATTTGACCTCCAATAGCTTTGTGCTTGATTTCTTCAATCCTAAAATTCTAGTCTTGCTATCATCACAGCAGTTTGTTTTGAACCTGGACTGTAAAATACACTAGTACTATGGTAGCAAGGATTACCTTAGGTAAAGGAATAGTGCCAGGACCTGAAACTATCTTAAGTGCCTTTAGGGCTATTCAGGCTTCATAGTATTTACCTGCTTTCTTTATCAGAAGCACTACCAAGTCATATCATGTTTAAGAATTTAAAACCACGGAAGCTTTACAAATTCATTAATAAAGTTTCCCCTTGAAAGACATACAATGCCATTAGTAGATACAATGGCCCACCCACACATACTGCTGTAGCTGTTCTAGGATGGGTCAGATATCACTGAGTGCTGGGAGGGCAGTAAAAGAGTAAAAAGCACTTTAATTTTGCAAACATTTCTTTCATGTCTGACCATACTGATATGTCTGTATGTAAGCACCTAAAAATTGTGCTGAAAAGAGGAATAATTTGTAATCTGGCTGCATGAGGAATAGCAACGCTCATGTAAGATGTGAAGACTGGCTTTAGCGCTCATGTTGGTGTTAGCAATAAATAACCTTTTCAGCAATATGAAGAGGGAAAGCATTAGTACAGTCCTGGGAATTGTAAGGTGTGGAAGCATGTCAAGGTCTTTCCCCCAGCCTGCTGAATACAGCCAACAGTTGCCAGGTGTGAGGATAAAAATTTTAAAAATAACTAAAAAAATGGCAAGAAAAGAGAGTTGATTATGCAAAAACACCTTTACAGAAGAAAATCTTTTGTGATGTCTTATTCAGAGCAATTCCTAATCCCAAAACACAAGGACCAGAGAATAAGCTGCATCTTTGGAACAGATATTTACAAATAGTAGCCACAAACATCAGCCAACCTGTACCGTAGATTTAAAGACAGAATTTCTTATATCTCACAGAGAAAGGAAAAAAATAGTGGAAAAAGAAAGGACTAATTGGCACGGCTGTATTAAGAATGGCACCAGTCCAAGTATGGAGGATGTAATATTACTCTTCAAAGAACACAGTGGGAGGAAAAAAGTGATTCAGATGGAGAGATGTCCCTGTGGGGAAACCAGTAATTCTTTGAGCTTGTCAGACTTACCTTGCAAGCTCCAGACAGATTCAGATGAAGTTAGGAATGCATCAGTGCTTGACGGATAATTCCAGGATACCAGTGTTCTCTTTGCCAATGCACATTCTTTAATGTCTTGGCAGCTCATAATAGTGCTTTCTAGCAAGTCCTGCTTCATATAGCTCAGCCTTAAAAATTCTTATGAAAATCTACCTGCCAAGATACAAAATGTATTCTCTCTGGTGTTATCATAATTTTTAATACATATTGTTTGATTGCACTGGAACAACAGCAGAAGAGGACATTGCCAAAAATTTACCCCATGACAAAAATCTCATTAAAAGTATGTTATGGTGAAATTATCTATCCCTTACCTGAGAATAAATAAGTTATGAAGATTGCCATTATCCTGAAATCAAATATTGTGAACACAGGACTTCTGGATTTAAGACTAAACTTAAAAACAACCATTGTAAGAAAAGTAGTTGTAACAGTTGAGAAATGCTAATTCTGCCATACAATTGTTGTAGAATTTTAAAGAATTTTTTGCTTTGGGGTTCAAATTAAATTAAAGCATTTTATTGCCTCAATCTGCTGTACTACATACAATCAGAGATTTTTTTAATAGGAAAATCTTTTTGTGTAAAACAAAATTTATCAATTTAAATTAGGAAAAATCCATACCTTAGAGTCACTGCTCCAAGCAGTTTGAATATGGTGGTCAAATTTTTTTAAGTGTGATCAAGTATGAAATACTTTGCATTTCACAGCATTTTCATACACAGATTCAACTATATCTAAACAGTTGGTCTCCTAAAATAGTGAAAGTATTTCTAAGTGCAAAGGTTTGGCACTTAATGACCTGCAACTTCTTTTATATAATGAGGAAAAAAGAACATCTGGTTTAGTTCAAAGACTGATTGTAGTTTAATTGTGTTGATTGTTTTTATCTTTTAATCAAGTGAACGAAGCATGAAAAACGTGCATCTTCCGAGGCCGAAGAGAATTCACTGAAAGAGTAAAGGACAACTAAGTATTTTGCAGAGGTCACCTGCTAAAAAAAAAAAAAGTTGACTTTCTATTCAAGTACACAATTAAGATCTCCAGGAAAATTTACCATAACTTTAGTTCAAGTTCTTATCATCAGCAATCCAATCATGACAGCAATTTATTATCTGTTTGATATGTTCTCCCTGCATAAGCATGCATGTTTTCTATTACAATAAAAAAGGCGTACCATTTGTGAACAGATAGGAGAAGAAACTCTGTTGACAGAAGGAGTGACTGCAGAAAGAAACTCTGTTGACAGAAGGAGTGACTGCAGAAAAAAAAAATGTAATCTTGCTACCTGAAAAACAGTAGCCAATTATTCCAGGAAAAAAAAAGTAGAAAAAAATATTTTCTTGAAGATTAAAGACCATGTACGTTCTCAGAAGGTTAGACATATGAACTGCTGACCATGTATGGGGCTATAAGGTCTATAAGGGAGAAAAACTAACCATTTTGGTGGAGTGAACCTTCCCACGGTTTACATTTTTAAAAGCACTCATTATGAATACTCATCTCCTTTTCAGAAATATTATGATTGGAGTTGTCATTATAAAATTGAGAAGAAATCAGGCACCAGTACAGCATTCTGAATTTATTTTGAATTCAAATGGTCTTTAGTATGTGTAAATCATTGAAGTGCTATTCTATGCTTGAGGAGTATAAGGGTTGCTTCAATATTTTATAGGAAGGATTTTGATCTATGATTTATCAGTCAACATACAGCACTAAGGGCAGTGTGGTTTTGTTTTTTTTGTTTTTTTTTTTTTTTTAATTTGGAATCAATTGTCCTCTTGGTAGATAGTAGGTTTTTATTTTTATATTCATTTCTGCCACTGAAAAAGAAGTTTGGAATATATAATATGTCTGTGAAGTTGAGTGACCAGTCATATAATTAATATAAAATACAGGTTTTCTTCTGAACTGAATAAAATAATTGTATGACATTAGCAGCTGGATGTAACACTTTTTTTATTATTATTTGCAGGTGCTGTTCAACCCTGTCACATATCTTGACTTTTCCTCTTCTGTGCCATTTAATGCCGCTTTTTTTTTTCTTCTATCTCTATACCTGTAGATCATTTAGGCAAGAATTTGACAAGCCCAACAAGCTAACTGGAACATAGTAGGAGAAGTGAGTAGTGTTACTATTAACACTTGCCTGAGAAAGAAAATACTTTGAAAAAGCAATATCAGAGTTTCAGATTTCATAACAAGCCTCACTATTATTTATTTCTCAACTATTCAATGAAAAAAGTGCTAATTAATGTATAACATTGATGCTTCCTGAGTCCCAGTTGTTCCAAAACATTACATGATTTTTGGTTTTACAAGGAGAAACATTTTACCTACCAGTAAAAGCCAAAAATTCTAACTCACCCACAGAAAGTAGAGCCATTTCATATTCAGATATTCAGATGGATATCTCCATTTTTTGCGTATGTAGATGCTCAGGACTTTCTGAGAGTTCTTTGGTATTGAATTAGAGCACCCAAATGTCTTATATTCTGACAAGAGGCCACAACCTTGATGAGGGTTTCCCCCTGTCGTCTTAGGTTCAAATTGCCTAGAATAGACAGAAGATCAAATAAGGAAAATACAAACATTTTTTTGATCTTATGAGAGGACACATAAGAAATCAGAGCACGCTCTTCGTGTAGTTTTTAAACCTTTATCAACTTCTGATAGCACTCCAGGCTGCCAAGCAGTTCTTCACAGTAAAGTCAAGAAGAGGCTATGGTCTTCTAAAGATTGTCTCTAAAATCCAGCAATCAGTTATAACCCTGAAATAAATAGGTTAAATATTTTAAAAAATTTCCTACACTCTGAGATATGTGATGTGAGACTCTGCAGTGTTACTGACTGACTTACTTCAGGTCAAACAAATATTGGATAAGGAATTTTTCTTGTCTAGATACAGCCTGAAGCATCAGGCCTTCTTAAATTATTTTTCTTGTTTGGACTAAGCAAGCAACACAAGGATCACAGAATCCAGTTATGTATCTCCAAAAATTCCCTCCGATGCAATGAAGTCTCAAGATAACTTTAACCCAGATCCCTATATGTATTTCATATTTTCTGTAATGTGCTGGGAAGAAATCTTTAAAAGGAGCTGAGGCCATCCCTGGCTGATGGTTATTAGGGTCTGCATGTAACTGACGGTTTTGTTATAAGTGGTGCAACTTTATTAAGATATATCACTCTGTGTGACATAAAGGAATATAACTGGAAAGATAATCTCCTTCTAAACTTATTATGCAGCATTCAACCTAATTGCAGAAAATAATTTCTTTATGTGAGATACTGTTTATATGAGGGTTCCCCCTAGCCAAAATATAATAGTAAAAATTCTACTGTTAAGAAAGTATTTGGGTTCACGTGTTTTCATGTGTGTTCTTCCAGTGCCAACACTAGCTGTATGTGTCATCCCTATGACAAATCATATGTAGCAACAACCCTAGTCCTTTCTAGAGATCAGAATCTTGCAATGCAAGATCCACAGCTTCTCCACCACCACAGTAAAAAACTAAAAGTGCTTAGTAACATTGAGAAACTCAAGTTTTAAACCACATGTGGATAAAGTTGTTGAAAATCCCGTGTGGTTACAAACATGTTCGTATCCTAAAATATTAACTTCAGAAACCCTGAACAAAAATGAAAGCTCTGCTTCGACTAATTTTTTATGCATATATACTTTTCCATTAAGTTGAAATAGCAAGAAGAACAGCATTAATTTTGAAGCCTCAATACCAAAAAGTAGATAGCAAACTGTTGAGTGTTGAAGTTCTTACTAAGAAGTTTATTGAAAATACACATTTTCAAGGTAGCTAGAGTTTGGATAAATATAGTTTTTTCATATGGATTTCACACACATTTTTTGTGCACGCTTATGTGAACATCTGCTATGATGAGGATTTCACCATAGGATAATCTGACTTTACACATTAGTTGTGAGGATCAGTTTCTGTTTTATGAGAACTACAACTCTAACACATCACAAAATATTATGAAGAAAGGCAGGAGGCATAGAAGAAAAGGGCTAGCTGCAACAGTAAGAGTCCAAGATATTACCTTGAACACACCCTGATATGAATTTGTGTACTGCTCATGCTGATTTGTACAAGATCTGGAATGCAATGTTAATGGTGTTGCTGCTGAGTATCTCCTGATTTGTGTTTTTATGGTGCTCACCACAGCTTTCAGTATACAAGTTTGTACTTTTCTGCAATGCTAGTGCTGGCATTGTGCTTTCAAATGTATTTTATAAACATCTGTGCACTGGTATGTATTTTTAGAAAACTAAAGCAGGTTTTGTGGGTGCTATGATATATATCTGCTGCTGTTACTAGCTTTCTACTTTTACTGTTGTTCCCTTGGCTCACATAAAGTTAGCTTTCATTTTTGTTAATTACAAACACCTTTCTCAGAAATTATTTGAATTTAAGCTGAGAGGAAACATAATGATACTTTTGAAAACAACACTTTTTGGAATGCATTCCTAAAGCTTTTATGAACCCCAGATGTGTATTTACCTGTATGCAATTTATCTTGTGGATGCATCATAGAAGATGTTAGGAAATTATACTTCATCTTTAGAAGTTCTGTTACATACTTCTATTGAATTTTCACAAGATTTTGATAAGCAATATTCAAAACTGAATATGTAGAAATAAGTGAGGAACTGCATTATAAAGGGGTAATTTAGGCATAAATGTATGTATAAACATCCTAAAATATATCCTCATATGACTTTCATTTTACCAGCACCATGTCTTGACATAACAAATAAAATTAGCCTCACTTTCTTACCCAAAACACACGTTTGCACTGAATTCTTCCCTATGGGCTGAAGGCACACTATGGCTGCAAAGATTTCCCCACTGTTCTCTAGAGCCTGAGGGGGATTCTAGGACAGCACCTGCTCCTCTCTTTGATTAGGTATCACTAGCAGTCCCTGTGCCTTTAGGCTGCATCTCTCTGATTGCCGCGGTACACCTGGAAACTTCTTGGTAAGAGAAGATGTTTGTGCTCACCCACAACTCAATGCATCTTTAACAGCTTCACTCTTTTGATGGTTTTCTGTGCTTTTATCTTGTCAATTTTTCCCACTGATTTTGTGACATAACTTTATAATACTGTTTATCTTCCTCAGTATCAGTATTTCAGTCAGTTCTGATAAACAGAGGTAAATGTACGAATGTGCTTCACTTTATTCAAAAGTGATTTAACTGCTTCTGAATTTGGGACCTAGAGCCATGAGTCTCTTGACTGCTCTTTAGGGCTTTGTATATACCCTTCTTATCCTGAATATAAACAGAAAACCTGTACCTCTAGAAGGTATTTTAATGAATTGCAGGGGATAAACCTGAAGTCGTGTATGTTCTACGGGCTTCTGATCTTGAATGATGGGTCTCAGGTGGATATTAATTTTGGTAGTAGAAAGCAAGTTGCATCACTGCACACACTTTTCTGAGAAGTACAGATTTTCTTTCTATTAACAACAGGTTCTTTTTCAAGGATAATAAAAATAATTTTCAAAAAGTAACCTAACAATATTTTTTACTTTTTTTTCCTCTTCTTGGAAATAAACTGTGAATCTACTGAATAATTATTTTCATTTTTTAAAGCAGAACTATATATTCTTTTTGGTATATTGTTGATGAAAAGGCTGCAGTGGCTTTGTCAGGTTTCAAAGGTTCTGCTTGAAACCAGTTTTTACCTTGCTGTATGATGCTGGAACAGCCAGCTGGATTTACATTTCCAGCCAAAAATAATTGAGGTTGAATCAGATTTTCCAATTCCAGCTCCTTTGCATAGCCATAGTGAAACAAATGCATGAAGTGTGGATTGAAAAAACAATTAATACTAGCTAATAGCTGTTCTAGCAAAATAGAAATTAGTAGAGGATTTTTCTGAGGAAGATCTTTCGGAAAAGTCCACTTCATCTTTCTCAGGCTTTCTCAATTGGTCTAGCAAAAATTGATCTAACCTTTCTGTAAGCACCTTGTCTCATTTAAGGACACTGACCATCATAGCTATAATTACAACATTACTACTACCAAAACAACATAACTATGAACCTTGTTTAACTTTCTTGTTAACCAGATGTTTATGGCATAATATGAATCAGTCAAAATACCTTACCTGTATTCTGGCAAATTACACTTATTTCCCATGATTTTACTTCAGTTTTTGATGTTCTAATGATGAGTTTTTCTGTTCACTACGGAGTATGTGAAAAATTGGAAGGACACAAGGTGAATTGATTTTAACATGACAGTGACCTTAACGTTTTTAACTTTTGCTCAACTTCATTTTGCTGATAGCACTTAAAAAACCCCACATTTTTAGTTTCAAAAGTACCTTAGGCACTGCTTGGAAATGAAGCCCAGGGTTCCAGAGAAGCTAATACAATGTAAAATGATAAGCTACAAAACCTCTTGATTATTCTACACCTATGCAACTTGTTTCTTATTGAAAACTTCATTTTAGTTACAGAGACAATTTAGAATTGGACTACAGGAATTTTGCAAATGGTCTTAAGGCCCTTCCTGCAAACATTTTTTAGTAGATTATGTGTTTGTTGCCATGAATAATCCATTACCCTCTGCGCAGTGAGCATAATGCCAGGTAGAAAGTGCTTGTAGAAGAGACCTTTTGGCTGCAATTTATAAGTTGTCTCACTGACCTGAGTAAGCACATGTATAAATGTTTGTGGACTTACCCTTGTGTGTTGTCATCTATTAGTAATCAGATTGCATGCATCCTTAGTACTTGAGTTTAATATCAGTGAAATATAGCAAAAATATACAAAGTTGCCTTTGTGTTCATGCTATCCTTAACATTTTATTGTCATAAATGTCTTAACCCTCCCCCATGCAAACTTTTACAAAACAGAAATCACATTATATTATGAAATACAGCATCTCTAATAGATTTCTAATGATTTTTTTGTTCTGTATATGTTGTGCTCTTCTAAGAAAATCATCTTCACCTATAGGGAGAAATATGGTTCATAGTATTTGAGTACTTTCATAATAAACTCTCAAATAATGTTAAGAGTGTTTGCCCAGATACTTCAGCCACAAATAATAAGCTGCCTCCATCAAATACACAAGTGATGTCTGTAATGTCTACTTGGGGACGTCTACATTTACTGACTGCAAAAATTATGTCTCAGCTGTTATTTTATGGTTTCAGGAACCATGAAAACACTTAGCAGCAACCTCCACATTCAAAACCCAAGTTATTCTTAAAGCAGTCCTGCCTTTGCAAAGCAGAATTACTGGACAGAAGTAGCAATTGAGAGAGTACTACATAACCAAACCAAGAAAAACAGGAAGAAAAAATTTATTATAAAAATTTATAATAAAACACCTTAGGGTGTTTTTAAATAGATGAAATATCATTTTCTAAGGTATTAGTTACCAAAAGATTAAAAACAAAACTAAGGAAAGAAATATTTTGTGCTTGGTAGTTTATGTAATACTCAGTTCATAAGGATCTCTAGATACAAGGCTATTTTTTTTTCTCTCTCAGTAAGTCTGTAGGCACCAGAATGACTAAAGAGGGCTTTGTCTTTTCGTGTCTCTATTTCCAAGAATTTGTTTGAAAACAAACAGATATTAATTTCTCTGGTACTAATACAGGGAAAAGAGCAAGAAGATGAAAACAAAATCATATTTTTAAGGAGTATAGTAATCACACATATGCAAAACCAGATTAGAGAGTGTGTGTGTCTTTATTTGCACACCAGTCTTCAGAGGCTATCATGTTTTCTTAAAACCTTGAAGATGAGATTCTTCACTTTAGACAATTGCCGTATGCTGAAATTAATTTTTCCATAGCATGGTTCTCTGAAGTTTTGCATCCATGTTCTCTTGTGATTCAATTTGATTTTGAGTAAAATAACATGGACCTAAATCCCAAAATAATACTAAGGAAAAACTTTTGAGTTTCTGTGGTTGTCATAGTTTAGGACCAAACCAAGAATGGGGGATACTAAATAGACTCAGATACGAAAACACTTTAATCACACACACCTATGCACAGCTTTAAGCATTATACAACTTCCCTGCTCTGTGGGTCAGATAGCAGCAGTCTGGGTAAAGGGTAGAAGGCTGTATGTGTCAGCTGCCAGGGTGTACTGCCTATCCCACAGCTGAATGGCACTATCTGTGGCAGAGTATGATAGCCTGGACCGCTTCAAGGTCCCTGAATGTCCCCCCAGTATCTCTTGCATGTCCCCAAAATACTACCCTGACCAGTACAGTGGACAAGTTTGTCGCTATATATTTCTCTTGGAATCCTTTATAAGGAATGTGTTTAGTCTAGAAGAAACACAGAAGAAATCTAGAAAGAACTGGATTCCCTCTGAGTTTACTATTAAACTTTACATTAGGAAAAGAATACCTGCATTTTTCT
Organism: Corapipo altera; assembly: GCF_003945725.1. Lineage (NCBI taxonomy): Eukaryota > Metazoa > Chordata > Aves > Passeriformes > Pipridae > Corapipo > Corapipo altera. The sequence goes on from NW_020884876.1 coordinate 10,382,283, forward strand.
CAGGGATGGGAGAGTGATACTCCACCAATCTCTCACACTCTCTGATGCTCCTCAGCCTCTCCACTTCTTCTTTAAGCTCTGCCACCAGGCTGAGCAAATCGTCTGCCTGATCATACTGCACACAGGAGTCTTCTTGGTTGTCCTCTGGTACTATTGCTGGGCTCAAACACTCCCTACAGCCAGAGACCTGGGCACCTCCATGCTTCTGAAGGAGTTTCATCTGGGTACTCATGCTCAGGAGCCAAAAGGGAGTCTGTGTTCTCCTATGTAAACTACCACACAAACTTCTGTGCCATGTCCTTGTAACAGAAATGGAATGAAGCTGTGTCAGGGAAAGTTCAGGTTGGACACTAGGAAAAGGGTGAGAGGGTGGTCAGTCACTGGCACAGGCTAGACAGGGAAGTGGGTGTAGCACCAAATCTACTAGAGTTCAAGGAGCATCTACATGTCATTCGTAGTCATACAGTTTAGTTTTAGGAAATCCTGTCAAGAACATGAAGCTGGACTTGATGATCTTTATGGGTCCTTCCAACTTGACATATTCTATATTGCTAAGACCTGAACTATGTACTTGAATTTTCATGCCATTTGTCTTCCAGGGTTTAATCCTTGTCTTAATCCCTCATCTCCTTTCAACACTTATTTTCTTAATCTCACTCAGATGTTATTTTTATGCAGATGGTGCCAGGATTTAAATTCCCTTCACTGTTCTGAATATAGAGGCTTCACCTAATGCCCTTAATATTATCGTCACTTTTTTTTCCCCTATTTTTTCTTCAGTATAATTTAGATGGTTTTGGTAATACTAAAGCAAAAATAGTACTTCATGCTTCTATATGCCATGCCAAGAAGGAATTAGAGAAATTCCAGGATCAAAAAAAGGAGATGGATTGATTATCTGTCTGGCAGGACTATTGTGTCAAAGAGTTTAAGCACCAGAGATTTTTTTAAAAATAGAAAAATGCATAACCAGAAAGACTTTAGATTTTCCTTGTATATATCATTTTAACATAATGGCACTTGCATTTTTTTTCTGCATTCTTTGTGATTTTTGAAGTCATTGAAGATTTAGAAGTGTTAAATGACAGTTAAATAATTCACTTAGAATTTTCTGGTTTTCCCTGTAGATACACAGAAGTGAACTCTATTTTTCCTCTAGCAGTCAGATAGGGGCTCCTGCAAATGTTTGTACCATTAAAAGTTAGTGACTGAAAATAACTTAAAAGTTGAACTGAATGCTCCTTTTGTTATTAAAATATAAGTATGGAAAGTACATACAAGAAATAACTATTCTAATAATCTTATTTTTAATATATCTATTTTTGTTGATGTTTATCATTTAAGGTACACCCAGAGCATTGAAACTAATATGTTTACAAATATAGTTTTAATTCTGTGAATACTCTTTAAACATATATTATGAATAATTATTCATTCTTTTTACTTTATGTTTGTGTTATACTATGTAAATGTTGCTTATACTCTACATGTACTCTAATGATCTTTATTTTGATTTCACCACCTGCACTGTTTTATTAAATGTTTTTAAATACAAAACTTCATCAATATGATAAGGATGGCAGATTTACTGTGAAACACACATGAATTCATTCAGAATGCTTTTTTTTTATTTCTATTGGAATAGTGTAACCTTGCATGTATCATGAGTGCTTTTGAGAAGAATGACACTACATCATTTCTTCTCTAAACATTTCAGAATTCTTCAAGAAAGCTATATGTCTGAGATTTTTGACTGCTAGCAGAAATCCAGGCTTTCATGTAACATTTAACTAGCCTCAGTTTCCACCAAATAAGGAATCAATACTTTATATGATATCACCATATAAAAAGTCTATTTTTCTGAGGTTCTTGCTTCAAAAGACATAATTTCCTCATGTGTTCAGCAAAGTCAATTAAGAATGCATATACTGTCTTTCTTCCTGTCTGTTTTAATGTCTTCTTAATAGAGGCTAAATTCTAATTTAAAACAATTAGCTTGTAGGTAAATACAAATTCTGCAAGCCATGGGGCACTTGGAGTAATCCCAGGTTTACTCCATAAAACTTTAAAGTACATCACTGTGGAACAACAGTCTTTATATGAAGTGTAGGAATAGTTGCGCTTTTGGAAGAATTTGTAACGGGAAAGCTAGAGACTCATTTTTGCTTAGGAAGCCTTCAAAGTGCCTTCTGAATAGGGTTAGATTTTTTTTTCCCCTTATTCAGTCCAGAGGGATTTACAGAGAGAGCTGTGTTATCTCTCTCTGCTATACCGGAGAAAGATAACCCTAACAGACATGTACAGAGGCCTTGGGAAGGTGGGGGAGAAAGAGAGAGGATACTAAAGGCCCTGGAGAGGGCAAGAACTTGCCTTTTCTCCCTGGGGCCCAGTGCTTCAATAGCACTGTCAGGTATTTGTAATTTCTCATGTTCTGGCCTTCTAAATAAACTTTTGAATTCTTTCCCCTGCCTTGGCATTTCTGGGGATACCTGTGTATCTTGCTTTGCAGAAGCATTTCCTTAACCAATGAAGATTACTAAAATCACTAAGACTGATGGTAAATCCCATTCGTTATATGTCACATGTGCTTAACGCAGCCTTTGGTATTAACAACTTGCTTGATCCTGAAGGGTGTGCAGAACTCTCCTTTGCCCTTCCTGCTCAAGCTCCCATGGCATTGCTTTGAGGTGGTAAATATCTGTAGGATAAACATACTTCCTACTTGTGTACAAGAGCCCTCTCCTGTGTAGCTTGAATAATATGTACCGTGTTCCACAAAGCAAATTCCATAGTTACGACAAACCACCTCTGGATGCTCCTGAGAGGAAATACTCTACTTTGTACTCTGTATAAGGACAGACACAGAATATTAGACATGAAAACCCTTTGTCTTCCATATTCATATCTTCAGAAAAATTAAAAAAATAAAGTCAAACAGGAAAGAAATAAAGAAGTGGACTATACCAGCAGCAAAACATTTACAGTATCATTGACACATTAACAACCAATCATCAGAAAAGTTAATAGCCTAAACTGAAAGAAATCACTGCAGACTCAATACTTAGTTTCATACAAAAAGGAGAACAGAATGCTTATTATCAGTATTTTAAAGGCAGAGGCCAGAAATAGGACTTTAGTGCCTTTTTTGCCTTTTTTCCTCATTTTTCTTTCTTCCATCTCTTCTACTTTCTTCTGTCTCTCATAACTCTCAGTACAGACATTTGCCATAACTCCTACAAGAATCAACAAACATAAAAGATGGGAATTCTTTCCAAGGTATTTTGTATAGTCAGTTTTTACATATGACTTGACTGAATGCAAGCTCTTTTTTCAGTGTAACTTATCCTATCTACCATTCTTCTGTTCTGGCTGATCTATAATTGCATACTCTTCTTGCATCTCAAGAAGAGCAAGTAGTATAACTTTTTGAAGATAAAATCTCTTTCACTTTCTGTTTTGAACTGTCTAATCCTGCTTATATTAAAAGTTATTTTCTGTGAAAATGTTACTATTCATATAGCATAGAATATGACAATAACAGTGCTACCAATGTGTAGCATTGCAAAGAACCCCATGTAATTCCCTTCTGAAACATCTGCCTTTCTTCCCCCTCTTTTTAACCACTTCTTCCTGTATTTTCTTATCCTCATCCTCTGCCTTCTGCTTTCTCCATTTCTGTTTCAAGTTGTCTTTATTAACATCCATGTCTTCTTTCCTTTTCAATTCACATTATTCTTACCTCACAAGAAAAAAATACATGAAAATAGAGCTCTTTTATCTTTCACTTCATGTGTGTGTGGTCCACCTGGGATATGGTCTGTCTACTGCTTTTTATTATTCATTTATACCATTGGGATATCCTAGCAAAAAGCTACCTGAACAAAGCTGGTGCCCTAAGGCAACTTTGGGGAAGTTTGCTTGCTTATTTGTTTGTTCATTTAGTTGTATTTTTAACTGGCATATATTAACATCCTAAAGTGCACATTTCTTTGACTATAACTGTGGGGTTTAATACAGTTATTTGACTTCATACGGCCTCACAGTTTTCCTAAAGAAATCCCTTCTTTCTGTTTTCTCAAAGACACAGTTTTCGAAAACGGTGTGTTAGTATGATGCCCTAAGCTTGTTTGCATCAAGGGCACCTTGTCAGCTGAAACTTAAGGAACTAAAATGATGCTTTCAGATATTATTTGAATTGCATGGCCTTGGGGCTTCCTAAGGCAAAGATGGCTGCAAAAAAAAGATAAATTTACGAACCAAAGCCATTTTATTTTGTTGGACAAACTAATGTGTTCATAGAACAGACTTCTACATGGACCTTGAAAGAGAAGTAAGAGAAATTCTTTAAAACCAGATGCCCTTGGAAATGCATTTTTCCTGGTATAAAATGGAAATGCATTTTTCCTGGTATAAAATGATGCCCCAAAGACATTAGAAATATCTTACACCACTCAATTCCATAAAAGTAGCAAAAGAGTTTTCCTGCCCTTGGATGAGGTATAGTTACAACTTCTGTATTCTAATTGTGCAAATTTTTTATGATTAAAAGATATTTATTAATTATGTTGTTTTTACCTTTAGAAAAAAAAATAAATTTTAAAAAAAGAATGCAAGACATTTTGCTTTCTTTCCCATAGTGCTCCAGCATTTAGAAGTCATCTTCTAAAAATCAAGATTTCATAATTGCTACTTTTGGACATTAACCTGTCAAAGAAAGTTAATGTTGAAGAGAATAATCTTACAGAAATTTAGGTAAGGAGAAAGACTACTGACAAGCAGTAGTTTGTCGTCAATACTGGGCCCAGTATTGTTTAACTTGTTCATCAGTGACCCGGATGAAGGGTCAGATGCCTCCTCATCAAGTTTGTGGATGACAGCTGGGAGGAGCGGCCAATACCGCAGAGTGCTGTGCAGCCCTTCAGAGGGACCTCGACCGCCTGGAGAGATGGGTAGAGAAGAAGCTACTAAAGTTCAACAAAGGCAAGTGCAGGGTTCTGAACCTGGGGAGAAATAACCCCATGCACCACTACAGACCTGTTGGAAAGCAGTTCTGCAGAGAAGGACCTGGGGGTCCTGGTGGACAACAAGCTGCCCATGATCCAGTAGTGTGCCTTTGTGGTCAAGAAGGCCAGTGATATCCTGGGATATGCTAGGAAGAGCATTGGACTGCACAATTGCCCAGAGAGTTTGTGGAGTCTCCCTCACTGAAAATATTCAAGAACTGTCTGGACACAATTCCTGTGCCATGTACTCTAGGATGACCCTGCCTGAGCAATGAAGTTGGACCAGAAGACTAAGGTCCCTTCCAATCTTACCCACTCTGTGACTCTGTGACTCTGTGAAACACGTATTTCTTCAAAACACTACTGTATTGGGTCCAATGAAGTTCTTGTTCTTTGTCAGTCCCAGTTGGGGATTTTACATTATTTTGCTGAGAAACCCAAGTACAATTCTCTTATATCTTCCAGGATCCTTTTTTCTTCTCCTCCTGAAAAAAAGTATGAGTTACAAATCTTAATTAAAGAAGTACATTTTGTAAATAAATTACTAGTAATTTGTATATATCCTAAAACTTTACAACCAATGAGTAGTTTTTACCAAATATAGTTTTATTTATTTAAATATTAATTCTTTTATAATATCTAGAGTATTTTTGTAGACAATCACACAAATGGGCTTTTTCTTCTTTATTGTAGAAGCACAAATTTTGAGTAATAAAGGATTCAAAAAGTACAGAATGGCTTAACAGAAGTGTTTCTTTTTTCAATATGTTTTAGAAAGTGATCAAAAAGCTTTTATGCCTCATTATAACCTCATCTTGCTTTTATACTGCTGTAACCTGACTGACTTTTGTGGGCAATTTCACATGATAAGTATTAATAGGAGTGAAGACCAATGTACTTGTTTATAAGTAAGGAGAAAAATATTATTTCTCTCATCTTATCATATGTACTTTTTTATTTGCTTAATGTCCATAACATAAAGACTTTAGTGCATTCCTAAAATTATGTTAATGAGATTATTGCATAATATCAAACAGAAATTTATCTTAAATGTTTGCAACATTAAATGACAACTTTTTTTGAGTTTGTGCAAACACTATTGGTAGCTTTCTAATCCTCTATAGTCTTTTATGTAGCCTGAGGATTCCTTTCTCTTGAAAAATGAATCAAGAAAGTATCCATAAAGCCAATGGATAAAGCCGAAGAAAAATATGTAATATGCTACAGTAGCTTTTTCTGTATATACTGGATATATAATTCTAAAATTATGGGGATTTTACTGCTAAGAAGCATGTATATATAAACTTAATTTTAAATTATGAGAACCTGGATGAAGGAAGAGTGTGTTCTGTGCCTTCTACATTTCTGAACATACTTTGAGCATTCAGCAGAAAAATAAATGGGCTTGTATGCATATTACATTGGTAAATATTGTTATAGTCCATTTAATATATTTGTGTACATGTGCTATAAATAGTTATTAATAGGCAATTTAGTAAAACATCCGTACTCTGTGTTGACTATTGTGTTTTTTCAACATCTGAATACCAGACATAAGAATCAGAAACTTAAATTGTATGAAAAGTATGTTCAGCACAGGAATCTATTACTGGTCCTAGAATATAAATTCTAACTTATCTGAGTGTTAGATTACAGTGAAAGAGACTGTCCTGTCCATCAAAACCCCTACAAAAAATATTTGTTTCATTATCTGCCAGTAAAAGTACAGAGACTGGTGATATTCAAAGAAACTTTTATAATATCTCTATCATATGATATCAATTGATTATTATTACTTCCATCGTTTAATAAAATAAAAAATCACCTAAAATATTAAGAGCACACACACATATATAAAAATATATATTTTACCCTCATTTACGTAACTCTTTTATGTAAGATAAAGACCCAGTATTCCTGCATACTAGGTTCAAAGATATCTATAGCCCTACATTTTATTCCCATGTATTTGAATGAAATGGGCTAGAACTTGACGAAAACTCTTTAAATCTTTCAGGGTAGTATTTCATTAATGACAACAATTTTCCAAATATTTCTTCATCTTTTGTTATATTTATTGCTTTGAAAAACTTTTACTGTGATTTCCTCTTCTGGATTCAGTCTCAGAGACCTGTTGTCTCAGACCTCCTAAAGTTAAAGGAAATTAAAATTTGGATATCCGTGTTGAGAACTGAGGTCTCAGGGAGACAGTATAAAGGGTGGAGAGAGTTTCATAACCCCACAGAAAATGTTAAACTGACAAGTTTAAATGGTCAAAATATTTTTGACAACATGTAATATGTCAAAATACAATGTTTTTCTAAGTCAAATGTTCTGTAGTGATTTATTGATTTTTATGAAGATTTCTATAATGAAATTTCTGACTTTTTTTTGCTTCTGACCAGAAGGACTAATTTGAAACTTGAGGATCAAGTAGTCTATCCTGTTTTGTTCAAATTCACAAAATGTTTTGCTTTCATTCTAAAATAAAATTAATTATTTTGAAAGCTGTTAAGCATACATAAAAGCTGTAACATGTTATGCTAATAAGAGTGTCTCAAAGAGACAGAACACATCACTTGAGGGTTAGGGAATTGGACCAATATAATAAAATTCAACCAAAACCCAGTAAGTAGTCTTAGAGCATCCGGATATTTTTCTGTGTTTGAAGAAAGTTATTCCACTTGATAAGTCAGATGTTTTTATTCTGCACTATGTTGAAAGACAATCCTATACTGCATAACCCTGCTTGTCTCAGCCTCTTTCTTTCCTCTCTATTACCTTTCTTCTTTTTTCTTGAACTTATCACTGTCAAAGTGATAACTCAGGGTCTCCACTAATTCTGTCTCTGTTTCTCTCTCCTTTCATTTTTTATAACTCTTCTCACTTATCTTTTCTCTTTAATTGGTCCTCCCCATTTGCTTTCTATTTTCTTGTGATAATCTACAAATCTTCACTTTACTAGCCTTTAAATCTTTGATATTTTCATCTAGAATCTAAAAAAGTTCAAGTGGTTGGACATACAAAATATATGCAAATTGTTAGTGCAGGAATTTTTGCTGCTTGTAGTTGTAGAACTAATGAGAGGTCTTTTTTTTAAAGGAGAGTTTACTTGTCTCTCCAAAACTATATCACTCAAGAATAAAGGTCTATATTTGATCAAAGAAAATAATGAAGAAAAATATTCAAATAATTTAGGAATTCTAAATCCTCTTAATTTCTACAGATGTGATATCTAGTACTGTCATTTTCATGTATTTTCCAAAATATTTGAGTAAGTCATACATTGGAGAAAAAAGTTGTAAGGAAGATTAGTCTTATTTTCAGATACGTACTGGAAACAGTCACCAGTGGTGTTGTGAAATCTTCTGTGTTGTTGTAGCTGGAAAAGGGTTAAACCATCTTTAGAAGATGAGCAGAACAATATTTCTTTTTCAGTAGAAGTAAAGATGATAATGAGCATATGTAACTAACACATGATACAAGTTAATAAGAAAGAAAATTCTGTGCTCTCTGGCACTATCTTCATTAATGATATCCAACGAGCCATGCTAATTTACCCCCAAGCATGCCAGATGAACTTCAAGCAGTAGTGATAACTGAAGAAAAGCAAGTAGGTTTACTTCGCAAAAAAACCCCAAACTAATCAATCAATCAACCAACCAGCCAACCAACCAACAAACCAACCTTGTTTTAAATAACTTCTAACAAGTAATTGGATAATTAATTTTATGATATTGATGAGGGACATCAAAAAAATTTAGAGAATCTGAAAAAATGCATAAATCCTCATGAAAGGATCAGAGCACGAAGGACTCAGACACTAAAAACAGAATAAAGTTCAACCAAATCCTCTGCTTATATCTTCTACAGCATGTGAAGAAGTCCAAAGCTATTGGAGAAGTCATAATACTGAAGGCAATTCCTTTGGGATGTTTAAATTTTTCATCGCATATGTTCACTGATACAATATTCTGGCAATAGATTGAAAGAAAAAGGTTGTGAAATAATAATATGACACTTTATGGTAATAGTAATAATTTTCTTTCTAAATTTCATGCAAAATCTAATATATGAAAATGCTCAAATCCAGTCATATTGACCAGAATATTCATCGTAAAGTCCATCCTCATTCACATACTCAGGATGTGGTATTCCAATTAAGCAAAGGTTATTTAGTAAATACTAGCAGATCAGAATGTAGTCAGCTGTGCAAATCACAAGTACATATAGTACCTGGCTTCCCAAATCTTTGTTCGCGAAGCCTAGCCATGATGAAAGTACCTGGCTTTAAAAATGTTGACAGACAAATGTCTTAACAAACCCCTGTTAAAATGTGTTTAAAATCAGTCAGTGTGCTTCCAACACACTAAATTTGTCTATAATCAATGTTCAAGAAAGTCCTTTGAAAAGTTCAAATTCTCTGAAAAGCAGTAATTCACCATTTAGAAAAAAAAGGTACAGAATAATTTGTATTGAAAAAAAACCTAAAAAACTTTGTTCTAAATGCTTCATAGAAAATTAGAAATGCCTTAAGAAGGTGCTAAATTAGAACAATTCCTCAACTAAAACTTAGGCACAGCAAGACATTAAAAATTAAAAAAAATGAATGTTAGTATTGGTTTATTCAATTGTGCTGAAATATTTACAGAAATTTGTATTTGTACAGTTATTACTAATAGAGATGTTTATTCCTATAATTGAACTTAAAAAAATTACAATGCTGTATGAGTTATAAAATTGGTAGTTTTATTAAGCACTTGCTTAGTACATTTACTTCAAAAAAATCTATATACATAAAACTGGCAGCTGAGGAAGAAATAATAAACATATGGAGCATCTTCATCTCTATGTAGATGAAGTGTATGTTCATGTCCTTGACTTAACATTCACAGAAAATCAACGAACTTAAAGAGTAATATGAAAAAATGTCTGTGTCAGCACTTTTAGAGTAATCACATATTTCAATATAGCAGTACACAGTTTAATGAGAATGCCTTCAAAATAAATCAAAGCACTGGTGGTTTTTTTTGAAAGGTTTGCTGATCACAGAAATGTTCCAGAGAATAAAAGTAATTCCTGACAAACAATAAGGAGGTCTTCAAAGAAGAATGAAATTTGAACATAGGAAGCTTTATTTAGTGTTTCTACTTAATAATACATTTACAATTAACAATATTTACACAGTTAATAAATTCTAGACTGAAGCACAAATTTAGAATCTGAAATCAAAGCAGGTTTTGATTTACTACTCAGTTGAAACAGATTGTTGTAAACAATCTAAAAAGTGTCCAAGGTTATTTTTTTTCTTCATTTATGTGCAATTTTGTTTTTATATTTATGAAGGAACCCAATTCTCAGTAAATAAAAATGAATGGAAAACAAATATTGCAAGATTCATCTGGGAATAGTGTGTTATCTTCATCTTCCAACTTCTTTCTCAGTTTTATTTGCCTTTTGGGGGCTACTGCTTTCTTATTTTCTTTAATGCATACATTGACTGGTGCAATTTCTCTCCCTCTCAGATGTGGCAGGAAATTTCATGTGTTTTGATAATAAGTGAGTAGACACCTAAGCTCAAATCCCCACAAGCTTACTTCTGACATTCTTTAATATTATAATTTATCAAGTATTTCCACAGTTCCCTACTTGCTCATTGAAAAGATATTTTAAATGGCTTTACAATAAATCTGTTTAGTGGCTGTCTGATTTGACACACATTTTGACGTAGTCAATTTTCACATTTAACATATCACATGTTAAGAAAAGAAGCTTATGAACTGTTTAAACTTTGCTCTGTATGAAAAACATAGAAAACATAGTGTTATTACAGTACTAGGATTGCAAACAGTCATTGGATGATTGAAGAATCCAATTTATAGCTAATTATCTTTTAAATACCACTATACTATCTTAAAAGCCAATTACTTGTATTCCTGTCAGTATCTATCAGACTAAAGGACTTATTAATGTATAGTCTAATTTACCTAAAAATAGTTAGAATTGTATTTAATACTGAGAATACATAAATGGATTCACAAATATATTATGAAAATAATTGAAGGGCATATTAGACAATTAGTACATTGAAAATATTGAATGCAGATAAAACATTTACAGAAAATAACAGAATGAGCAACATATATAGCAATATGTTACCTACCCAATTCAAGCTTCACTGATCTGAATTTTAGCTAAGAATTTTTAGTTTCGTTTTAGAGTTGGTTTAAAAATTATCATTTAATGAGACTTTAAAACTAATTTGCATAATCCTCAAAGAAAATATTGTTCAACATTCAAAAGAGCTATCAGTATTCTTTTTCAAAACTCATATTAATGCCAGCTTCAAAAAGGGGTATGTTTATGACACCAAGATAAGAAAATACAAATTCAATTGCTAATCACTCTGTAATTGCAAAAAAAGACTTTTCCTAAAGTCATAGCAGAGATACCTTGCAAGTGTCTATTTCACATTCGTCTCCTTACTTTATTCTTTCCTGTTTAACCATTGCTCAGGAAATTCACAATAACAGTCTAAAACAAATAAACTTTATACAGCTGAAGAAAACTTCATTAAAGCAAAAGCTCTACCTTCTTAAAACTTATTGTTAACCATGTATACTCTACAATATGTTCTGGTGGTACGCAGTAACTCTTTCCACAACCTTTGTTCAGAAAGATCCCAGAGACTGAGCAGAACCTTGCAGTGCAGTTACTGCGTTTATGCATGTAAATACATAATCTAAACATGACTTTAATTAAAAAAAACCCAAAACCAAAAACAGTCAAATGTTATTTTTATGCAAAAACTCAGTGGGAAGATTTTTTTACTCACATCGAAACAAGGTACTTTCACTACACACTGTTTTATAGGGTTGTCCTCCTGTCTCATGGTCCATTATGGGGTACATGGCCCTGAACTGTAATGCTGCTCCTTCAGGACCTCAGGAGAGGTCTGTGAAGAGCCACAGTGATAAACCTCAATATGTTCATCTTCACCAGGTCTCTAGAACATTCCTAACACCTGTTGGAGTGCTTTGTTAATCTGTCCAGAGTTGCTCACCACTCTTCTTCAGAAAAGGTCTGCAGAGGGATGAATCTACCAAAGGATACAGATAGCAAGTCACAAATACAGCCATGGGTTAGGGTGTCAGCAGACTGTAGCTGCCTAAAAGTGAATTATATTTTATATCTTCAGTTTATTGGAAATGTTAATATATCTTCCTTTCTTTTTTTTCTGCTGACAAATTTGAAGGAGAACACCAAGGCAGACATACAAGTCCTAAGAGGAATTCTCAGCCCTGGGCCCAAATCAATGAATAAGCAACAACATTCACTTATCAGTCATTTGTTCCTAATGTCTCAGGCAGGCATATTTCCTCTGATTTTCTTCTCTGCTTTTCCAAAGGAGCAAGTGGAGACAAAACCAGGCCTGAAGGTAGGGTAAACACACAGAAATTATCTTTCTGACTCACCTTTTGGCAGAAAAACTAAAAAGGCAAAAGAAAACATCTGTTGAGGATAGGAGATTGAAGACCAGTGAGTAAATAGGAGGACTGATTTTTTTTATGAATGAATTGAATGTAAAAGAGGAGATTACTTCTTTGATTTGTTTAGATTTCAGTAGATGATCAGGGCACAACACTGTATCCAACAGGTCAAAAAGAAACTTACTTATTTATTTATTTTTAAGTATTCTATTTCAATACAAGAAAACTTATTTAAAATACAGTCTTTTCAAAACCTGAATGCTTCCCCATAACTAGGTAAAAAATATTGAATTGTTTGACTACAGAAGGCCACGTACTGGTATAAAAGTGACTCCAGATCATCTATTTCAGGTACTCCTGAAGGAGTAAAGTAGTTTTATATTCCTTCTGGCATGTAATGCACTTGTCAGCATATGTTTCCTTTCTGCTTAATGTTAGACATATGTGCAAATGGTGATAAAAAAACAGATGTGTTTGGCTTTTTGAAGATTTTGTACTACTCAAACTTTTCTGAAAGCCTTCAACTTTTCGTTTTCCCTGTCTGATAGTTTGTTGAAGATTCCTGTGAGGCGAAGTTCAGAATGGAAAGATTTTAGGGGTGATATAAGTGGCATTCCAAGATTCAAGGGATATCTTCTGTGCCAAGAAGGAAGAAGAACAATTGTAAGGATATTATGAGTGTGAAACATTATTTTGAGAGGCAGCCAAAGAGCACTGCAAAATAACTTATTTATTTATTACATTGGATGACTTGACTTGATGTTTGCCCGCAGGCTGAAGCTGGATGAAACAGGTCATGGCAGGAAGTCAGAGACCACTGTTTGAAAGAACTAGAAAAAGGGACATTATTTTGTTCTGTACATTAAGAAAGTCAGAGCAAATTACAGATTTATTGGAGTGAACAGTGGTCCTGTCCATGCCCCCTAGGTATAGTTACTTAGTACACGATGGAGTTTGGCAAGTTGGTACATGAGGTTGCGAATTAGAGGTAGCCCATTCATTTTGAGTCTGCAAAAATGTTTCTGTAACATCTAAAATTCCTTGTCTCAGTGGAACACCTTTCTGGTGTCCTCACTGAAGCTGGAAAACACACCAGCATACTCAAATGAACTTATTTCCAGTACAAAATTTTGTATGAGATTTAGCCTCAGAACTCATGATCATCCTGAATGATCTGACTAATTTTTGATGTGCATTGTTATTCAGACTGGGATGCATGAAGCCAGGGAAGAAAAATTGTGAGGTACAATGTATAATACATATTTGCAAACTAGTTATCTTCTTACAGTAGAAAGACTTGTTAGACTTCGTCAACTAAAGCATTATGTGCTCCTAGTGCTTGCTGCACGTTAGGTATTAGGGTCAGTATTAGGGTGGGAGTTCTGTCTCCAGTTACAGAAGGAGTACCTTTCTTAGGTGCCACCTGTCCCAATAACCACAGTAGATATCATTTCTGTGTGGATCCTTGGAGAAAAATGGCTTCTCCTCACAGATAACATGCTGTTGGTTTATCTAGTAGGCTTTATGAGTAAGGTCAGGCATATATACTAATTAGTGTAGGATTTGGGTATGTTTGGCAAGTCCAAGTTATTTCCTGCTGAGGTATGACAGGGGTGTGATCAGGAGGAGTCACATGTACATTGTGTCCTACTGAGACAAATTTGGTTTGAGAATACAAACCTAAACTCAAGCACATTTATCAAAGTCAGCACAGATGGGGATCTTTGTGTGTCTCAAGATCCAGTAATCTCTTTCAAACATAGCTCAAAGAATAGTGTGGATGTGATTAAACAGAACAGTTAGGTTCAATTACATTTGCATTGAAGAAGCTCTATGAGTTTGAAAAACCTAGTAGAACATGAAATTTATATATTTTGTTACAAATTAGACAACTTATTATTTGTACCTTTAAGATAACTGTATATTAGATAGTTTTTCTCACACAAACTCTATTTCTTTTAATCTGAAACCATCATGTATTTAGTTATTACAGCTAAGTGCCTGAATTTCCATCCTTTCATGACAAAAATTGTGGATTTTTAATTTAAACTTTTTACTTGACGAATCAGTTTTAGTAATACATGACTAATATACTCAGATAATACCAATTGCAATATTATATGCTATTTGCAACGGATAATTTTACAGGTTTAGGTAAGGACTTGGATGGTATGATAATGATATATCAAATATTATGTCTTGAACTGTTAGGATAAAGTCTCTTCGCATTTTCCTGTGAATTACTGGGACTACATTTTGGGCTGTTCTAGTCGTTGAAGCTCACTGACTTTTAACTTGTGTATTTTGAAATATAATTTGGTTTTAAATTAACCTGTTTACTATTTTTTGCAGATGTTGTCCAATGGGCATACTAAGTTAAACAATAAATATATACAATATATGTTTCACATCTGTAGGCTCCAGAGATATCTTTGCCAAATAATTATGCACCAATTACATGATTTTCTTCACAGAAATCTTTCAGAAAAAGCCCTGAAGACACCAGTGGTGAATAAATGCCTTAGGTTTAATATTTAGGAAAGCAAGTATCTCAAAGAACAAGTGCATCATGCTCTAGAGAATAAGTTAAAACTAACATAATAAGTAAAAATTACTTCAAGATTTGATTTGGCACCAAAAACATCTAAATATAATTTGCCATGAGAATAGGAAAGCAATGCCACCAGTTCAAATTAAATGCTGGGGTTTTTTTCCTGTAAACTGTTCACAAAAATACAGTTAAGATTTCACATAAAGCAGGTATATACTTCCTCAAAAAGTTTGGTGGTTTTGTTGTTGTTTTTGTTTGTTTGGTTTTTGTTTTGGTTTGATTTTTTTGGGGTTTTTGGTTGGTTGGTTGATTTTTGTGGTTTTGGTTTTGTTTTGTTTTTTGACAGCTATCAGTTAACATTATCCATTTAACTGTCTTGTAAATTTTAAAGTGATATTCTTCAAAATGAGTCTTGATGAATAATACAGTTCATAAATAGATGTCAATGTGAGTGATGAAATTAAAAAACCAGATTTGAAGGTTAGGGCAATAAAAGGTGAAAATAATAATGATTTTTAATGCTTATATTTGTTTCCAGTAACCTGTAGTCACAAAATGGAGGGATGTAACAGATGCTAATAAACTAAGAAGACACATCAACAATAACACAAATGTTGATGGCTGCCTGTGGAAATGTAAGCTCAGTTGAGATGACAGAATTCACCAGGAGTAGCCACCTAGTTCTGTTTTGTGATAGGATGAAATACATATAGTTCATAAAAGCAATATTTTCCTATCATTACTAAAATGTCAAAACCACTGTGGCACTCTATTTCCAAATGTCTCTTACATTAACTATTCTACAGATAAGAGAACAGTATGGCAACTAAGTTGACAATTTTGTGTAACTTTTTATATGTACTACATAAATTATACTTGAGGTTGGTTTTGCCTTGGCAGAGAAAAAATTATTCAACATTTAACAGATATCTATGTACAGATAATGAAATATAATTTTACTGCACCTAGTAAATTACTTCTGAGGATGCTAAGGTTCTTTCTTACCAACTCCCACTCTTATTGATCCATTCAATGTATTAGAAAGAATAGCATTCCTAAATTCTGAGTATTAATTAACTAATTAATGTGGAAGATATTTCTTCTCACAATTTCTTGAAGTTGCATATAAAAGTGTATACATCTTTCCATAAGAATCAAGAATCACAGAATATGCTGAGTTGGAAGGGACCCACAAGGATCATTTATTCCAACTCCTGGCCCTGCACAGGACCATCCCCAAGAGTCACACCATGTGCCTGAGAGTATCATCCAAATCCTTCTTGAACTCTGTCAGGCTTGGTGCTGTGACCACTTCCCTGGGGAGCCTGTTCCAGTGCCCAGCCACCTTCTGGGTGGAGAATCTCTTTCTAATATCCAACCTAAACGTCCTCTGACACAACTTCAGTCCACTCCCTCTGGTTCTGTCACTGGTCACCACAGAGGAGAGATCAGTACCTGCCTCTCCTCTTCCTCCCACGAGGAAGCTGATATATGCTTGTCTTTGGAGGGTGCACAGTTGCAAAGGAATCATACGTTCTCATTTTCCAAACTATTTAAAAACTTAGAAAATATGTCTAACATATAGCTTCTCAGTTCCATGTGTAGCAATGAGTTCCAGGTATTTTTGATGTGTTGTTTGAAAGCATTTTATACTGTTAGTTCCTCTTTATTTAACTGGATTTTTTAAAGTTATGATGAGAGGTTAAGTAGCACCAAAAAACCCCTATTTTTCGTAGTCCTTATTGTATGCTTAGTTTTATTTCTTATATTTCAGTCTAACTGTAACAATTGCAATAATTTTATTTTTTGTCTCACAACAGACTTTTTATATGTTTACTACTTTTTCTTATGATCCCCTGCATGTTCATTTTCCTGACAGGGGTCAGTACCACATAAATAACATGGAATGAAAAGGACAGGTACAGCTATAGAAAAGGAATCTTCATTGATCATATCAAGAGGCCAGAGTTACATGCTGAGAAGTTTGGATTTACCTGGAAAAAGCCTCACTGCCCATTTTTCCCCCTGAGGTTGTGGTAATACAATCAGCTCTACAATCAGCTCTTCATAAACCACTTCGAGCCCGCACTTTAGAGACAGAACTGATCAGGCCTCTACCAGCTTTTATATTTTAACTCTTTTTACTAAGAGGAATTTCAGTATGGGTAATGCTGACGGTTGCAAGTATTTTGTTTATACAGTTGTCTCCATTACTATTATCACAAGAGAAATTTGCATATAAAGGATGAAAATTCTTAAAATCTAAAACCTGTTTCCAGGTTTTATAAAGTAGAAATTCTCTAATGCATGTAAACCCTGCTGTGGTGAAGTGGGCTGGGGCAGGGCAGGTGTTCAACCTATACTTTCATCCAGTACCACCACCTAAATAGCTGTTTGTAGACTTCAGCAGTTTGGGTTTCAGATATGCTGAACTATGCTAGGTTCAGAGAACCTTATGTCTGAACTACTTCAGGGGTGTATCTGCACAGAAACACTGATAGCAGTTACCATACTTAAAACAATTTAGAAAGTCAACAAGGCTAATGTGAGGGTGCAAATCCAACACAAATGTCTCCGTGGTTGATAAAAACTGATCTACTCAGTTAGCACAGTATAATAATTCATTTGAATCTGTGTGAAATTTCATTCAGATAGAAACATCTCACATCAGGCAAATTCGTGCACAGCAATACCAGAGTCACCTGGTTACATGTTTTCAGTTCCTTAACCTTCTAACTCTCCTTAGTTGAGTCGTAATCCTCTGCTCCATTTCTCTGTTGGTATAGTTGTTTAGTAAAAGCTGTTTTCCAGGGTCTTATTTCTTTTCTTTCTGGGCCTTATGCTTCTCTCTACCTGTAGCTACCCATAGTCTGAAAAAACGAACCAATAACTATTTTTGTAATTAGTGCTTCTGAGTCTTCCGCATATAATAAAAGACTAAGAAAGATCTACCTACCAGTGAATCACTTTGGTTTCCAGACCTTTAGTTACAGTGAAATTTTTTATTTCATATGTGTGTGTCTTGTGAAGTAACTGTTTTCATGGGTCTATCAGACTTCTGTGTAAGTAGTACCAGTATTGAATCTGATTCCTAAACTGGTGAATGTGAGAGTCGTTATTAGGTTTCGGGATTTCAGTCAGAAAATCTTTTCCCGGTGTATCTTTCACTAATGTTAGGAGCCATTTTGAATCAAGATCATGTATTTTACCTAAATTGTCAAAAAAAACCAAACCTAAACATGCAAAATATTCCACAATCAAAAAACCCAAACAGACAAACAAACTCAAACAGAACCACGTTGCCCATTAACAAAGAAAAAGTAGTTTTGGACCAATGCAGGCAGTTTGCTTGCACTATAATCACTTTTGCAAATGAATGTCAACATATTAGAACAGATGTTTAAAATCCGTATTTAATGAATGACCAAAATTAAATATCTCAGAATAACATTCACATTATCCTGTATGCTTGGAATAGGGTGCCTCAAATAAATATTAGGCAATGTCTAACAGAGAAGCATATGCAACATCTTTTCTGTCTCCTGAACATTTGCTGCTAAGTAGCAGCCTGAGTTGTATATCTGTTTCTTTCTTTCTTTCCTCGTGTGCTAAAATACTTCTTTCCGAATTTTCTTTGAAAAGATATCTGCAGAAAAAGGACTGT
Organism: Corapipo altera; assembly: GCF_003945725.1. Lineage (NCBI taxonomy): Eukaryota > Metazoa > Chordata > Aves > Passeriformes > Pipridae > Corapipo > Corapipo altera. The sequence goes on from NW_020884876.1 coordinate 10,400,991, forward strand.
GCCCTTTTTTGTGTATCATCCAGAGTGTTAATGCATTCCAGATTTTCTTTCCTCCTTATCTCAAAGATAAATCATTGTTTCTTTTATGTTCTTCATTTCCAGATGGACAAATGCAAACAGGAATTTTCAAATCCATTCTTTTCCATACATGTACGTCTATACATGTATAGATATATATATGTATCTATGACTATATATGTAGGTATTTATGTGTGTGAGTGTATGCAGACTGTGCTTCATGATGTGAATACTATTCTTGGGTATAATAGAGATATGATTTTATTGGTTCTTCATCTTACAAATTCTATTACCAGTTTCACGGACAAGCATTTTTGCAGCTAGTTTCACATACAAAGGTCAAAGCTGTTTCTCATCCAGCTAACCCTGTTGTGGGGTGTAATTTGCTAAATTAAGAAAGAGTAAGTGAAAAGCTCTTGTCTCAATGTTTGATTTACCTGTGTGGTTAGAGAATGAGAACCGAGTTTGAGTTTAAGGTATTTATGATAAATTATTAAATTACATGTTATGGTAAGTCCAGTCTGAGATTTTCAACTTCAAGTTTGCTAGCTGTAAGCAAGATTCAAACAAAGTTTGCCCAAAATCTCACTACATGCTCACATTATTTTCCCATGTCTGGACCCCCACTACTTACTTAGCAAGGGTTTGCTCCATAGATTCAAATAGGCACCACTTTTAGCTGGTGCACGTGCTGATAGGAGTTTTTCTCTGATCTTGTAAATTGGATGAGTAATGAATAAAATGTTTACAGTGGCTTCATTAAACAGTACTACGTTAACTGCATTATGATCTCCTACTAAATTCTAGTGGCTTCTCAGGGACAACACAAAACAGGTTGAGGATCACTGGTAACAGGAATCTAAAATTAAAAATGTCAAACATATAATTATTTTGTACATATGACTTCAGACTAACTTCCTTTCCTTTCCCCCTCATATCTTGTAATTAAAAGCTAATAATAGAAGGCATGGATAGAAAATGGTACTTTTATTAAATGTGCATTCAAAATAAAACAACTTTTTTTACTAGAGAATAATGAACATTTCTTTTGAAGGTTTTTATACTGAGTGACAAAATATGCCCCTGACTTCTTTTTCTGGTTTTTGTGGTCCCCAAAAACGCAGTAAGAGGGAGAGAAAGTACACACTGAAGAAAAGGAGCCTTAAGTGACACATTTATTTTTCATAACAGGCAATTTTTTCAATTCAGGGGCAGAGTAGAGCAGTTGTTTTACCCTACAGCAACCTTTTAATTCTGGGTTTGAGAATGCTTTCCTGAAGAAAGTATTCACATAACAGTATGTGGTAGGCATACTTTTGAATTGAATGTATCTATATACATACATATTTATACATATATGTTTGTGTGTATGTGTGTGTATCAGGTAATTTGAGATTCTTTAAACTTTAAAATCAAAATTTACCAAATTCATTAATTAATAAAACCTTTGTGCTTCTTATGCATTATTAATCATTATCACTGCAAATAGCAAACTGATTGTCAATAAAATCATATCCTGAATTAGCTGTAAACATACAATACCTTGAAGCTGATGCTGTGTGGTTATCGCATGATGGCTGTGGTCCATAGGTAATGAGGCTTGAGTGCTCTTTGGTAAGAGAAATGAGAACAAAAGCAACCTTGTCCTCTTTTTTAAGTTCATCATCGATATTTTATGCCTCTTGCTACCTCCACTCAAAAGGGATCTCAGATGCTGCTTCATTTGATACTTAGCCACCCTTTTTGTAAGTTAGGCAGGGTGTTCTACCTACCTGCAGTCCCTTATATTTATCTTGTTCATTGTTCTTTACCTCAGAATTGCAGTTTCTGAGACTTAGATGGCTTCTCCATGTCACTGCACATGGCTTTGCTTACACCTTTGCTGATTACTTTGCTCCCATACTTGGATCAGATGCTTGTATATTATGGTTATTGTACCACCAGAGCATCACAAAAGTTGTATATACTGTTGCTGGTAGCACTATTTTAATAGGTTTATATTTGCATTCAAGGCCAGTCATAAATAAAATTATTCTTTTTAGTGTGGTTTTAATTTGCAGGTTTCACAGACCTTTGCTTTGAGTACAATGACATCTTCCCCCTCCGCTTGTTTTACTTTTTGCCCTAACAGTGCTCATGCCATTCCTGTATGAGGATAGGTTGAGTTTAGAATCCTAAGTCTGCTGTAGAGTAGTTAGAAACCCATTTAAAATGTACTGGATCTGGCTAAGATGAAGTTAATTTTCCCCATAGCAGCCCTCATAGAGCCCATATTGGGTGATAAAAAGGACTGTAGTGGATTGGCCTTGGCACCCACTGAAGTCACTTCGTGAATCCCCTCCTCAGCTGAACAGGGGAGAGAAAATAGGACAAACAGCTTGTGGGTTGAGATAAGGGCAAGGAAAGATCACTCAACAGTCATTGTCATGAACAAAATGAGACTCAACTTGGGGAAATTATTTTTTTACCAATCAAATCAGAGTAGATAATGAGAAATGAAACCAAATGTTAAAACACCTTCCCCACACTACTCTGCTCTTCATTTTGCTCTTAATTTCTCTACCTCTTCCCCCTAGCTGTACAGGGAGACAGGGAAGGGTGTTGTGGTCAGTTTGTCACATGTTCTTTCTGCCAGTCCTTGCTCCTCAGGGGGAAGTCTCCTCACTCTCTTCCCCTGCTCCAGTGTGGGGATCCTACCATTGGAGATAGTGCTCCATTAACTTCTCCATTGTGAGTCCTTCCCATGGGCTACAGCTCTTCACAATCTATTTCAATGTGGGCCCCTTTCCACGAACTGCAGTCCTTCAAGAAAAGCCTGCTCCAGTGTGGCTCCCCCATGGAGTCACAAGTCCTACAAGGAAACCTGTTCCAGTATGGGTCCCTCCCTCCATGTGTCAGCAGGTCCCTGACAGGACCCTACTCCAGTGCAGGCTTCCCACAGGGTCACAGTCTTCTTTCAGGAATCCACCTTCTCCAGCTCAGGTCTCCTCCATGGACTGCAGGTGGATTTCTGCATTCCTATTGACCTCCATGGGCTGCAGGGGCACAGCTGCCTCACCACTGTCTTCATCATGGGCAGCAGGGGAATCTCAGCTCTAGCGCCTGGAGCACCACCTCCCCTTCCTTCTCCACTGACCTGGGTGTCTGCAGGTCTGTTCCTCTCATGTATTCTCAGTCCTTATTTCTCTCTCTGCAATTGCATCTGGGCAATATCTTTTTTGTCTTCTTAAATATGTTATCACAGAGGCCTTACCTTCTCTGTTTGGTTCACCTTCAACCAGCAGTGGGTCAGTCTTGACTCTGTTGGACATGGGGGAAGTTTGTGGCAGATTCCCACAGAAGTTACCCCTGTAGCCACACCTACTACCAAAATCTTGGCGTGCAAGCACAATGCATTAAGAAATGTATTTTATTCCACTAAAGACTTTTACCTTTAGTGATACACAGAACAGTTTGGTTATAAGGAACAAACTGTCACAGAATATTTTCTGATAAAGTTGGTCAAAACATATTTCTTGTCTTGCTCAAAATATTAGCTCACTCAAGATTTCTCATCAAGGTTAAGTCAGTCCATCGTTTATTATAAATTTTGAGCACAGCATAACTGTAAAAGTTCTTTCATTTTAAGCCCAGAGTCTCCCACTAAAGTCCATAATTCCAATGTAAATGGGAGTGTTTACTTGGTTTAGAAAACAGACTAAGCTGCCCTGTGTATAGGTGAATTTACACTAGAGATTTTGTCAGTATGATTATTTAATCAAAAATCACATACCATCCAATTATTATTCTGCTAGTGACCATTTTCTATACTGGTCTGACTTAATTCATTTTATTGGCAAGTAGAGCAAAGGAGTCAGCGCTCCCTGTTGCTATATATTCATGGACTGCAGCCATAAAAGTCCATTCAATCATCCAACATATTTTTTTTTGTGTGTAATGTAAGATTTCAAATTAATTCCTGCTTGAGTTAGAGCAGCATGGGGGAATCAATCTGCATTTAGGAATTTAAGAATAGTGAATGCTTATCACCTGATAAAGATGTGTCTTGTGCTACTCTTAAAACTATCTTATTTATAATTTTAATATATCTAGCTGCAACTGCAAGTCTCATGCATTTTCTTCCAATAGACTGAAGAAACTTCTCTTGCCAATCAGCTGTCCCCTTTAATTATTAATTTTAGTTACTAACAACATGAGTTCTCCAATTATTTCTTTATTTCTGATGTTCTTCTTTTAACCTGTTCCATTTATACCATGTCTGATGGAGCTCCCAAAGTAGCTGTTACTAACCTAAAATTACAGCAGTCTAAGATCTAAGCCAAGAAAGTCTGGAGATTTTCCAGAGATATTAGAGCACAATAGTTTTATTTATGTATCTACAGATTATATTATTCCTATGAGTTACAGCATGAGTCAATGTTTATTCTCAATTTATTATTCAACTTACTCCAAGTGTTGAGTACTCAGACCTCTGCTTCACATGATAGTGTCCATCCTGCTGCAAATGAAGCCTAATTTTTCTTTTGTATATTTTTGACTGACTGTATGCTTAGCTGTACTTAATATTTTTCATTAGATGGATCAAAGTTTATTAAGAAACTGACTTTATAATACCAGTAAATGGTCTTTTTCGACCATATTTGTCTTAGCTTTCTCAATAAAGAATAATGCTTTGGGAGCAGACTGGATAACAGACAACAGTAAAACAAATAACCTAAATACAGCACCTGATATTTTCACAAGAATAGAACAGAAAAACAGAAATGTAATCATTAATGGAAAAAATGTACAATTAGAATTAGAATTTTTCCTGGCACACACAAACCCTTCTCCTTTTTAACCTTACGTTAGCTACATTTCTCCTTGTGAATTTCTAATTTTCTTTCGAATTTCTAGTTTTCTTTCAAATTCCTAATTTCTGATCATCATTTTTTCATTTGTAACACAGACATGTCTTAATTGATTATTTAGCTCCAGGTCCCCTCCCCTAATCACCAAATATTCTGACCTGGAAGGGACCCACAAGGGTCATCATGTCCAACTCTTAAGTGAATGGCCCATACAACCTTGGCGTTATTAGCACCAGGCTGTAACCAACTGAGTTATTTCCCTGTGTCAAAAGTAACAATTTTTTAGTAAGGAAGTTACCATTTATAACTTGTCTGTTTTCAATTAACATTTTAGTCTGATCTCTGAGCTACAGCCAGTATTTTAAAGATGCACCGAATTTCTCTTTCACAGGCCAAGTTCTGTAAATTGCCAGTTACAAAGTCAGTCACACTCTTCAATGGAGCAATTTGGTGGTCTGTGTCAGTTAAATGTATTTCCAAATTAATAGAGTAAATTCATTAGTCATTTATTGTTTCTGAGCTATAATTGCATACTTTTCCAAAGTGCTCTCCTTTTCTTTCTGCCTACTCAGTTCTTCCCTCCTTCAGAACTGTGAAGTTGATTCAAGGATAATCTATGATGATAACATTACTTGCAAAGTCTATAAAATAATTTTTCTAGCTTCAGTGACAAGTATTTTACTTATATATGGAATATTGTATATAGACTATATATAATAAATATTTAAATAAAACATATATGGGGTAGATTCAGTTCCTGATTAAAACAGTATATTTAGGTCCATACATGTAGTTTTCTACCTCTGTGCTAAATATACAGTAATGTACTACCCAAAATGGCCCAAGAGGATGATGTCAGTGGTCTCTAAGAGCCTTCAAATCATTCAAGGCATCCACACAGGTCTGACATGGTATTCAGAGGAAATCCATTCTTAAATGACTCTGTGAAGCCCCTAGAAAATACAGTCAGGGCGTACTGGGTACACAGTGTGCTGAGATTTCAGCTACCATAAACAATGGAGGTTTGTTTCAGTTGCCTGCAGACAGGTGTCCAGTGCCACCTGAGATACTCTAAGCTCTCTTTTCCTCATATTGTAGAAATCTGTGTTTTAAAGTGTAGAACAATGAAAGCTAGAATGAAACTCCTAATCATCCAGGTTCTCCTTTTCTGGAGGGAGGTTCTACTTTTTTGCTGTATTTTCCCTTCATTTAAAAGCATTTCAATCACTTTTGAAACAGAAAGTACATTCATTTTTCTTAGGTTGAATTTGTATTGGCAAAATTTATACATCATTATTTCCACGGCATTTTAACAATAATTTCTCTGCAATTATAAACTCCTTGAATAAATGGTTCTTAGTTACATAAATGACTGATATTGTCTCCTTTGAACACACATTTTACCAGCACCAGAAAAAAAAGTGTTTTCAGTGGAAGAAAATTGTGCATCTTGACTGTGGTCTTTTTGCTTTATTGATGAATACCTCCAAAAGTTATTTATATACTTTAATTTTCAAATAAAAGCTCTTGAGTAATGTAGCAGTGCCTTAGAAACAGCAGTTCAAGATTAATTTCTAATTTCAATTTCCTGGAGATGTTACTTTTTTAGGTAATGAAAACTGTCTTTTCTTACCTTATGTCAATAGGATTTTTTCATATTATAATTTTTGCATTTCAAATTCAGAATTTTCTTCATATCTCCATGTTTGCATTTTAATTGGATGAGACTATCTAGCAGATTAGAATAAAAATGCCAATTTGTACTTATAACCTTATTATTTAAAAACTCCTAAGAACTGTATGACTTTGGCATTACTGTGATGCTGTTTTTTCACTATACAACCAAGATAGACGGAGTGCATTTACGGCTATTTGGAGTGTTTGACAAATACTAAAGGAAAATTGCTATATAAGCAATGTATAAATACAGTCAAGTAATTTATTTCTCATTTTCTAAGAAGCAATTTGATAAGAAAATGTTTGCAGAATTAAGTGAACAGCTGCATTATACATGTTAGTAAACAGACTGGATTATTTCCTTCTTTCTCCTTCTGATAAGCAACTTTGCACTTCCCAAGGTGTGACTTTATTGGTGTATGAATAATTCAGTTTTTTCAACTAACTTATCTCAAGAAGGAGTGCTATCCAATTCTTTCCCTTTTGTGCTATGCCCTTTGTCAGTTCCTCCTTATGAACTAAATTGTTGAAATATAGACAAAAGGGAGAGAAAAATTCCTCAAGGCACAGTGAGTGAAACAAAGGAGTATTCATTTTGCAGAAGTCATTCTTGATTTATTCTTGACAGGTGTAATTGAATTAGATTTCTAGAGGAAATAGCAAATGTTGATCAGAGATGACAAGCACCTTTTGACAGCTTTTTGTAGCTTCAGCATGCTGTATGAGTAATTCAGTAACATAGGAATGGACATAATATTACTGAATTCATTAGTTAAGGTTGACATCCATGCTTGTCAAATCTGAATCAAAATTCAGATTGAAAGTATAGTAGTTCATATAAACAATGCTACATCATCATTTGTGAAAATTCTGTAATGGAGTGTCCCAGAGAGAGCTGGAATCCAGTACACATGCACAAGTATTTTTAATAAATTGACTTATTTTCTGTGAAATGACAATTCAGGTCAACATGGGTGCATGCAATATAAAAGGTTGGTATCATTGATTTCATGCTTAGATTTTCACGTAAATTGTTTTTATTTGAATGAGAAAAAACAAGATGCTTTTTTAAACATTTTAACCATGTGTGCAACAAATAAAAAAAAGTAAGTCTCACAGAGCTATTACACATAGTGAAGTCATTATATCACAGTATTAATATTTAAGTGGAAATTAGAGTTGCACTGGTCATTTGCCTCAGCTTGTGACTTTAAAAATGTGTGCATCAAGACGTCTACAATGCATTTGGACACATAAGGAAGTAGGCTGGTTTAAAGACTTTCTTTGGATAACAGTTATATGAAGCTATACTCCTAAGAAATAAGCTATCTTTTTTGGTGGCCATAATAAAATAGTGCCCTGCTTGTTGATAAAGCTTGTTTGAAAGTTCTTTTTCTTAGTCTTATCTTTTCTTATTTTTGGGTTATTCTGGAACCAAAATGATTTCATATTAAAAAAATGTCTGTATTCCTTAAATTTCAGAACTCCCAAGGCCTATGTTATATATATTTGATGGTGATTAACTGTATACACTAATTTGGCATATATAATATCATATTAAAAGTCAAATGAAAACATTCGGCAGCACAGACTGTCAAAAGTCTTTGAACATGTTCACACATACATTTTACAATTCTTTCTACATACTTTCAACTGCTTAAAAGTTGACCTTACAGAAAGCCTTTGGGGTAAAATATGTGAATGTTAATAATCCCTTAAAAACTTATTTACATTATAAACTCTTAAAGCTTCAAAGGAACTGTCACAGACTCCTCTCCCAAACATTTCAGTCCTATGTCCATTCATCATTTGCTTTTATCATGCAAATTCTCAGAGAGAGAGAAAATTCCAGGCTGAATGAAAGACATTGGCACTTGGAACAAGTGTGGTTTTTTTCCAGTGAGTAATGTTCTTTGATTTCAGCCTTTGTTAAAATAATTTCAATCATAGTCTTATAGACTCTACTTATAAAAAGCCATGAATTTCATGTGAGTTGTGTAAAGTTAATATTATCAATCTCGGTATGACACAGCCTTGCCAGGGATTCCAATTAGGAGAGGAGCTCAGAATTGCTTTACACAGATTGAGAGACACAGCTTCTTCAATGAAAAGTTTACATTCCAATTCTAATCACAAAACTATAAGTGAGTATAACAGAATGTAGGAGAAAAGTGGTGATGAAAAATGATTAGAGTTGCTGAAAACTATTTATTGGAACACTTTTCACTGGAAATTGTTTTTGAATCACACTCTTAGTGAGATTTTGCTGTCTGAGATGAAATTTATGTTGCTAGCACTTTTTAAATTAAACTTCTCATAAAAACCTCAATGAAAGTATTCTATATTACAGTTTGTTTTGTAATTTCTTTCATATTTTTGCGTTCTTTATTATAGTATATTTATTCTTTAGTATATTTACTAGTATATTCTTTAGTAGATTTACTTTATTATTTCTACATTTTGTAAGTTAATTATAACAATATACAGCACTTAATACTACTCCTAAATACCATAATAAATAGCTTAAATGTGTTACTGGCTTTTATGTTATCTTCTATTTCTTCAGCATTAACTTAATCAAAGTATCTATTTTTCTAGATTAAGATCTCTTCTGTTCATGGAATGTTAGATCACTTCGTTAGAGTGCAAACAAGAGTTCTGATCTAGAAAATAAGATAAGCTCTCCAGGTACTGAATGGAGGCATGGCTGTTTCAAATAACATATATATCAGTTCAGAATGTTTCCAAGATGTTAGAATTATGCCATGCAACAGCTTTGCTGAACCCACATTGTTAAGAATTTGGTCTCAAACATAAAAAGATCAAAGTTGTGGCAAAAGCACATACAAATTCTACTTACCTTCCTCTACAGATGTACAGATCCTAGAAAATTCTTGCTGTTCCGACCTTCCTTTTAGAAACCTTTCAGTAGAAAATAAATAAGAGAGAAAAAAATTCTAAAGGAAGAGCATTGCTATATGTTCTCTGCTTATAGTCACATTTTTCTCTGATTGTCACACAGCAGAAGTGTATTTGGATCATATTTTATTGTTTTATTGCTGTATCTTAGAAGATAAAATTGTATTTAAAATCTCTTATACACTTATCAGAAAGTGGACAATTAAGCAAAATTTAAACCCCTGCATTATCCTAAAGGTATCATGCACTGCATAAGAACTATTTTGTAGAAATCTCATAGAAACAGTCGTATTTTGTGACAAGAAATAAAAAAGAAGCATATTTGGTTTTACATTCCTCTAATTCATAAAAGATTTATGAATGAAGACATAAATCATGTAGCACACCTACCAAAAAAACCCCACTTTTAAAGGAAGTAGTTTAAAGTGAAACAAGCTCATCATAGAAAGATAGTTGTGATTTCAGTATAAGTAAATTTAGTATGATGGGCCAAAATTAGAGATAAATAAATCAGCTTACTCTGACTGCTTTTGATCTGAAAGTTCCTTGCAAGCATCTAGTCACAAAATTCAGCATTTGGAGCATTCTTTAGAGTCTAGGTGTACTGTGTGAACACATAGATGTGAATTCTATTCACTATAGGAAACTCTCATAGCAATGGATTAGCATAAGTTTTCTAAAATTCCAGATGGTAAGAAAATAGTATAGCTATTTTTAGTCACATTTTATTTCTGATTAAAAAAATAGTTTATCTAACAGAATACTATGATTTAGAATGTATTTATTAGGGTTATAAGGTTCATCTACTTTCGACTTATCTGAGAAAAAACATGTGCGACTTTTGACATCAGCAGTATCATTGCAGTGTGATCACTTTTTATGATTTCTGTATTCGGTACTAGGGAATAACATTTGCTATATTTTAGAATTTGTTTTATCGTCAGTGATTGCTGAGACATAATCCTAATTTTTTTAACATTTTTTTAAGATCTAAACTTATGTTACTTTTAATTGCTAGAATATACCACTCAAAGTGAGTGATGGAAAAACTGAAACATCACTCAGGAAAGGAAAACTGGAAAAAATAGTTTAAAGGAATAAAAAGGACTAAAAGGGAGAGGTAGTATTATAAGAGCAAACACCTCTGAACTACAAACACTTTTGAATAAAGAGATCTTCAGAGCTGCAGTGTGCATGCTGAAGTTCAATATCAAAGAAAAATGTTCTTCTTCTGAGCACATCTAGTGCCTGACTTTGCCTGAGTATTGGTTGAAAAGAGAAATGAGCAGTTTTAGAATATGCAAATGTAGCTATATTGCAGCTTTGAACATATTGACCATTGTTCTTTTTGTGGGACACTACATTAGGATTGATTAATAAGGCTTGCTGGAAAGTATTCTGTTAGTAACAAATAATTAGTAGAAGTTCTTCTGTATCTCTGTACTCTCCATTCATTTTGTCAAATTTGAATGCCTCTTAATTTAGCCCTGGATTCCCCATTCATTCTCAGTTTACTTTTCTGGGTAGAAGTACATGCACATTCATCAGATTTCAGATATGGTGCATCCTACTGCCAACTGTTCTTAGTTTTGAAAAGTATTTTGGGGTCAATGAGCCATATTCTGTGTTTATGATGGGTACATTAAATATTTTTGTCATTTGTATCAAAATGGTTAGTACTGGTTCTGAATATTTTAATTTCTTCATCTCTCCTGCAGCATATATTTCCCCAGTAAATAAAGCTGTAATATTTGTTATGGTTTTAGGTGTTAAAACCAAAGATGTGAAAGCAGATCTCATGCAAAGAATTCAAATAAAATTCTCCATTCCAATCACAGCTCCAACTGTGCAGTTAGTAGGGCGGCAGACAGAACACGGGCAGTGACAGAAGGCAGTGCAATGAGTGGAATTGAAAAGAGATCTAAAACCAGGAGTACCCTTTCTCCAGTACCAGAAGTACCAGCTAGAGCAAAGGAGCTGCTACAGTACCTGTAAACTTTGGAACATGATGTGGGATTTGTACAGTAAATCCCTTCCCAATTGCCTCATGTCACCTTTTCCCTAATGAAATCCAAAGAATGCTTGTTTACTTGTTTAAGGTTCATGCAGGTCTAGACTGTCACATCAAGATGACTCTCCACCTAACTGTTTCCTATACTACCACTTCAGTCAGTAAATATTTTTTCAGCAAGACTTCTTAATGTGAGCAATTGATTCAGTTACTACACTCACATAATGGAACAAGAAAAGAAAATAAATTTTAAAATTAAAAAATAAAATTATCTCTCACGCTTTAGCCTAAAAATTACTAGAAATTTTCAATAAAATAAATTTTATGCCGCAGCGGGTGACAAAATGTCAGAATATGTCTTCAGAAAGTTAACACATCCAAGAAGTCTCTATCTTCATACCCTGTAATTTTAAAATTATTTCCACAGCACTTGGAATTGAGGTAATGATACTTGAACTGAATGTGAGCAAACTGACAGGAAAACACATTGAGAGACGGAGGAAAAACTATATACACCTTTGACAGTAGTGTGGCACAATGTCAGATTTTGACTCTTAAAGAGTTACTGTACAGAACAGTAATTGTTAAACAGTTCCACAATGTATTGATAACTTTGTCTACCTTGTTTTACTTATTTTGAATCAATGTAATTTCATAGCAGCTATCAAAAAGAGAATTTACCTCTACCTTTATAATTTCTTTTTCCTCCAAGACATTTTTCAAATGGACCAATAATAACTAAATAAATTCAATTTTCAAGTGAGGTTATTATAAATGAATAATTAATAACTGATAATTATTTCTACCAGTGTGTCCAGAGTTAAAATGCCTGAAGTACACACAATATCTGAGCCTCTGATGTGCAAAGGTTTCAGCCAGCAATTGACTTTCAGAATTAATTGACACACTCTTTAAAATAAACTCTTAAATGAGTATAAATGCTTCCCAATAAAATATATTTGTCTTTCAATACCCATGGGTTCAGACAGTTTTAATAAATGTGATAGCATCTATGAGGCCCAGAAGTTCAGCAGTTCTGTTTCTTGGTTTGTCTCTTAGTTACATCTTTACTGCCCTCATGAACACAGATTCTTGACTTCAACATCAATTTGTCAAAGCTGGGCAGCTTAGTTTAGCCAAACTATCTGTAGCCATTCAGTGTGAACATGAATTTCCCTGTGAAGACAACTAGCTATTTCTCTCCTGCACAGAGAATGCTCTGGTTGAGAATTCAGACTAGAAGAAAACATTAATGGGATATGGACCTCAGGTCTGACCCCTCAGGTTGGTCTCAGGTCCCAACATGGGCCTGAACTAATAGGGCAATAAGGATATAGATGAACCTATAACTAAGCAGAAAAATTACTACTATGATGATAAAGTTATAACTGAAAAGGAAAATATCAGACAAGTAGAAACTTTTACTACTTTTTTTTTTTTCTTACCATGGAAGAAAAGTCGTAGAAGTTGCCTAAAAGTTTTACTTGTTTATTTTGATTCTTCAACTTCTGATCTTTGCAGAGACCAAAAACCTAAAAATCATGTGAAATGGAACATATTGAAGAAAATTGTAACAAATGTTATGCGTGAAATGGTTAATAAGTATGAATACATTTTTGCTCCAGACTAGTGTATCTGTCCTCTACAGTAAAGTGTTGAAGATATTCTGCTGTGGAACTTAGTTTCCTACTTCTAAAACCAATAAAATCAGACTTTCTGGTAAAAATCCTCAGCAGCTTATTCCTGTGTAAGTACCTGTTGGAAGAGCTTGTACATCACTTCTTTGATTCATTATTTACACGGGTTATTTCAAGGTACTAATATTACTGGCTCAAGAGACTTTAATAATACACCATATTCACTTTCAAAATCAAGTTATGTTCTTACCAAGAAATCATTTTTCTGCTCTCTTTGTAAGGGAAATTTATAGAATTCTGTAAGAACAGCTAAAACATCACACTGGGATGGCAGAATGAGGAATTAATGTGCCAAACTGTTGGGGGAAGGGGAGAAGAGATTGGAGTGTGGCTTTCTCATCCTGGTCCTATTACAAGCTAACATACAACTTAAAACCCACAAAAAGTAGCTACAGGCCTTTCTGAAATTCACCGTGAAACATGTCTGTTGAAAAAAAAAAGAAAAGAAGTTTTGTACAACAGTATTAGCCAGTGATCCATATTCAAATGCACATTATGAAGTTCATTGGAGGTTATCTGAAATGTAATGGCCTGTGATGCACAATACAACAGACTAGATGATGTCTTCTGTCCTTGTGTACTTCGAATCAATAAAATTAATACTTTCAAATGAAAGTGCAGATCTCCAGTGATGTTAATATGCTCATGAACTTCCAAGGATACAGTATTTAAAATAACAGTTCCTTCTTCCTAATTTAATATAAAAAATGCACTCGTCTTCTGAAATATATAAGGGCAAAAATCTGCTCCTGCTGACTTTACTGGAAATGCTGAAATTAATTACAATAAAGTCAAAACTTTAGCCCAAATCTCTAGCTCCCATGGTTGAAAATAATATAAACCCTGAAGTTCTAATGTTAGAGAAGGAATTTGTCTCCTGTTCTTTGAAAGCAACATCTAAGAACAGATGTGTAAAAAAAAATGAATTATATTTTTTAAATACAGTATTTTTTAATAAATCTATAGAATTAAATGGACTGACTGAAAGCCTTTGGCTGCCTAGACTTTACATGTGATCAAAGGAATCAATAAGTTGTGTAACAACTCTGGTGCCCTGGTTTCAGTCAGGACAGAGTTAATTTTTGCAGCAGCTGAGGAGGTGTGGCTGTGGTTGCCTTTAAGAGATTATTCGATACAATTTTACCGAATTGCTAGGAGCAGAGGGAAGAGACTCTCTCTCCTTTCAGAGGAGATAGGCTTCCCTTTCTGGTCAGAAAAAACTGGGGTTTTGCTGGCTGCAGTTGCATCAGGTTTGGTCAGACTCAGTGAGCATTTTGCATGTAAATCACCCTTTGTGTACACTTTTGTTATTAATATTGTTGCTGTTACTATTAGTTTTTCTTATGTCATTGAAGTTTCCAGTAAATTGTTTTTATCTCAACCTGTTATCTCAGTTTTTTGTATCTCCCCATGGAGGTGGGAGGACAGTGAACAGGAGTGGGGGGCACTAAATTAGGGGGTGCCGCTCCTAAATCACAGCATCCAGTAAGGAGAAACTGGTAATTGTTATTATGTTAGGAAAAGTGTAAAGCTGGAGAAAGATTTATAGCAGATTTTTTGAAGGATCATCTGGCGTGATCTTGTCTTATTAGAAGATGCTGACGCAGAAAATAGAGGAACTCTGATGACCAAGTTAAGAGATCTGTAAATATAGAAAAGAAGTCAGAAAAAATGGATGATACACAGGGCTACAGAACAAAGAACAGAACAATTAACAACATTAAAATAGAAAAATAGAGAAAAAAGACCTACAGATTATTGCTGAAATTGGCAAGAACTGAGAACTGAGTTAACAGCACAAAGAAAGAGAACCAATATTATATGAGTAAAATAGAAAAGTAACTCAAGCCTATTACAGGGAAGTCAAGATGAAGACAAGAAGGAAAAGCAGGGAGGGGAAGAGACTAGAAATAAAAAAGAGAAAAGAAACACAATTATTTAAATTTAGTGCTACGTTAGCAAGTGACTACAAATGGGTTCTGGAGTAGTACAGCAGTAAGAACCACACAGCCTTCATTAATGAAGACCATTTTGCTAAGCTCAACTTGTAAACCATTTTCTAACTAAAAAAACCCAACATCAAACCAAACCACCACTACCACCACCAAAACCCCCACAAAACTTCAGTTGTTCTTAATAGCAGCAAATGATTCTGTGGATCGCATTCATGACTGGTGAGATGAAAATTGAACTTACCTTCACTTGTCCTTCTTACCTGTCTTTCAATCCAGTTAGTGTCATTAATTTGTAGCCCAGATTCTGCTGAGCGTCTGATATGCATGTCCTAAAGATTCTTCACTGGATTTACACTTAAGTCACTATCTAAAGTAGATGTATTAACATTAAAATTTTATGGAATATATATTGTGGAGTCTTGAAGTTTTAACAGAGCTGTCTTGTCAGTCTTTTGTAGATTCATTGGCAGTTGGTAGTCCTTTGTAGTTGTGTTGGCAACCTTGTTCTTTTTATACCTTTTCATTTTCGCTAAGGGTAATTAACCTCTCTGCATGGTGACAGGTTTCAAAAAATGTGACGTTATTAATGACCACCATGATTCTATAAGAAATGCAAAAGATCAAATTCAGTAGGAAATCTCAATCAAGGCAAAAATCATAAGATGTTAAGCTAGAGTCTCTAATCTCTTCCAAAAAGATTTGGAAGAAAAATAACATAACCTTCATCAAAATTCCATGAGAACACTACTATTTTCCTAGGATATATTGCAATAAAACACCTTGCAAATACTTACGATCTGCTTAGGTATACAGGGAATATCTTGATTGCTGCCAGTTTCATTTAGCAAGAATCATTAAGATATCCTGCAAGAACATAGAAGAAAAAAGTTATTTTAACACAATTCAGATATGCAGATGTATATTTGTCAGTAGAATTTTGATAGCAGCATTGCAATCAGCTGTTTTATTTATGTTTTACATAGCAAAACTCGATAGACTGTTCTACTATGAAGCTGCCTTAGAAAGATGTATCTATCTACAGAAGTGATAATGTTTGTCTGTCTTACTCATTTTAGTAGATTTCATACTACCCTAATGTAGTGAGTTGACCATGGCTGGATGCTAGGTACCCACAAAAGCCTCTCTCTCACTCCCCTCTGCAACTGGACAGAGGAGACGAAATACAATGAAGGATTCATGAGTTCAGATAAGGATCAGGACAGGGGATATTAATTAAATTTATTACTAAAAGAATCAGAACAGGAGAATGAGAAGTAAAACAAATCTTAAAAATACCTCCCCCCCACCCCTCCCACATTCCAAGTTCTACCTCCTCCTCCTGCTGCAGTGAAGGGAGGCAGGGAATGGGGGTTATGGTCAGTTGTTGTTTCTGCCACTACCAGGGAGAGGAGTCCTTAACCTGCTCCTCATGGGGTTCCTCCCATGGGAGACAGTCCTTCACGAACTTCTCCAGCATGAGTCTATCCCATGATAACAGTTCTTCACAGACTGCTGCCATGTGGGTCACTTTTCCACGGGGTGCAGTCCTTCAGCGTGGGTACACCAAAGGGCCACAAGTCCTACCAGGAAAACCTACTCCAGCATGGGCTTCTCTCTCCACGGGTCAGCAGGTCCCTGGCAGGTCTCTGCTCCATCATGGGTCTCCCATGGGGTCACAGCCTCCCCTAGGCATCCATGTGCTCCAGTGTGGGCTCTTCCAGAGGCTGCAGGTGTATCTCTGCTCCTCCATGGTCCTCCATGGGCTGCAGGAGCACAGCAGCCTCACCATGGTCTGCACCACGGGCTGCAGGGGAATCTCAGCTCTGATGCCTGGAGCACCTTCTCCCCCTCCTTCTCCACTGACCTTGGTGCCTGCATCATTGTTCACATGTTCTCACTCCGCTCTTTCTGCCTGTAATTTTATCTGCCCCATAACTTTTCCTTTTTCCTTCTTAAATATGTTATCTCAGAGACATTACTGTCATTCCTGGATTTACTCTTAAGATTGGCTCAGCCTTGGCCAGTGGCAGATCCATCCTGGAGCCGGCTGCAATTGGCTCTACTGGACATGAGGGAAACTTCTAGCAACTCCTCGCAGAAGCCACCCCTGTAGCCCCCGCCACTACCAAAACCTGGCAGTGCAAATCCAATACACCTACAAAAAGACCAGATTACCCAGATGAGTTCTGGAAACACACATGAAAGCAACATTGGTAAATAACAATCACACCATCAATCTATAGATAGATTACAAGGCTTCAGGTTTACCATACTTCATTCACCATTTTAAATTCTGCTGTGGGATAGAAGCGACTTGCTAATGGAAAATTTAGGTGACTATATAATGAGAAAATAACTATATAACTATATAATGGAAAATTTAGATGACTCTATCATGACTTCATGAGCCTGAAGGCTCTTTTATCATTGTCTAATACTGCATGTGTCATAGTGTATTCAAAACTGACTGATAGGTTCCTATTCTGATTAGGCAGGATAGAGAGAGTTTTCTGTAGATCAAATCCTGTTGGAGTTCCTCTCATACTCCATTTATCATACTGCTACCCTCTCAATTAATTAATTCACCAATGTCAGTTAAGAGTGCACTTGAAGCTTATAGCATGTTCTACCTGTAAAGCTGTGCTCTTTTGTTTATTATGCAATATAATCTGAGAAAATTAAAAAGCATTCAAACTGTATATTGATACATTCCATATCCCCAAAATGCAGCAATCAGTACGTTTTTCATTTGCAAATAAAAAAATAAATCTTAGATAAAATATGCATCAGAATGATTTTAAATGCTGCTAATTGAATTACTTCTCAGCAAAACCTTCAGGTTAACCACAGAAAATAGGTAGGAGGACAAAAAGAAACAGTTTTAATTTTATAATAAACAATTTTGATAGGCAAGCAGGCAAACAGATAAATAAGTGTAATTCATGAGTTTCAAAACGAAAAGGAAGGGATTCTTGGTATCTCAGACTAACCTTTCTGTAAACACTACTGCATTTGGTAGGACAAACCAGTTTTCAACATATTATAAATCTTTTCAACTTTACAGGTAATCTGGCACCAGGTTTATACACTGATCAGCCTTCATCATAGTATTTTATGACCAACAGTTTTTAACTTAACAGTTCTCTTAAATACTGGTTGGATTTGTCCAGAGCAGTGTATCAATAAGAAATAAATTAAACAGTGTTGTAAAAATAATGAGTGTAAACTGTCTAGAATTCTTTTGTCAAAATTGTTAATTAGTACAATATTCAATATTTGGATGAAGCAGCTGAAAGCATTCCTTTAAGAAAATTCAAATATGATATAAAATATTTAGACATTTAAAGACAAGTTACAATATCCTTCTTAAAGTTCAGCTAGGATTGCAATGAATATATATTTTTTTAATATATAAATAAAAATCTCCAGTGAGCTATTTAGTCATTTAGTCCTATGTCTATAACATTCACATGTACAACCTGAAAGGATTCTTCTAGTACTTTTTGGACTGGTGTTCCATTTTTGGGTCTTATGATAAAAAAAATAGTAGTCCAACAGTTAACTGCTGGATGTGTTAACACTGAGCAGAGGCACATGGTGACGAGAGTTCTGAATTCTGAGCCCTCAGAGGAGCCACAAAAAAGATGTCTTAGGTCCTCACACAGGTTTATTTCCTTTGCACAGCTCTCTGCTACTGCCGAGCTTGGCAGACAGCAGAAAGATGGGGGGGCTCCAAGATATCTCAGCTCTCTGACAGGTAGATATTGCCCAAAGGTACCTTATCTTGTTGCTCAATCTGTTTGACCAAGAAGCATAAACCTGAATAAATTTGCCAAGATGCAGCTTGACAAGACAGTGAAAACCTGTCCAAAGTCTTGTTTACATATTCCAAGTATATCCAGTAAATCTATTACTGCTTGAAAAATTTGCTGCGCTTATATGCCTTAGGTTACTGCAGTTAGGGTATTGCTTCGAAACTGGTTGTCTAGTTGCCTCACTGATGTACCTGGGGTACCTTTAGTTAAGTTAGCTTTTATCAGTGTTCATAGCACTGAAAGAATGGCTGGACTTCTATCACACTTTCTGCACTCAGGATTTCACTTTGGTTTGTGTGAAACATGCATCAGAGTGACTGCTAGGATCCCAGTTCCTGAACTAGGTACAAAGGTAGACCCATACCTTTTGCAACATTTATCATTGCTATTCATTATTATTATTATCACCACCATCATCATCTTCACTTAGAGGAAAATGTATTACACCGGACTCAGTAGCCCAAGAGAGGAGAAACTGCTGTCCCCAGTTCCAAAAAGCAGTGAGGATGTGTTCCTTCCTTCCTTCCATTCTAGGTACAAAAATATTTAAATAAGTCAAGAAGACTTAAATACTAATCATGGTTTTGATCCCTAATTACCTATCAAAAAGTTTAATATGATGATCATCAGGGTATGTAAAGAAGGTTTTTATGGCCAGCAAGAGATGCAGAAAGTCAAAATATGAGACTCTGCAGAGCAGCAAAAAAGATGAGGGGGTGATAGATTAAATATATAAATTAACTACTCTAAATAAAGGAGGCAATGTTGTTGCAATAAAACTTTCTTTTCAATATGCATTTACATTCGATTAGGGACATCAATAAAAAGGAAATGTAGTAAAAGGCCAACAGATGCCTTGAGGCAAATAAAAATCCCAAATGTCATCTTCACAGATGAGACAATAGTCCCAATATTATATACTTCCTATGGACAGACACAGCTCCTTTAAAGTGTGACTAACATGCTCAGTGTAAGCTCATGTCAGAGGATTTTGAGAAGAGGGAAAAGTTGTATTAATGTCTTGGGACATGGCTTGTCTTGCTCTGTGGTTTGCATTACATTTGTAACTTTTTGCAGTCCAGAAAATGTAGGTTTTTATACATATGCAAAATAAAACTTTCACCATTTTATAAGAAAAGTATTTTGAGGATTTTCTTTTTATTAATATTTCGCTGTTCATTTCTACTAAGTTGTAGTTATATGTGAAAATGGTTTTAACTTCTGAACAAACAAATTTTCTGTCAGTTATGATATTGTATGGTGAAAGCTATGTAGATTTGTGTCGTACTGTTAAAGAATATATTTACATAACTAGATGATGATATTGCCCTACACATTTAGAAAATTTATGAAAATAAGATGTGTGTATCCAACGTGATTAGGTTATTAAGAATAAGTAAGTCCAGGAAAAAAAATCTGCTACTAAAACTAAAGAAGGAATAAATAGGGTAATTCTATAGAATGCAAACAGCCCGTAATTCATAGAGGAGTACATTGTTTTTCAGTATGTCTAGAACTACAAAAAGAAGACACCAATATCTGTAAACTTAGGGGACTAAACATTAACCATAATTTACCTGTGTGTAATTTGTGCATACTTTGCTTTCTAGCAAACTAAATTATAATCAGGACAGTCAATCTCAATTACCATAAATCCTGATACTATATTCTGCTTTGAAAATTAGTGAATAAAATAACTAAATGAGGAGGCACTCTAAAGGAACTAAGTGGCACAATTGTACCAAGACCCCTAAAGTGTCATAATTCATATCCATACTTGGAAGTATTTGCAATGTGTGCAAAATATGTACCAAAATTAAAGCTGTTAGGGCTGTTTCTAACCAAGTATTCTTGCTCAAAGAGCTGTAAACAATCATGAAAATATGTAGCAGCAAATATGATGTGTTGTAAATGATTTTGTTTATAAATGCCTAGAAACAAAACAGGAACTGAATTTTCAACGAGACAGAAGTAAAAAATCATATAAAATACATAGGTTAAACATCTGAGGAGTAAATATTCACAGTAATCAGTAAATGCATATAGTTCAAAATACCTCTTGCTTTACAAGTCATTAGCAGTAAATATTATGTAAATGAAAAAGAATAGGAAGAACTATAAGCCACAAGCCCAGGCAAAGGCCTTCAAAATGCTTAGAGTCTGAGTAAATTATAAATATAAATTAGCAAATCATGAACTAAAATTGCTCAATTACATTTCTAGAAACAAACAAACAAACAAACAAACAAAAACATTTTACTGGATAAAATTGAATGTATAATCAATAAACTTTAAAAAGAAGTGCCTACCATGGTTGGTCAGAAGGCTATGAACAGTATATTACCTGATGAAC
The DNA here is from genome assembly GCF_003945725.1 of Corapipo altera. Taxonomy (NCBI): domain Eukaryota; kingdom Metazoa; phylum Chordata; class Aves; order Passeriformes; family Pipridae; genus Corapipo; species Corapipo altera. Next base: position 10,422,286 of record NW_020884876.1, read on the forward strand.
TATATATGGTTTTTGGACGCATCCTTTTCTCTTATGATGAAAAAGAATTTTTGCTGATTGTGTTTGAGAGCCAGGAAGGGCTTGGCCCGAATCTCCACAATTTGCACACGACATTTTCTTAGATTTAGGGTCTACCTTCCACAAAGTAAAGATTTTTAGAATTTCTTTTTTTTCCTCTTTTCATTCACTAATGAAAGAAAACATATACCATTCATTAATGTGTTCAGACATTACAGGTATTGGAGCCACATCTTTAAATTTTACTTTTTTTTTTTTTTTTGTAAGCAAGGACACTGAACAAGTGCTGCAAAGGTATTTGTCATCCATTGAAGCAGAAATTCTGAAGTCTCTTAAGCAGGCAGAAAAATGGTAGGAGGTGCAGAAGGTGATATAGGCCTGTCACTCATCTGAAGTATTTGCATTCCCAGGGTGATTTCCAAAACAGCAAAGCACAGCAATTGTATGGCTAATAACACCTTTGGACAGTAAAGAAGAACAGATGAAGTAGTATTACAATATTTAGGAATTGCATTTACAAATGTATTTACATCTTTTCAGCAAAGCTGCTATAAAGCCTTTGAATAAATATAACAGGCTAGAGAGACTAATCTAAAAGTACTCAAGGACAACTGGATCTGCAAACCAAATGCCAAATAAAAATATCAGCCCTGAAACTGGGTACTAAGATACAAGATACAAACATAGTTACTTAGATATAATGTACACAGCCTCGAAAGTTTTCCACTGAGACATATCTGTGCCATAGCTAGGAAAGGGCTGTTGTAGATACAGGGCTTTTGAGAGGCAGAAGCTGTCTCTTTCCTAGTAAGATGGAGTAATAAAATATTAATGTAATATATTTCCTACCTGAGGAGTTTTAAAAAGCTTTGTGGAGGTTTAGCAATACCAAGACATTGACTTCTTATTTTCCAACTCTTAGTATACTCTCTGATGTTCCCCCACAAAAATGACAAGAAATTTTGAAGAAAAAGATCTCTCATCTCCATTTCCCCCTTCCCAAACATAGCTCACAGGACACACTTTACTCAGCAAAGGTTCACTAAAGATACATGGCAATTCCAATATGTTACCGAGTACACAATTCTATCATATATATTTCAGATATATACATTTAGAGTCTGATCTTCTCGATACTTCTGGGAATGTGGACATTTCATTCCTATGTATTTCTACACTTATTTATGTAATTTTAGTGCTACTGGAAAGGCTGGATTGACAGCCCCAGAGAAGAAAACCCAACATAGGAAAGGGATAGGGTCAACAGATTTCTCTGCACTAGCTCAGCAGAATGTTTCAGTGTTAGCTTAGAAAAGGAGGTCAATCCCATTGTCCATTTCATTTTTAGCCTTTCTGATGAACCTGCCAGGTTTGTCAATTAGTGCTAATTGCACTCAATATGATCTATGATCTGCTTTCTAACATAAGCAGGGCTGCTACACAAATCTGCTTCATGTAGGTAAAAAAACCCCCAAATGTTCCATAGCATTTTAAAATAATTTCTAACCTTGGTATTATTTGCATTGACAATCAGAAAGAAGAGCTTTGAAATACACTCCTATATAGTGTGCGTATATATATATATATATATATTTGTAACATTTGCACAGAGTACTTTGGTGAATTCTGAACAAAATCTTTATTTACCCATATCACATTGCTCATTTCAATATAAATGAAACATATCTGTAATCTGTAACACAGTTAAAAATTTACAGTACACTATACTGAAAAGAATCGATATTGCACACCATATGCACAATATAGGAGATGAGAGGGCATGTGGGTATGTACTATAAGACTATGACAAATATTGGCATGAAGTGAAAGACAAGAAACAATAAATAGCAACCTATCAGTCTGAAACATAGTTTGTGTCTTACTATTAAATCCTAATCACATATTACATACAGTTTGCTAGTGTCAAGAGACATGAAATTTCACAAAACTTAATAGCAACAGAGTATGGAGGTGATGTCTTTTTATGAGGAAGGAAGAGATTATGCCTAGAGATTTTTTTGTAAAATTAATTCCCTGGTATAACACCCAGAGCAGTTTTGAACAGAAGAATGATAAAACTGACTTTATGACTTTTGTGGATTGTATTAAAAAAAATTAAAATACAATCCACATTAAATTAGATTCAGACTTGCCTGTGGGGATGTTTGAGGGGCCCAAGGTAAGACTCTCACACATATAAGGTGGGTGTCTTTGTCAGGTATGTTTTTTTAGGGATTGTCAAGGATGTGAAATGGTCTTAATTTATATTACATTTGCTCTTTGTCTGAGGTAGCCGTAGAAATACAGTCACTGTGCATCATCTGACTATTGTATTTGTATTATACTGCCTTTCTGAAAATAGAAGAGAAGATAAAGGTACAATATTTTTGATGTGCACATAATGAACGGTGTCAGAGAAGAAGAAAGAGTTTTTAAGCATATTGAGATCCAGCAGTAAATTTAAGTACTGTGCATAAAAGTTTTAATTATAATTCTAAAATAGGTTTTCTGGTAATACTTCCTATATGTCAATTTCATTACAAGCATAATGATTCTTATATGTCAAAAACAAAGGAAAATCCAAAATGAGAAAAGTCAGACAAGTGTCATTACTGATACAAGACTATTTCAGCTGTGGTAAAACTGCCCATGAAAGACAGAATTGGCATCTGCTCTTCAGTACTATATAATAACTTCAGAAAATCTTAAAAATAATTCTGAAATTGCAGAATGAATTCTTAGTTAAACCATATAGCTAACTGGAACTAATTAGGAAAAAATTAAAAGTAGCTTATTGGACTCTATTGGATGCACGTGCCACAGATAAAGTAAAAAATCTTGGTACTTGATTTACACTCCTGGTCATCAAAAGGATTTTACAATTTAAAAAGTATTTCAGCTTCTTATACTCTGTTTACAAGGTATGCACTGTAGATAATGTGGTGGTGTTACAGTATAGCAATGTCTATTATTATACAGAAGTATCTGGACCACCCATATAAGAACTTCAGGTAGCAAAATGTGTTACCAAAAGTTTTGTGTACCTTTTTCCATCTCAGAAGTCATTCCTTTCTCATATGAGGTCTTTATAATTCTTTTACCTTCTGTGGGCTGTATTACAATTTGTCTTTCACTGTGAAGCAAGGAATATCACTGATATGGTTCAGAGTGAAAAGAAACATAGATACAACTCTGTGGATGTTGACAGTTTGTTAAAAACTTTAAGAAAGGTTCAACAGCTTTTCACTGTGAACAATTTTGAATTATTGTTGAAGGTTTGGGCAAAATATGAGGACCATATCCCAAAGTTTTGATTAAACTGATTTTCCAGGAGTGAAAAGAATCTCTAAAAAATAAATGCTATGAAAAGAAGTTCTGCAAACAATTCCATTTTTTCTTTAATATTTTTCACCATGGATAACTCAGATGTAGTTTTGAGGTTTCAAACACCTATGTTTGACTTGGTCTTGGACTTCAGCCCTTTTTAAGTGGTTTCTCAAGTATTTGTTTAAATAATTAATAATTCCAGGCTGCCAGTATATAAAACAATATATATTTTCTGACGTATTAAGCAGTTATGTCTATACAATCTTGGTCATAAGCAGGATTCAGCTTGGAAGAAAATTCCTTTTAAATTCTGACCATGCATTTCCTTTTAAAAGAGTAACAACTCCAACTTGTTTCAATGACTTATAAGAAGAATGTGCTTCTAGGTGAATATTGTATTTTACAAGTACATATATGTTAGTCATGCAATCTTTCATTCTCAAATGAGCAAAGGCTTTAAGAAGGTCATGAAATGACTGCTGTGATGGTCACTATCACACCAAAAAACCTGGCATTATGAGTATTCCATTACGTTGGTGTTATGAGCAGTTGAAATCTCTATAGATAGAGTGCTATTAATCACTCTGAGTTGTGTTCCCAGCAATTTATTGGTCGGAATGTCAAAAGAAATAAGTTTGTGTCACCATAGGAAAATATGATCAAATGTCTTACTGCTGAAGTCAGCAAAACATGAATTGCTGAAGAAGATGAAAGACTTCTAAAAGAAAGTAATATATTTAATAATGCAAAATGACGAAAGAAAAAAACATTTTCAAATTACGGAAATAAGTGCTAATTCTTTGAAAGGTTGCCCATATACACTTTTATTTACAGTTGTGTTAGCACTGCAAGAGTATGAGCATATGAACATGAGAATATGAATTTTCTGAATTTATTGGAGCTGCTTAAGAGTGTGCAACTTCATCACTCCTCATCTCTTGAAACATTGGTTATACTGGCTGGTAAATGCCACAAGTAATTCAGCTACTCTTACCTACCTTCAGTGCAGCCTTCTACTATCTCTGCTTTTCATTTATATCATGTTGATACATAGCAGTTGTTTGTTCTTGACTGAAACTCAATTATTTTTCTCTCCATGAAGCAAGCATTTTCTAATGCCCCTGGTATTTAAAGTCTTCCCTTCATCCTGGAGGCAAAACACCACCAATTGGTAGATCTTTCACTTTAGGATCACTGTAGTTTCAAACTTGCTGGTTCTTTGTCCCTGAGTATGTGATGGAAACACATTTGGATCTAGGCCATGAAGATGATTAAAAGAACTGAGCTTTTGAATGTGTTTGATGATTCATATGTCACCCTCTACTTTTATTATTGTAGAGCAAACCTTAATAGGCCTGAGTTTATGAGACTGACTCTAAGAAGAATAGTAACATTTCTGTTGTCCCAGCCTCCCACACCTTCACCCTCTGAGTTTTAAGAGGCCCTGTCTTCACAAAAAATCAAAACTCAAATAGACAATATATTTCAAGGATTAGTATCCTCCAGTTATATTACCATAAGAGTTTGGTAATGTCAGTTTTGGTGACATACAGGTATTATTATTGGGAAAAACATTAATCAAAAACATGTTTACCTGTGTCCCTTTTGAGCCTTTTTTTTTAAATAGTCCCTTTACAGTATAGAAGATATTTTTAATCTTTTACAAAGTTCCTGAAACTTTAATCTCTTTCATAAAATAACTGAGTGGGCAGTCTTTACATTAAGCGAATGAAAAATTTTGTCCGTTCGGATGATTACTGATTTTACCACATCACTAGCAGACATGGATCTCACTATGTGCAACTTTCTCTGGCAATATATTAAAGTATAGCAAATTAAACAAGAGTAAACCATTTACCTGGGGTTGTTGCTCTCCTTGGTTCTATTCATTGTTCCTGTATTTGTTTTATATTCCACTGAGTTCTCAAATCCTGAGTTCTCTGTAACACACTGGTAGTCTGTGACAAACTCTGCAGTTACATATAATTCAAAAGATAAAATAGTAAAGGGGAAAATTGGATAGAGTCACTCTTCTGTGCTTGAATTCTGTAAGATTTACTGATTGAACTGTTTTCTCAGCCATGCCTCAGTCAGGAGGGTATATTACATCTACACTTGCTTCAGCAGTTGCTCCTTAATGTGTCACTAGCGTGCCATTCATAAACAGAAAATCTCATGAACTTCATAGGGCAAAATCTGGTTGCAGTTCAGAGGAAAGAAAACATGCCTTTTGTACTAGCCCCAAGGATGCACAAACATTTGACTTCCCAGTACTAATAAGAAACAAGATCAAGTCCTATGTTAACGAAAACTGGATTAAAAATATGCAATTCTTGGGGGTGATCAGAGTTACATCCACTCATTTGAAATCAGAAACCTCTTTCAAATTTTTTCCTTCCCCACTGAACATCTAATTTTGAATATTATATGTTTTGATAGAAACAAGGTTTTCATAAGTCATAGATTTTAAAGGTAGATATGGCTATTTAAATTACCTAGACTAATTTCCTGTTAACCAAAATCTTAAAATCTGCATTTTCTGTATTGAGCTGGTAGTTTGTCTTTGCTTTATGCTGTCTTCATAGCCTAATCACCTAAACATCAACCTTCTCAAGATGGTTCTAATTTGTAGATTATCACATTCACCTTTTTTTCTCATTAGTTAAATTCTTAAATGTTGATATTTTTCTATAAAACAATTTTTTTAATTACTTTTTTTAAGTCACGAATACCATTGAATCAGTAATTATTTTTTAATTGTTCACTCCATTTTTTACTCAGGCAGAGAAGAAGCTCTTTAATGGACTGTATTTCCAGTATTATTCAGGAGTCAGTCAAGAATGGAAGAATTTTTCCAAAATATCTGTGCATATTGTGTCAGAGAGTGTTGCACCAAGTCATGTGAAAGCAACCATCTCTCTGGGGCCAGCAGAACCACCTACTTAGGACCTGATCCAAGATTCATAGAAGGCAATGAGATTTTTCTACCAGTCTCTGTGGGTTTGTGATCTTATAAAAAGTGAAAATCTCGTGCCCTGCATGAGAAGATCAATAAATGGACTAAATGAGGTACATCCACTTTAACACTGAATATGAAATATCCCATGTTTTCTACTTGGATAGTGAATTAGAGATGTACACATATTTTATAACATAAACAACTGTCCTTTTTTCTCTATATCCTCTGCCTCCTTTGACAAAAAAATGTCTTTCAGGAAACAAAAAGTAAAGGTGCCTGTTCCAGAAGCATGTGTATAAATAGTTTTTCAAAGAGGCATCACCAAATGAAACATTGCAATTATCAACATTTGTCTTCTTAGCCAACCTACATCAAAGTTAATGACAAAAATCAAAACACAATACACCAATGCAGATCCATTAAAATGGAAAAAAATGTTCCCCTCATTTCATACACTATGAAAAACAAAGTATGTTTGTAATTATGATTTATTTTGAGCATGGTAGTTGAGTCCCCAGGGTTTATTTTGCTGAGGATTTCTTGCCAGTAATGTGAAAAACAGAAACTCTTGCATCTGGCAAGGTTAAGAAGGGAATACTTGCTCTTCATTAGGATCCCAAATGACTTCAACATCTCTACTGAAATTTGTGACTGAAATTTGCACAGAACAAGTAGGTCCCTGAAAAATCATTGTTTTGGGCTTTCAAAATATCCCATTTTATTTTTCTGTGTTATTAAAAGGACTAACTGGACAAGATAAAACAGTTATTGAATCGCTATTCTGGGTTGACTTTAAAGAAAAGTTATAGAGTTTGTTAAAACAGTGTTTAGATTTATCTCTGTCCTTTTCATGGCACTGTTTACTGATCATTCATTTGGTTTCCATTCTGTCAATTGTCTTAAACTGAGGTACTCATGAAACTGAGCATCAAAATGTACTCCAGCGGGTTCAGACATAAGGGCTCGTGCATTTGTTTCACATTTGGTTCCTATGAATTTTCATGGGGAATGCTAGTTATTACCACTTGGTGATGGGAAAATTAACGTTTCCAACACTATATATCATCGGTGAGACACTGTAACAGTGCAGTTTACAAAATGCTTCTCACACATATGACTGTAGTGTTATCTGCTTCTCTGGAATATGTAGGTTACTCCCCATTATCTCAAATGTATTATGCCTTATCTACAACTGTGGAAAATGTGATCTATGTTTTTGCAGAAGAGAATGCAACATCATAATTAAAGGGGGGGGGTTATGTATCAAAATTACATTAATTAATTTAATTTTGACTAAGTCCATCAACTGAGCAATTTGCTAAAGTAAAACACGATTGCAAAAAATACAGTACATAGCCTGACAATAAGTCTACCTTGGAAGGGTAGAGGTTACTTAGGTTCTGCTGCTCCCCACACACACAGTGTAGGCACCAAGAAATCTGGACATCAAATAATAATATTACCTCTGTTTCCTGAAAGCATGTTTCGAGTAACACAGACCACACTTGCAGTGTGGCCAGAAATTTCCTTTAGCCAGCACCTGAGCTGAGAGCACACTGTATAACATATTAATCTCATTCCCCAAGATAGGGCCCCTTTTGCTGTCAAGTATATTTCTAAAGCTACAAAGCCCAACCACTGTTTCTTAATATTCAACTATGTAGTGGCTGAGGTCAGATAAGGCATACAACAAAAAAGGAACAAATCATCATTCCTTCCCATTGCTGTAAACACGCACAAGACATGCATAAACTCAGCTTATAAAAAAATATATTTGGCATGAGGGGATGAAAATTATTCAAAACCTGAAAATTTAAGTGGCAGTGATGACTACTCAATCTGATTAGAGATTTTGAAAACATACTTATATTTTTAAATATAATTTAAGCACAATTGGGAGGGAAAAAAATGGTCAGAGGTATAAATATGAGCACTTAGCTGATACTTTTTTTTTGAATACTGCAGTGTCTATCAGTGAAATAAAGTTCATCAAATCTACTTGATTGAAAATGACATTATTCAAAAGAAAATACCTACTTAAGAAACAGTCTTTTTTTTTGCTAAAAGAAAAGTCAAATATTTACTGAAAATCAACTCCAGATAAAGTGTTCTTGGAGTTGGAGACAAAAATTATTATCAAAATCAAGACAGGGTGGTTTTTTTATTGTTTCTAGGAAGATAGAATAATGTTGTCTATTTAGAAACTGTGGAAAGAGTTAAAACAAACTGAACACTTACTAAATTTCAAAAAGCAATGTATTGGTAAGGGATTTAGATCACCCTGATATTTAACAAATTATTATTACAAAAAAGGGCATTCATTTTACCATATCTATCATGAAGTAAACAAAATAGCAACTGAGAAGCATACTTAATCACATCATAAATAAAGATGTCATTATTTCAATGAAAGGTTATTATTGAAACATAAGTATTTTTTAACTCATGTTTTCCCAGATTTTTTTTTTTTTTGTGAGACTAAGCTTCATCTGATAAAAATGGGCATAGCTTCATTGAAAATGAGCTATGGTAGTGATGAATCACCTCAACTGAAGTTCCACAGGTCAATAAAGTAAGATTATCATTTCCCCTTTAAATGTACCATGACGTTGTTGCAGGTTTGAGGGTTTGTGTTTGATTTTTGTTGGTTTTGTTTCCTTGTTTCTTTGGTTGTTTTTTTTGGTTTTTTTTTGGGGGGGGGTTGGTTGGTTTTTGGTTTGGTTTGGTTTTTTGTTTTCTAAACTCCTCTATCAATTCTTTTCCTTCTTATTTCTTAACATATGGCCTCAAGTTAGGGTATTTCTTTGTAATTTAGTTGAAAATTCTTCACCTGCTTACAATTCATTTCGAGGTGTCACTAATTCCCTAGGGGTTTTGACTCTAATTGCAGGGACTCATTTATCATGTACATTTACATCTATTCTACATTAAAAATATTTTTTATTCCTGATACATATGTGAATAACACCTTTATATAAATTTCAAACTAAAATCTCTAATTAAAAGCCATAATAATACAAAAGTACTGTTTTACAGGATGTAGACCTGCAGTATTTTCTCTACAGTGTTTATACTAAATTAGAGACATTCAGTTCTCTGCCTTTCTTAAATACCAAATAAGTAAATAGCTCTTTTTTTACTTCACAAGAGAATGAAACAACTGACACAATGATTAAATGTTTTTTCCCTTACTCAATACTACATAACAGCTAATTAATATTTTAGCACATAAGTTAAACAAAGGTTTTTGCTTCTATGAGGGTTTCCCACCAATGAGGATATGATTCAAAACCGCTTGTCCTCGTCAGGTTCATTTTCTGTAGCATGGAGTGGTTACTTTTTATTCTGACTTCACTCAGATTGATTCCTTCTCCCCTATCTTGAAAACAAGGATGTAGAGCAAAGATGCTGCCTCTGCAGTCCCTCAATCTAGTCTGTGATTAAAAAGATCTCCCTTTCTCTTTATCTCCACCATCAAAGTTATACATAATATTTTGAGACTTTTTACTTCCAAAGAATTGTCTTTATTTTCTGTGTTTACTTAAACTGAAAAGACTGCATTTGGAATAGAATATTGTATCTTTCCCAGGAAAATACACCTAAGAAAAAAATAGTCAATATTCATCTGCCAGCGTTTCTATTGCAATTTCAGTACAAGAGGCATTGTCCCATCATAAAACCCAGTCTTTTACCTAAGTCAATATTCTGATTTTCCTCTGGTAAGACTTTCCTTCTTTCTAAACAATTTCCCCACTACTGGGGAAACAAAAATTTCTCCTCTCATCTGAAACAATTGTGCATGTACATCTGTTTCTAGAGGTACAAAGATAAAAGAAAGTGAAACAGAGAGAAATTTACGTAAACACTGAAATGTGAAAGAGGGGAGATGAGCTGTCTTAATACTAAGTAATGTTACCTGTATATTTTATCCCTTCTTTTACACTGTCTCTGAAACACAGTACTTGACATGTGAGTTTAAAAAAAAAAAAAAAACTTGGGAAGATTTAGGAATAAACAGACCAAACATATCAAAAACTCTTCAAATATATCAAATGAATCCCACAAGCAAGACTCTGGATCTTTTAGACCACCAGAGTGCAAACAAAGAGGATCAAAAGTCTGTAGGGAAAGTAAATGATTTATTGGTATGGATCTGTACCAGAGAGGACAGTACTGTCCTCAGATTAGTCTTCACAAATAATGAGAGTAAAACCACTACAGAGATAAAGGGATCAAAAAGAGTTGATGGAACAACTTCAGAAAGACAATTGAAATCAATCAAAAGGACCAGATTGCATTCATCTGAGAGCTCAGTGGAAGCTAGAGTCTGGAATAGCCATCCTAGTAATATACACATAGCTTAAACTCATTCTGAGAAAGAACTAAAATAAAAACTGGCTTAATACTCTGAGCTTGATCAAGAAAGATTCTCAGGATGAATAGGAATTCCAGAAAAAAACCTGCAGTCCTTTACAGGCCTAAAAGCTTTAAAAGCTTTGTATTATTCCTTGAGAGTCACACTACAGATTGCTAAATTTTATAAATTAGCTATAGAACTGAAAGAAAAAACATGAAAAGCAATATTTCCCTTCCATTAGAATAAATTTTTAATTCTTTCCTGTCTGTTTTTTTCAATCAGGAAAATATGAAGGAAAAACATATCAACATAATGAAAAAGTATACTGTATCACATAATTATTCTGATGAGTCATTTGACAATATAAATTCACAGGAAGGTTGTATTTTATGTAAAAACAGAAACCACACTTTATTATAGAGGTATATCATACACTGTTATTTAAAATTAGAGGTTGATCTCTAAAAGGGACTAACCAACCTACAAGGTCTTGTAGTTTCTATGTGGAAGCTTTTGCCCAGAAATATTTCCTTAAGGTAATAATACAAACTTCACAGAGTACTTAAATGCCCTACTACAAGAAAAAAAAAAAGTAACCTAAGTTTCTGATAGTCTGTAGTGTTGTGGTGCAAGAAAAATATGTGCTAAGGAATTATGGTAGCTAGAAAGGTAAGGAATTGAATGTTTTTTCGTTTCTATTTTTGTTTTTTTTTTTTTTTTTTTTTTTTTTTTTTTTCAACTTATTTATGCAACTGCTTCCAAGATCTATCTGTTCTGTTGTAGAACTCTAGTTGACCATGCCACTTTGTCACAGGGCTATTGTAGATATTTTGTTACTAATGGTAAGGGAATAAAATGAAAATTATTTTATTTTAAAAAATCTTTTACAATATTGAATATAACCACATAATAAAATTTACCTCATGTTTTGAAATTTTCTGAGACAACTTCAAAACTGATTAGTCTCAGACATAAAAATATGTAATAACTGAGACACAAAAATATTGAAATATAGTCTGGTTTATTCCACTGAGATACTGGAATATTAGAATATACTGGTATATCTGCAAGTTTTCATCTTTCAAAGCAAATATTCCAGTCGACTACAGAGGAACTCAGTAGGATATCTTAGAGAGCTTTGTGCATGGACATGATAATTAAACACTATTTATTCATTGAAGTTTCATTTATACACACCACTAACTTCAAGGTGAAATTTTCTTACTTCTGGCTGGACAATATTATTTCAGTGATAGAATTTGAATTTCCATTAATTATAGCAAGGTCTGTCAGCTGACATTTTCACTCTGGGTGTTACGGTGCTCTGTGAAATCTAAATACAACTCAGATTATTCTGCGAAGCTCAGCAGATACCCTGGCAGCCAGCCACACTGAGCTCCATGCTGTGGCAGCTGCCATGTTAGCAGCACCAGCTGACTAGGGACGTCTACCTGAGCTGTTGTCAAACCCTTCGCTGTCATTGTCATTTAAACACCCTCCAAGAGGATACCTCAGGAGAAAAAGAAGAGTTGAAAGCTCCATCAGAGATTGGGTCTTCACCATTGTGGAAGAAAACTCATACAAGTTCAAACAGGATTTCACTGCATGGCTGAAAAAAAGGGGCACTAGGAAGAGAGCGGGTTTTGACAATGCACAGCTTTGATTTCTCCTCAAATTTGAGTGTAGAATGCTAACAATGCAAATGCAATGCAAACATTGCAGCTATGAAAAAGTAAAAAAATAGAAAATAGAAATACAATAGAAAAACTTGAATACAAACCACTTAGTGTAATTTTCAAAAGTGACCTGACAAATACTTTGTAAGCAGTAAATTGGGATTTTTTTTTGGTTAAAAAATATATGATTTCCAAATTGAGACTGGATTTTCAAACACTGATATCTAATATATTAAAGAAAAAATATTGAAAAATCAAGTCCATCCTGAAATACATGTATTGATTTTTTAAAAAAAATACCCCTTCCACAAGTCTAAACAGAAAAAAAAAAAAAAAAACAACAAACACCAAAAACCGTAATAAACCTAAGAATTCTGTTTGGAGTCAGAAAAAAAAACTAAACTGAGGCTGCCAGAGCTATTGCTGAAATTGAGACCCTGCAGACGGTAATTAAGCGCAGGTGACACTGTACTCACTAATAGTGCTAATGATTATATGAGGAAAATTCAGTATGAAATCAGATATAAAAAACCAGGATGATGACTCTTTATGTATTCTGGCATGAGTAGTTAAGAAAAAAAGATATGTGAAGGTCTTTTAGAGACTGTAAAAAAAACCCCTAAGGTAAGATTCACTTATGTGTTATGTTGCCCTGAAAGAAGAGTCATATAAGAAAAGATTTTAGGAGTTGTCACATATGCAAAAATATAGGCCACATCAAGAAAGGACTCCTGCTGATATCACAGTAAAAAGTACTATTTGAAAGTGAAGTTTAGTTTATACCTTTTTCTTCAAAGTTACATCCTATTCTAGCCCTTTCGTCTTACTTTCTGCAGTCATTTTTTACGGGAACAGATAAGATCTAAATTGGTGATTCATATATCTTATTTTTACTAGACATTATAATTTACAGAGTAATATATAACAGTAGGTCCTCCTTAAAGGAATGAGCTTAAGTCATTTACAGTTAAGTATAGTTTAGACATGGAGCAGCTAGTTCCCATCATCTCTGTTCAACAGCTTGGAAAGAAACAGTGTAAAATAACACTGTCCCTGCAAGAAAGAGTTAGACAGCCTTTGTCTGATATACCTCTATTGCTGTTGCATTCCAGAAGAGCATGAGCTGAACATGATTTTGTACCTGAAGCATTTTATTAAATGGAAAAATGGAAAAAGAGGATTCTGGCAATATTAGAAACTGATGTCAGAATCATTTGATCTTCCTAACATATCAAGTCATATATTAGGTAGGCAAAGGTTACTCTGTGGGAGCTCCTACCACTATAAGAAAACAATTTTGAAGTCATCAGATGAAAAATGATGGCCATGAACAGCATTCATGTCACAAGTTCTTCTATGAATTTATCACCTTATATCGACATTGTAGAGCAATGAGTGAGAAGGATGATTCTGTTTAACAAGGTCATGCAATAAGCAAACATTGAAGCTGAGGAGCCCAGGGACAGAGACAAGTAGGACAAGTGTATTCTTACAGAGATATTATAATGATAGTGCCACTACATCAGGAGACCTCTGTAGGTCTAAGGAAAAATTCTTTAAAAAGTAGCTGCCCATCAGTTGTAGGCTGAGCTGTTGGACTGCTTATAAACTCAATAATTTGTGTGGTATGTCAATGTTGGCTTAAGTGTTATATTATGGATTGGCAGGGAAAATGTGATATTAAAGGCCTTGACATTGGTCTAAGTTGCTCTGACATGTAAGATCAGTTGCCTGAACCTCATGTTTAGTCTAGCATCACTTACAGTGCCCTGATTTACTGTGTGTGCAACTGATACAATGAAGGACTTATATGGGACTCATGCCATTGTGGAATAGCAGCTGAAGCCCAGATGTAATGCCCTAGGGTATCACTGATGGTTTTGGATGTCCTTACATAGTCAACCTAATGTTACATAGTCAACTTCTAAGTCTTAAAGAGGAACTTCTGTTTCAGGGATATTTACAAGCTCCCAAAGCACTGGACATTTTACTAAATATAAAGTTGATGACATTCTCAGCCACATGCAGTACCTTTTTCCAAGAGAAACTGAAAAGCCTGTGAGCTGTTATAGGGTATTGCTGTATGAGGCTCATGAGCATCTATGTGTTTTATCAAAGAGGGATGCAGCAGTGCTCAGAATGAATTCTTTTTCTGTTATATACTTCAGTAAAACCATTCAGAATTATGATTATGAGCCAACTATATTGGTAAGTTATATGATGATACTTATTTTCTGAAAGAAAAATCATTGCCACTCCAGGTCTCTGGAGAAAAAAAAGAGAGGGATTAGGGACGTTAAATATAATAGTTGGCATTTTTCCTGTTTCTTTTTTTTTTTTTTTTCCAAACTTTTGGTTAAATTAAGTTACATCACTAAAATTCTAGGTCTACTTATTTGCAGTATAACGTGTATATATGACATGTACGGTTAACCAACAGTGTCATGATATACAGTATTTAAACATATTAAAAAGCGATATTCTGTTTGCGATCTGCTCTAAAATGAAGGGTAAATTTCCTACAGAAAGGAAAAACAAAAACAACAAAGCTCTATTCTTTTTCAACCCAATAATTGCAGACTAATTGCCAAATTATGTGGAAAATTTGAATAAAGATTTTATACATTTCACCACTAAGAGGGCATAACTTTTTTTTCCATAAGTATCCTTATGATCAACCTAAAATGGAATATATGTTCAGTGGCTAAGTTGTCCCTGGGACCTGATTATTTTGCCATCTTCTCTGCAGGTATAAAGAGCTAGCTGTAAATACAGTAATTTGGTCCCTGTACAATTCTTTCCTTTTCCAGTTTTATCCACTGTATAATGAAGGTCTCACAGCTCAAATATTGGCTATTTTCTTTTATCTACAGCAGTATGTATTTTATTAGTTTCATTTTTTGATAACAGATTTATACCTTACATGTAACTCCAGATGGGTTCCCAGAGAGTAAAAGTGACTGGCCTCATGTTTCTCTTCAGCAACAGGACTGGCTGCAATTGTTAGGAGAGCTGTCAATCTCTTCCTAATGCATTCAAGTCCTTTGGAGGAAAGCACAGGCCAAAGGGGAAAACCCAGAAAGGAATACTTCTGAAGCAGATTATAAAGGAGGCTGAGTTCTAGTCAAAGGTGCAGTTCCAACAGTCTGATTAACATTCTCCTGTAAAATAAGGACCAGAAAGTAAGCCATTAATTTTATGGCTATTTTTTCCCACTCCTTGGTTTTTCATGAGTTGGACTTCCTTCCAGGCTAATTAACCACTAAACATTTTACAAGCAATCCAAGTGCGGAAGCTGTAAAAGATGAATTGCACTTATGAAGTAATTGACAAAGGGTATATTGGGCCTTTTAAGCGATGATATTGTGCATCTTAATACAGGAAGAAAGGATCCTTTGTACTGCAGTTTGATAGGTCATTAGTTAATTCTCAGAACTCTGCACTAGATAATAATGGCTCAAGGCTAGAATGAACCTGCCTGGATTAGGGTAGGAAACCCTACCTCAAAACATCGCCAGAGAAAACACTTAATGTTTGTGTCTTGGTATTATCAAAATACCCCCTGTGTTATCTTAGATTAATTCCCTGGCTATTTTCTTTTCTTTTGGCAGCAAAGTCAGAGCTGACAAACCCAGGCAGTTCTCAAGGAAATTCAATTACTGAAATGTCTGACAGCTTGCTTTGCTGCTTCTAACTAAAGTTTTGAAAGTTACATGCTGCATGTATAATATGGTTTTCACTACAAAGGAATAGATTTGCATTTTCTAGGGTAAAATCATTTTCAAGCTGTAGGAGTCTAATGATAAAAGATAAAAAATGAAATGCTGAAGTTCGTATTTTGCAAAGAAATTAAGTAAGTTGAGTGGCTGCCACATGAAACTGGGAAAATACTGTGTTTTCTAAAAGCAGAGTTTGCTTGCCTTCCTGTGTAAATGAGGGAATGCCAGTCAATCTGAATAGTACCTGCATATATAATGTTCTAATTAGTCCATATGATGCAAGATGCAAATGTTCATAAACTTTTCAGAAAACAGGAGAATTTTATTTGTTCCAATCTCAGCATCAATAATTTGAGTTCTGGGTCCTATGAAGTGGTACCTCTGTGTTTGTCATTTAATTATTTTTAGAGATGAAAAACATCTTGGTCGCTGCACTCTCTAAAAGCAGGTCAGACCACGTTTCCTCTGTGTTAAACTCACCCTTTTCATTTTTCTCCAGAAATCTGCAAACAGACAAAAGACACAGGTATAAGCAACGAATACTTTCTCACAGAGTTAGGCTGTTAGCCAGCTCCAGCTATCATGTAGGAGGCACAAAGGCAGAACCAGATTCTGAAATAAGAGCTTGGGCTGTCTCGAAGTCATCAAATCAAAAGTTATGATCCAACAACTTCAGGAACAACATTAAATTCCTAATTCTCATGAAAGACTTCTTAGCATTTACAATTTAGAATCTGAAGAAGTGCCTTAGTTTGGCACAAATCCCTTGAAAATCACTATACTGTTGTCTACCTACAAGCTAGGTACCTCCTAAGTGCTAACCTGCGGGTTAGAGTATGATCCTTGTAAGCAGTAATTTCAATCTCTTCACTGTCCAAGCTGTAGCTTAAACTACTCTTGAGGAAGAAGATTGGTGCAGTGGGAGGTGGAACCATCCATTGTGCCAAAAGTAAATATATTTCAAAAAAGGAAAAAGAAGTTATGGGGTCTCACTTATTTTTTTCCTTCAAGGTTATTTATTCAATTCATACTTTTAAAAACAAAATGGGTTTCTTCCCACACAATGTAGAATCCCAAGGAGTAGCTGTAGTTGTAGCTATAACCACAGTTGCAGTAGTACCTATTACCCATTCTGCTGCACTGAATCTTGCATTACGGTTGCATAACGGCTCAGATTCTACGAGAGGGGAAAAAAAATCCTTCCCTAATAGTATGGCCAACATAATGCTTAGAGCACCAACATATAGCTCTTTTTGACTGGAATTAGTAGCTACAATTTGTCACTGAAAAAATATACTAATCTTGACCATGCCAGTTTAAAAATTTAGCCTTTGCTTCACTACTGTATCACTCCTGCTTTACATCAGAGAAATTCTATTACAGAAAATGAGTTTATACCAGCATAAAGTTAGAATAATACACTGATGAAACAACCTCAATTTTCAGAAAAAATAGGTCTGTGTAAAGAAACAAGTTGTAAATCTTATCCGCATGTAAAATGCCTCCAAAGATCATTCTTTAGATTGCCTGGATCACCAATCCAGTTTATATGCATATTCATGGTTACTGAATAATTATGGAGTGTAGATACTGACCACATGGTATTCCCTTCACTGAAATTGAATTACCATAACGACTGTAACAAAACCACTCTCAGAACCTTTTTTGGTCAAAATGGTAATTTCAGAGGTAACCTTAAAAACTCATTATTTCAAGTGAATAAACCTGATAGGGCTCAGGAGGAACGTCCACCAAAGGATCTCAGAAAAAAATTAGAATTCAAAATCCATTTTCAAAAATGACACAAACAATTCAAGAGCCTAAACTTTTGGGGTTAAGGATCTTCTAAGCATAGGCCCAGTAATAGAACAGAAGCCTCCAATTTGTAGCATGAACAGATTAGCTTCAGGGATCAGTTTAAGAGGCATGTGTATTATCTCACTCCACAATCAAGTGATGTATGTGAAGATGGGTTTATAGATGGACACATCTGCCCCAAGATTTGGACTCAGAGAATTTAATTCCATTTCGTTTCACTTTTTTTATTCAGGCATTTAAACCATCAGCAGACCTTCGGGCTAAATTTGAGCCAGCAAACTTTGCTATTCCTGCACTGCAGCTTAAGCATTCATACACAAGTTAACTTTCACCAGTTAAAAACAGAAGTGTATCTATTGTTTCTCAAAAGTTAACCTAGTATTTTAATAAGTCTGGAGAGGTGCATTAAACCACATCAGACCCTGTGCAGCACTGCAACTGCAGCTACAACATAACCTCCAACTGCGGTAGTTTTAATATACTATAGGGCATCCTTTACATTGAATATGAAAGTATAATTCACATTATAACAACACCGTGGCCAACACCTTGAAGACAAAAAGAAATATACTCCAGTATCACCTCTGGGAGTTGTCTTGTGTCCCCTTTTGGATATTGAAAAATTACTGCTTGAAGCACATTATGTTATAGATAATAACCAGTAACACCATTTTGGTACCAATTTTTCAAACAGTGATTCCTTCAGAAAGTCTAGATGTGACACCTAAGTTCTCAAAGGATTTGGCTGTTTTACACAAATTCAATACACTATTTTAAGGTTTTGTACTAATGATTTCGATGTATTGTTGCACACGCTCAGTGTGTTTGACTACAGCAGGGATTAAACAAATTGTGTTTTAGGGATTTAATGTTGAGAGGAAAGTATTTGGCTATGTAAATTGAGGTCTAGAAGGTCCTTGGTTCACTACCTGTCTTTGGGGTCTTGTATCACCTCCACTCTTTGAGAAGACTGTCATATATCTTTTCAGATACATAGGACTACATAAAACATAACTAGAGTTATAAAACAGTTATTAAATTAGCTTTGAAATTAAATCTAAAAAATAGATGTCTCTTTTTTAGAGTCTAGAGCAACAGTTTAAATGAGCAGAAAAAAACTCAAAGGATTTACAATAGATTCCGTTAACCTTTGGGACAAATAATTGGATTTTCACAAATTTTTGAGTAATGGATGCACTTGGAAGCCCCAGAGCAAAAGTATTAAGAATTAGATTAATATATAAAAGAATATACATCAAAATGAAACATATTTGGTCATAAATATGCTTGGCTGAAAAGGATGCCACTGTGGCCTTCTAACAGGGTCCTCCTCAAGTCTTTCATTACTTTACTTCTCTAGAAAAATATTTCTAGATTACCTTTATTGATGTTGTGAAATCTGACTGAACAAAAGCCAGACCAAAGTGGAAGAACAAAACAAAACAAAAAAAATCTCATGCCCAAGAGATAACAACCAACATTCTTAAAAATACATGTTAACTTTCTGCATCACAATCTTCAGACTCCTTGAAAAACCTTTAGTTTTGTTTTTTTCCTCAAATTTTAAGACACCTATGAGTCTTGGAAGTATTAAGGAACAAAAAAGAAAGTAATATTTTACACAATGTCACATCAACAGAAAATAATTTCTATATTATTTAATTCCACAATAATACTAGCGTAGAACAGTTCAAACAGAAGATAGTCTAAGATTGTCATGATACTTTGAGCAGCCATGATTTATTGACACCTTCTTCTGTCCTCATATATATGAAAAGTATCTGAATAACCAAGAAGAGATTAATCATAAAAAAGTATCCAAAGGAACCATCTAGTTTCTGAATTCATGATTAGATGGCTATATTTGGCTAAACAGAAATGATAAATAACAGTATAACTTTCGTCGGATTTTTCTTCATTAATAGTTCAATAATATCCATATACTCAATATGTAAATGTTAATTAAATCACATTTACTGTGTTTATCAGCATTTAAAGACTTTTATGGTATGAGTACATTAGCACAATCCTTGACTGAAAGAATCAAAAGACACAACAGACTATGAAGCAAGTTAGGAGGTATGATCAATATAATATATAAAATAGCTGAAGTAATACCCCCGAGGCTGAAATATTATGCAAGTACTGATGTTAAGGAGCTACCTAGGGCCTATACTTTGGTTTGTCTGTTCCTCAGACCTACCCATAAATATAAAGCTATTTAACTGAAAATTACATTGGATGTTACACCTAAATTGGTTCACCACATTATTAGGTAAAGCCTAGATTGGAGGTAAATGATTTTTCTGGATACAACTATAACTACTGGACTACAAACAGTCCACCAGAAAAGTCAAAGAATAGAAAGATGCTGTGACAGACTAAAAACCATAAAGAAAGATGCTATAAACCCACAGAAACAGTGAAGAAATTATTTAAAAATTATTTAAGAAGGAAGCAAATCCAACAACTCCTCAAGTCTTGAATGTGCATGACATTACTAGGCTGGATACATGAGTGTAGCTTTACAGCGCAGTTGCTATACGAAAAGCCTTAAAATTTGGGCTTCTTCTTGTGCAAATACATATTTTGTAGAAAATTATCTTCTGAACCGTGATGCAACACTCATTTGCTTTCTCAATGGATGAGCTCAAGCAAAACCTGCAGACCTGATGCACACTCAATTGCACATAATATCAATCTGGCACTTCTCTCACTCTTCATCCTGATCAGTATGAAAGAGTGCAGTAATGTTGCATGTGTCCCCAAATACAGCCATATTGATGCTTTTTACGTGAATGAAAGTGAAGAAATTACCAGGTGTAAGTAATGTGTCCTTATTTGGCATTTCTCATTGTATGAATGTCAGTATTCGTAATGAATTCAAACTGGAATTTCATTATCAAGTCAAAGTCTATAGGAAATGTATGTTAATCTTTTCTCTCAGTGGAATGGGAAATATGAAGTCATAAATGATCTTCATGCTTAATAAATAGTTATAGTTATTACATATGATAGGAGTCCAGATTGCACCATTCTTCCTCATAATGCAGGGTATCTTCATTTTCAAGTGACTCTACTGAAATTAATATTGCTATATGGAGAACAAGTAATGACTCAAAATGAAGAAGACTAAAAAATATTTCATTTGGGTTTTGGACAATAATCATAATACTTCCTATAATAATCTAGTAGAACTCTATCTCCTCCATCAAAAATGCTCTGCCTGAGGCTGTTGCTCCCACTCATGTAGATATCAAAAGAAAGAAACGCAAGGTTATACAAGGTCTGGATTACATTTCATGTGTTTGCACATGCTTGAATAGACATCTGTAGAAAGATCACCCAGGTGTGTAAGTTTCAAGTATTTGAAGCTATTGGTAAGATTTAGGCTTAATGACAGCAGTGAGGTATTTTTTTTGTGTTTTTTTTTTTTTTTTTTAATATCAAAAACTTAAGTTTTTTAGTTCTTATGCTATTAAACACCTTTTAAAAGTCTTCTTTCCATTTTTCTTTTTATCACTTTATATGCACTCTTCTTCATGCCTTAATGTGTTTAACATTCTTTCAAACATTGTTTTTCATCCTCAGAATAATCTGAGTCTGAAAGGACCTTTGCTGTGTCATCTATCCATTTTATCCTTCCTGTGTTGTGTTACTTCTTTTAATTTGTTTGCTCCAAAATCATATTTAATAGATGAGTAGCTATTTCACCTTGAATAGCCCTAGAGGCAGTGACTCCCTAACATTCTTCTGGCAGTTTGTTTCATTGTCTATCCGTTTTAAGAGTTTGAATGTTTTTCATACTATTTAACCTACATTTTCCTTACAACAGCCCAAGCATATTGCTCTGTCTTGGGTGACTAATGAGAATAATTTCCCTTGTCCCTTTGCATATCCGTGGAAGGATATCACACTTTTCTTAGGTCTTCTTTTCTTTAGATTGAACAGCCAACTTATCTTATTAACCTTTTTCTCCCCTCACAGATCTAAGTTTCCAAACCTTCTCTCATTTTCTTGATCTCTCTTTTCTTCATTTTATGTCCCATTGCTCAAATGATAAAAGAAGAAAAGAAACGTCAAGAAAAACTGTAGGTAAGCTTTTGAAAACAAAGCCCAAAATGAGAATTTGTTTTAATTCATACTCTAAAAATACAAGTACAAA
Source organism: Corapipo altera (assembly GCF_003945725.1). Classification (NCBI taxonomy): domain Eukaryota; kingdom Metazoa; phylum Chordata; class Aves; order Passeriformes; family Pipridae; genus Corapipo; species Corapipo altera. The sequence continues at coordinate 10,444,325 of NW_020884876.1, forward strand.
GAATAAAATATCCAAATGAAAATCACCACTGGAGGGCTGATGTGTTCACACATGCAGGCTGTGTGCGTAATTGTATGACTGTTCAAATCCTTTGGAAAATAGTGTGCCTGCTTGTCAAGATCTAAAGCAAAAGGACTGAGATTTCAAAACAGAAAAACAGATTCAAACAATCCCTTGCCTATTGAAATAATTTGTCCTTGCCTCAGCTGTAGGTCTCATTTGATTTTTTTTTTTTTATGCAGTAGTTTGATGCTTTTGCTTCACAGCACTACAAAACAAACAAAAAAAAAAGAGAACTTTCTGAAAGTAGTGAAGAACTAATTTAGTCACATCTGACTTAGGATATCAGAATAATGCTGCTGATAGTGGTCACTCTTTAAGGAGACAAGAGCTGCGTTACCAGGCCCAAAAAAAGACCACGACAGTGTCACTGGCATTGGCCAGCAGCAGGTGAATATATGATATAAGAAGAAGAATAGGTTGTCCTGACAGGGTTTGATGACCAAATATTTTAACTCGGAAGAATTTAATTTACAATGGGTTTATCATTCAGTTTGACCTCTGTTATTGGCTTTTTCCCTGTTTCATTGAGCTCATCCCTCTCACTCCCTTGTGCAAGACTGACTTCCACAGGAACTCTGCTGGGATAGTATGAGTCAGTTTCAATTAAAAACATTACCACTGATGATGTTTCACTTGCCAAGAGAGACGATAAGTACCAATTTGAATTGGCATGTTTCACTACCAAAACAAAGGTGAGTTTTCTGTGACACAAACTGAGAAAGAGAGCAGACACATTGCAGTCCTTTACTCTGTTTAGAAATACTTGGGAGGTTCATTTTCTTCTTCCCCCCTTCCCCCTGCCCCTCCTCCAGCCTTCTTCAGTCCCCAGATGTGTCTCATGTCAAGAAGTCTCATGACAGAAGAAACTGGAGTATTATCACTACAGGGGATTCATCTAAAAAGTAATTAAACTGCTCAACCAGAACTCTTATTACCATTTTCCTTCGCAACTTCATCCAGAAAACACAAAGAGTGAACTGAAAGATAAAACATCAGAAACATCTCAAAATGCTGTTACATTCTTATACTAGGTATTTTTCCATAAGTTATGTGTGAGGAAACACTGCTATTTGAGGACCAACGCTCTTACTACAGGAGTCTCTAAAACACTGGATCATTCCAATGATGCTGTAGTTTTCTCTTCAAGTGCACTGTGCTGCTGGCACAGTGCTATAGTGGAGTTTTCAAGAGAGACCAGAGACTTTTCTCCATGCTCTGGTGCTTTAGGGCTAGACTGAGCTCTGCACCCAGTGAAGAGAAGACAGTAATTCCATCCATACAAATAACTATGGCTCAGTAGGGGTTCATTATCTTTTCCAGGACTGTTACTGACAGGTGCATTTTAATAGAAATTTCAAATATCCTTTTTGGAAAATAAAGCATTAAACAGACATACACATAAAATAATATTTTAATAGAATTCATTGATTTAGCATTAGGAGAAAAACCTGATCTGAGTTATTAATCAATATAGTGCACTTTGAAAGTGTAATTCAACCTGTACAGTTGTAACCATGTTTCATGTGGTAATATATATAACTTCTTACAATCTCTGAGCTATCTGCTAATATGGTCACTGGATTGGATTATGATAGATGAGATTGAGTGGTCTGAGTTTTTATAATTCAAAATGTAGACAAATTCAAACTCATTTCTTGGTGTTAGGGAATATTAAAAATGTCATTTCAGTTATATTAAAACCATTAGAAAAGGGAATTTCTTGTTTTCTGTTTCCAACTCTAATTCAAGAAATATCTATCTCCAATGTTCTCTGTTGCATCACAATGGAAACCACAAAGAGATTTCATTTGCTATGGGCATTTTTGGCTGTGTCAGTCAGGGGCCCAGGCAGTTGTTCTGAGTGATGAGCTGTGCTGTTCCAGCACTCACCTCCATTCTTCCCTCCTCCTTCCCCTCTGTTGAGCAGATCTAAAATCTGGATAGACTTGTTCTGACCGGACAAAGGTAGGGTTGTCACTCCTTTTCCATTAATTTTATTACTGCCTAATAGAAATATACTAAGTTTGAAGAAGTCCTTTATGACTCTTGTGACTACCAACTTATGCAGAAAGTTAATGAATCAAGGAAAGCTCACACACATATTCAACAAGTTAGTGTATAAGTGGTCCTTGACTCAGAACAATAGGATCTTTTTTACAAGTTTTCTGGGTTTTCCATAAAACAGATTGGAACAACAAAGCAGTTGAGAAGGGGAGCAGAGGGCTTTGAAAGAGAAGGATTGTGGGGGGTGTGACCCAGAACAGATGAAACAACAGAACTGTCAGGTGTGTTGCCTAAGATTTATAAGAAAATTCTAGGAAATGACAGTGATTCAGTCTTGAGGATTGGGAACGGGCGTTACTCTCCCATGACCTTTTTGTCTTTCCAAAAATGTGAGGTGTAAGTTGAGAGTACAACTTGCCATGATATAGAAGTGTTCACTTGAAAGGTAGTTCCTGGGATTCATTTTCATTGATCCCAGATTAAAGAAGCAGTCAACTCAGTTACCAAACCTATATTTATACCAAATCCCCTATAGTTCCCTTAGGCCTACACCTTCATTGTCTCTGACTAAATAGGGATTTGGCACATTATGGCCTCTGACCTCCCAGTCAGTATAAAGGATGTAACAGATTGTCTCTTTTTCTGTGTATACAGTTCCCATTAAAGAGTTTTGCAGATATCAGTGTCCATAGTAATTATAAAAGTGCCATCTCCTAATGATATGCAGCTTATTCATTTCACAATGTCTCGTCACTTTTGCCTTCAAACTTTGTCTTAAATTAGATCATTTTGTGTGAAAGAAATTACTAGTGACAAATGTGACATGTAGTACAATTGTTTAATCTGTTTTCCAAAATTGAGCTCAAGTTGCTCAGATATTATTCATACATACTTGTGAATGGATTTAATTATTTTTCTTTTGAGATTATTTGTTTACACTTATTTATAATGAGTTCCCTTCCACCCATCTGTCAGCTGAAAGGAACCTCAAAATAAGTGCTTTCTGTGACTTTGAGATCTTTTGTAATGCCAGAATAGTGAAAAGAGGCCTTAAGGTAAATGACAATGAAGTGCTACCTCTATTTGCTGTTTATCATTCACTATTTCTTATTTGTATTATGTGACTTGTCAAATGCATTGTTTCTTTTCAGTGAATGAGGAATTAGAAGATATAAAGCAAGAGAATAACAAAGGTGTCAAGTAAATAAAGCACTTCTGTTTTGTCACTCACCCAAAACTGAATGTGGAAATTGGCATGTTCAAAGTGCTAAACCAGAAAGGAGCAGCAGGGTAAGCAATACAACAAAGCAGAAATTGAGGCATACTTTACATCAACTCCCGAAAGGCAAGTGGTGAGGAAAACTGTGCCCAACACAGGCAAGTGGTGAGGAAAACTGTACCCAACACGGGATAAATGAGAGAGAGAACTGAAGCAATCAGAAATGAATGAGTCCCGTAATTACCATTTTTAACAATCCATTTAGTTCTCTTTCTCCCTTGGTCATACATTTTAAGTGAAAAGATGGAAATCTGGAACCGGAGGAGACAGAGAAAGAGGTTTACCCTGTACTGAGAGAAAGGAAGATTCATTCTCATTCCTTGCCCCTACTGGAGTGAAAATGGACCTTTAACACTGATGACAAGTGTACTGAAGACAGAATATTTGAATAGTTCTACTGCCTTCATTATAGCAAAAACAAGCTTTTTTTCTCTTCTGTTGGAAAAAAACATCATTAAGTAGAACTCAAAACTCAAAACAATAACAATTACTTCAAACACTAAAAATTCCTCTTTCTTTTTTTCTTTTCCAGGAAAATAATTTCAGGATTGAGTCGTACCCAAAAGGCTTGCAATTTTATCAACAGCAGAGGAAGCTATAGTGAAGAGATGAAATTTTCATCCATTCTGTACTTGTATTTAATAGTTTTATTTCTAAAGCCTTTATAGACTAATGACACAGTCTACTTCACAGTCTACTTGTAGTTTCATGGTAGACACTGGCACAAGGTCTTCAAAAATTATATCATTAAGCAGTTCTTGGAAGATACCAATGACTATCTCTACTCTTCACTTTAGAGGACTTTTTATTGTTAACTTCCTGTCTCATTCTTTTTTGGCTCTTTTCTTTTGAAATTGGTCAAAGTACTTTTAGAACCTGTGATGAATAGCAGCATTTCTGATGAGCACAGTTTCCTTAAGAGCACCCATAACTAGGGTTCAAGTGACAAACAAGAAATTGTTTGTCTCAGCAAAAGTCTACCTAATAAAGTGAGTTTTCTTCAGTGGTTTTGAATAGGAAAAAATGGAACTATCCAGACTGCCTGAACTAGAACAAGACCTCCACAATCATGCAATAATTTTGTGCTAAAATCCATGTAAGTTCAACACTTAGTCCAAACATCTACTGATACATTTTTCAAAATATCTAAGAGAATGGCTTAACTCTTTGATCTTACATTTGCATCATGATTTCCCCTTAAAATGCTGTGATGTAATCAGTGCAGTCTCCCCACTCCAACCCAGGGGAAAAAAAGGAAAAAAACCAGAAGGAGCTACTGGGAGAAATCTTCAGTTCAGATCCTGTTCTTCAGTGATGTCTAAAAATGTTTGTAGCTATCAAAATAAAATCAGGCCTTTTTTCCCTTACAGTGTTATTAGTACTTTGGCTGAACGCTCAGTGTCCACTGAGACTCCACCCAACCCCTCCCAGAGGGAGAAAGAGGAGGGAAGGGGAGGAAAAGAAAAAAAAAAACTTGCAAAACGAAGACTGCTAAGGCAGTTATATACTTACACAGAGAAGAAAAAAAACCTATAAGCACTGTACACACAGGGAAAACTAACAGTAAAGACTACTTCCCCACGAAAGTTGTTTTCCTCCTCTGAAAACAGCCATCTATCCTGTGCAATCGTCCCAGAAGAGAAGAAGGAAGTGATTTCCTTCTCGTCTCTTTATATCTGAGCTGACGTATCATGGTATGGAATAGCTTATTGGTAAAATATACATCAGGTGACCTATCCTAGTTCCGTTTCCCTCCCAGGGAGGGTTTGTAACCCGCTACATACAGCATGAGGTTTCCAGTTTCCTGGAAACCCAATGCAGTCTTTCCTTTATTTCATATCCTGAGCTCCAGACACGCTACCAGCTGGGAGCTTCACCTCTGCAACTGAGCTTGAATAGGGTTCATCTTCTAATATGTTCTAATTGAAGTAATAACCTTTCATGTGGAGCCTTCATCTTAGAAGTAAGAGTATTATGATGTTGATCTCAAACTTAGTTCTGCACCTCCACCTCATGAATGCCAATGTTGCAGGGTCTGCAGAAATTCATCCAAACAGTGCTTTTCAGTGGTCTTTTAACATATGAACGCTCAGCTACTTTATCATTTGTAACTCATGCTAGGTACACACTTCCAAAAGAGTTAGCTCAGGTCTGTGTATGAATTCCCACCAAATGCCTGTTTTTTGGCACTCCCACTGCAATAAGACAGAGTCTTAGAACCTGTGTCTGTTACAACAGATTTTTGGGTAAACCTATATACAGCTGTTCAATTCAATTTCAGTATGTTGGTAGAAATATCTAAGAAATTTGGGATCCTGAGCATTACTAAAAGTATGATAAGATTACACATTATTTGGACATTCTTATTCTGATTCTGAATGATATCTTAAATATCAAAAAATCTAGGATTTGGAGTCTGGCTTGAAAAAGCCTTTCAGTACATGCATAACTTTCAGTATGTAATCACTTTCTACATACTTTGTTAGAATAAAGTAAACTGGATGCCCTATGAAGAAGTGAAGCAAAGGTAAAGAAATACAGTTTTCCTCTGAGACTGGAGTACATTGAGGCATCTGTGCAGGTAACACATGTAAATTGTGAAGAGGAAATTGAGGTGAATGGTACACACACTGGCCACCACTCAGCAAAATAGATTTAGCCTTGGTCTTGAGAATGTGTTCCTGAACCTACCAGTTAAACTGAAAACAAGTACTTTACTGAAAATGGACCAGAGGGTTGCATCAGGTTTACATTGCTGCATTTGGCTTCTGTGAGAAGCTGATAGAAGCTTCCCTCATGTCTGATAGAGAGAATGCCACCTGGCTCCCAGATGGACCTTCTGGTAGCCAAGGCTGAGCCCATCAGTGACAGTGGTAGTGTCTCTGGGATAACAGATTTAAGGAGAAAATATTGCTATGCAAGAGCAATTTCAGTTAGAGAGAGGAGTGAGAATATGTGAGAGAAATGATTCTGCAGACACCCAGGTCTGTGAAGAAGGAGGAGTAGGAGGTGCTCCAGGCACCAGAGCAGAGTGGTAAATCTAACATCCGTTGTAAAGGTCATGGTGACACATGGTGGGAATGTGGCGGTGTGACTCTGGCTGGACATTGGGTGCCCACCAGGCTTCTCTATAACTTCCTTTCCAGAAGATGGGAGGGTGGAAGAAAAATAAAGCAAAAGCAAAAGCCATACAAAGAAAAACAAAAGATTTATTCTCTGCTTCTCATCCAGTCATTTCCCAGAAAGTAGGACTTCAGTACATGTAGCTGTTCCTCTGGCAGACAGAGGTTGAAAAAATGAATGACCCTCTGTTGTGGTTTAGAAATTATACTCCCCAATTTAGTTCTTCCACCGAGACTTTCCAAACCACACTGCTGCTTGCTCACTCCCCTCCCCCCTCTTCTACCTCCTCCGGTGCATGGTCATAGAGGAAAATTTTCTGGAAACAGCAATGAGCTAAGAAAATGAACAGTAAAAGCAACAATATTAGTAACAAAAGTATATAAAAAGAGAGAATGATTCACATACAAAAATGATCACTGCAGACCCCAAGAAAATGAACAGTAGCCAATGGCTTTCCCACCCTGCCAGGCTTTGTTCCACTGAAAAGGGATGGTCCTCCTTCCTGGAAAAGAGAGAGAGTCCATTTTCCCTGCCCCTGGCAATGACATAATATGAAATAACACAGTGTCTTGCCTACACCCCTTCCTGCTGATTTAGGCCTGAACCTTCTTGTTTCTTGGCTTTTATTGCTGAACAGATGTCATATGGTATGGAATATCTTTTTGGTCAGTTTGGGTCAGCTGCCCTGGCTATGTCCCCTCTCAACATCTTGCCAACCCTCAACCTGCTGTTGGGAGAGGAATGTTGGAGAGGCAACATTGATGCTTGTAAGCCCTGCTCAGCACTAGCCAAAACGCTGATGTGTTATCAACACCTTCCTAGCAAACCACAGCACTGTCAGGGCTATTTTGGGGAAAATTAACTCAGTTTCAACCAATACACTGATTCAGGAGGATCATTTGGTGGTAAAAAACCAAGACACACACACGAAACCAACTCAGAAGGAATGGCTTTTGTGATAGAGCTACAGTAAAATAACACTTGAGACTTTTAGTCTTTTTTAAGTCACTTAATGAAACTGGATTGAGAGGATGAGGTATTAGAATAATTTCCTGTGTAAATAGTTATTCTGTGTTGTTTATACAGACCCCAAGAAAGGTCAGAAGTCAGCCTGCAAATGAGTAAAACTCATTTTAGAAACAAATGCAAACTGGTATACAGACCTCTGGTATCAGGTCAAGGGAGCTATTGTTTGTTGTTTTCAGACTAAATGAAATCCCTACTTCCAGCTGAATAACAGACCAGGCTTCTGCTCAGTGTTCCTGTGCTGAAATGAACTGATCATATAGGTATAAGTAAAGAAGTGGCAATACAACAATAAAGAACAAATGAAGGAAAAGTGCCTAGGCAACACTCATTCAAAATGTCTGTCTGTAAAAAATTATTTGTCCTTGGAACTGAAATGCCACCTCTGAAGAATTAAGATATCATTTTTTCAAACTTTAACACGTAGTAGGATCAGTGTCCATGCAGGCTCAGGTTTGCTAACAAATACTTTTAGAGTTAAATTTATTTTCTATTGTTATAAAGGTCTACTTGGCATAATACTGCACACAAGACATAGCAGTGGATACATGTATATGCGTGTGTTCAAAAGAATCTAGTTTCAGTGAGAATCACAGCTCAAATGGTAAAGAAACTTGGTGGGTTTTGTTAGAACAATTATTTAGAAGGGAATAATTGGTACCCACTAAAAGCATTGGTCTGGCTGTGCTGGAAAAGATCTAAACACAGGCAGCAGTGCTGTGAGTTTTCCACATTTGCCCCAAAGTGCCTTTGAGCTGACCTGGAAACTATTTCAATCTCCTTCCTTGGCCCATCTTCTGAGATTGCCAGTGGGGGCACCAATTAGTGCCTACTTGGCAGTGCTTCATGTGACTTGCACACCTCTCTAGCAGGGTGGGAGATGGAAGAAATGTGTTTAATAAGGACAGAGAGAGAGAAGCTGAATGGAATGAGAGTGTCTTCTTTTAAATGTGAGCAGCTCAGCTAGTGTTGACCCACATGGATATCTACAATAATCACCTGTCATGGCTCTTACTACCTTACAGCTAATTACCAAATCTTAGATTTCTAATTTTTCCAGGTTCTAGATTACCAACACTGCTTTTTATTTACCCATACATAGTCTGCTTTTAGCACTGTAGATATTTTTCTATGCCAAACAGTAAAAAACACAGTTGAAAACAGTATGAGGAACACCGTTCCTTTTTATCTCACTCCATTTACTTCTCGCCTCTGAATCTAATCTTTTTCCTGAAAGAGGACAGGAAGACGATTTTTGCTGAAATTAAATTCAGTGGCTACTTCATTGCACAATTTAATTACTATTCACATGATTTAATAGAGACAGGATTCATAAAACTGACTTATTATATTATTATTCTGTTGTGATTGTTGAAGATTTGGATATATTCCTGAACTCTGAAAATTTAAGATAAGTTCAGATATCAACTCCTTTACTGAGTGTGACAAATGCAGAGAGTTTTCATTTCAGCAGTGAAATGCTGTTCCATGATAAGTTTTCCTACCTTGGTGTTTTACTCAGCCTGTGATAATTTGCTATAATAATTTTATTATCAGCCTATTATTTACAGCACAGTATTCATGGAGTTAAAGCCAATACAAGACCTGCACGTTTAACTATTAACTCTTGAGGAAAACATGATGCAACAAATCAATAAAAATATAGGAATACTATGCCAACAAGTCGGTGGTCTCAGTCAAGTTGCTGGTATGCAAGTTTCCACATTAAATAACACCACAAATAACAACTCTGTTAAAAATCCTAGCTGAGATGACAAAAAATTAATAAATGTGGAGGAAGTTACCCTAAGAATAGGATAAAACACAATTTCCAAGGAATCAGAGGGGGGAATTTTCCACTACTTTATTATCCTCTAAATAAAGACATGGCTGGGGTCTTGTGGCTAAGATGTCCCTTTAGAACATTTTACCCAGAGTATTTTGTAAACATGAGAGACAAGAGAAACCAAGCTACTTTGTCTTGATATAGATCAAGAGTAGTAGTGAACAAATTGTGAAACTGAAAGAGTTTTCAAGAAAAAAAATCCTCAAGAAATGAGTAATTTCTACAATTGCAATTTTTAGAAGAATAGGGTAGAAGAATACTAAAAAAGGAGAACAGGAGATATAAAAAGGTATAAATGTTAGGTGTAAAAGTTATCAGGTAAAAAAAGAAACATATATAGTAGAACATTTCCATAGCATATCCAGATTAATCCAGTAGAATGCTTAAGAGTTATCTAGTTTTCCAGTCAATATTTTATAATTATTGTAATTATTTATATAGTTAGGTGGGTATGCAGGCACTGTCTGACTGTAACAGACAAGAAGTAAAAATCTTGCATGAGAAAGGTAAACAAAGATTCATGAACTTTTCCATTGCATTTTCAAGGTACTATTCTCTTCTTATTAGAGATACGGTTATGCTTGAAGTCTTCCTGGCAACTGCACAGCATGAAAGATTCAACATCTCTCAGGACTGTGAAACTGTAAAACTTCCAAGTCAGTTTTACTACTGAGATATAATATGGATTCACAACTGATTGTTTATGATTACAGAAAGCACAAAAAGTAAGATAGATGGAGTTTTTCCAGTTCTTGCTTGTGCAATGAGCTTCTTAGGTAGGCCAGATTAGCCTGCCTAGTTTGAAGCCATTTCAGTTCAAAGCCTTGATGGATGGGGACATATTGTGAATCAGTTTATTGTCCATCTGCGCTTATTAATGATAAAGGTATAGTAAGTAAATTACTCATTCTGTGAAAATTATCTTGGTAACGGTAATTGCCTCGAATTAAGTGGAAGTATTAAGATTATAATTCTGAGAATAACTAATTTTCATTTTCCTGGTCATAACGCATTACTTCTATAAAGAAAAAATTAAAATTGTTCAGAAAAAAATGAAAATATTTTTGCTTACCTAACAAGAACAATCAATGTAGAATAAAATCTTTTTTGTGTCATTCTCAGTATTTCTTCTTCTTTTTCTGCATTAATGTTACATAGAACTGCCCCCAGAATATTTTATTTTAAAAATACTAAAATTCAAATAGTCTTGAAAAATTTTCCTAAATCTTGTCAAAACTATTACCGAAATCACCACAAACTTTTATTTACGAAGAAAAGGACCTCAAATATTTGAGAAAAAACATCCCATGCTTAATGGTTTCTATAGTTACATTCCTTCAGCATGGGAGACTTTAGAAGGTCTCTCTGAAGTGCTTCATTAGGTTTGATCATATGGTAAGTGTCTGTAACTACATCCTAAGACACCTGAGCTTTTGAAAGCCCATTGTGCTGTTAGAGAGAGTTGCAATGTGCAATTTAAACATATTCTATAATGCTGTTGGTCTTTCACCTGCACAGCCTCACCAAGAGTTCCTTGTGTTTGTGCACCACAAACAGAAGGATGTAGAAAACTTCCAAAGAGTGACACCAAAAAACTCTGTGCTCAGATACACTTGCTAACTAAGCTGTTAAATATAAAAAGATAGCTTGAAGTGAGATAAAAATTATGGAGAGAGATCTACTGGATGACAGGGAACAACTTCACCTCTAATGTGCTGCTTTCCATGATTGCAACAAACTTCTTTTGCAAAAGAAGGCATCTTATGACTGATAAACAGAGATATTCTTCATTTTTCACTATTCCTTTTAGAATTTCAGAAACCTTACTGAAGATCAGGATAGTTACATTAGGCATAGTTAAAAATACATGGAGAGATATGGAGGATATTCACAGAGTTTACCTTCAGCCTAACAAGTTTAATTATATGGATAAATAAGGAATCATAGCCTAGTGAATCTGCACTTACTTGCTCTCTCAAGGGACAACAGAGCATTCAGGACACCCCATTTATATAGTCAATGGATTCTACATACCAATTCTCCAAACTGAAGAGCTTCACACTAAAGTCAGTAAGACTGCACACAGTTAAGAGGCATGCCTGTGTTAGTCAACATCTTGGAAAAGTGTAAGGCTTAACATCACATGCCAGCTAGCAGTAGGTTTCATTTCTGTTTACAACTGGAAATATCTGATAGAAGAAATCTAGTGGTAGAGGTATGCTTTGGTCGGAAAATCAGTGCATCTTTTCCTGGTAAGATTATTTTTGAGCAAGGAAATTATATCCTTACTAGAATCACATATTGGAAAATATTCCTCTAAATTATGAGAAAATGGGACAATTACTGAATGTAATTAATAATAGAGGAGAAGGAGAGGATTAAAGTGCTGTATGAAGCCAAACTGTCTAGTTACTGTACTGAAATATAAATAGAAAGTGACACTTTTGCTAAAGTTAGGACTTCCAAGGACTCCCTGAGGCAGATGACTTTCGGTAAGTCTAGGACAGTTCAACATCCTCAAACACTTTTAAAAGCTCCAGATTAAACAATCCAGTAACCATTGTTTGAAGGAGAAATTCTGATTCTATCATTTTTTCCAGTATTTCACTCTTAGTTTCTCATCTATAAAGCACTCACTTTTGGACTGTGCAGAAGGGAACCACTGTCACTAGGAGGTTGATCTCTGTCAGAGGTACACATAATGGAGCTGTGAATAGAGTCAGAATAAGCAGGGAATATAGTAGTCTACAACAGAGATACCTGGGGTACTCATTGTAAACCAGGGAAAGCCACCTTTGTTGCATTCATAAGTTAACATACTAGGGCTATTGATTTACAGTCTCTTTAGCATTCATTTTAGCCCTGGTTCACAATTACAAAGAGTTACTCTTTCAAAGAGAATTGAGTCTTATTTTCCTTCATGTCCAAGTGCAAAATGTCACATGCAAATTGATAGATAAATTAGATTTTGATCAACTGAGTAGGCTTTGGCACTTGTATATATTTTATTGCTAGTGTAAGCAGATGACAATGCTCAAAACTTACACAGGGCAGAGCTCTGGGGCTCTGGGGCTTTTCCCTGCTCTCAGACAGCTGACTCATTAGAGATATTTTTAGTACACTTTGGATTTTGTCTAAAAGTGTGTCTGGGCAGTATTTTACAGTGACATGTAGGCTTACCACTTTTTTTTTTCTTGTCACACAACATGCAGCCTGTTTGCTCGGGCCTGAGCCTAAACCAACATAACTTTCTGATAGTTCACAACCAAACCCAGACAATTAGAATCTGTACACTTGCAAGGTTACGGCTGGATCCCATTCTACCCACACAGAGCTCACATAGGTAAAGCCTATATCCACCAACTAAACATCATGTTGGCAGAGCCTGAGTCTCAGGCTGCAGTTGAATGATGTAGCCAACTCATCTCTAAGGCAGCTAGTACTAATGCCTCTCCCTCACTGTCAGATATGCGAACATAAACTTCCTTTGTCATCTCATAGTAGTTCAAAACCTTTGGATACGTACTGGCAAGCTTTCTGTTGGATCACAAGCGTTCTTCCTTCCCATAGCAAGCATAAACCTGACATAAAAGCATAATAATGGCAAACACTGTGTTTCATATCCTTTGAGTAATCTGACAAAACAGTTCTGAGTTAGTTTCTATGCAGATTAAAATTTCTAATGCTGGATGATCCAACAGTCTCGTATTAAAGACTTCACCTCAAGGTGAAGTTTTGAAAGGGTCTCAGTGTTCTGCTAATTCTTCAACAGGTAAAGTCAGTAGAAATGTTACTACTGAAGTCATATCAGATAATTTTTACAAATTCTGAACTTTTTCCTCTTAATATGTTAGATTCAAACCGCAATGTTAACTGCAGTGGAGTTCATCACCTGCAGAACTAAGTATTCTACATTCTGCATTTTGAACAGCAGGCACCAAATATAAATATAATCAAAAAGCTGAACTGATAGAAAACCAAATTATCTTTTCAAAAAAACCTAGTGTTTAGTCTTTAGTTTCTACATTTAATGTAATAGAGTAAACCTACACAGCAGGTAAGATGGTTGACCAGAAGTAACAGAGCTCATTACACTGGTTTAGAGAACCAAGTTCCCCAGACATTGCACTGAGGGAGCTAGATCCCTCAAAATTGTGTCTACAGCCACCAGCATGGGTGTATAGAGGCATTTAAGCTAAAAAGAAGGGAACTCAGATGAAAAGGCTTGTCTTAAGCCCAGCTCATCTCTGGGGATTCCTTCTTTTATTACAAGCACTTGCTCTAAAGCTCATCATCTTCTCCTGGAGGTTTGTGCCAAAACCTAACCTTGTAACAAAATGGTGACAATGGAGCTTTGATCATCATTCCCTACTAAGTGATAGCTCAGTGACTAGCATGTGAAGTCAAGGACTACTAAATTCATACTCTTCCACTACCTGAGAAGACTCAGTCCTCACCTCACTACTGCACAGGCTATCCTGATGTGAAGGAGACACTTCAAAATAATTTTGATTCAGTCTAGAAGAATACATGAATATTCCCTGGTAGCTTAAAATAGGCTAGGGTGTATGAGCACAAAGCAAGCACCACCACCTCCAAAAAGGCCTCTCCGAGAAGGAAGGTCCAAAGTTATGCTTCCTGCTGCATTTATGTTTTCTGGTTTTGTGCATTGGCTATTCTGTAGTAAAAAAACCTCTGAAAAGAAACGCCTATAGCACAGATGTTTTTGAATGCACTCTGACTCATTTTTCTGTCTCTGGTCTCAGTTTAATAAATCTGTCACCACAGTTTATAAGTGCTCATTCTTCTGTAGTTTAGTTTTCTCTGTTAATGTTCTTTTTCACATATGTATAGTAATCTCTTGACATACACACTTCAGCAGTTAATCTACAAATATTTGCTCCAGGAAAAGTTATGAGGAGTTCCTGCTTCCTTTCAGAAGCTAAGGCAGGCTTGTTCTTGTTTTTGTTTTCTTTAAGCATATACAGGAATCTCTTTCACAGTTTTTCAAAATCCTATTTGCTTTTCAATATTATGTCGTGGTTTGACTGTATATTGCAACATCAAAACCTACAAGGCAGGGTACGGGGGAACAAGATTTGCCTTCTTGGAGTGCTTCCCAGAACACAAAATAAAATTCTCATTTCCAATGCCTGCTCTTCTAAATTTCTTACCTGTCATCGTTTAATGAGTCAGTGTCAGGATGTAGATGAGGTCCAAACTCCTTTACCTGTGGATCTAGCTACTGAATTTGAAAAGCAAGCAAGTAAACAAACAAAGCAAATACAAGGGACAGCACGACACATCTTTTTTATTGTATTCTATATTGCTATATGTAGCAATATTTATCTTTGGTAGATTAAAATAGAGATAAGAAGGCATATACATCAACTACACTAACCAGACAGTCTCTTCAAAGCTTTATAGCACCCTTACAGTGGGGTCCCCATCAGCTTTTGAATTTCAGTTTATGAGTGCATCACTAAGTGTGTAGCCTGAAAAAATCTTCATTTTCTGTTCTCTCATTTGCGTCACAGAGCTGCCACTGAGACATGAACTCAATTCCTGTTAAAGGAAGTCAAGCTATGGAATGTACCCAAGAATATATACTTTGTGTGTTTTAGTTATTAATGGCCGTTCATTCAGCAGGACCAAAAGCCAGAGCAGGTGTGAAGCAAAACCTCACCAAAACAAAACCAGTGTGAAACTTACGTTGTGAACACCAGCACCACCCACTAACTCTTTTAACCCCCTTACTGCGCTGCAGTGCTTTGTAGAGCAATATAGCTTTATGAATCTCTGAATCTCATCCAGAAGAGCCCTTCTTTCTCCTTTGAACAGAAATGAATGAGCCAGCTGAGGCAACTAAATCAAATACTTGGCGAACTAAGAGTATCTCCCATCATTTTCAAGTCCCACTCAACCTATGTCAGGTTTTACAGCAGTAGTTGGGAAAGTGGTATTTAGATACAAGATCTGACAAAAGAAAGTCCTCCCAAAACAGGTGAATCTACACTATTTCACTCATGAACAAATAATTCAGTTATTCATCTCAGGATAGATGGAGGTTTCACTTCTCGTTATACTGTACATAGTTATCCGGCAGAATACACTGCAGTGAGAGCACCTGCTGGAAGAAATTCTGGAGACCTTTTTTCCTTTTTTTTTTTTTTTAAGGCAAGCTAATTTTATGATCAATATTAGGAATTTAGTTTATTAGTTAAACGATGTTAATATTGTTGAATCATATACTTTGAGGAATAATTTGTCTCCAGAGACCCCAGAATACTCCAGTGTAAACTGAAACATGCCTCATGGCCTCCTTGTTTCACTTTATATTGGAGCACAGGTTGGAAGCTGGCTTTTCGTTTTCCACAGATGTTGTCTAAAGTCAGAGACAGGATGGTGAAATTGATTGAGAAATATTTTGTGAAAAAGGTAAGATTTAAAACAACTTAATTTTTATTCACCTCCCAAACAATGTTCTCGTTCCTCGATCATTATCTGTTAACTTCTGAGTTGCTGAACAACAGTTACTATCAGCTTGCAATATTTAACATCATTTTTCAGTTGCAACGGGGCAGCTAAGTACACTTTTAACTGGAGAATATACTACGGTTTTATTTAAAGGTTCAATTGACTTCACAGCATATAGTTAATGAGCTATCTGAAACTGTATCAGTGAAAAGAGCTCGTTGTGCTGTGTCTTATTCTATCTGTAAATGAGTCTTTAAAAACTCTGATCACTATATCATCCTTGAACAAAAGGATACATTGGCATCAGGCAGCAAGCAAAGTATTAAGTTAAAACGTTGAAGGAAAAAAGCTAATTAACTGATGTGTGGATTTCTCAAGATGATGACTGCTGTTTGAAGAAGAAAAAAACTTCTGTCACTAAGGAAAAAAAAAAAAAACAACAAAAAACATGTAAGTCCAGAGAGAATGCACTAGCACCAAAATATTGAAAAGTCTTCTTTTGTACCTTATTTCTACAATAGATAAGTGTACTTCTCACTGATCTCCTCTTAATATACTCAGTAGCAAAGTATGGTAAGAACTGGTTCATCATTATCATGAATTTTCCATTTGTAAGAAAAACATGTTGGTGAACATAAATGCTTTTTGTTTGATATTGTTCTCATTCTACTACTTTTCTTGCTATGGCAGGTAGCTATCTACTTCTCTCCTATGGATTGCCATGGGGAATTTTATCTTTCAGAAAGCAGGAACATGCTGGAAAATTACTTATTTCTCATCAAACAGCTACAGCAACTTAGAATCCTCAGACACTGGAAGGAATTCCTGTAGTTCATCCAGAAAGATCCCAGAGTTGCTGAAACATTTAAATAAGAAACACCAAATTTCCAGTCAGCTTGCAGACTGTAAAAAGAACACATTCCAGTACTAAAGAGGGATGTCCTCCCATCTATGTGGCTCTGTGTTGGAACATATAGGAAGGCTTGATAGCATATTTTTAAGAGTCGTAAGGAACCACCACTTCACATCTAAATAATACTTTAAAGAATCTTAACTCGTTGACTGCCTTGAAGTTGATCATTATTTCGAGAGTTTCTTATTTATCTGCTGCTGCAGGTGTTGATGATAGACAATTCACATCCCCAAGGTCATGGGAGTGCCCTTTTTGCTGACTCTTCCATGCATTGCAGGATAATGCTCAAAGGGTTAAGCTGATTTTTTTGTGGATCATCAGTGACATCCAGTGGCTATTCAAGGTGATCGCAGGTGTGCTATGCCAATCCAGACTCCTCCTGTAGTGGAGTGATACAGACTGAAGAGGACGTTAACTATCTGCATACGTTCCTTGTACGGGTTGATCTCATCTTCTCTGAAAATTAAAATTATTGATTTATTTTGTGATATTATTATACTTAACTGGATATTTCTGTTCTGTGGAACCCAGTTCTTCCAAGCATATCTAGTCTATTATGTCACCACAAGTAGAAAATAGAATTGCCCAGGAGACATGTCTTATGTCAAGAGCCTATAACAAGCAAAAAGGACAATCTCATGAGAGGAAAGGGAAAGAAAAAGGAAAAAAAAATATTTTAGAACTCTGTGACCCCACCACTCTAAATCACATTGTCTAAACTACATGGTGAACTGGAACAACAGCATGGATGGTTTTTATTTTGTTAATTCATGAAATTTTATGCAGCCCAGGTCTTAAATATCTTCTTCTGTTGATAGCCAATGAGACAGCTTCCAGATGTAGGCTTAAAACAATCTAACCAATTCTCTACAACAACATAACCCATTTCTTGTTTTATTTTGTCTTAAATATAAACCAGTTACTTTGAAATCCTTTTCTGTCTTTCCCAATTTCTGTTTCAGCTTCACTCTACATAGACTGGGTTGTCTTCTCATACCTGCATATTATTCCCAGGTAGTCCCCACACAGTTTGATATTGTAAGTTATAACAATGTCTGTGTTGACCTTGATAACTTTTCAATCTCTTCTAGAACTTTAAAACTTTCTTCTAGATATTCAGACTGACTATTACCTTTCTGCTGCTTCAGGGTATACTAAAATATTTTGTTCCCTTGGTTACAATAATGTATCTTCCCACTTCCCACATGCAAATTCAATTTATAAACAATTACGATAATACAGAAATCTAATAAATTCATCACCATCAGTGCAGTGCATATTTCATATATGTAACTAGATAAAGGAAAATTATTAAATTGGTACACTAAATCACAAGGTAAGAATATTTACTAAAATGGACAAAACATAGGAAGATAGAAAATAATTCTTCATTTCTGTTGTGTGATTATTTAATATACTGAGTGATAGCATTTAACTTTTAGTAGTAATGGTTATCTGCAGACCTACTTTTAAGGGAGACAATAAAACGATTGACACAGCTTTTCAACATAAGTTTAAAATTTACTAAGTCATACAAATTCATCTGTAAAACAGAACAGTCTAAGGGAAAGAAATAGACAGAGAAACTAGACATACATTTTTGAATATTTGCTGTTAGGCATTTATATCTTACATCTCAAGTTCTCCTAAATATTTGCTCTGAACTGATTCTAAAACCTAGACACCATAACTAGTACTGAATGAGACAAAACCAAAATTTGTTATGTAAAATAGATGGCATAACTTCAAATCACAACTGGAAACAGTCTCAAAGGCTTCCAAGGGATGAAACAGCATCAGATCAGGAAACTGCAGGGATCGTTTACAAAGATGTCTGTTCTTCAATCACTCTTTAAATTGAGTAAAGTAAATTTTTGTGACTTTAGCCAAATGTAAATTACCTCTCATCCCAACAAAAGCAAGGCAAAATTCTTCTCTTATATCCCTTTTTATTTCCTTTTTTCAGACATTAAGTAAGGTTTTGCCATAACAAAAGCAGTTCAAAACATGTACCTACGTGAAGTACTCCATAAAAATGGTGCATTAGTAACAAAAGCCAGGGGTTTTAAGTGGAAAGAAATCTACATACATAATTACTGTCTTCTGCAATCACCATCTTACTGGAAAATGAGAGGATAGGTGTCAAAATCTACTCTGAATTTTCTAAAACTTTTTGAGAAAAATGTAGTGCTTCACTAATTAGGAAAATCTATATTCAACCTTCTTCCAAACTCCCCCTGTCCTCCTCAAGGGTACAAATTATTTTGCCATAGCAACTTGTTCAAGCATATTCAGTTCTAAACTCACGAGAGTTCCATTTGTCTATTACTCTAATCTCCTCCATAACATGTCCTGTCCATGTCACACACAGATTCCCACATGTACAGTAAGTTTTCATATATATTAAAGACCAGAATGTGCCTTCCTTACTGAGTTCATTTAAGTTACCCTGTACAAGTGACCCTCTGTGTGAGGAAAAGTGAGATAGTACTCCATGGGCTTGATTTACCATATTTCTCTAGTTTTGTTACTAAATTCCACCTCTACGGTCCCTTGTGAAAACAGTGGGCAGAATTTGCTGCCAAGAAAAGGAAAAACAATCTCTAATTTGTCTCTTATGCCTGACCCTTCTGCTGAGACATGCATTCATCTTCATTCACAGTCCAGCTTAATATACTGCAGTTTGACGTCTTAGTGTCTGAAGCCACAGTGCAGTTTACTGTGATGTTAAAGTGAAAGTGAAAGAGGAAAAGATATCATTTTGTCACTGGATTGAAAGAGGAGCAGAATGGGTCTTGATGGGATGTTTAATATGTGTGTTAGAGAATACTGTCAAAATGGTAGATCTATCACTTAATGTAATGATTTTCTTATAGGTATAGATGAATTAGGTATTCCCTAATTTTCAAAGGCAGACCTCAAACCATATTCTATCATCTTTTCTAAAAAAGCGAGTAACAGCTGACTTGGAAAATAAACCCACCACCTTTGTGGTATGAAGAGATAATTAGAATTTGGTTCTTAATTATTTGTTATCAAAATGATAAAAAACCCATTCAGAAAATTGTTAGTTGGTTGATTGTCACCTACAGAAAAGATAATATCATGTAGACTTGATTCTTTTTTTTCTTTTTATTTTTTGTTGCCCTGTATTCGTTTTCACTCTTCATTTTATAAGGTCCTTATCTAGCCTCTCTATTTTCTGTGTAATAGGGGAGAAGGTGAATGTTCAACCCAATTTCTTCCTGATTATTATTTTTTGATAAAGGTATTCTGTGGTATATAAGAGAATAACCCAGACAAAGTCAATTATCTGTTTCATATTGAATAAGAAAATCTGCCATTCTGGTCATTTTACACATTGAATGTTAATCACATTACTTTTTGAAAATCTCATTAAATGTTTTTTTATATATATACAATTGATTCACCAGCCCTCAATTTCATTTGCTTTCTAATCTTAGTGTGACAGAAATTGCATGTATTTTAAAATTAAATTATTACCAGAAGATTTGGAAGAACAGCAGAGGCACAAATATTGATTCAGCATCTAACCCACTTTACCTTCATTGAAAGTTAAGTATTTGCTAACACTGCTAACACTGAAGTTTCTCTCTGGATGCCAGAATGGTTGTAGTGTATCTTGCTAAACAGGGTGCGGTAAGAGTAAAAAACCATAGCATGAAACTGAGTCTTTAAGTCAAAGTACAGCCCAAGTGAAATAAAAATATGTTCATGCTTCTTATAAACAGCTTTTACAAAGATATTTGGAATACAGTGAAGCCAAACTACATTAAAATTGTCCCTTCTCCCTTGCATGATGTAGCTACAAGGTTGTATGATTGCATTTAAGATGTTGAACTATATTTACATATTTCATAGCTTTGTGCTGCAGTTGTATAAAAAGAAAACAATTATAGTCTTATAGGTTCATTGTTTTATCTAAATAACCAAAACCAACAAAACGTATTGTAAAGATTTAATCACACTTGCTGTCTATAGATCATAAAGCTAATGCTTATCCATCACGGATTAATTTTTTAAGTATTCTTTTATTCAGACAAGGAGAAATTATTTTTCATGATTCTTAGTGAGGAAAATCAAAGTAATGATAACACAGAGTTTCAAAATCATTAAGGCATCTGTGTTTCACTGAAATCAGATTTAAGCACTTGTTTTTTTCTGAAGATTTCCATTTACATCCATTTTGACTTATTACCATAGAGGCATTTGCACTGTGATGCAATTCTTTGGAGAAGCTGCCATATCATTTTTGTTCACAGTCTTCAAGTTGCTGCATTCATGAAAGAAAAATGTGTAGCTATAATTGACTGAAATGTAGAAAGTAAAACAATGTAATTATTACATTCATATGGGAAAGAAACTGATTTTAAGATTCATTAAGAAACACAAGGTTTCTCCATAAAAGTAAGTCATCTCCACTTTCAGCAAAAAGTTAAAGACTTATCAGACAGTGCAGCTACTCAGATATAGCATTGATTCAAAATGTTCTGGTCAGAGCAGCAGAAAAACAAGAGAATACTCTGATAACTCTGGACTCTTCTGATGTTAACATTCTTTGGAGAAGAAAAAAATTAAAGAGATTTTAAAAAGCATAAAACTAGTTAAGTTGAAGGTTAGCTGAAGGATGGCATTTCCACAGCCATGTGAAGAACAAGAGGAGGCCTCTCCATTTGCACTATAATATCAGCAATA
Organism: Corapipo altera; assembly: GCF_003945725.1. Lineage (NCBI taxonomy): Eukaryota > Metazoa > Chordata > Aves > Passeriformes > Pipridae > Corapipo > Corapipo altera. Next base: position 10,465,772 of record NW_020884876.1, read on the forward strand.
CATAACAGATTTGTTGTTGTATAGACATGTACAGGGATTTCTGCAGTAATGGTCTCATTCAGGGTAAACTCACTGGAAGCAGCAAATTTTGCTCAGCCACACATCATCAGAGTTAGTTTATTATACCTGGGGGAAAGTGTCACACCCTTTAAAGAGCTGTAGCAAATTATTTCCAGAACAACCGAGGAAATCTAGCAAGGATTCTTACAACAGAAAAAGCCCAAAAGGCGCTGTTTAGTCAAAGGTGTTAACTACTAAACATAAGTTAAGAATTCATAGAGAGGTGTGAAATCATATATGTGGGAATTTAAGGTAATGAGAGTATTAAAGTAAGAGTAAAAACACCCTAAAAGATGCTGCATTATGAGTGTTGTGACACCATTCCACCAATACCTTTCCTTCAGGAAAGAAAACAGATGTTTAAAATCTGGTGTCTCTATATGCAGGCAGACTATTATGCTCTGTAAATAGGTTTAAAATATCCTTACATTTCTGAGGCTTTCTTATCTCTTGCTCATTTACCTTCCTTTAAATTGCCTTCACGCTTTCTCCCCTTTTTGTTAAATTATTCAAGAACTCCTGTTTATAAAGGTCATAGTCATAAAGAACAGGAAATGGGAGCAGTGACATGTGATTCCCAGGACCAATGAGGCAGCACACAAAGTGGATTGTAAAGGACTCAAAAAACGTAAGGCCAGAAGGAACTATGAGATCATCTGATCTGATCTCCAGTATATTACAAGTCATTATAGCTCACTTATATTGCCCAGAGAGTGAGAATGCCTCAGCTTTTTGCTAAAATGGTAATGTTATCTCTTTGGCAACTAACTGCAGGCAGGTGCAAGTTGGCTAAACCTATTGCTAGCACCTACTATGAAGGAGATCCTATAGTTCATGGAAATATTTCTCTGTCCTATGAAATAGGATTCAGGGAGATTTACTATTTAGAGTAGAGAGAAGACAGCACTCCTTCTTCAAGCTTCCTAATCATTCTGGAAGAAATTCAGTCTGGCATTAGCATTGCCGTGATCAAATGTAGACAGAGGCTGCAACAAGCAGAAACAACTGAAAATGGATTCACGAGCTTCACTGTGTGATTTGTTGTTTATAGATCCCAGCTGAGTTAAGTTAATGAGGCTAGTGCCTAATTAAACCACATCTTTTGCTTTTTTTTTCTTTCCTGCCACAGACAACAGTTTTGTTTGGCCAGTACTTACTCTAATATAGTCACTGTTTTTGTTGGTGGCTTTGTTCCAGTGGTGCCGGGTCCTGCACTTTGGCCACAACAACTCCATGCAGCGCTACAGGCTGGGCACAGAGTGGCTGGAGAACAGCCAGGCAGAGAGGGACCTGGGAGTTTGGATTGACAAGAAGCTGAACATGAGCCAGCAGTGTGCTCAGGTGGCCAAGGCATGGATCAGGAACAGTGCGGCCAACAGGTTCAAGGAAGTGACTCTTCCCCTGTACTCAGCGCTGGTGAGGCCACACCTGGAGTACTGTGTCCAGCTCTGGGCCCCTCAGTTCAGAAAGTATATTGAGGTTCTGGAGCAGGTCCAGAGGAGGGCAACGAGGCTGGTGAAGGGACTCAAGCACGAGTCCTATGAGGAGAGACTGAGGGAGCTGGGGCTGTTCAACCTGACGAAGAGGAGGCTCAGGGGAGACCTCATCACTCTCTACAGCTCCCTGAAAGGAGGTTGTAGACAGGTGAGGGGGTTGGTCTCTTCTCCCAGGCAACTATCAGCAAGACAAGAGGGCATAGTCTTAAGTTGTGCCAGGGGAGGTTTAGGTTAGACATTAGAAAGAATTTCTTTACAGAGAGGGTAATCAGGCATTGGAATGGGCTGCCCAGGGAAGTAGTGCATTCTCCATCCCTGGAGGTTTTTAAGATGAGACTGGATGTGGCACTTAGTGCCGTAGTCTAGTAACCACAATGGTGTTGGATCAAGGGTTGGACTTGATGATCTCGGGGGTCCCTTCCAACCCAACTGATTCTATGATTCTATGATTCCTCATTTCCGCTGTTGAAAATAAAATAAAATATTGTAAAAGATGGCTAACTTCTTTTTTGAATTTATCTTCTTTCAGTTTCCTGCCACTGTTTGTTCTTACGATGCATCAGTCATGAAAATAAACCAACTTATATCCAGTGGCACTGCTATAACACTTTATTCAGGTCACCTTCCAATCTTACTTCTGCCAATCTGAGATACCACTTCTGAAATATTCCATAGCAAGTAATTTTTGTGCAGTACCCAGATAATGTTTGTGGCTCTGCTTTGTCCCTTCTTTGGTTTCACAAGTGAACCCCAGACCTGTGTGAAGGAATGTAGTACACACAGGGAAACTCCCTGCCTCCTTTACTTGTCTGCACTTCAATGTCCATGGACCACACAAACCTTTGGGCTAAAGCTTAGCTTGGTTTGACTTGGTCACTCTTTCGGTAGCAAAAACTATGACCCCTACAGTTGTTTTCAGTAAAGTTATTTGCCATTCTGGAGATCTAGCTGTCATTCAGTGTTTTGTTGGGTTTTTTCAAAATGCAAATTTGGTCTCTATAATTTTAATTCTCTATTTAAACTGCCTTGTTAGTTTATGAGAGACCAATCCTTACCTTTTAAACACACTGCCAGGCTTAATGTCCTATATAAATTCTAGCGGTTCTACCTTTATATCTGTATATAATTTACAATGAAACTGCTGAAAAAAGGTATTGAATAACTTTGAATTCAATACCAAAAGCTTGTAGCAACTCACTAAGCAAAATCCCTTTAATAACAATTTCCCATTTATAGGTTATTTTTTCATCATCATGGTAATTAATTTTTGATTTAGCTACATATTTCTCACTGATATCTCACAGTATTAATTTTTTTGTCATTTTTAGTTATTAAATACATTAAATTATACATTCATACATTTATGCCTCATTCATACATGCTAAATGCCTCAGTAATAACTCAACTATATAGTTACCTTTCCAAGGGAAATTTGTAAAAGGTTTTTAGACAAGACTTATTTCCTACAAAACCAAATTGAATGGCATTAATTATATTCCTAAACAATACTTGCAGTAAAAAGCTAGTGAACAATCCATCAAATAAAATATGTTTGCACACTGTATTTGGCCTCTGTCAAGAGAAGTCAGTATGAGTGGTTCCATTCATTCTGTAGTCTTTGGATACAGCCTTTATAAAGCACTTTAAAATGTGTGCATTAATTTCAAAGGCAGTCTGTTCACTGACACTTCATAAACATGTAGAGGACTAGATTTAGTGAAAAAGCTTACTTGCTACAAATGATTCATCCAGCTTTAGAGAAGATATATGTGTAAAGAGTACTGAAATACTGAAGTTAACACTATTTCAAGGTCTTCCCTTTACACTCCAAGTTTATATTCACTGTTCATATTTTGTTGGCTTTTCACAGACTGCTTTGCTAAAAAGAAATGTAATACTTCAAATGTACGTAAGCAGATAAATAGCACAAGACTCATGCATTGCCCTCAACAGAAATTCTTTAGAAAATGCTAGATGAGAAAATGAATACCTTGTTGCTAAGTTACCTTTGTTTCATTTAGTGTTATAATTATTTGTTGCTTAATGAAAAAGCATTGACATTTTCCCCTTAGTCCCTGCCATATGGAAGATAGGCTTTTAAGATTCTCTTATAGGAGGAGCACATTTATAATATATACCTTTATGTCCTCCACGTGCAACAGTCAACATGCCGGGGGATAATCAAGACATTTCAAGCTTCAAAAACTTCTGGCATTCCAAAATAATTTTGATATTCCAGACAGTTTATTTTTAGAAGCAAATACACTTCCTAAGAATTTGATTATACATTTCCCTACCTTTTAATCAATCAAGAAATGTGCGGATAAAATTATCTGTCATACACTTTAATCAATATTTAGAACTGTTTCTCCCTTCTGGAGGGTTAACAAAACAGACAGTTTGAGTGAATGGGCTCATATTTCAATTTTTAATCACACTCAGGGCAGAGGTCTTATTTGGGTCCACATGATTTTGATATATTTACCTTAAAAACAATAAGGAAATAGTGCAAATTATAAGTTATGGCAAAGCAAATGCCATCCTAAATACGTGCTGTTGAAGATGTGTGGAAATGCTTTCCTGAATTTTGTGGCAAGTAATTTTCACCTAAAGACCTCAAACAGACTTTGAATATCACAAAACTGATGGGGGCAGGGTTTGGGGATGAGGGCGTAGAAATATTAATCTTTTATTCTTGAAAGAGAGAGGGTAAATGATACTTGAAACAAATACAGAGAGAATTAAGTGATGCAAACAATGTCACAAGCTAAGTCAGTAGTAGAGCTACAGACAGTACCTGGATCCAGTATTTGATTCTGATTCTTAATAATGTGTTTTAGACAAATTCTGAAGACAAAATATGAAAACTTTAGCACTCTCTTCTTCTTCTTGTGTCAGTTACAGCCTGGCATCACAAGTATGTGGGAACAGAAATACCCAAGAGAGCATTTTGCACGCAGCAGCAAGAGCACAGTGGCACGAGGCTACACCTGGGGCTGTGTGAACTCTGGGATAGAGTGTCCTGTGGCTGTCAGCTTATAAGTGCTGATGTACCTCTTCAGTGCTCATACCCAGTAACAATGGAATCTACAGAGGGTGTCAAAGAAAGCATATTAGTCCTTCCTATCTGTATTATCTTTTGAATCGAATCTACAAAATTTGCAAGCATAACTTTTTTTGTTCTTTTTTTATTATTATTCTTTTTATTTTCTATCCAGATTCAGAAAGACATATAATCAGAGTAGATGTGATGAGTCTGTAGTACCAATATGGTCTGAAGCCATCCCTGACTCAAATCAACAATGCATGTTTTGTAATCCAGAAAGACTTGTCCAGTAATTTATTTAAAAAAAATTAGGGGAAAAAAAAAAGAAGGATCCATAGTAATGCTGATACTTCCTCTCTCTAATGTCAAGGAGACAATAGTTCTTCTTTCATTCAAATTCTTAACTACATAGTCTAAAAGTTAAATACCTGAGCAATGAACAAACAAGACACTGGACACATGAAAGAAGATAACCTATTTACTCTTTTCATAAGTAGATTGTCCTTTCTGATGAAGCTCTCCCTCACACAGCAAAGCAGCTACCTCATTTCTTGCTTATGTGTCCCCATAAACAGCAACTGCTTTACTCTTATTTGATAATAGACACAGGCTCAGTGTTTGACAAGCAGTCAGAAATAAAGCACTATACTCTTGGAAAACAAAGTGTGCTAGTACATAAAGAACCACCAAGAGAGAGAAAAAATCCCTGAAAATATTGAATTTCTTTAATTATTTCCCTTACAAGGTTACTGAATCAAAGAAAAAGTCCTGGTTTTATTTTGGTATCATTCACCTTGCTTTCATCAACTCCCATGCTGCATTTTTACATTTTCTACCTATTTAAGGACCCACTGAGGAACATGTTCACACATTCTTACTCATTTATCTTTGTCACTTGTAATTACCAGAGTGGCCATTTTCTTGCTTATGCATATTCCTGCTCTACTCCTCTTTCTTTCTTTCCTCCTAGGAGGAGTGTGACACTCTTTATTCTAGGCACCCTTGGCTGTACCATCTGTAGGAAGATCAAAGACAGGGTCATATCCATCTAATAACAAGAGAGGAAACAATACTGTAGGTGAACACTCTATTAGCCTCCTTCTTCATTTTATTCAGGTCAGTGCTCAGGGACTTTCAGATGTCTTTGAACAAATGGATGTGAAAATGAAAGACAAGTTATAAAGAAATAAGTTTCTTTTCTTACGCAAGTTAGGCTGATAGGTTGAACCATACTAGTGTTATAATAGTCTTCTCCCTGGGCAGCTCATGAAGTATCTTATCTGAACAATCCTTACCCTTCAAAATAAAGCATAAAAATCTCCTTCCATCCTTGAGACTTGCAGCTATTAAAAAATGTCCAGAGGCAATAAACTGAAGAATTGCGTAGGATACTGAGGACATTTATTATTGACAGGAAATCAGTTTTCCATGATAGCTGAACTCCAAGATCTCTCTACGGAGAGGACTAATTTCTCCACTGGTGTAAACAGGCAAAGCTCTACTGACTATGGTAGTGCTGCATTACTTTATACCAGCAGAGAATTTCAAGTAAAATCTTTAATTTATTTTGGATGCCTGGAACTGAAAGTTTGGATCACCGTACTGTGAGAGTACCCTGAGCACAGGGCTACAGTGGCTGGGGATTTCTGGCTGGGTCATGTAGCCTGTCTTTGGCACCACAACTCTACATCATGAAAACACAGCAGGAAGAACAGGAAAAGTAGTGTTCATTTAGTTTCAGCTTAGGAGGCTTTTTCATTTCTATCTCCTTCCATGACTTTGTGGTTCAGCTTATTGCCCTAAAGACTTAAGCAGCTGGCTATGATCCTCTTAGCACATCTGAGTGCTATCAGACAGCCTGTGTGTGTCTCGGTGAAAATCAGACGCCATCAAACACTGTATTTCTTGCTGGAATTAAATTTATGTACACAAAATATTTGGGTCAAAATTCCAAATGCTTTTCTCCCTTTTTCTTTTGTGGGGCTTTTTTCAAAGCATAGTATTTCTTATATATTACAGAAAAAGTAATTGGAAGCATGGAGAAACATTTTCAGAACAGAAGACAGAAAGAAAAACCCACAAAAATTTATTTATGTCAATATATGTGCATGCAAGGTATTTCCTAGTGCTGATAATGGTGTCTCAGACACTTTGTCTAATGCTGGTAATGATAAGTGTTGCATTAAAATCCCATAAAGAAGTGTGTCTTCAGCATGTGCAAAGTTTCAGAAGATGCCATTGCTACTGACTTTAGCATCCTCTAGCTGAGGGCTTGCTCCTTCATTGGATTATTTTTTCCCAGATGGAATTATATAAACTCAACTTTTCATTCACGTAAAAGTTCCAGGCAGTCTAATAGAAAATGTATTCCTACTGCAGTATTCTAGAGAATATTTTAGTGTTTCTTTTGGTAACAGCTTCACTGAATTTTGTAAGTTTTTCAGTGTGGTCTCAAAACCCACAAATGATTAATTTCTTGGTTCGGTAGGCCATCTAAATAAATACCTAACTTTATGAAGTTATTGAGAATGCTTTACTATATGGCTAACTCTAAGGTTAGTTTTGCCATATTATGAACATTGTACATATACAATCCATAAGATTTTTGTAAATGTATTCTCTTAATATGCTAAAATATGTATTTCTACATATATACAAAATACATAATATGTAATATAAATATATATATAATTCTACAAATATATAATTGTTACATTAATGGTGTTCAATGCATTCAGTGATCTTGTCTTGAAAAAGAATAATAATTCCTATCTTTCAAGATTTGTTTGGGTAATTGTTACGGTTCATTACATGTTGGTTTTTTTTAAATAATTGTCCTTCTATGAATCAGTAGGAGGATAAAATGCATTGTGTTAGGCCTACTTGTCTGAGTAGAACTTGGGTAAAAAAAATTGAAATATCATACTTTAATATGTCATACGATTAGCTAAAAACTATACTTTTCAAAAGAGAAAATAAAAGACAGTATTCAACAAGTCATTTTTCTAATCAAGTATTGTTATACAGCTCCTTGTCACTCTTTAGAGCACCAGATGTCTCATTTTCATGCATAAAAATGTTGAGGTAACAATCAGTGTACAGGAATAGGTGGAGAGGCTATTTTTGTGGGGTTTGTAGGTTTTTTTAAAGCTTGTATTCTTTGAAATAACCCACTGAAATCTGGAAAGCTACTGCTGAGTGAGTACCAGCACTTCACCAGACTATCATGGGGCTACATTTGCTCAACAGACTTAGTTTAAATGGAGTCACAGGCAGGAGCATAGTAGTCTAGACTATAGCTGCAGTAAAAATAAACAGCTAAAAATCAAAAAAGTTAGTTTAATATACAAAGAAATTACAGGCTGAGGACAAACAGACCATCAACAAAACAATGTCCCTTGACACATTAAAATGAGAACAAGCTGTCTTTTTCCTCCAGGATGTAAACCAAGAGATGCTGAGAATACAGGTCTAAGAATTAACGCTAATGCAAAATATTCCTTTCTGAGTTGATATATTTTGAGCACAATGACAAAAGTCTATTATTTTCAGGGCAGCTCATTAAAATGTATGAAGGTGTTGCCAGTATTAGAAAGATACCACTTACAATAAAGTCAGTAAATTTCACAAAAGGTCATACCAAATATCCTATACCAGGTGAAAAATACCTATATGGTGCTATAATGGGACTCAAGAATATGCTGGCAGAAATTCAGGTTTCTTAGGTCACCTGTCATCATAACAATGACTGCTGGTTCTAAGAGAAAGATGAACGTATTTTAAGAGTGCTCTCTGCGGATTCAGCAATTGTCTTCAGCTGCACAGTGTCAGAGCCCTTGTCTGTTCCAAAATAAGTTCAGATCAGTAGTATAAAGGTGCTTTACCAAGTGCTGTGGGTCATGCAATTCAGTGGACAGTGAAATAATGTCGTCAGAAATGAATGTTTTGTAGAGATGCATATTCTGAAAATCTGGAGCTCAAAAATCTGTATTTATGGTTAAAGTTGTTGAAGGATTTTGTTGAATTACTTTTGCATTCTGTTGGAAAAGTGCTGTCATTATTAATTGGTCTTTCATTTTGCTATTTTACAGGCAGTTCTCTAAATTGTCACAAATCACAAGCAAATTTTAAATTCTTTAGGACAGGAGCTGTCATTGGCTTTCTATTTGTAAAGTGCCTAACATAGTAGTTTGCCGTTTGGTCCACCTAGAATATCAATTTTAAATAAAATAACCATCACCTATCTCAACTAACCTTTATCTGGGATAAACATAAATAATACAGCATACATAGACTTTCAGTAATAAGGTAAAAATCAGCACACATTCTCCATATGAAATCTCCTTATACAGATTTATGACCCAGGAGAGATGCTGGTGAAGTTCAAACTTTGAGTAGGATGGAGAAGCACTTAACGTCTTGAATGAAAACTTAGCTTAACCCTGAATAAACTCTTTCCACGGCAGTTGACAGGAGGACTATGTGATCAAATTTTCCACACAGTTTTGTTGTAAAATGAACCAGAAACATGTCTGACTGTTCAACTTTGATAATGATAGTGACAAAAGCAGTCACAATAGTAATAATATGGTACATGTAAGCTATTGCAAGTGTTTTAATAAACACATTATTAATTTATGTTGATGTATGAACTACAGTTTTCATCTGAATTATTGTGCCATATAGTTTCAACAGAAGACAGACCTTCCAACTTTTGATTAAAAATATAGGAATCATGAGTAAACTGTCTAAGACCTTGCTAAATTCTCTCAATTGTTATAATTTTTGCAAGTCAAGAGACTTTTATGTAAACTAAAATAAAACAAGCTCTAAGTCAGATCATAAAAGGTAGGTCTCATTTTTAGCTGACATTCAATCCTCTGAACACCTATGGTTTTCCAAGAGCCTCAAACTGGAGGTAAAACTGTAAATCACAAAAGGGGACTCAGAAGTATGAGTGCCCAGGATGATTAGCTAGTCCAAATGATGGTTTTAAATAAATAAAAAAACCCAGGAAGTCATAGAATCACAGAATATTTTCAGTTGGAAGGCCTGGCCCTTTAACTTGCGTTGGTACTTTCAAAAACAGAGGGAAATCAATGTTCCTTGTCCATTAACAGGATGGATAACACTTAAAGTGTTTTTCATTGCAATTTTTTTCTTAGGAAATAATCTTGGTTAATAAAACACTGCAATAAAAGAACAGAATAAGCAATATTGAACTTTGGCTGAAAAATATGCTACAGCCTTTTCCTTTAATTTTGGAAATGAAGCAATCCTATTTTACTGTCCTTTTATTTACCATCATACTGTACTTGAACAAACAGCTGATTAAAACAAATCCTTGGATCATTTGTGTGGCTGATCATAATAGAATCTTGAAAAATGAATTTCAACTATTGAATACTGAAATATCATTAACTAATATCTGTAAAAATTACTATAACTTTGATGCTGATAGTTCATAGTATTATAGAACTCAGGCAGTTCAGATCTCAGCCCCTGAAGCAAGTTCAACAATCAAATCCAGCCTTAATAATTTTATTTGTCTGGGTAGGAGCACACCATACTTCATCTCTCTTAAATCATTGTGGTCCTTGTGATCTCAGCAAATCTGTACCTCTGCATTGTTTCCATTGTATCATCTTCGTCATCATAAAACCATTGGTTTATGCCTTTCCATTAAACTTTAACTTTCCTCACAGTGGAAGGTGACAGATAAAATTTTGGGCAGGTGGACTGAAACCAGAAGTGCTGACTCTCCAATTAGAAAATCTCTTCTAATTTAACTTACAAGTCACACTTTCTGAAGTTTCATCTGACTCCCTGATGTCTCGTTTGGAAAATCTTAAGAGTAAATAACTAAAAGCCAAGGTCCATACATAATTGTTCATTAAAAACATATGTAAAAAAAGCTCTTACATGGATATTCATGAGGACTATCTTCCTTTTTCATAATTATGTATTTACTTCCCAAACAGCTAAGCTTTGGGGTTGAGTTGTATTCTGCAGAGTTAACTTACCTCGAGTACTGTATGCAGTTACAGGCACCACAACATAAGGACATAAAGCTATTAGAGAATGTACAAAGAAGGAGGGCTGCTAAGAAGTGAAAGATGTAGAGGGGAAGCCATAGGAGGGGGTCACTTTGGCTTGTTCAGCCTGGAGAAGAGAAGACTGAGGGGAGACCTTGTCACAGTGTACAACTTCCTCATGAGGAAAAGCAGAGGGACAGCACTGATATCTTTTCTATGGTGACCAGTGACAGGACCTGAGGGAATGGTCTGAGGTTATGTCAGGGGAGGTTTAGGTTGGATATTAGGAAAATGTTCTTCACCTAGAGGGTGCAGTTGACTGGGCACTGGAACAGGCTCCGCAGGAAAGGGGTCACAGCACCAAGCATGACAGAGAAGTGTTTGCAAAATACTCTCAGGCACATGGTGTGATTCTTGGGGGTGTTTTATGCAGGGTCAGAAGTCAGATTTTGATGATTCTTGTGGCTCCCTTCCAACTATGGATATTTTACAAATCTGTGAACTGCACCTTGGACTCCAAAAGCCCAAGAAAGAGTTTTCCTGTCTCCCTACCTATAGGCAAGTAGCTAAAGCATCTCTTCTTACCCCAGCTTATGTCATGACTTAAGGAAAATAAGAGTGTCTTATTATTATGATTTTGTTGGACTACTTAGAGATCAGTCCTACCCTTATTAATGTTGATATGGAGCTGAGCACCTGAGACAGTAAAGTAGTGAAAAACAAATTAACTTCAGTAGCATTAGGTTCAAGTTTTTTTCTGTGATTTAGGATACAAAGAAGAAAGAAAACAAATGTATCAATTTTAAGGAAAAATGAAGATGACACGAAATTTGGTGCTGGTCAGTTTGATAGAAAAATTACCACTTTGGTAGTGATGCAGACATACAAATGAAGTAGACATCATATTTTTAAATAGCTCTTAATGAAAAACCTTTGTTCCACTTGAAAAATCCACTACATTCAGTCAATCAACATCATCAGCAGGTAACCAAATTCCATCAGCTTAACAATATTTTATTATATAAAATATATTTTATTATATATTTATTATTTGAAAATGTCTCATGTTATCCTTTCAAGAACATCAAAAGAAAGAAGAACCTTCCCTTTCATTCTGTGGATTATTTGCATTCAATATCTAAAATGACCCTACAGTAAAAAAAAAAAAAAAAGGGTAAAAGGTAAAATGTTTCTAACTCTTAGAGATCTCATAAAATTAAGCCTCTAGCTGCATACATTTTAATATTGCAGACAACATGGTAATTGACATATGTGATTCTAGATCACACTTCAGATTTTAAATTATTTCACTCAACAGAAATATGATTAAGTACACGATCGAGACACTTTTAGTAATTCAGCTTTCAATGATTATCTGTCTCTCCAATGTTACCTTTGATGTTATAATAGTCTAAGAAATAATGTAATTTTCCAACTTTCTCATTGGGTTATATTCAGATGTTTCTTAAATATTTTATTTAAGATCTCTTCCTGACCCCAGCCACAGTTAAAATGTGAAAAGATTTTACTTACAGTAATTTCATGTCTTGTAGTTTGCTAAATTCATTCAGAACATCAAAATCAGCATGGATTTATGAATCTGAAATAGTATCAAAGGAATAAATCAAGAGGTTACAGCAGACATAAAAATACAACATGTAGCAATGAGTCCCAAATAATGAGTGTTTTCCAAGATTATACTATCAAAGACCTTAAGATATATGATGATGTTCTTATGAATCAAAATTGATAGCTTGAGAAGTTTTGTTACCCAGTATGCCCATGGCCCATCAGACCAAAAAGGAGCATGTACAATCTTGTGCCAGATAATATTTAATTCACCAGCAGTTAATAGGTGCTTAATTGAATGTTTCAGATCCATCATGTTTTACTATAGAAATCTCCAAATTTTGTAGACAAATAAAGAAACTTAAAACACTATATAATCAGCACTGTTTAAATAAGTAAATCCATGCTTTCATTCATTATTATACATTATTTCCAGCTGCAGAGAGAATCTGTGAGGTTTTTGCCTATTAAAAAAGAAAAAAAAAATGGGATGTAATCTGGAGTAATGGTCTAAAACACTTCAGTATAAATGTTGTTACTAATGGAAAATTCTCAAACCATTGCTGTAATACGCCTTATTTCCTCATTAAAAAGGGAGCAACAGACTCATCACGACATTATGCAACAACTCTAGTTTTAATCTTTCTTTTAATTCTCCATGTCAAATTAACCTTGCAACCAGGGCATAGTTTTAAAAGCAAAGTTTGCTTTTGCTGAAAGAAAGAGTTTTCATTAAGATGTTGGCTAGTTTTTTTAATGCTTTCAGACAATGCAGGCACTAGATATGGGGTTCTACTGGAAAATGCAGAGTTCCATTTTAAAGGGATTGCTTCAATGCAAGAAACGGGTTTGTAGCTTTCTTATTGCCTTCCTGTCATCTTTCCCTTTCAGATCCCCTCTCCTCTTTAAAATTGCTGAGGCCAGGATATCCAGAAAGTTATGTAGTTATGTTCTATCACCAGCATGCCTTTTTTTTTTTTGTTTTTGTCTGTTTGTTTGGTTTGGTTTGGTTTTTGGTTTGGTTTGGTTTTTAGTTTTGGTTTGGTTTGGGGGGGTTTGTTTGTTTGTTTGGGGGGCTGGGATTATGTATTCTATTTGGTTTAGAGAATCTTATTTTTCTTTACATGATATTTTTACTAGAATCGACCAGGGATTACTTTATTGATTTTTCCTTAAAGATTTTGTTTGGTTGTCGAATGAGATGCATGACCTTCTTCTGCTTCAGGCTACATTTTAATTAATCACTGTAAATAGAAATGATCCAGACAACAAAGACTTCATTTGACAAGTGGTTTTTCTCCACTGTATTTTGGTTTGTTTGTTTTCAGATCTTTTTTCTAAAGAATATTTAATAGTATCTAAGTGTGCAAGCTCAACTAACCCCCATGGGATTCCTGCTATGGACAAAGAACACCCACAAACCTTCCCCTCAGGCAGGAAGATAATCCTTTTTTAAAAAGGATTTGTAATATGCCCTGCAGGTCAACTAAGCACTTCACAGGCTGAACCCAAAGTTGCCTAAGCACACCTTTCTGTCATTCAGTCACCTGACAGAAATTCAGTATGAGAAGATGTCACATTTCCAGTTCTCAGAATGGAAATACTATGATAGAAATAACCAACCCTGTCCTTTTCCAGTTAGCTTCGTTTGAAAAACATAAAAAACTTATTAAAAAATAGTGGAAATCAGATCTCCATATGCTAGCACTGATGGCATCAGCATTCACTTTATCTCTGTTATTGTCTTCACCCTCACACCTGCAATTCTCTGTTGCAGGTAATGTCTCATTTCTATAGAAGCACCATGGTACCACAATGATCATACAGTCTTTTTCACAATACTTGTAGAAAAAAGAGAGATGGCAATTTGTGGAGAAATGGTCAGAAGAAAGAATGGAGGGTCAATACAAAAAACATCACTCAAGTTTGAGCAAATACATAGGACCTCTTTTCTGGAGGTTAGATACCTGTGTAGCAGTTTTTCTTCCCTGAGATCTGTGATTACTTGGCTGCTATTTCCTGTCACTGCCTTAAGTGAAGGAATCACCCATGAGTTCCAGACCAGCACGTGTACTGAAGGTTTAGAACAAATCTGAACATCTGTGACTTCAGCTTGCAATCGTCATGGCTGGAGATGGCAAGAACTAAAGTACTGAAAGCAATTCCTGAGAGAGAGAGAGAGACAGAGAGATGGATCAGCAGAACTTGATCCATGACATTTACTTGGCTTTATCTCACCAAAGTAATGTGCACTGAATCAAGGCACTGATACAAGAAGATGAATTTTAAAAACTAGAGGGTAAGTAGGACACACAGCACCTTGTACATGCTGAATTTGTATAACTTCTCCAAGCAGTGGGCAGGCTATTATAACTTTATTGTTTCAGGATATAAGCCTATTATCCTCTGCAAATGAATACAGTGACATTTTGCTGTATCGGTTGAAAAGATTAACAGTTCACAAAGCAAACTGCCGAGTGCGGCAAATTAAATACATTAAAATGTGCAAGCTTAAAATTCTATACTCCCTGCCCTATAAACTTATATACAATACAGTGTAAAGAGTCTCAGTGGCTCAGTTAATAATGTACTGGCCTGTCAGCTTCCTGGATGCAATTTAAGTCTGTTAGGTTGTAGTAAGCCATGACAGGGTATGTTTTTCTCAGTCATTAATGAATGTTGTAGGTAAATTGTGCATTAAGAAGGTGGCCCTGAGGTATATTAGTGTCACAGTAAATGTGCTAGGATTATTTTAAATGCTATTATTAAAAAGAAAAAAAAAGATATTTTGGATAAATCTCAAACAGCTCAAAAGTTCATTGTAGAGAAGGACTGGAATAACTGAGATGCACGCTCAGACTAAACTCATTAGAAATTTAGCAGAGCCTCTTCTCACGTCTTGTCATTTTAAAATGTTTTTGTAGTGATGCTTGGCTGTCAGAAGAACTAGGCCTTAAGAACTGTCTGTAATTTTAAGAAAATAAGCATTGAAAAGACCCCAAATCCTTACCAGTCCAAAGGATTTAAAATTGAGTGTCCTCCAGTATGTAGATGAAACAGTTTCCAACACAGGAAACACAAATATTTCTAAACAAGCAGTTTGACCTCAGCTACTATTAATTATCATTAATATGTATAGAACTGCCCTATTTCCTGGGGCACCAGCTATCCGACCACTTAAATGTCAACACAAAATCCATGGTGTTTTTAACTAAAATTCTTTAGTAAAACAACATGGTGTTGAGAGGTCTGATTAAAATACTGACACAAGAAATCTGAGGAGACATACAGAAAATTATTCAAGGCTTCATTTTAAAAAGGTACTCGAGACTTTGTTTCCACTCGTTCCTTGTAGACCAATTTGTCAGTTTTACAGTTTCTGAAAAGAGTTACTGTTAACAAGTAGAAAAATGGGCAGATTCTATCAAATTGTTTTAAAAGAATCACTGCTAGAAAATTATGTGCAAAGATGTTTGAATTCATCAAAAGTTCTTATCCCAGCTGTGGGTCTAGACCACAGCTGAAAAACATGTTAGAACAAAATGATGATAAAGCCATGAAATTAAATAGGTTTGCAGAGCTAACTTCCCACTCATGAAAGTTCAGGTTTGTTTCTAGTCCATAATCAGGTAGAGAATTTGGCTGCATTTTTAACCATACTGGATATTTACGTAATTCCCTAAATATTACTTCATACTTCTTTGAGTAGGTAGATAGATTCTTTTCCCCATTCTGGCTTCTTTTTCTCTACTTCAGTAACAGAGAGACTGTTGACTGGTGGGAACTCACATTTTGCAAGGATGAAGTAGAGCTTAGCAGATCCTCAGCCACCTTCATAAGTCCCTGACTGCTACTCCTGATGTTGGTGCAAAAATGTGTTGATGTTAAAGTTTGTTGAGTACAATTCAAAATATGACAATTTCTGAATCTGTCTAAGTCTGGTTGTCCAAACTAAGTCAAAAATGATGCTCCTACAGCATTCCTGACTTTGAGAATTCCAGCTGCTGGGATGGAAGTCTGGCCCAAGTATCTCAATTTCATTTCAAAAGAAATGAGGATAGTTGAAACATGTCACAGGATCTATACCCAGACTCAAGAATGTAGCATGGTACTTGGGGTTTTCAATTTATATGTTATCTCATACACCAAAATAGTCTAACCCAATTTTTTGAGGGGAACAACAGGAAGAAAATGGCTTTTGCCATCTTGGTTTGAATGTTAACTTGTTTTTTGAAGTATTCTATTAACAGATGCTCTGGTTTTACAGCACATTCTGGACTGATTTCTACTCTGATTAGGGTAGTTATTTTACTGTGCTGTCTCTGCCTCAGCCATGCGAACAGCCATGACATAAATCAGAGAGTTAGTGAGTGGTATGACCAATATTTTCTGGGCTTACTTTAAAACACACTTATGAAGTGAGTTTCTATAAAGTTGACAGCATTTTGGATCAATTTTTGTCTTCTGTGAAAACTGAATGTTTTTATGTAGCAAAATGTTTAATGTTTCTAACAGAAAAATAGAAAATAAATGTATTTTTTCCTCTTTTACTACCTTCCTGTATTTACTTTTTCCCTCTGAAGTCCCAAAGATTTCTGAGCCCTTTGGGGACTCTGTCTCTTTCCTCTGTGTCTCTTTCCATGAGGATTTTTTTGACATAATTTTTCACATGGCCAGCCACTGACTGTAGCTTAAAACCTTGGTGAATTCAGTTAACTGAGTATGCCTTCCTAACACTAGGGCTGGCCGCCTCCACCAGGCCCCACTGGTCTATGTCAGGCATTCTAGTCTCAATCCAAATGCCTCACGACAAATTTAACAAAATTTAGTGTACTGTCGATTTCTGAGAGAAGGTAGAAGATCCAGCTTACAGGAATCCCGTGGAAATTAGTTCAATGCCTTTTTTCTATACTGGGATCAGCAATTTGAGTCAAGCTTATAACAGATTTTCTAAGGAGGAAATTCATGGTACTTTACAGAAACTAAAATCAAGATTATTCTAAAATACGTGAATAAGTTTAGCTGCACGAAACATGAGTTTTGCCTATGCTTGTAATGAGTTTTTTTCATTTGAGTGACCTTTGCAAAAAGGCCTATGGGAATATCTGTGAAAACTTATAGAATTTAATACAGAATTTCACATTTTCTGATTTTTTTCTTTTAAAAGTAAAATGAATTGTTATTTATTAATATTGACTCTGCACTAAAAAAATTCTGCAGTTTAACATTTTTGCAGAAAGGCTGTTGTTCCTCACTATATATTTATGGCTCTTTGAGAAGAGAGGGCTTAGAATCTGACTAATTGTAGCTTTTCCTACCAGTCAGCTTTATTATCCTTATACTTCAGCATAAGAGATGTGCGGGTTATTTTTTAAATCAAATGTTTTTGAGGGAACAGTGATGGTGATTCTTGAACCAAAGTCCTATTTTAGCTCCTAAGGACCAATAATTCTCTGGTGAATTTTATGCTGTTTTCAAAACTCAGAATGGAGAAATATAAATATTAAAAAAGATCTAAGATAAATAGTAAGAAAATATTGCTAAAAATAAGTTTTTCTGGTTATCTTTATTCTTCATTTTTTTAAATCGTATCAATATAGTAGAAACCTATGTTACCATACTCTGTGTATCAAGACTCTCCAGTTCACAAACACTTTGAAAGGAGAGAAAAAGTTTAGGCCTTCTTCTAAAAGGATTGTAATTTTACACTGATACTATAATGAAAACAGCTACTCTGCTGGAATTACTCCAACCACGTTGATTTCTAGAGACTTGATTGAGCACTCGGAAGTAAAATCAGTATAAGGCAGGAGGAAGGAAAAGCGAGTTAGGGAGTTGCCTGAGAAAAAGTAGATCAAACAGCAGAAGAAATAATTGAAAATCAAAATTTTAAATTGATTTTAAATTAACTTTTATGGATTTTTTTCCACCTACACATGAAAATTAAAGTATCACTTCTTACTTTTATTAAGTAGCAAGGATCTTCTCCAGATACTGTCTAAATTGCTGTGGTCTCCCATCCTACCTTTACAATGTCTCTTTTTTGATTAGGAAGTGAAACAACTTGAGTCATGACAGTAGTTGACATAATTTCAACAAGTTTTTCCCTTAGCATGATTTCTATTTGGGTTTTAGTTGGATGAAATTTACTTAAGAACCAAAGTCTTATTGCAAAATCCTGGTTTGTTTTAATTTAAGCATCTCCCAGAGGCTTTCTGCTCTGAAAATGGAGCCTGACAATGATGAAAATCTTGGCTCATGGCAGAAATTTCCAGCTAGATCCTTGTCATGAACCTGATATCCTGGGCTTTCTGATACTAGATGTAAAGTTAATTATCTTAGACTTTTATGCTTTCAGCAAGGAAAAGCACTTCAGCTGTATTCAGGTTATATTTTCCAGTTTTATCTATGGAGAATTTGGAAAAATATTTTTCCTTTTCAGGATTTTTTTCTCTTCCAGAAGTTCAAGAAAAAGAACTTTTTTTCCAAGTGCACCTACTTTATTTTTATTATATTCAGACAAGAGTCATGAATTTGAATGTTACTGAATGTGGGGGTCACCTTTTGAATGTGCTAGGGAAAAGGCAGATGCTTATGGTGTGATTGGACAGATTAGTAAGGAAGAGGAAATTTTGTACAAATAAGATGAAAATCAGGAAGGGAGAAGAAACGGGAAAGATGGTTAATTCCAATACAACTTATGAGTCATGATAAATGTTAACCTAAGTTACATCACAAGACCTTGTGCTATTTAAAGTTTACAGCAATAAACTTGCATACTTTCTTCTTGAAAATCACTGGGTGGCAAAAAATCCACATGCATAAAAAAATCCACATACTTTCTAGATCAAATACAGGATTTATAAAAAGCTGGCATTTTCTATCAGCTTTAGAAGATACCTTCAAAAGTCAAGGATGTGATCTTTTACCATATCTTCCTGAAGAATGTTTCAAAAAGGAATTGTGTAGGGCTTTTAACTGTGCTTGTAACTCTGAGGGGCATGGTAGTAAGTAGTTTTATTAGCTTGAGTTTAAAAACAACTTCAAGAAAAGGGCTATTTATTCATGCACATGACACAGAAAATGATTTGGATTAAAGTACTTTCATTATGAAAGTGTTGGGAAGGTAAAATAAAATTAGACTCAGCTAGATCATTTTAATGTTTTGATTATAACCAACTGAACTGGGATAAATTTTTATGCCAGTACTAGTGATAATAGGGTTACATATCTTCTTTAAAATAAAATGTGAAATTTACATGCAAAGTGGTGTGTTCTCTTGCTGCACACATATAATTCCCATTAGCATTAATGGGAAATATATGTGCCTATCAAGAAGAAAATATACCCCATTAAATTCCCAAACATCATGTCATTTTTTGACGTCTTCTATAATGATCCATGTTCATACAGCAAAAAAATTAATAACTCCGCTCAGATATACTGTTTTTCATATGTAGATCTCAAAGGATTTTATGAAGAATAAGTCAATGCAACTCAAAGATACTTGTGAGGAAGCTGGAAATTCAATTATGCCTATGGCAATGCCTGGCAGGTATATCCCCAAAATCCCTGCAACAGATACTGAAAGGAAAATTTGTAGAGGAGCACAGAAGTTAACACAGGCGAATACAGCATAATTTGTTACAGATAAAGTATACTATACACAAAATTAGCCTCTTTCTGAAAACCTGTGGTGGGTTTGCCCCATCTCAGTTCCAAATGCTCATCCAGCTGCTCACACTCCCACCCTCCTTCATGGGATGGTGTGGGCAGTAGGGGTGAATAGGATAAGAAAACTCGTTGGTTGAGATAAATTCAGGGAAATTGCTTATAAATTAGTGCAGTGGGCAAAATAGACTAATTTGGTGGGAAAATAATTTAATTTATTGCCAATTAAAATAGATTTGGGCAGTGAAAAATTAAGATATCCATTAAAACAGCACCTTTCCTCTCCACTTCCTCATGCCCAACTTCACATTTTTATTCCAGACTCTTCCCTGCTGCCCCAAGTGGCATAGAGGGGTTAGAGGGCAAGGGGCTATGGTTTCTCTCTGCAGATCCTTCCTTCACACAATTTTCCCCTGCTCCAGTGTGGGCTCTCCATGGGCTGCAGATCCTTAAGGAAATACCCATCTGCTCCACCACTGGATCCTCTACAGGCTACCTTAAGCTTAACCTTTGCCTCCTCCTCCTCTTTTGAGAGGCTGAAAATCTCAGGCATAGTGTATGCCCACAGATTTCCAGTCCTTGGTTATGATTCATGAAGTAGTCTGTTCTTAACACACACAGTTCTCACCAATAAATTTCTTATTTCACTTCTTGAAAGCAGACTATTTCCAAAATATACCCTATAAACCTGTGTAAGTCTGTGATTATGTCTCATGTGAAGGATTGAAACACTAAAATCTTATCCTGGAGTACTGTAATTCTGACTGGATGAACTGACTGCTATTAGGGCATGTAAGGTGTAGTAAACTGGCATTCTGGTTCATACTATTGACAGTGAAGAGAAAGGATATCTAGATGAGAAATGGAATAAGTAATTTGGCAGGAAACATGGAAAATCTAATGGATTGCTGTGATTTTTTCAGACATGAGAGAAAAATAAGAAGTCATCTGTG
Organism: Corapipo altera; assembly: GCF_003945725.1. NCBI lineage: Eukaryota > Metazoa > Chordata > Aves > Passeriformes > Pipridae > Corapipo > Corapipo altera. The sequence goes on from NW_020884876.1 coordinate 10,486,602, forward strand.
CTATTAAATATTAAAAGGTAATCTATAAACACATATCCATAAGATAGCACAACAAAAATAACACTGATTATTCAGAAAAGTCTGGTCGTTCAGAAAGCTTTTAAGTGTTTCTTGGTGTGGAATCCTACGAGTCTAATTCTGACCCTAATGGGAAAGATAGAAAAAGTAAAAAGTAAACATTTGCTTCATAGATTTTATTTTATCTTAACATACCTCCAGATTACTTTAAATAGTCCAAACTGAAGAGGAAAATTCACTAAACTGTAATTTCAAGTCATGTGTTATTTTGTATTTTTCTTTTTTCCCACCTACCTTTTTCACATTACATAGATTTATTACATTTTATCATTCATTTATAAAAGCATAAAACCCAAATGTCTTAGGGCAAGAGCCTATGTAGTAGCCAGTGTCCCAAGCGTAGAGAGTTATTTCCTTTCTTCATCACCTTAGCCTTCAAGGAATTGATTTTAGGAGCATGACAAAAATAGCTCAGGAAATAGGTCCAAGCTCTGATGTAACACAGCACTTCAGTGATTTCAGTAGAGATATACCAATTCACACCTACCAGGAAATCTAGCCTTCACCTCTGAAGTGGCAATTACAAAATGTATATTACTTCATGATGAGATTTATACTATCAAGTACATTCTGTGGAGTTTTCCTTGCTAGCTTCAGGGAAATAGATATTTACAGATGAGTCACTAATGTGTCTTGAGCTATCACAAAATCTCCAGAGAATCATCAACTTTTTCTTCCACAGTAGCAAAGGTAAGAGGAGTCACATTTTCAGCTATAAAATGATGCTGGTTTATTGGAGATCATGTCCTCTACACTCTTCAGCCCTTTTGTTAATATATTTAGGTAGTACATAAATTTAAGCATATATATTAAACTTCCATTCCAAATTGCGTAGGTGACTATGTTAGGATTCATAATTCATAAAAATGGATGATGTAAACATGACCAAAACACCACAAAGACAGATTGAAAGAATACCATGAGGTTAGGAAATGCAGAAGAGAAGTGACGTTGTAGTTAATAACGTTGTAGTTCAACATTATTAAAATCCTTACTGAAAAAAGTACAGCCAAAATTTTCAATGGAAATATATGTACTTTGACAAATTCAGAAGTACATCTGAATTATGCCCTTTAGATTTCCAAGTCTATAATAATGGATTTGGCTACAAAAAGTGATGTTTTTCAGGTGCAGTTATTGTTCAAGGAACATATGCACCAGACAAAACTATGAATCCTTTACAATATGTTGAAATACATGCTCTTCTTTCATTCTCAAAGCATAACTTTAAACATAATTAAACAACGTGTTCCCAAATTTTACTCAAAATAATCTAAAATAAATGGCAATTGTGTATTATTTTTACCCAAACATATGTAGTTTCCCAAATAATTGACAAAAAAGAACTATTAAAACAGCTGAAAAGCTGCTAAAACCCCAAATCAATTGCTATTTACCTGTAAAATTGTATTTTAGAGGTACTAATGGGTCATTTTAGCAATCTTATTTTACTTGTGACAGTGAAAAAAAAACAAGACTGAATTTAAAACAAGCTGGCTAAAAGCAGCTTGATTCATAATTTGGAGTATTGTGAGAACAGGTCAGATGCAGATTTGGGCCTGATGCAATCAGTCATTTGACTTTTAACTTCTCACTTTTTGTCTGCTATAAAGTTCTAATTTTCATTGATTAAGACTAAGCTGATTTCCTGAATACTGAAGAAAAGAATAACAAAATTGAAAACTTTGCAATCTGTCATATTAATGAATGGATTATAATTAATAGCAAGAAAAAACTGAAAGAGGCACAGTACAATTACTCAATTCATCACAATATCGGTAACTCCATTTAGTGAAGCAGAATAGAAGTGAAATTACAGGCTTCATGAATATGCAAGTTCATATGACTGTCATGTTTGTATGAATAAAAATAATAACAGTTCTGGATAATGGGAGGAATAAGTAGGTGGACATGCAGGACTAACATATAGAGCAAAATTATGGAAAAAATGCCAATAAAAAGTTACAAACTTAGATATGATTTCAAAGGCATATTGAGCTAAATTAAAGTTAGGGCATCACAAAATGTCTCACAAGCTTTGCAGTTACAAGTAAAATATAGGTAACATGCTATCCATTAGGAAATTGGAAAACGTACTTAAACTCCATGTCTCTTCTGGATTGATGTTGTTGCCTTCATTGATGTGTAGTCTCTTGAATTACATACCTAAGCATTTTCTGACAAAAAGAAAATACTCCAGGTAAGAGAGAATGAGGACTAAAAAACAAAGAGAACATTGTTTCATTTTAAAATCTAGCTTTTCTCTTTATTTTTATCTGAGTCTGTAGTGGTTAAAATAGTTGCTGAGAGGTAAGAGATGGAATTAATCTCTCTTCTTCATGAAATATTGTATCTGGTACCTCCCGGAAGTACCCCATCATCTGGGGTTGAGATAGGAGGAAAGGTATTTCTAAAACTTTTGTTTAAACCTTTTCCATTTTGCGCAACATAAAGCAGAAGATTTATCAGACCAAACCAGAGCAAATGATCAGATTTCCTCTATCCTGTGACTATTGTCTATGAGAATGGACACAAAATTTTATCTTCTTCTCCAGGAAAAGAGCTGCGGTTTTAAAGCAGCTTTTACAGTATTTGCATAGTTGCTCAGCAAGAACTGTCATCTTGATCTTGACTGTCATGGGTGATTTTAGAAATTGTGAACCAATGAGATCTTGTCTGTATTCTTTATCTCATCTTTTCCTTGATGAAAAACTTAGTTATTTGGGATTTCACGTTTCTAGGATTAGATGAAACTAAACAGGATTTTGATTTGTACTGAGTTACCTCTCAGGCAGAGAGGTTAAGCAGTACTTTGGCACCTGTATCTTGCTGTAGATTTAAAATGTATTTGGTATCCTCTGACAAATAATAACTATAAAATTATGATTTCATGTGTAAGATGAAATCCTTACTCTTACTCCAGTAATTGTCAAAATAAAGGATTCAAGTTGTGCCATTTAGCATTTTAATTGCGGGTTTTGTTCTTAGTGTGGATTAATTTTATGCCATATTATGTTGTTGTAATAATTTTGCTATGAAATGAAGTATCAGGGAATGGAAAATATATTGTCTTATGCACAATATTACACAAATTAAAATAATGTACTCTAGTACCTTGACCTTTTCTATATTCTGTAATTTGACTGAATGGTCATTGCACTTTTCCCTCATTAACAAACTGAATAACCAATAGCTGAATGGATGACATGGGCATGAAGTCAAGAAACAGAATAATGAAATAGTCACAGCAGCGTAGTATAGTAGATGATTCTGTCTAAGAGAACACATGAGCCATTAAATCTCAGAATCAGTGAGAAGGACTGGAATAAGTGCAGAAAGTGCACAAGAAAGAAAACCTTTTCATGACAATAGAGCAGGCATAGTCTATTCTTATTAAGACCTCATAAAATTCTATTGCCATATAAAATATTAGAGGAAGTGAAATATTAATTTAAACAATAAACACATCACTAGACTAGAGAAAGCTTAAAATTTCTTTAACAAGAATTTAATATCAAATATTTATAAGAGGATTTAAAGTCTAATGAACTGACAGTCATCATGAACACACAATAATATAGTGATGGAAGTATTACAAATTAGGCATATAAGACCATTGTCTAAGTCTACCCTTTCAACCAGACTATATCCACAAGGACAGCATTTCCACAATACTCTGTTAGCACCATGAAAGAATAATGCATAATATAGAATTATGGAAATTAGGCCACATATTTCAAAAATTAAATAATAATTTTATAGTATGTTTAGTGACCAAACTGTACTATGAATCTACAAGACGTATTGTTATGGTTACATACCAACATTGCTCTCCTTCTGGATTCAGTTTGTAGTTGATTGCAGTTAGTATTGTTTATCTGGTTATACTCAGCTTTAAAATACTTACAGTCATTTTGTACCACTGATTTCCACACATAGTCTTCTCCAGTATCTAGTAGGGAGCTCTCTTGATCACGGATGTCTTCCTTACCAAAGTCATGAGATTCATAAAGAGGGGTAGTATGCAAGCTTGTAATAACCCTTTATCAGCTTAATTTCCAGTCAGTACTGGTGTCCTGATTCACCAAGAGGACAAAAAAATACCTTTAGTACAGTATAAAAAGTGAGTACAGCAAATATGAACTCTGTTTCAGTAATATTATTTTTAAACTGCTGTGTTTCACCACTTCAGCTGGAATTAGCTCCACAGATTTACATGGGATTACTTTAAGCTTGTAGTCTCATGGTCCTTCCTCACACCAGGAAAAAACATTGTTTGTGATCATTTTTAAAGCAAGGTAAGAACTAGGTAATTACTTACAGGTAGGTAAGTGGTATTGCAAATATAACATTTCCAGATTGCTATCATCAGAACTCTGGGTAGAGTGAATTATAACAAGAAATTTTACACTTCCAAACAGTTTATTTAAACCAGCTGAAAATTCAGTTTGTAGGCTTCATCATTCATTTTGATGTGCTTTCCTTTTTTCCCAAGAAAGAAATATATTTAAAATTTCCAGAAGAACTGCCTCAGAGGTAAGTGGTATCCAAACATTTTTCTGTAGAGATAAAAAATGTAGAGTGTCAGTGGTATTTGCCTGTGGATTGATGATGCATTGCACAAGGATATAGAGACATCATTCCCATAAAACTTTTAACATTATAGTTTAGGGTATATTTAACCTTTAATACAAATCATTTTTATTTCCCCCCTTTGGAATTCAAAGTACTTTTTTTTTTTTCTAGTTTTTTAGATTTTTTTTTCACTTTGTGTGCTTATACTGTGGCTGCTTCAATTTTTTTGCTTCAACAAAACCAGAAAGGTGGACTTGATTGCAAAGAACAAGAGTAATATAAAGAACTCCAAAAGCACCAGCTTAAGTTGAACAGATTTCAGTGTAAATGAGACAGAAATTGGGTTTTCAATAGGAAGTTGGAACAGGTGAAATATATTTTGCATTGGAACTGTCATCTAAATCAATCTTCAGAAAAGGCTAAGTCTGTAATTTAAACTCACAGAACCTCCCAGAAAATAGACTGGCAAAAATACTCTGAAATTCCTGTTTCTGACTTTTCCCTGTTCTTCCTTGATATGTCTCTCCCCTCCACTAGGTTTCCATACCATGATCAGTGACCGATTTCTTTCATGCATATTATATATAGTCATTGGGGAGTATTTTCCATCTGACAGTATTTTCCAAGTAATCAAAATGCACAATGGCTTTCTGTTATGAGCAATTAGTTGCTTGATCTCCAGTTCAGAAAACAAAAGGATCTCTGGAGACACTCGAGATTAACATTTCTTTAGATGTCCTTCCAGTAGCAAAGATAATATTTAGTTTTATGATTCCATCCTTTGCAGACCTACTGCCTACCAGTACAATGATTTTGTCTACAGGTATTCTGATCCATATCTGACTCCAGAGGAGGCAGAATCAGACTGCAGATCCACCAGCCAAAATTTATTCACTCTGGGAAGCAGACCTCTTGGGGAAGCAGGCCTCTTGGCTCTGAGTGATAATTGAATCAGAATTGCAGCAAATTAGGCAAAGACTTGAAGAATGAAATCGTTAAAAACCTCACAACAGCTGAAAAAGTAATGAAAGGAAGGCAATTTAGCAAAAGGTGCTATCAAAAAGGAAGACAGGGAGCTGTTTTGAACAATAGGTGGCTTTGAAACTTTGATGTTTCAACAGTCTTCAGTTAATTCAGGGCTGGGGAGGTTAACTATGAAATTGTATTACAAAAATTTGAAGAGTTTTACTCCAAATTAAACTTTAGATTTTTATTTTTTTTTAATCAGAGGGTTTGAAAAGAAACAAGAACTCAGGGAGTTTACAAATCTACCAAAGCCTGTATTGAAGGACTTCCCTTTTAAGCCACCTGATCAAGAAATCGAATAAAACAATTTAAAAAGAGCGTGTAACTGTTGTCAAAGTAACTGTGAAAATTACTACTAGCTGAGCATAGAAGTCACTAGATGAAGCTGAAGAGAATGGTTAGTTTCATACCTGGAGAGGTATTAGAGAACTCAAAATACTCCCAGCAGAGAGATGTGTGTTGAGTTCTGGTGCAGAAAGGCATACTGAGCCTTCTGCAGGCAGAGTTCCTCCAAAATTGCTGGATAGAAAAAATTCCAGGCAGAAGAAGCTCTCACAACCAGCACATGATCTGGTGAGTGGAGGCTGATCTCATACTTTACCAGAAGTGTCAAAACATGTAGGATAGAATGAAGTAGGTGTTAGTGTTAGGAAAAACAAACAAACAAACAAACAAAATAAAACCACAAAACAACCAAAAAAATCACACACACACACACAAAACCCAAAAACAAAACCAAAACAAACAAACAAACAAAAAACCACAAAAAACCCCCAAACAACAAAAACAACAACAACAAAAACCTCAACTCCCTGTGCTAGTAAAGCAGACTGAAAACTGGAGCACATAACATACATCAACCCAGTAACTTCTCTTAAACCTTCTACGAACATGAAAATTATGTGAAAAGTTGAGTGCCACAGCTGCTTTCTTGGTTGATGTGAATCAGAGCCTTGTGACAAAGTAGGTAATTCAGATCGTGCCTAATTTCTGGAAATGGGGCGAGAACTATAATGGATTGTGCAGCTAAAACCAAGAGATAATGCTCATAAAAACGGAACGTCATTAGCTCAGCACAATTCCTCATGGGAACACTGGTGAGGACCGCTGTAATGTCATGTCAGTCTAGGGGTATGATACAAAATCCAGAAATTAATGTTAATTAATGTCAAGGTGCTACACCAGTTACCAAGACACCCAGTTCGGTAATACTAATGCCTGAAGGAAACACAGATAATAAAAGGTAAATAGATGAAATATGACCCTTCAAATGATGCATTTCTTACTTCCTAAGGGACTCTGCCTTGTAAGTGTGTAGACCAAGTATGGAGGACCAGACCTAAGCCTGTTTTGTCTCAAACATTTTGACTGTTATGACAGGAAAGAGGTGATTGGAAGAGAGGGCCCTGGGGAGGTGGGGCAGCACTGTTCTAAACCAACTTTCTCCTCCAACTTGAGACTCGGCTCAGCTCCCCTCCTCGACTCACTTCCTGGAGGAGGGCTCAAAGGGCTGGCTGTGCATGTGTGAACAAAACATAAAGAAAAATCTAGTTTACATAGGAGGACCAGGTTAACCATAAAAGAAAGCAGATTGGACCCCCTAAATCTCTCTTCTTCCTCTCTTTCTCTTTCACTTTCTGGTTCTGGTGACCCCAGCTCCAGACCATCCATGTGGCAGACCAATGCAGGACATAAAGACGTGATATTCTTTGTTTTCTTCCCTTGCTTTGCCTGGGCAAAGCTATCATGTTCTGACCCATACTGTGTACTGAACTTTGTTTTGGATGTGGGGAACTTGTTGAAGTGTGTTGTGGCTTGTATGCCAGCACCTTTGAGGAGTTTGTTGTGGGGGTTGAGAACTTACTGAAGTGTACTGTACAAAATCAATGGCTTGTTAGCCACCACTCTTGTGAAAGTGTATTCTAAGAATTTAAGGGCTTGTTAGCCAACACCTTTTGAGTCTAAATAGTGAACTGGTTCCTGGATTTATAGTGACTATACAATAAAAGCATAGGAGTTCCCTGACACATCTAGTGTCTTTGTTCAGCCTGACAAGAATGTACAACAAACATCCCCATACCGATAGGTCACCAAGAATAATTTTTTTTAAAAGGCATAATTTCAAATACCATCAGAACAAAGACTATCTATGATTGTCTTAAATGTAGCTATTTTGGGTTGCCTTAAGAAAATGGTTCACCCAAGTGGTAGAGAATTGGAAAGAATGGGGAAGAAATTAAGGAAAAAATGGAGGGGGTAGGGAAGATCTGAACCTACTACAAAATAAAAGAACACTTTGGGTTCATAGTTCATGGAGAAAATTTTTAAACCAACTCCTTTAAGTACGAACTTAAAGAGGAGACCCATATGATTAGAAATCACAGAAGAGACCAATTGTAATATTTTATCAATATAGAATAAAATCATCCTTTCCTCGTGTGTAGATATGTTTAAGTTGCCTGAAAAACTAAGAAATATTTATCTATGATAGATATTATTTTCACGTCCTATGGTAAGAAAACACCATAGCTAGATAGGTAATTATATATATCAAATCTGCTTTTGCAGGAGATACTTCATATTGGAGTAGCTATCAATAGACAATGATTTGTTATTTTTAAGCAGTAATAACTGTAGTAGGTTTGGAAATATTTACAAATGGCTCATCTACTCCCAACTTTGTGGTTTTTTGGGAAGCAATAACAAAATACTGAAGCACCTTTTAAAAAGAGGTTACTATCAAACAGGAGCTTTGAACTATTCAATAATGGAAAGTAATAATGAAATCACTATAATTACCTCAATATTTTCTTCAAAATATAACTGAAAACCAAAATTCTTTAACTTTTAACATCTGAGTGGGGATTTGCAGGTGAGACATATGTGTTAAATCTAATAATATTTGGGGTTTCAAGAATTGTTATCACCTCATAAAAAAACATCCTACATCCTGCAACAGGCACAGATGGCCCCTAAGGATGTTTTCATCCCAAGAAATAAATGTGGTCATGTGTGGTCATCATCCCAGATGAACACAAATAGGAACAAGAACTGAAAGACAGGAAGCGGTGAGAGACACTGATCTTACCATTTTGCCCAATGATTTTTGAACAGGTAGCAATTCCCACAAATGCATTATCCTGCTTTTGCATAGAAGGTTGTATTTAGAAAAAAATAAACCACTTGTGTTTTTGATAACATTCTTCCACTGCTAGTCTGGACTTGACTTCTGTCTTCTAGGTTTTTTCTCTCAACTGCTAACATTCATACAGTACCAATACTAAACTACTCGTGCCCATTTATATAGGAAGTACCTAAATGTTGACCTACAAGACCTAGCACCCACAAGTCGTGTATCTGTCCACTACCTTCCATTGGTATTTCCAGTAAGATTATAACTACTCTGAAATGAGGATTATTTTCTACGCTATGATCAAAACATAGCAAAACGGGACCTTGATCTCAAACTTGGCCCCAAGATACCATTGTAGTGTAAACAATTACAGTGCCAAGAGCAAACCCATTTTTTTTCCATACTTTTTCTAGTGTTGGTCATCCACTATTCACTGTGTTTCAGAGGAAGCAGAGAGGATTAAAATCTAGCTCTCTGAATGGGGAGAAATACCAAACATAAAGCAATGTGATAGTCTTGAGGAGAAAATGAAATTTATTGTATTGATCTAATTTTGTTCACTGCTTTTGTGAAATCGAAGGGAGGGGGGAAAAAAGCACAAGTCTGTTGAGCACCATCAGTTCCACAGAACTTGATGAAGGAATTGCAAATCTCACATGACTACATTGTAAATCTCACTGTACAAATCTCTGTTTTCTTCGGTCCAAGGAATTGAGGAACATTTTGCTGAAAGTACTTTAATGACCTGAGGGAAGGACTTCTTGGATGCATTCTATACTTGTTATATGTTTCATTAGATTTATTCTGAGTTTGAGTTTTGGAGATCTTTAAGAGTTTTGTAATATTCCTATGGAGAAAGAGTAAATTATCTGATTTCCACTTCTCCCCAGTTCAGGATATATAAGCTCTAGAGCCCATTTCACATTTGAAAGTATGAAGCTATTTCTTCACAGATATTTCAGTTTAGGACAGAAAACAGATGGACAACCGTGTCTACACCAGTTCTGTCTTCCAGACAATCGTAAAGGATAAACTTATGTTAAGTAAATTATGATTATAATATGAAAGTTACCTCTATTTCTTGCTTTAGTTACAGTTATATTTATCTAGTCCTCAGAAATAATTTGTTAAAACATTTTGAAGATTTGCAGTGCAGATTTAAAAATCTTTACCTTCATAGATATATCTGGCAGAAAAATTAGGGTTAATATTTTTCTTCTTAAAACTATTGTCTAACTGCCTAATGTTGTAATGCTTTTTAATACTGAGTATGCAAAAAATCCTATTATTTCAGGAAAACTAGAAACAATGTAATACAGACAGACAGAGAAGAGTGACAGTCCTGTCATCATTCTCCTGGTTCACCTTTCAGCTGAACCTGATTCCCCCCAAGTGATGGAGTGGAGAAGAGCAACTCCAGAGCTGGCTAGGGTCATCTGTCTCCCATTTCTTGGAAGCAGGCTTCAGGATCTGATAAGTACTGTCAGCAAATGCCTTTTAGCACATCTGTCAGCTATGACATGCCTTTAATTTAATTGCCTAACAGAGATCAGCAGGACTGTCGAGTTCAGAAGTGCTCTGATCTCAGGAATCAGGACAAGAAGAACCCCAGCTTATTATTAGCAGAGTTAATGTGTAAAGGGAGTTAGTACTTTGATGACAGCACAAGTTACGTGTGCATGAATCGAACAGTCCAGGAGTTTCAGCAGCTGTCTCAGATTGAGGCAACTGAGTGCAGCACCATATGCTAGAAATTAAATATTTTGAGGGATGGAAGAATGAAGAACTGGCTTAGCTGACATTGCAAATAGCAAGGCTGTGGCAAGACAGTTTCCAGCCTATTCAATTATTAATACAAGGCAGAGAGGTTTCAGCAAGAGAGAGAGACCATCCAGTTTGGTTGTTTCAATACTCAAGCCTCATTTCTCATCCCACAGGACAGGAATTTGTATCTCTGTTTCCTATACAAGGGCATTAATATCACTTCACATTTAATCCAAAAACTATTTCTCTGTTTATAAGTAGATATAGATACTAAATGACAGAACAAGTCTCATAATATAAAGGAATAGCATTCATGCAGTCATCAAGACATCTCCTTTGTATTTCACAGGTGCTGAGCTGATTATTGAGGCTCCCATTCTAAATGTAATCCAGTTCCCCGTGCACTTTATGAACAACATGTGGTTATACTTGCATCGTGTGGAGTTGCCCATTTCAGCACCACCAACCTTCAATATTGCGTGATCAGGCTAGCAGGCTTTGCAGCCTGAGAGACTTCCTTCTGATTTATTTGGAAAACAAATGTAAAAATGAAATGGCCTCTAAAAAATCCTGTGAGTGTTTCCCAACCAGTTCCCCTGCAGAGGACAAAAGCATATTTGCTTGTATTCAGTGTATTGTGTACAGCAGTCTGTGTTCAGTCATGCACACAGTAAGTGTAGACAAAGCTATGCATGCATATACAGAGTCAAACATAGACATATCGAATAGAGTCTGTATTAGTAGCATACCGCAAGATACTTTACAGCATATGAAGCTCAGAACTTTATCTATGAAATTTTTGGTACTAAAATGCAAAAATAAATGTACGGTAACGTTTTATAATGCTGGGTTCTGGTTTGGGTTTATTTGTTTTAATTAATGTATTTACCAAACAACAGTTAAAGCAATGCTGCATCCCATGCAAGGGAAGAAAGACACTATTGTTTCTGGGGAGAGTTTTGCATCGATTATGCCAGAGAAGAGGAAGAACATGTATCAGCTAGATCATGTTCCCTGTTCTAACAAAGCAGATGCAACTCTGGTTTATGCACTGAGTAGAAAATTGATATGAGGTAATGCTATCATAAATAATTGCTTAAAGCACCTCAGTATTACGGAGGTTGAAATTTCAAAAAAGGAGAACTGCCTGTAAGTGCAAAAGCGTGGTGAAGGGTGGCTTTTAAAGTAATTGAAGATTTTTCATTGGATGGTAGCTTTCTACAGTACATTATTTAAAATCTAAGTGTGGAGTACCCTCTAGCTGATATCTGAAGATCAAAGCTGCTATTAGATTTTTTTTTTTTTTAACTACAGTAAAGGTTCAGCTATTATAAAGGAAATTAAAGGAACTAATGGAACAAATAACACAAAGTAGTCTTCCATCCAACATAGTAGATCAGTATAACTTGTGAAAGAGTGTTTGTTACAAAAGGCTCCAAAGCTTTTAAATTCATTTTTGGTCTAAAAATTGAATTTCAGGTAGCACAGTTGAAAAATCAAACATTGACTTTAATGAGTGCCATTAAAGATTCACCATTGTTATTGTCAGGATTTATTCTCTCTTCTCTCTGGAAACTAAATTTGAAGCTGAAATGCAAAGGAAACAAGCTATTGCACACTGGACAAGAATTCTTTGATCACAGAGGCAAACACAAAATGGCTTATTAATGATTGTAGCTCAGTGTTCTGTCTGACCTCAGGCCAAGCTGATTTTTTAGAATAACTCGCAATTACATTGTATAGTTTAACCCTTGAAGGGAAGGCAATATTTGGGTCTATAACCTCCTATAATCTGACAGGAGGCCACAGAAGCCATTCAACATAGCAGTCAAATATAAGGCTTTGTGGCTTTAGTGCTCTGTATCGCCAGAAAGGGCATAGCAGTGGCTGGCTCTGCTTTTGGACTGGAGAAATATTGGATGGTGTTACATGTTAGGCAGTAAATTAATAAACCGTTAACCTGGTCTGGCACATTGCTCCTGGATGAGGTAAAACACCAAGCCGCCTGTGAAATGATAGTATACACGTTTTCATGAAGACCACATTGAAATAAGGATAAATACATTGATATCTGATGAGATGCAATTAGTTTTATAGATGTCTCCATTCATTCTAGGGCTTAGCAGAAACGATTAATCATATCAGCACATAGGAAATGAACTAGGAGCTGAAATTCTTTATTTGATTTTGACTAAGTAAATTTTCTTAAACAAGACCACATTTATTTTTAAACAGAATTGGTTTCTCCTGAATGCCGTGTTCATGTTCCCTTACCACAGAAAATATGACAGTCTTAGAAGATAAAACTTTGAAAATGATACATGAAAATGATACAGCCAAAAGGTAGTGAAAGTTAGACTAGGACATCACTTGTAGAACAAAAAATATGCATTCTTCTAAGCACTTTGATTTTTTTCTTTAACCTTGCTCTTTCTTTTTTGATTTTCTAATTCTAACTGTGACTTTTTGATATACAATACCCTGAAAGAAAGACAGATACAAACACCACCCCACCCCCACCCCCAAAAATTTCACTATATTTATAAACAGAACCAGAATAAATGTTAGACCAAGAAACAACTTTAGGACAAAATAATTAAAAATTAGGTTTATCTCCAGCTTAATGAAAACAGTCACTGAATATCTATTCTTTCCTCTGCAGGTACAATTAATTTTCTTTAACCAGATTCACAAGTCAAGTTTCTACAAAGGGAACATGCATGAATAATGTTTTTATCATGTTTAATACACATGCTATTACTCTGAGGTTGATGTGCAGTGTTTCTGTAAAACCCTTAATCAGGATTGACCAGCAAAAGAAAGAAACATGGTAAAAAATATGGAAATGAACCACAGATGAATAAGTGGTGTAGGAATTTGGAAACTTGTGGAATCATTGGTGAGGGGAGAGGACAATTGTTTGTGTTGTCTTTATGTGATAAAAAAGAGGAAGCATTGTTCTGGGATGGCAGTCTGCAGAACACTAACCTCATAGGCTGGGTGGGCATAAAGAGGAATATGAATCAAGCAATTAGCTCCAAGGCGAGATATTGATTAAAAAATTAGCCCAGGCACTAAGGGAAGAGAAGGGGATACTTATTAACTATTTATATGCCACTGCTGGGAATAAAGAGTAAATAAGAAGACTTAGAATTGCTCATTTATCAGTATACATTTGTCTTAATTAGAATTACAGAAACCTGGAGGTTTAATAACTGAAATATTAAAATCAGTGGTTGTATGCTACTACAAAATGTAGTATAGGAAAGAAGGAAGAGACATTCCTTGTCCAAAATGATCTTTTTTTGGAGTTTCTAAATCATTGATAGGTTGGATACCATTAACTTTGGATCCATATAGTTTGATGCTTCATCTTGTGCTTCTTCTGGTTAGATCAATAATTGCCATCATTTACTGACTGACAGATTTAGGTCTTGTCAACCCAAAACATTGGTTCCTGCCTGTACAGATTAGTACTTATAGATAAAGTATGAGTAGAAGGGGAGGAAAACACGGAAATGGAGAGATGAAATTTAACAGGTGGCATACATAGGGAACCTCATGACATTAACATAAATATATTTCACTTGCCAAACTAAATGTACTAACTAACTGGTTATCACTTCCACAGGGAAACATGACTATGATTTGATTATGCTTGTTATGTAAACAGAATTAAATGAATGCCTTGCTATCAACTACTACATGAATTGTACAGAAAGTTCCCAAACATTTATGTTCAAATCAAGAGAGGAGAAAATTTTAAGCAGAAAAATGTGAAAGTTAGTAAAAATATCCTACTAACAATTTTTCTAAGACAAATTTTGAGAAAAAACCCTGAATATTAGTAAAAAAAGTAGTACTGAAATAATAAAGAAAGGTGGTGGATTTTAAAAAGTAGCTATTAACTAGAGGATAATAAAAAGAGAAGTTTTTAGTCAACAACTAAGCTAATAACAATAAATACAAACATGTTAGAATTCATGGAAAATTCATAAGGAATATGAAAAGGAAAAAAACTACGTATGGAAAAATCTATCATTAGCAGATTAAAAATGAAAATAAAGGCTTTTTTTCCCACAAAATATTGGTCAGAAAGGATCCTAGCTACGTTATTGCCCAGTAGCTAGATAAAAATGTTATTAATTTCAATTATAATGGGAAAGAAAAAATATTCATTAAATATTTGTTATGCATTTGGGAAAGATACTCAGTACATATAATGCATATGTATCATATCATGATTATGTAACACTTATTACCCAAAAGTCAAGAAAATAATTTACATTTTAATATGATCAACGATACAGTTGTTCATGAATGAACAAAGAATGAAAATAGAAAGGGTTTCCATGGTCAGACTGTTGATTATGCCAAAGACTCAAGGGTACTACTAAATTACCAGTTGTACACAAATTTTAAATCAGAAAGGATTGTTTTCAGTAGGAGTAATCCTTTGTAGTGTTTCTCTTGCTTCAGTGGGTTGTGACAATTAGAACACTACAGCCATTTCTTTGGAAGATCGTACTTCTAAGAGAATGTTGACAAATGGAAAATGCTCAAAGAAAACTCATTAAATTAGTAATATTTGAGTAATATTTGTCATAAACGTCCATAATTGCATTCACAGAAATGGTTGATAATGTTTCTAAGAACTGACTTGATAATGACTTGTCTGCACCCCTGTGAAGTTCTAGAAGCCTAGTTTTGCAGAGTTTTCAGATGAAAATTTTCCCTAAGTCAAGAGAAACCTTAGATACCCAGTATTTTTTAAAATCATGCCAAGATATATTAGGTTTACATAAAACACCTGAGTTTAAAATGGTTTATGTATCAATTTATCTGATATATAATAGCAGTAGTAACAGAAAGACTTGTGGTAAATATTTATTTTGTTTGTAACACTGAGGAAAGGGAGGTCTGGAATTGTATGTAAGTTAACTATTCCTTGATGCTGAATGTTCAAGGTACCAGGATGTGGTAAACCCTTGGGCAGTAGCAGGGTTGTATCAGACACACTCTATTTCATAATCAGGTTTTCTCCTATCAGAAAATACTTATAGACTTCAATTCCAGGTAATCACTGCAATACAAGAAGCACAGAAAACATGCTGACAATTCATCCAGACTGTTTGATTTTTGGGAATGCTGATCTAAAATAGGATTTCAACACCAAAGAGTTAATGACTGAATTTCTTTTATGTGAACAATTGGGTGCTGATTTACCAGGTTCCCTTTTAAGAAGGAAAAACATGTCCAGCATTTCCTGTTTCAGCTAAACTTGAAATAATCATTATTGATACAGATTGAGAAAAGACTCTTACCATGCTCATAGAAAGTAAAGATAGATGAAGCCATGTGAAGTTGGAGTTCTGTTCTAGTAAGAGGAGCATACCTAGGCATACCTGTCTACCTTCATTGATTTGCAGTTCTATTTACAGCTCTTTTTGAGTATACAGACTTCTGTTTTCTAAAATTCTATTTCCCTCAAGACAATTTCAGTTTTAGAGTTTTTTTCCTCAGATGTCAAAATCCTTCACCAAAAACTTAGACTTTCCCCAAGCCTATCAGCTTTTGATTATCTACAATACATTGTACAAAGGTCCAAAACTTGCGCTGTGTTTGTAAAAATACTTCTCATACTATTCATGCAGGATAATACAGTAAGGCAAATGGCCCATAAGCAAAAATAATTTTTGATTCTGTATTGTACTATAAAGGAGTATTCTCCTTGCTGTGCCTATCAAAGGAATGAATGGGAAAAATAACCTACAACAGTGTGACATTAAAAGGGAGCAATGACTCCAGTTTGTATGTTAGGTAAACAGATGAAATAATGTTCGGCATACAGGCACAGCAGTACTTTAAACACTCCAGCAGGAACCCTGCAATTGATCTGATAAGAGAGACAAAGACCTGGACCAAACCCTTGGCAATTAGTGCTATGTTCATATAAATGCGATTACTCTATGTAATTGTGACAAGAGAAAAAGGAGTATACATTTTGCAAACAGCTGGCTCAGACAAGAGAGTTTATATAGTTTTCTTTCTGGGATGGAAAGGGAATTAGGTTTTTACATCCCAAATCATCATGTATCGACAAATACTATTTTTTCCTCGGGGAAAAATAAACAAGCAAACAAACCAAAATAAATTCAAAAGTAAGACATGGTTAAAAAGTGTGCAGTATAATTCACTTCTGCTCACTCTGAAATACTGAAATGCTCCTAGCCATTAGGGTATATAAGTATCAAGGACTCCTTCCTGCAGTACTCACATGTATTTACACAATTTTTAGGAGCAGAACCAATATTGTGTGACTAATTCCACAAAATAAATAATGAATTCTAGACTCTACTAGCTACAAAAAATAGTCAGGCAGGCAACTACTTACATTCTCCATGATTTCTTAATATAGTATCTCAGCTCTTGAACAAAAGAATCTGCAGGGTAAAAAATGTTCTCTTAAGCAAAACAAACTCCCTAAAATTTGTATCTATTTACTGATTATTTGTAAACAAGAGGAAGGCTAAAATTTACTACTTTCCCAATATGTTATTTAAGTAGCTCTATCTAACACTGAGAGTCCTCTATACCTTCTTAGCATTTTTCAGGTTTTAATTATATGGAGAATCCAATGCCTGCATACTATTTTTAGATGGTTTTCACAGACTTGGTTGCAGGAATGAAGAGATTCTTGTTAATACACCATCAGTTTTAAGGACATGCCTAGTTTGACTTTGGATTAAGAACCAGTTCAATATTCTGGGATGAGCTGTAAATCTTGCATGTTCCCTCCTACCAGGTAAATGGTTTCTTGTAAATGGTTTCTTGTAAACTCAAGTGCTGCTGCTACACTTCACTGATGTACTTGGAATGAAATTGTGAGAAATAAGAAATAAAAGTAAAGTGCTTCTACCAAGTATAAATAGGAAACCGGAACACAATTTCTTCTGAAAATCTTTTGCACTTATTACTCATATTACTAAGATACCGAGCTAAACAGACAGAAAAAGAACGCAACTCGTTCTCGGAAAAGTAGTACAGCATCACAATGCGATCTGTGCTAAGAAAGTAATCTATATGATATAATACCATCATAAACTCTTTAAAAATAAATCATATAACTTCTTGGTTCTATTGCTGCTTTCATATCTCAGTTCTCAGTACAGAAACTTCTGCAACATAATGTGCAGAAAGCAGTCACTGTGTTGCTCAAGGTAACAATGGTTTATATTACTCCTATACTTTACAGTAAATTCAGATTGAGTACCTTATGGTCTGTGTTTGTATTATTCATCCCTATTGAAAACAAAATAGGATTTGTTGTGAAACTTGGGGAAATGATTCAAGGCTGTATTTTAAGTGGTTTCAGGTTCCAAGACCTCAAGATTTGCAACTGATGAATCTATTATAGGCCAAGACATTGTGACTACCCATCCTCTAGCTGTATGGACTTAACAGACCCAATACTGATAGGTTTTATCTAGGTTCCTGCTGGTGCAGTCCTCCACCAAGTGAAATCTTGCAGGGGGCTTTGTGGCCCACAGAAGTTCCACTCAGTAGATAACAGGTGTAGGATGTTCCTTTCAATCAATGCATGCCGTGAGGACAGGAGCAGGGTGTTTCACAGGGAAGTCTTTTTGACCATATCCTGCTGGAACAGTAGTAACCCATGAGAGTTACCCAATACCTTGAAATGTTTGCTATCAGATTCCACAGTGAAAACAAAGTCTTACTGACCACTATTTCACTTTACAGAATGTATGTTAGCATTTTGATAAATACCAACACATTTAGCAGTAAAATTGTTATCTTTTAGAAGTAGTAGCTTTTTCTGCTGTTCTTCCTTAAGAGACGCCATTATGTAAATCATTTAAGTCAAGAAGATATGGTTATAATAAATGCCTTCTGTCAATACAAAGTTGGCCGATAAAAAGCGAATCTTGGTAAGGAGTGGAATGTTAAAGTAAGCTCCAATCAAGAAATGTACTATAAAGAGTAACAATCCTTTCATTTAAATGTCTGAGTGCTTGTCATTAATACTCTCACAGTCAAACCTGGAATTAGTCCAACTGCTCCTGGTAGGGACATTTTCAGTAATTTGAACAACAAATTAACAGTATATTTTATTTGTATCGAGATAGCAACTAGAGTTTTCATTCAGATAAATTATATGTCTGGAAGACTATTCTGCAGTCTTTAAGATGCCATCTCACCTTTTTATATAGTAAGCATATTAAAAAAATTTCTTTTTATCTTCAGAAAGAGGAAAATATTGTTGATTTAATGGACTGATTGTTTAGAGAATTTAACTTTAAATGAACAAACCTTTGAGATGGAGTTTGGTTCTCTTATAAACTTCTATTCCTATATTTTCTAGATATTTTTGATAGTTTCTAATGAAATGTTTTTATTTTGTGAAAATATATGCAAATACTGAAGAAACAATGGAAACTAAAAGAAAAATGCAGTTTCAGGCTTTTAAAAGTCATAGTTTGATGATTACTTTCAGCACAGTGATCTTTTATCTATATGATATATAACATCATTTTTTTCTGCTTTGCATCTCTAGAGATATAGTTCTTTTATCAGCAGTACACTTTAAGTAGCACATGTTCCTATACTGAACATTTTAAAGGACTCTTTTCTAGGTTGATGATTTCTAGCTTCCAAAACACCAGGCAATTCTCCAGTTGAAAGAGTTTCATTCTAAGAGTTAGAAGGGTTAGTCTGTGTAGTTCTTCACAGTAAAGGTTATAAGAGATGAAAATTCAAGTTATTCGATAAGCACCTAGATGTCAAGGTCCAAATGTATGGTAAAACACTCACAGAAAAGATTAGCTGATGCTTGTAAATCAAAAGATTTAAAATGTGTTGTGTACAAATGTTCTTTTTTGTCATTTTTTCCATAGATAGCTTGGGTAACAATATATTTGAGCATACTTTCTTGTATACTTGACTGACTGCTGCAAGTGCTGTGCTGAAGACAGAGATGGGTTTTTCTTTATTCTGCTGGAACTCCTGCAATAAGCAGTTCAGGATGAAACATGACTGGTATCCATACGATAGCAGCAACAATAACACTTAATATAAAAGAGCAATACTGAATTTAATAGTCAATATATAGAATCAGGAAAGTGCTCCAATACTTATTTTGTACTTATTTTCTATATTTGTTCATTTTTTGCACTATTTGTAATACAGATTTTTTACTGTACCTTTCATAAGTGACTGTTACTACTCATACTTCTCAGGTGTTACATCAAATGCACTTTGTACCAGCTTTCCCCTCAAGGAAGGAAGATGGACCTCTTCAGATTGAAAGCAGCTCTATATTTTAGCTCACATAAAAATCACACAGCTGCCTGATGAAAATGTTATTATGTCTAAATGATCTAACGCAGTTCTAGAAAGTATAATGTCATAACAAAGAAGAGAAAAGACAAAACAGACAGCATACTATTTACTGCACCGCAAAATTGAATAAGTGGTGCCTGATTCAGATCTTGTCACCTTTTTCAGCCTTTCCTCTGCGTTTTTCTCAACTTTTCACTGAAATATAACTCTCCATTTATCCCTGCTATACCCTGAGAATTCTCAGATCATTTTCCTGAGGCCCTACAGGATTATGTCTCAGAAACAAGACTTCCCCCAAAATCCAAATGCCCAAAACCAAAATCATTAATTTCTGAAAAAGATAAAAGTTTTGCCTACACTGATTCCTTATGGGTTTTGGATTACATACGAGGTAAATGCCTTGTAGCATACAGAGCAAGTCTCTCTTTTTGTTTTGTTTTTTTTTTGTAGTCAGTACAAAAAAAAAAAATCAGTTCATGCTCAGGTTCTCAGAAGGATAAAATTCTTTCTCCAATACTGGATTTCTGTATGATTCAAAGAAGCTTAAAAAATTATTTGAATGGTGTAGAGGATATATCACGTGTGAACCCAAACTAATGGTGACAAATTCCTTTATACTCCAGAGTCAGTGTAGATATTTTACCTTGCCTTGTGCTATAGCATGAATTTCAGTTTAAACTGGTCAGTTGCGGCTTAAGTACCACAATACTTTTTCTGGATTGCTTCTTGACAATGCCTGCTGTAGCTCTCCAGGAAGATTTTAGAATCTACCTCCACTTAATTTGTTAGGAAATGATTGCAGATAATGTAAGATGTGAAAAATAACCAGAACAACTCTGATCTCCTTTCTTTGTTTAATCTTGTGTATCTAATAAATGATGTAATGAGTACTGGCACCAAAGGTATCATGTATGTTTATCTTATTTAAGAAAGGATATTGTATGTGGCACATGAAAAGTCCCCAGACAAGACACATTTATATATGCTTGCCTAAGCAGGGGTTGAGTTAAACATTTGTTCCACCTTAAAGATATATTTTTCAATTTAACGCAGTCAACTGAAATTTTATAGAGTTTCACAAGACATAAAACTCCCCCTCCTCAGAAAGTCTAAAAGGGTTTTCTTACAAGATCAATGAGGCTATATAATTGTTGCTGGGTAATACACATTTTTTTTGAGAAATCAAAGATGAAATGTTATGTTAGAATTCAAATTATATTCTGCTTAAGCATTAATATAAATGTCATTTCCAAAATGATGAAAAGAAGTAGAAACAATCAGATTCAACTGAAAATTACAACTCTGTAAGTTTTGGTGAAACACTGGAACAGGCTACCCAGAGAGGCTGTAGATGCCCCATCCCTGGAAATGTTCAAGGTCAGGTTGGATCTTGGGGGATTGGACTAGATGACATTTAAAGGCCCCCTCCCAAATCATCCTATGATTTTATGATTCATTTTAAGTGCAGTAGACATTAAGCCATAGGATGGGATGGGCTTCACTTAGTCTACCCATCCATAATGTGCAATAATATTTCTGAAATACTGTCACCTTGATCCTTTCCTACAACCCCTGGATCTGCCTAATAAATATCTTAACTTCATGAACCTTCCTTCTCTCATTGACTTTAACTGCACCAAATTCATGACCATATTTATTCCTGCAAACAGATTCTTTGGTCTTCTGTCGCACTGGATACCATTTTGAAGTTGCAACACAGGTATTTGTATGACCTGCTCCTGTGAGGAGATGAAAATCGCTATCAACGTGGCAGCAATGTTAGAAAAACTGTCTCCTCTCATCTATAGCCTATCAGTCCAAACTGTGTTTAATGCAGGGTCCAAGGAGAAGGAATGTGGATAAGGGAAAACTCCCATGCAGAGGCAGGAGTTAAGAAGAGAGTGAGAAAGAAAGGTACTGATCAGTTGTGTTTGAGCAGCAGGAGAATGCCGAAAACAACTGGAAAAAGGGTTTAACTGTGCTTTATTCTGCAATTGCAGTGAATAGATTGCAAAAAAAGAGTAAGATATTTCTGAAAGAAGCTGCTTCTGAAGCAACTTAATGTTTTAGCAGTTTTCAGTTAAATCAGGCAGAGGAAATTAACAATGGACTTTTGTGTTAATGGTCTGGAAAGTGCTGCACTCCCTGCGAAAATGAAGTATAGAGGTGATTTGATTTCTTTTTTGATGTATTTTGGAAAAAAATGACCACAGAAAACATTAATGATAATGATGAAGTAGCACAAAGAATGAAGGAGTTACAGATACTTCATTAGGAAATCAGAAATTTTTTTTTAAAAAAAGGAAAAGCTTGTAGGAGTGGTGCCATGAAAGGCTCAGAACAAGTCCTTTGAAGTCTAGCATGAGCTGTCGTGAAGTCTTCACAATGTGAAGAAAGACTCTTCATGGCCATCATAAAAGAAACTGAACTAAATCAAAAAAGGACATTTGTGTTAAAAAGACACAATGAGCTCAAAATTTAATTCCAAAAAACACCTGCATATTTTGTGACAAACTCTGGTAAAAGCTGGAATTTGGGAGGGAATCTGAGACAAAAAGGGCTACACTGAATTGTATCACTGCCAAGAGCCAAAGGAAGGTGTTTAGAGAGGACAAAGTGTCCAGTGCTGTTTGCTCAAGGAAAATCTTCAAAAAGCTATGCTCAGCAATACAGGACTGTCAGACTGCAAATGGGACAGCTTTTCTTTTGAGCATTTCACACACTGTTTAAAGACACGACAGTCCTGAGGATTATGTCACTATTAGGTAAGTCAGAAAGAGGAGGGTGGCTAAGGTGAAAATGAATTTTTGTAAAGATGTGTTTAGCACATCTGTGACAGTGAAATGGTTTATGGCTCAAACATTTTTAAAATCACTGAAGGATTTTTGGCCACTGTAGCAAACTACAAAAAAATAACTGATGACTGAAGGCTACCACACTCTGAATATGACTACTAATTTGGACTGTGACTGGAACTTGAGATAAGATAAAGATGGCACTATTGTCCAATAATCCCAGGAGAAGAACTACCCACAAATGTGAAAGACTGGAATGCTGATGGCTCAGACAATCAAGGTGCAAGCTGACGATGTGTAAAGTAACCATCCAGGTGCTGAGGACATGCACACTCACCACGTCAGACTGCAAGCTGGGTAAGATAAGCAAAGAGGTAAATCCTGCAAGGCAGAGGAGTATTTCTTCATCCTGATACAAATGACTCAGCTGTGATAACTCCCCTCCCGGGAACTACTAGAACAATTCACACATAGCCTAAAGGTATTCATCTCTGCAGATGGGGCCATAAATGACTCAACTCTGCTGATATAACAGGAAGCTGTAATGTCTTAGAAGGTGTCAAAGATTCCTGAAATGACCAGTGACCACTATTACATTATCCGATGTAAAGCTCCCCACCCCAAGGGAGGTGTCAGGGACATTCCCACCCAGCCTAAGTCTAATAAAAGCCACTTCTTTCCTCACCAGCACAGGATTTCCTTTGCCACAATGGGACTTTCCTTACCACCACGGATTTAACACACAGACTTCTTCCCTAGCGCACAGAGATTTCTTCCTTCACCACCATAGGTTTTTTACCTCACCACTAGGCTTCCCTCGATGGATCCAGACTGCAACCATCACTTCAACAAGACTTGCTTTCTCACCACTGAGGAGACAACAGGAAGAGGATCAATGGGACACTACTGGAATCCACAGTGGTGGTGTTTTTTCTACTTAATCTTTCTCCCTCTCACTTTCTTTCTCTCCCTCTTTCTCTCTCTTTCCTGTTTCTTTCTATCTTTCTCTACCTCACATTTACTGTCAAATAAAAATTTATACTATTGACTTTGGCATATGGTCTCCTTTTTACCTTAATTCAGATAGAGACATCTCTCTAATAATTTTAAACAACCTGATCATAACACCATCTCATAGAGCATGTCAGTGTGCAGACGAATTTAGGTTTGAAAGGGATATAATATATGGCAGTGGCAGGGGTAAAAATAAATCCATTTTCTAGATAAAAAGTATTGAGTCACTGAACTTGTCAAAGGACAGGAACCACGAAAAATGGTGGAAAACCTGAGGTTGACTTTACAATCACAGGACAACTGCATTGGACAGCTCCCAGAAAAAAAATTCTAACCTGCAGAGACTGAGGAGGAGTTGAAAGTGCCTATGCTTTGGCAGAGTTATCAGAGAAATTAGGAGGGATGTTCACTGCTCATTTAAAAGCCCAGAGGTGAGATGGAGTGATGTAAAACAGTAAAGCTGTACCTGCAGATTCAAAGGATAAAACCAAGTACTTACAGCAGAGATCTCTTTAAGTAAAGTGTTTAATGCCAATAAGTTTGTTTTTCTGGATGTTTCATCAAGGCTCTGATAAACAATAAATACATCTGCAGGTATTTTTTTGATTCTGCATTGGAAATGCTGTTTCTACAGGCAATTTGAATTTTGAGCAGCATGAAAGATGTAGTTGAGAAAAATTGATTCAGTTATATATATATTGCATAATACAAAAGTCTACATAGGCTACATTTTAGTCTCAGGGAAACATAAAACAAAACAAAGGAATAAAAAGAAACTTTAAAAAAAATTAAAGATAATCAGGTGTAGGTTTAAAACTAAACAAACAATTAAATTCTTGTGATAGAACTGATTGACCAGGCCAGTTACCTCAACACTGTTCTGCACAGTAGTGAAGTTCTCAGAGTAATCTTCATTATATAGAAGATTAAATAACCATCAAAACTGAAAATATTCTTAGATGGAAGAGTTTGGCAACGCATGTGAAAGGAAAATTATGAAAGATAAAGAAAAATCAATTAATGATCACTATAAGTTAGATATAATATTAACAAGGAGAAGCATCCAGGAATTTAATGAGATAAAGAGTGTGCCAGTTAATGTATTCAGTGACATTTCCATACTGATTAAAGAAAAGGAAGAAAATAGCTCAAAATACTGGAAAAGGTAGGTATAATTTTTGACATGGATATTAAAGTCGTTTAAAAGTGCCATTTTTAATATTCATAGAATAAAAGAAGGAAAAGGTCACTCAGTTCTCCTGTCAGTTTAGGCACGGACGCTTTCCAAGATTTCCAACATTTCTTTTCCTTTATAGTTTCAAGTGCTTCAGGCGATGAGAGTCCCACTACCACTCTTAGAAACTGTTCTGCGGCTTCATATATCTCCCTGTCAGAGAACATTTTCTAATATTCTATTTAAATACATTATTTCTTAATTTCATTCAATTTTTCATAATTATTACACCATTTACTTCAATAAAATAATTACTTTCTCTCAATTTGTGCAACCTCAATTAATGTAACTGTCCTTTCCTCTAATTTGTCAACATCTTTCTGGTAAAATGATATCCAGAAATGAGCTCAATGTTCTAGACATAACATAGTGATATGCCTACAACCATTGCACTTCGATGGAGGGGTTTCGAATCTGACTCTAGGCTGGTACTGAGAGCTCTCTAAAAATATCACTTTGCTGTTTCCTAATATTGTTCAGAAGTGGTCTATATTAGTGTGTGAGAAATGTGGTGTTAACAAAACTACAGTGCTTTGGATTAATCTGTTTCTGGAGCAGTTCACTGACGTGTACTAGAGGTATGGCGATAAGCAGGTCTACTAGTATCCCAAGAAACAGAAAGGCAATTCCACACACTGTCTCAGTATCTAAGTTTCAGGTGTTCCAACTTCACCGAAAATAAAACCTGAAGTTAAAAATCTATGCTTTCACACACAACAGAGGAGACACAAAATCAGATTTTAATAAACCATTATACTCATTCTGTATTACTATAACTGCTATACACAGCATACACTGCACATTCATTCAGACTCCCAAAGAAAAGAGGTTTTCCTGGATTTGGCCTTGCCAATGCTTTCAAAACCAAACAGCTAGTGAGCTTTCTCTATCAAAAGGAAGATAGAAAAGAGCATAATCTTGTTTATCACTTTTTGTGGTTATAATATTTGCAGGATATGGATGACCGAGGAAACTGCTTGTATTGGATCTGGCTGAGATTGAGTTCATTTTCCGATAGCAACCCTCACAGTCCTGTGAGGAACATTGGTAGCTAGAAGGGTGTTGATAACACACCAGTGTTTTGGCTACTGCTGAGCAATGTTGGCACAGCATCAGCTCCGTCTCTCCAGCATTCCCTCCATCAATATGCTGAGGGTGGGCAAGATCCTGGGAGGGAACACAAGTAGGCCAGCTGACCCAAACTAACCAAACGGATATTCCATACCACATGATATAAAAGCTAAGTAGGAGGAAGGGGGAGCATTCATTATTTACAGCATTTGCCTTCGTGAGCAACCACTATGTGTGCTGAAGCCCTGCTTCCCAGGAAGTGGGTGAACATCGTTTGTTGACGGGAAGCAGAGAATAAACCTTTTTTTTTTTCCTTTGCTTGTGGGTGCACAAACTTTCACTTTTGCTTTAGTAAACTACCTTATCTCAATCTATAACTCATTTTCCATCTTATTTTCTCTCCCCTGTCTAGCTGGGAAGGCAGCAATGGAGTGGCTTGGTGGACACTTGACATCCAGCCAAGATCCATTCACCATACTGCAATAGTAGCAGGATGTCATTCTTGAAGAGTGACAAAGAGAACTTTTGCCCGTTTTCCTCCTGATTTTTTCTTCTGAATGAGTACTAAAACCAAAAAATCCAGATTCCTTATTCTATAGGCTTTTTCAATTAGTCTATCCCCAATCAAGAAAAGAAGAAATGGCATAAATTATATTAAGATAATTTTGGAATACCTTTAAATGAGGATTTAGTCTGTATCCTATTTTTCATTATGAAGAAAGCAGATCCTTCAGTAAAAAAAAAAAATCAGTTAGAAATATCTGACAAATTTTTGAATAAATCCTATCTCCCAAACTACAAGTAGCATACTACAACTGAAGACTTGATCGAGTGCATGGTGTAGAAGGAGACATCAGATGGAAACCTTTTACTGATAAAATGAGAAAAGTATTTCAGGAAATAGTTAGGCGGAAAAAAAGAATAAGTAAGGAAAAAGTTCAAAAAGACAGAGGAAAAAGTGTGCAACCCAAGGAAGAATAATCATCTGGAGGGTCACCAAGGTCACAATAATATATTTTAAAATAGCCTGCACACAATGCATAAAAGGTGCTATAAACATTCAAAACAAACTAAAAGGCATATTTCACAAAAAGTTGAGTTTGAAAGCACAGGCTCTGGAGCTCCCTGTACCACTGTGACCTTCTATTATCCAACATTCAACTTTTTCTCAGCTGTCATATCCATAGTAATCCGCTGCTCAAAACCTGAAGGATGGAAGTAAAAGCAGAATACTCCCACTTCAGTTCACCAGATAACATCATATTCCTACTAATGTTTTAACCCAGAGCATCCTCACAGTCAACCTGTAATGTTTAAATTACTTAATGTGATTACTTTTCATTGATTCACTCTCAAAATAACTGTTTGACTGTCTTTCTCGGGTTGCATTCTTGGTGTTTCCTTTCAGTTTTGCATTTTAAGAGACAGAAGTTATCTCAGTATTTGCAGACCTATGTTACATACAGCTAAAAGAGATGAGGCCAGAAAGAAATACCTAACTTATCACAAACCAAGCAAGTTAAAAACCAACCAACCAACCAAACAAAAAAACCAAACCAAAACAAAAAAATCAAAAACCAAACCAAACCAAAACAAAAAAAAAAAACAAAACCAAAAAAACAGACGTTACAGAGAGCAACTGGGTTGTTGAAATGTTATATAAAATTCGGGGGAAAACTTTTCTGTTTAAAAAATATTTATAAATCTTTGCCCTAAGCAAGGGACAAGAAAATTAATTAACTAAAATACTAAAACCATGGGATAAATTCCCAGGCAATTTCCCTGGAAACAAAATTATATTGACAAATTCAGATTATATTCATATTAAGAAGCAAAAGTATTTTGCATATTGGTTTCATTGAAAAGCATAAAAAGAAGTGCAAGTTCACTAAACAATAAGAAAAACATATTACCATAATGCTTGACAAAATGTGAAGGTATTATATGTGTAACAGATCACCAGATAGTTTTAATTTTGATTTTGTGTTTCTGCACAATAGATTTTTTTGATTAAGGAGAATGCCTTATTTACTTAACATTTCATTGTGAGTTTACATGTTTTGCTTGAGTAGCTCTCAGTTTCTTAGCATTTTGATTGGCTAAGAGAAAAATTTTGGCTTCTTCAAAAACAGTGGAAGTTCTCATAACAGTGGAGTCAGAATTTCATGATGTTTTAATATGATACCAGGAAGAAGATTCTTGAGTTGACCTGTAATAAAAAATAAATGCTGTAAGAAAATTTTTGAGGAAACTTCTGTGTAGTTTATATGAGGCTACAGGAATGTGGTTTGGAAAGTATAAGCAAGATTGGCTCCAGAAATCAAATTCATAAGTCCTGGTTGTAACGACACAGTGTGTAAGGTATAAGCTTGCAAATTTCAGGTTTCAAGTGGTGTTTGCCAAGATTGGGAGTCAGATTAGAAATTTATCTATATTTGAAAGTTTCTTTCTCTATAATGGCATTAGGCAGTTTCTTTGAGGAACATTGAAAAAACAAACACTCTTCAGTAAGGGTGCAGCAACTAACCTGCCCTTCCAAATGGATTGTTCAGCACACTATAAGTAAAACAGGTACACATATACATTTATTATTTTTTAACATTGTTTGTTTTATTGTAACTAGTCTATTGTAAGAGAAATGTGTGAATCCACCCCATAAGCAAGAAGTTATAATTGCCAACTGGCACTGTTCTAAAACAGCAGATTTTAGAAAAGTTCTTAGCCCAGACACTGAGATCTGGTTAGAGGCTGCTAAAGGTCAATAACCTGCAAACATGTGAACATTTAAAATAATTTAAATATTTATGTCAGGCAAACAATCACAGCTTGGTGGTCTGAAGAGGAGATTACTGTGCATTAAATACCTACCTCATGTCTCAATCACTAGAGTATAATTTTTCACTCAGAAGTTACATAATCTGTTTTTAAACTTCTATCACATACCTTAAGATTAAAGTGCTCAACCGTTGAGCTACAGACTTGCACAGGGTGCATGTTTGTCGAGGACAAACAGCATATCTGTTTTATTTATCCTTTATTATTTCCTGCATAGAGTCATACATACAAATTTTTCTCATGGATTTCTCAAAAAGATTTGGTTACATAAAATGTCTGCTGAAATAATGCACTGAGAGGTTCTCGGTTCTTTTTTCTCTTTACAATACTTTGTTTAACTACTTCATTTTGATTTCCCTGACAGCAAAACATTATTTTGGCTCTGAAAAATGCAGTGCAACCTGTACAGGCTTCTTTTATTTATGTTGACTTACACTCTGCTATCTATAAATATTTTAAAAGGTAAAGTAGGTGGATTACAGCCTATCCACTCTTTTTTTTTCTCAGACATGCACACCATTTTAAATTGCACCAATGTCTGTTGAGTGAGGCTTGAAAGTCTCCCTGGATCCCTATTTCCTTTTCAGAAAGACCAGGGAAAAGTCAGAAGTGAGTCTATCTGTGTAACCATGACAACAAGTACTTGTGTATAATGCTTATCTATACAGTATAGTTTCTGATTCCTTCAAGAGTTCATGCAGCCATAGGCTGAATTCTTTGGTAAGCTTTCTGAGCCATGTCAAATGGTTCAGATGAATCATGTAAGTATTACTGGGCATTATAAATGCTTTTTGCTCTGAAGAATGAATGAGAAAAGGGGCTGAATGGTAGAATAGAGACAGGGCTCTGCCTGGAAGGTGAGAGAAAGAAAAAAAAGAGGTGTCAGTAATTTTCCAGTGATTAATATTTGACAGATTGATCTGGAGTTGTTAAGAGAGATCTTCTATTGATATTCCACATCAAATTAGTTCCTAGCAGATAATATATATGGATTTTGGGGGAACTGAGATTTTGTAGACATGGCAGACAGTCAGAAGCATTATACTAGCTGAGTGTAAAAAGCTAGTTGATCAATAATTAAAAGAAACATATTGAATTGAGGTTAGCACTAAGTTATTTGGGGAGTGAAATATTCTCAGTTCTGTAATCTCCTTTCCTTCTATTTCAAATAAATTGTTTATTGCTTTGTATAAAACAAACATGAATTTTTATAAGATTTTTGATGTTAACATAAAATTACCAATGTTTGCAATCTCAAAGATTACTCTGTCTTCAATATTATTTAAATTTATTGTTATTCCAGAGAAAACATCATGCTCCTTTTACATATGGTTATTCTCAATGAAACACTTATATTATAATCTACCATAGGCTCATATTACTAATATCCTCATAGCTCCCTGTCTGGCACTTGAGGACATGGTCTCCAAAACCATGTCTGCTTCAAATTTCAAGGGATCTTTCAGCAGTGAGAACTCTGTCTCACACTTCCATACAAACGTTAAAGAATACAGTACAATATAAAAGAAAACTTTTATTATAAGCTTTTTGCATTTTTATTCTTCTTTCCCCTTTCTTCTTTTCTTTATCCAAAAAGTTTAGCCCAATTAACTTCTAGCTCCTGTAGAATTCCCCTCAGTAAGAGTCATGGCCAGATGGGTTTTTCCTTACAGAATTTAAGCAGAATAAATAGGTCAAAAATCAGGCTAATAATTACAGAGATAATTATAACCTTAGCAGAAGAACACATGCTACTGCTACCTGATAGCAGAGTAATTCTCACAGTTGTAAGCTGAAAAAAAAATATCCAGGAAGGCAGATAAAGAACTTAGATTTTCAATCTGCTTTAAGTAAAATTAGATAAATATTGACAAGAATCATGTAATATCTAAAGTTTAAATGAAAGAACCAAATATAAAACTTTTTGGATTCCTTCCTTCGTTTCACAGAGGCAGGACGAATATCTCCAAAATTAAAATTAAATAATTACCTAGAACTACTTTTTTATCGCATTTGTAGGTTTTAAATCACTTTTCACTGAAGACCACACAAAATTTTAACATATCACAATTTATGTGTTCAGGTAAAAGAGTCTGCTAGGCCACCAAAACAGTTTCAGAAAGGACAGAAACACTATAATACTTGAAGCAGATATCCTTTTTTTTTTTTTTTCAGAAAATACAGATATTAAGACAGAAAGATGTACTCATTTATATGTTATGTTAATTGAAACTTGTATAATATGTCACTCACCAGGCCAAGCAATTTCTGAGCTTGAGCAAGAGAAAGAATAACATTTTTCTTGGTTCTCCAGAGACTCTTAGCTTGATTCCCAATGTGGATATAAGGAAAAATAACTATGTGGCAAAAAATGGATTGGCAGAATTGTTTTCCACCTTTCTTTGCCTGAGGATATGTAATTCAGACTTCTGAATGCAAGTCATCAAGTTAAGTATAACTTCATTTCATCCAGTTCTTACACATGATGCTTCAATAGTGAGACCACAACCTACCCAATCAAACATGCCTATTCAAGTAATTATACTCTAATATCCTACTACTCTTCTAGTTATCAGGATTAAAAAGTTAGTAATGTTAACCTGCCTCTAGGAAGCAGGTAAAACTTTTATAAATTTTACAATAGCTTGCAAAGAAATGAATATTGGCACAAATATCAAAAATACAAGACAATTTGATGCCAAGTGTGCGACTTACTGTTATCATGTAGATTGAGATCATCTTAGGTACAGTAGAAAGTAATAGACCAGAACCCCGTTTTAAAAATTAAGCTTAGTGAGCAGAGAATGAGAAAATGATGCATTCTACCCATCTATCCTTTTGAGGCCAAACCAAGTTAAATGGCTCCTGGACAATCTCATGGAGAAAGTGAATTTGCTGTTACTTTGTTTGCAAATAAAACACCTGTATAGGGGTTTTTTGGCTATCAGGATGTATAGAGCAATGGAATGCTTTTCACCTTTTCTACCAAACCAGCAAGGATTACCTCCCACTTGATCCCTTATTCTGTGACTCTCCTCTGTACTTGTTTTCTTCTGTCTGCCATTTTCACATTTTTACTTTTGTGTTCTGAATTACTCCTGCATATGGACAGAGAGACAGTCTACCTCTGCAATGCCTGAGAATGATGAGTTGAAGAAGGACTAACCAAGCCAGTCAAAAAACCACCTGAGATAACAAAAGTACATCAGGTCCTAGGGGAATAGCTGTGGGAGGCAGATTGCCAGTTCTAATTATACCCCTGTAACTGATAAACTGTCTTAAATTCTGATGTTTACAGGTACATTTTTCTCACAATTTATTATACTGCATACACTTGTCTTTCTGGCTGTCCGTGTTGTCAGAATTAGAAAAGAAACTGCTGTGCTCAGAGGTTGTTTCAGGGTTAAAATTAACTACTTCTTTCTTGCTCATATGTCCTGTTTAGGAAAGATAGAAATTTACCAACTAACTCCTCTATGGCAAACAGGCTTTGATTACATTTGCTTTGCATAATCCCCACATTTTCTTTTCCCCTCCTCCTTTTCACACTGCACATTACATTTCTTAATTTTGTATCTGGGCTTAATTCCTTATGTCTTCCATGGGAGCAAGTACAGAGGTCCCAAATCAAAATCTTGAATAGTGTTTAACTGCTTAATATTACATACTAAAGAAGTGGTGATACTACTTTTGACCTTTCTGAGTCCATTTAGTTCTCCTGAATTAAGAAAGTATCATCTTGACAACATGGCCAAGTTTAAGGTTTACAAAATGTCCCCAGGAACCAAAACTACAGTTTAGGTTCGAGGGAAATTTACTATCATATTCCAACTGCCAGTTATATCAAGGCAAGATTTACCATTGCAAATTGTAATCAGATGAGGCCAAAGGTAATTCAATACAGATAGCTTTATAGGTTCAGTGGGTCTGTGTCTTTGGTTGTAGTTCAAATGCTAAAATGTGGCAGGGATTCTGTTTATATATTTTCTTCTAAAACAAGAACTTGCTTACCTGTAGCTGGTTCTTATCTTCTTTATCCACTAGCCTTAATGTCTTATGATATTTTCTTACTTTAGGTTAAATCCGTCCACATGGGATGAATTATGTATGTTTGGCTGCATAACCTAAGGGTGAGCTCAGAGCAGAATACCCTAAATATCTACCTTTTGATTACCCTAGTATTTTCCTGACTTCTGTCCAGCCTTTTCCATACCATTTTGATCAATATCCAGCTGTCATAACATGAGTTTACCTACCTGACAGCTGTATTTGATTTGCCTATGAATTTTTCTATTTCATAGATCTGATCCTCTGTATTGGGAGGCAGAAAACATTGCATTTGCATTTCAGGAGTTAGTGATCTTGAACAACCCATGTCTGCTCTACTAGGCACTTAACAAGCCCATGTGTTAGCATGAATGAACAGAGTATAATCCCATACATATATATATAGTTATATACCATATATACTGTTATATACCATATATATATACACCAGTGTGAGGGAATGTGCGGAAATATCCTGGATATATGCCATTCCTGGAAACAGTTGTTAGATACTCGCAGATGGATATCCTCTGGTGGGCATTAAGAAACAAAATCTCTACATCTCCAGACAAGATATATAGTTGTGCTTGCTACGTTAGCTATAAAGAGCAACAGTATGGGGAGGAGGGTGAACCTTTCCATAGAAAGGACCTACACATCACACTGCGGCTGTCCACCTGGATTCCATCCAATGCTGCACAAAAGTCA
The DNA here is from genome assembly GCF_003945725.1 of Corapipo altera. Taxonomy (NCBI): domain Eukaryota; kingdom Metazoa; phylum Chordata; class Aves; order Passeriformes; family Pipridae; genus Corapipo; species Corapipo altera. The sequence continues at coordinate 10,520,242 of NW_020884876.1, forward strand.
GGTTCCAGCATCTGCAAGGATATAAACTTTACTTTCTGTGTATATTTCTCTTCCTTTCAATCTCATTATTAAAAAATTTTACTGTGTTATTTGCTGCCTGTTACAAAACAGTTCTGGATGCTGTGTTTACACTGCTTATATGGTACTCTGAGATGAAAGAGAGACAAGAGCATTTAGACCATCCAAAGCCCTTTTCTCTGATGTATTACCTCCCATTTTTACACCTATTTTTGACAAATAGCAGCATTTATGTCACTAGATCCTAAGAGTAAACTAGTAGCTTTGCATTGACAGTTAGACTGGTATGAAATTTAAAATGGGTGTAGATCATAGAAGCATAGAATCATAGAATAGATTGGGTTGGAAAAGACCTCCAAGATCATCAAGTCCAACCCCTGATCCAACTCCAATTACTATATCATGGCACTAAGGGCCACGTCCCATCTCTTTTTAAAAACCTCCAGGGATGGTGAATCCACCACCTCTCTGGGTAGGCCGTTCCAATGTCTGATAACCCTCTCTGTAAAGAATTTCTTCCTAACATCTAACCTAAACCTCCCCTGGCAGAACTTGAGCCTATTTCCCCTTGTCCTATTGTTGGTTGCTTGGGAGAAGAGATCAACCCACACCTGGCTATAACCCCCCTTCAAGTAGTTGAAGAGAGTGATAAGGTTGCCTCTAAGCCTTCTCTTCTCCAGAGTAAACATGTCTCATTAATATAATCTCTTTTACCTATGTAAAAGCAGAGTCTTTCCCTACTAAACTGAAGAGTTTTTACTTCAGTGCCTCATGCTCATTTATTTTCATGCAAAGATTTTGCAAGCCTCAGCCTATCCACACCCTTTTTTCTAGGTGGAGGTATGAGGATTCTTGCCCTGGAAACCCTGAGCTCTGAATTTAGTCCTTCCTCTACGTTGAAATTTAAAGGGTTACATTGGAAATATACAGAAGGTTGAACAGAAAGCAAGAAAAGTCATCATGGTAATATGTTTCTCCTCTTCCTCCTTGGATCACTAAAAATTAATACATCAGAGTGAAAAAAATGTCTATAAAACTGGCAAAAGTATTTCTTGAATTAACCCTGTTTTCACACAAAAGAACAATTTCACTGACTTTGCCTTGGCTTGCAGAACATACACAATTTCATAGCTTTTACCTTTTTTCTAAATTTATTACAGAAATGCAATTATTCCACAGTGAAAATCACCTTTGACAACTCAGCTGCACTGGTAAGGGGTGAATTAGTAATTGGTGAATTTTTAATCCTGTTACAGAGGGAGATAAGAATGGATATGGAAGTACCAAGACTATGGTCAGAGACTGCTGGAATTCGTGGTCTTTACATCCTACACAGAAGATTACATACTCTTCTCTGGCTTTTCCTTGCTTTGTGTCACAACAGACATGCAAACTGTAAATTATCCTAGTATAAAACTCACTTTATTAAACATTTTTCCAAAAAAAAAACAAAACAACAAACACCCCCCCTCCCCCAAGTCCCCTCCTTGTACTAAAATTCAAACTCCCAATCCCACCTTGATATAAATCTGTCCAGTTACAACAATGATTAAATTTTTATAGCAGTCTCAGGTGTGTTAGCATTTTATTTTGCTGTCTTTACTTCTCACTATTGTTGCAGTAGTATTACAGCATACATGGTTATGACCTTTTTTCTTGAACAACATTTATCAAAACATTCTTAAACACAAATTCATAAAACCTGAAGTCAACTTCAGGCCTTGGATTTGAAATTTTCAATCTATTTTCAGGCATTTTGAAAACATGGCAAAAAGTTGCTCTCCTGTGTTTAATTTTACCTTTTTTGCTCCTTTGCTTTTTTAGGCACTGACAGAGCTGCAAAATATTTTCTGATTTCCTGTGAAGACCAGTAACTGGATACTGACCTTTCCCATATCAGTTCTGCTGCTGGGTTTATCTTCTGCATAACCTTCTTCTAGATTACAGCTCTTTTCAGCAAAGCCAATATATATTTTGCCTTAACTGAGATCTTTGATATGCAATGGGAATCAAAATGTGCAGCATTGCTTTACCAGGCTTCTACTTCAAAAATTTTTCTTGTAATCATGAACCATAAAATAGTTTCATAGATTTAAATAATTTAAGATTTTAAACTTAAATTTTTGCTTTAAAATAAGCAGAAATAAACAAATAAACTTCTCTAGGAAAAATACAGCTTCGGTTGTTAGCATTTATTTTATAGCACTGAAATATATGAAAGGAATTATATTTTCCTTTCTGGGTAAGTTTTCTGTATTAAATTCATATTTTATATAAAAATACATCTTATAACATTTAAAATGTTAATATAGAAACTAAATATTCAGTTGCATCAAAGAAAACTTTCTTTTGATCTTGCAAGGACATATAGCAAAGCCATTATTTCCATTTTGCATTTGTTCCAATTAAAAAATGCCACCATTGGAAGAAAGTCACATTACAGTGTTTGATACACACAAAGTACTTAACTGGCTATGACCATAGGTTTCTGTAGATAAAGTGAATTGGTTTTCATTGAAACAAAAAAAAAATTCATGAGATGTATACGTTCTTACTGTTACTGCTAGGTTGAATTCTGTGGTTAATTTTGACCTATAGACTTTACACATTCTAATTTAAACATGAATTTCTCAAGTTCCTTTGTAGGTAAGCTTGTGTACCTGATGGTTTGGGTGGAAAGTAACTACTGAGTGTTTACACACGAGCTGCAGCTAGCATGGGCAGTACAGTGGGGAGCCAAACTATTGTTGATATTTTATCAAAGAGTGAACCAGCGTGTTGATGGTCCCAACCCTCAAGTGTAACTCCACAAAACAATTGCAAATGCTTTCTTGGTTTTTTGGGTGTTGTTTTTTTGTTTGTTTGTTTGTTTGTTTTTTGTTGTTTTGGTTTTTTTTAATCTGCAGCTTCATTTCTGGATACAGAGTCCCTAATCAAGCTTCTAACCAACTCAGAGTTGAGCAGAATTGTTTTCAATGTGTTGTTTAATGACAGGCACAAACAGATATTTTTTTGCTTTTATGACTATCTGGTGCTCATTTCCACAAAAAAAATCTGAGGGAATCACAAAGGTTTTGTAAAAGATTTTCCAAAATGCAATATCACTCTTGACTGCAGTAACTTTCAGCATGAGGTGCTGGCACTGGCAGCATGAGAGATATAACTCACCTCGCTAGAAATATTACTCACAGGGAAAATACGTGGATACCAAGCAGGTGAAAAATCCATCCAAGTATTTATTCAGGTATTTATAGAGCTCTTGTCGCTGTAATATCTAAATAAGTCTTTAATATGTTTGACTTCTATATATATTTAAATTCATTTGCTAGAAAGTTGTCACTTCCTTCATCTTACGAGCATGGGACCAGCAGTTCAATTAAAAAAAATGTATCTGGGTATTTTCAGCAGGACTTAGGTGGAAGAGAAGCACTACAGAAGAGAAGGCTAAGATGAGGATACTAAAAGGTCCCACTCTGTAAACTCTGAGAGACCCTAAATTCTCTCAGTGCTTTCTTTTATCTTGCAAGGAACTCAGAATCAAAATTCTGCATTTTGGTAGAACTACCTGGTCTGGCTCAGACAGGGCAGCCCCATGTACTGTTCGCCCCACAGCCCAAGAGGATCTCCTCGCCAGGCAGGGTGTCTCCAGCCTGGAAGGGTCCCCATAAAAATCAACAGAACTTCTGGAAAACAGCAGCCTTTCTCTGTTATATACCAACAGCCACAGCTTACTGGATCTGAATGGAGAAAGGTTCAACTTATGCTAACTGAGGATTTTGCAATCCTGGAGAATGCTTTAATTGCTGAGCTGTGCTGGGCAGGCACATTTTCCTATAATTATCCTGAAAGTGTTTCAGGGTATTTTTTTCCATTTATACACATAATTAAAGGAAAACACAACTATTTCTCATACAGAAGGGAAAACAGTTGATTAAAACCCATTTTATCACTAAAAAGTTACTAAGCTTGTATAAAATATTTTACCTAAAAATATCAACTGAGAGGAAAAAGAGGCCATACCGATGCACAGGAAATTTTTTACTTTAGAAGATGGGATAGGATATCTGATTTATAATCTCACACCAGAATTTATGGGGAAATACATGAACAAATTGAAATTAAAATTGAAAGACTCAAACCTTGCATTACCTTTGTGAAAGTAAATTGTTTTTTTTAAGACCTGAAGGCTTTTGCCAGAGTATTTCACCTCAGAGGAAAAGAAAACATGAAAACTTAGCAGTAAAAATAAGAGCTAGAAATCATAGATATGCTTACAAGAAGAAGAAGAAAAACTGAAACAATAATAATAAAGAAAAGCTGAAAGACCTTTCTCAGGAATGAAGGAAATAAATCAAAAATAATTAAGACCCTTTCTTGGGGCTAGATAGTATAAATGAAAAAAGCCTTAGGTTGAAAAGAAAATTTAATTTAAAAACCCCTTCCTTGTGCCAATGATTTATCATTTTTAAAGCTCAGTGGGACCAGAATACTTTTTTTTCCCCTTAACTCCAAAGAGATGACCTTCTACTTCTATTGATATATCTATTTAACTGATATCTTGCTAAGCCTTCTGAAATGTTTTTGATTATCTCAGTTTTCTTTTGTCTTTAGGAAAACAATTATTTGAATATCTCAATATCTTGCATTTGATTGGCTACTGTGAAAAATAATTAGACTTTAAAAAGTGAAATTTGAAGTTACTTGTTCCAAGATACTTTTAGTAGTTCTCTATCATGACTATTATCCACTTATATCTCAGTTTGCCATAGTCAGTGTTAAATGCTTTTATGTATCAGAGTCTCACAATCAGGTAGCACTACCAGCTGATAAGTGCAATTCTATATTGTTATACACTCTATTTTTAATGTTACAACTCAGATTAAGTGAAAGAGACCAAAACTCTTAGTGATTATCCTGCAAGGAAATCTGATTTGATTGCATAAGGCAGAATTTCAGTCAAGTCAATAGGATGCCATGACAAGGGATGTGGCTTGGAAATGCATTCTGTAAAAAAACACAAGGTCGTAAACGTTAAGTGTGATTAGTGAAATCTGTAATGTCCTGATATTTGAACTTCAGATGTTGTCTCTAGCTAAAAAGTTACAAATGAAAAAGCATCTCAAGATGCAAAAGAGTAAAGAGGATAGAACAGTGTAAGAGAGCAACAGCATGGGATGGGGTGGAAAAGAATGCTGTCTTCCTGATTATATTGCTGTAAGCAATGCCATCACTATGAGAAACCTGTGAAAAAAAGTCAGCAAATAACAGCTATGGAATATGAAGGAGAAAATAGAACTATAGTACAAAAGAGAAGGCAGGCACAGAGGGAGAGGGGAACCATCAGGTCTGTACGTCTGAGAGATGAGATGAGTCTGATTATTTGAGCCATGATCAGCCAGCTGAGAAGGGTGGAAAAGCCAAAGTCAGTGAGAGAGAACTTGATTATTCTTTATGATTAAGTACTTGAATTATAAGACTGTTCAGTGGGAGAAAACAATGAACAATTCAATATGTCTGGACTCAGAATAACTTCTATGATCCCCGGACACTAAGTCGTATCACCCCCATTGTTAGACAACTCCACTGGCTGCTCATTAATTTCAGAACCCAGTGCAAAATGAACTTCTTGATTATAAAACTCTCCATGAGCTTACTCTGGTCTCTCTCTACTTCCTCTGCACATCTAGCACTGAATTTCTCTTTTTCCCCCCAGACAACACTGTTTCTGTGATTAAAAGCTCTTGTTTCTACTGTGCCACCACATCACTTACTTTCCTGACTTGCCAGTGGCTGTATGAACACAGATTATTAATAGAGCTTGTGCTGTCAGAGTAGGAAAACAAACCACTACTAAGAAACTGTAACGTGTTGGATTTTGAGCAAAGAACAATGAGTACCTCAAGATGCAATTTCAATCCTGCAGCTGGATATGCAACTGCTTAAAAATATAAAAGTTTGTGGCCATGATCCAACTGCTGTTGTGTATGATGTCCAGTAACACTGTAATTCACCTCTTGTCCTAGCTGGTGAAGATCTGATAGAAGAAAGTGGAAAAGTGTTAATGCCAGAGAATTAGCTCAGGGCTTAATTTAGGTCACCAGACAACAGGAATTTCGAAAGCAGGCATTGAAAAACATTTCTGTGTGAACCAGATTTTAATTTGTGAAAGCCTGACAGATTCCTGCTACTTTCATTTGCATTCTGTTGTTTAATTCTTATAAATATGATTAGCTGTCACACCCTGTTAAGCAGCAGGCTCTCTGGTGTTCATATTCAAGCTCTTAGTTTGACTTTTGATACTGCTTTTGCACCAATATATGGATTTATTTTTAAGAGTAATTTCTTTTTTTGTTGATGTGTTTGTAAAAAAATCTAATAAAGATGCAAACTTAACAGGGCATCTCAGAAAAAAGAGGTTAATTTCCAGATACAGTTGCCTTTAAAGACAGCTAAACTCATTACACATTCTTCTTACAACCGCAAGAAGGCTCAGATTAGAGAGGTTCCAAATGAATATGTAAGGTAAACATACACAGATATTCTTCCCAAGAATACCAAGGCAGTGGAAGGATTAAAAAAAAAGGTTTATTTCAGATGCAAGGATGACTTTTTTACAATGTAGCACATCAGACCTTTCAGGGGCAAAAGGCAACCCCCCACCTTCTCCAAGGTTTCTTTTATCTTCTCTTTCTCCTCCCCCATCCTCTCTGACGGAAGGAGGCCTTGTATATTCTGCAAACATGTTATCTTTCTGCATGCCACAGAGACAGAGAGCTGTTTACAACTTCTCCCTGCAACTTTCTCTGAAACACAGAAGGAGGAAAAGAAAACATCTAACCTGGTTGAAAAAGCACTTTGCAGGTTTTCTAACTGAAACAAGTTCTAGCTCTCTGTTACAAATTGCAGCCTCTTTAAGTAATTCTTTGGGTGTCAGTCATGACAGTATCCACACACAACCACTCCAGGCCTCTGTCCAACCCAAAATTCTTGAAGCCCTACAGAATTTGGACTTGGAACAACCAATCAAAATACACTTCTACTCTCTATGACTACACAAAGACTAAAGATTAAAAATGATAAAATATGTGACAGTTTATTTTTTCCTACTTCCTCACATGCACAGGAGTGAATTTATTGTTACAGTATCCCTAATACATAAAGTAAAATGGTTTTATTTCTGTTGTAAACCTGCCTAAGATCACAAAAGAGTTGTGATCCAAAAATAAGAGTTGATCCAAAATAACTTCCTTATGCCACTCTCTAACATGGACAAGAAGAAACACAAGCAGGAATTCAGAGCCCTAGAGAAGCAATATCCCAGCCAGAACCCTCCATGAGTCAGAAGGAAATGACTGAACCAGATCTTAATTCTTCACCCACACAAATGAACTACAGTTGCTGGTTTAAGTGCTAAGGTCACATGAGGGAATGGCTGTTGGCATATCATGGAGAGCTGTCCCTTTCATAGGTGCTTAAACACCAGCGAGACCCAGCTGTCATACCGGCACAGACTCAAGTAATGAATGACTTGGACCTAAGGAAGTTCCCAACAAACCTGAAATGGGTTTATCATTGCCTGTAGTGTGTCATTAATGCAGTCCTTCAATGCAAAGTTCCCTTTGAGTAGAACAACCATTTTATACCAGACAGGTCATTGACAAGCAATGAATTTCTATTCAGAGATAATGCAAAATGCGTAAGTAAATAATCTGAAAAGATCCTACTGAAATCAAGAGCTAGGAGAGAAGTCAGATTTTTCTGGTAAAATATAGATGTGTCCTAAAAAATCTGTTGACAGAATGAAGTAGAGATGTATTATGAACAGAGGATAGACTGTACAGAAAGAACATAAACATCACCTTAAAGCTGAAATAAAACTGGGGTGAAAGGTACAGGATAGGAGAATAGAAGAAAATAGCGCAGAAATAGTCAGAATGTAAGGCTTCACACTGGGAGGATAAAATAATGCTGATTTCTGCAATGAGCCTGGAGATAGGGAACTGGGAAGACTGAATAAAATAAATTGGTCCTTGTTTTGATCTCATTATGTATATAATTCATCAGTGCAGTGCCTGTGAAAAGGTAATGAAAGTTTAAAACGCAGCCATCAAGCTGTTTTCAGGTAAACCTAGGAAATCTTCAGTCTATTGTGCAGAAAACCAGTAAGAGTTCAATGGAACACTGTGCAGAGCCATTACCACAAAAGATGTATTCGGATTGGAATCAGTACAGACACATAAGAATGATTAAGGGGCTGTATGGCCTGTATCACTAAGGCACACTATGAGACTGTGCTTGTCCAGTAACCCAAAATGTAGAACAAAAAGGAGATGACAGATTTGTCTTTGTGCATCAAGAAGAGAACATCAAATACTAACATTAAAGACAAGGTCAGTGCTGAAACAAGGGCAAATGGAGATAAAATTCCTGTGCATACATATATCATAAATCCAAACAGGTTTTTAACCTACAAAGCAATTGGGTAGTCAAAGAGTAAGACATCAAAAGACTGTGCTTGGCACATTTTCAGAAGGATTCTCCTGTTCTTAGTACAGAATCACATAATTGATGACTCTGGTATTTTACACCATTACAACCTTCATGCTAAAGCGCATGGGACAGTGTCTGGTATCTTTGCTTTTGTTTGACAATGTATCAGTCTCACTTTTATAAATTTTGCTGCTCTACCAACCAGAAGAAGCCTCCATATACTCATGTTTGATCTGTGTGTGTCACAGGACCTCGGCAGAAAGAGAGCTGTGAATTACTCACAGACTTACAGTGTAATCTGTTCAACTACCTCAAGAATATCATAAGTGAAAGCAAGGCACTATCATAAGTGAGCAAAAGTAACAGGTTGATCCCATAAGACTACTTAATACAGACAGATCAGGCAAGTTCAAGCCATCACTGAAGGCAGACTTCAAAGGGAAGAAAGTAGAAGTTATTCAGTGCACCCTTGAAGAGAGGAACCAAGATTATTTTTTTCAGGTTGAGAGTTAGGGACAGAGTAAAATGCTAAAATATATAAAATGACTGAGATCTGATGTTAAAGGCAAAAGTCGTAGCCGTTCCTTGATGTTTTGAAGTAACTAGAAATGTCTTGTCTCTGCCCAGAAAAAGTTCAAACCACCCAACCAATTTATGAACTGAATTATATATATATATATATATATATGCACTATTTACTTATAACTGAAGAAAGAAAAAGATATCAATATGGAAGTATAAAATGAAAAAGGAAAGTGAATAAAAATATATATGCCAGGTGCCACTGGTATTTATACACATTCAGAGCATTTGCAGCTCTATAAGATTTTTACACAGAAACATTAGTAACACATAATAAAATGTGTTCATTATTTATTATTGACAAACAAATTATGCACATCTTCCCCTAGAGTGAGAAAACTGGAGATAAACAATCTGCAAAGAAAGAGGAAACATAGGAAAAAGTACTCAAAAAAGAGAGGAATCCTGTAATGATAAGAGAAACATACTGATACAAGGTAAACAGCCACCAGGGAGTTAGACAGATGATTTGGAGATAAATTAAATCGCTTCCCACAAGAGTTCAAGTATTGGTACACATTCACCAGTAGGCATTCAGAAGTGATGGGGAACTCTCAGCTGCCATCTGGAAATGGCTCTAGATAGCCTGGTCTGTTTGATTTTATTAGCTACACAATCTCATTTTTGTTTGATTGCTTTGTATGTGTATATTCATTAGGGGAGAGAGCATTTGGTATTTTCTCAAGTCTGCTGTTTGCTCCTCTGGATTATACTCTTCTCCATTTTCAAAGTCAATACAATTTTTCTTATGTTTAAGATAAGGTTTCTTGTCTCTTTTCTTTTTTTTTTTTTTTGCTCTACTCTTCATACAGAGATTTCAAAGAAATATCCCTCTGAAAAAGGGTAGAGGGGGAAAAAGAGCAGGATTTCATCTTTTTCCTGAGGATATAATGCAGAAGTTTGCTGGAGGGGTTTAAAAGGCCCTTCCCCAGTGCAATCCTGAGTGATCCTATCTCTTAACACTTGCACTGCAGAAATTACACTTATTTCTCACCCCAAAAAATGTCTTCCCCCACGAATGTTTGAAAATTTTGTGCATGGGCATGGAGAATGAGATTTGGCATTTCATGAGAGTTGCAATATAGAAGTCACCCTGTCAAAAACCATCTAATACTTTGATGCATCTGAAAAGGGGTTTCAAAATACCCCTCCATCTAATTAGGCCTCTAACATTTTGTAAATTCATGCTTCTTGTATACCCCCTCAGTGATTGAAATCTTAATTCCAAGGCGCATATTAAACACCTTGGAGTGTGTTCAATAGCGTCCCTGTTCTCACAGCAATAAGCTGTAGAATATACATTTGAATTTACTGGTTAGAGCTATCAATCCTGCTGAAGAGGGAAGGAGTAAAGAAAAGAAGACCAGATGAATAGTTTGGATAATATTTTTTTATTATATTAGTTTAGTAAAGCAGATGCAGTAGGTGTGATCAGCGGGGATATATACAAAATGAAGCAGGCTGTAAAGTTACAAGACTAAACAGCATGGATGACACATTTACATTTGTCAGAAATAAATATTTGGCACAAATATGCTCTGGAGGGTTCTTTAAAATATGGCAGTGCTTTTTTACTAGACAAATAACTATTATTCCATGTATAGGACAAAATTAGTGACAGTTACAGTGGGTTTTTTCCTATATTTATTAAAATAGCTGTAAAAATTAACATAAACAAATCTGGTTATGAAGTGACTCATAGAGGCAAAATAGAAGAACTGAGAATACAGCAGTTAAAGGTGGAAATATAACTGATAACTTCTTCTGTATCTGTGCTTACAGAACACTCGCTGCCATGATAGCTAAGGGCATCCAAGTGCCAGACGTTTGAAAAACCAACCTTTGGGAAACAGAGATGACAGTCTGTAACGCTGATACTTAAATAGTGTACAGCACATTTACAAGCAGTTGGGTATTCAGCCAAATACCTGAATGTGGGATGTTTCACTGTTTTGAGGAGTTAGGTAATCTATGTGGATCTCTTGGCCAGTTTCCCTGGAAAATGTTGATCTTAGTTCTTTATTTTTGGGGCCAGATTGATGCCTGATCTGTAACTTACTCCAGCTTTCCAGGTTTTGTCTGAAGGGGCATGAGAAAGCTCTGAGACAAGCAGGAAGGAAGATTCAGAGAGAAGTCAGGATGGCAGCTCCTGCACCTGGACTGGCCTGTGGAGGGGTCTGTTCCGACCCAGCAATCCTCAGCCATGCACAGAGAGCTTTCTCACAGCTCCATGCAGGTCAGCAAGGCCAAAGACAGCTCAGCCTCTTTTAAAAAACAGTCAATTTTAAATTAGGAGCCAGCCCTTAAGCACCCTGGTGTGACTGAACCATTAAGGTTTTCTAAGAATCCTATTTCCTCTGGCATAAAAGGCAGCTATGAGTATGCTTAACTACAAGCCTTAAGCCAGATACAAAGAAGCTTAATTATGAGCCCTAAGTCAGTAATGAGCATGTTTAATTATTTTATTTTTGCTAAGCCTTGTTTTCTTTAGGGTAATTTTAAACTTATTTGGCCTGTGTTCAAAAAAATTGTCAGTGTAACTTTTTTTTTGTTACTGTTTCTATTAATAAAAAGAGCAACAATGAACATATATATCTTTCAAGACAGCATAAGAAATTCCAATGTGTTATGTTGATCTATTAAGATTCATTATCACTTGCATGTCCTTTTAATAACCTTATTGTAAACATCAGTTGTGATGTAAAGATATTTTCATTCTGAATAACTTTATGTAGTACTTCAAATTTCAGATTTTATTAAAGTACTTAAAATACTGATAGTTTGAAGAGTTTTGGACTGTATAACTACCTTAATTACCCATACCCATCCATAATCAAGCATAAGCATCTTTTAGGATTGAAAAGGAAATTTCTACTGACTGCAGGTAGATATTTTTACTTGAATGTAATATATCTGACATTTATTTAAATAACAGAAAATAGTCAGTAGGTTAGCTCAATTCTTTCCAGGGTCAGGTAAGATTTGTGCATTTTAAAATGTTAACTGGGTCTTCTTTCACGTGAAACATCTGCTGTCTACAAATTTCATTTTTCAATCTAGGTCACAGTGACTTCTATCCTCTCCACAATTGTTTTTCAAGCATTATGTTTCCTTCACTGCTTAAATTTGCAATTATTGTCCCTAAAATCTCTCTGTGCTGATCACTTTCAAAGAACTTTATAATAAGGCTATTTGGACCAAGCCACAATTTTAAGCATAATCCTTAAATTTATTATGTAAATATGTTTCTTCTACTTTCACACTGTCTTTTTGAAGTAAGGATGTACAATAAACTCAGATGAAATACTGGCTGAAAGATGAGAGAAGAGCTTGGCTAGCATCACAAATACATGACTTTGTTGCATATAATATGAAGATTTCAGTTCTGAATTTGTTAGCAAGAGAGAAATGGGAATCTTGCACAATAGAAATAATTTCTTGATAATTTTATTTCAGTTCACCTATCCACATCTTGTTTAGCGTGTGTGATGTATATAGCCTTTGTGTGTGTGTGTGTGTGTGTGTGTGTGTGTGGTTAATTCAACACCTTTCTCACTTTTGCTGAGTTTTCTTAGTCCTGTTATGCAACATATCAGTTAAGATTATGTTATCTTGAATAATTTTCATTAGATAAAATCTATGTCTAAAACTTGTGTTGTTTCTTGGATACTGGGGGCTTGGCAGATGGAGTGACAGACACTCCATGACTATCAGAGACATAAAGGCAAGTAACTAGGAAAGCCTTCTTGTTCCACAGAATCTTCAAAAGGTAATCTCTTTACGTTGTTACTGAAATACATTAAATGAAGATATTTTCACTCCTGTACACTGGAGCAGAAACATAGGTTTTTAGCTACACATTTTCAGGTAATGAATAAGGACAATTCTCTGATAATAATGAAGAAAGTTGCCACTATTAAATATGTATTCAATGACAAATGTGAAGAGATGAGGTTGGTTTTGTTCATCTTTGTATACTCATTACAAAGAAAACTGCCCCAGAAGAAGGCCATCACCCCCCTTTGAAGTTTATATTCTCAGTGAACGTTGCCACCTGCTATTTGAGCTACAGAGGCAACATAGGTGTGTTAATCCTCCTGAGAACCATCTGCACATTATTAGGAAGTCTGTAGACCCAAAGCTGCCACACCAGTACTAGACTGAAGAACTATTTAAAAGTGTGTCATTGAAGACCATAGCTTAGACAAAGACCTTAAAACATAAAGAGATAGGGTAGTTATAGGGATACACAGTAATTTGTATTGCCCAGTGTTGTGGTTTAATGACAATATGTTTGGGAGGTGAGACTGCTAACGAGATGAACCCTCATTTTCTTTTATTTCTCTCCCCCTAATACTGACAAGATAGAAATTATAAGGAGTTTGAATGAAGAAGGAAAAATAACAATTTTGCTAAAACCAGTGATGCCAGAAAACCTTGGAATATTTAACTGCTCAGAGACTTTTGCATCTATAAGCAGCAAGGTATTTGTTTAGTCAACATTGGGAGTAAGTCAGCTCTCACTGGACAAACTTGCTCAGCTTGAAAGTGTAAAAGCAAGTAATTTTATACACTTTAGATACATGGCTACTACATATTAATAAGTAGGCTAGTCTCTGGGTGGAGTCTTTCTATAATCCTTTTAGGTATGCAGAGTCTTCTACTGTGAGGATCTTCTCCTCAAGCCTTCATCCTTCGCCACAGATCTCTTCCTCAATTTGACCTCTTCAAGTTAGGTGAACTGAATTCTTCAAGCTTGCGAAATCCTGGCTCTGGGCCCTCTGTATCTTATTCAAATGTCTAGTTTACCTAATTTATTACCTTGTGTATACTACTCCTATTCTTTCTATAATAAGGCCTTTGGGCCAGTGAGCAGAACAGAACATGATATTAGCCAGTGTTCCTAAAATGTTCTTCTAGCAAAACAGGTAGAGAAACAGGACAAGGTATACCAGCTGAACCATTGTTAACTCTTTTTTTGTGCCTTTTTGCCATCACCAGAAAGAAATAAAAACAAACAAACAAACAAAAAAAAAATCACAGCAGAAAATATTACCTAGCTACCCCCTCCAGTAGTCTTGGGCCACACAGTGACAGTGTTCCATGCAGCTCCTGAAAGGGGAATCTCCAGGCTATCAGCAGTGACTGGTCACACCTGGACAGCTCAGCTGGGGGCTGGGGCAGTCCCAATCCAATGAGCAAAATGGCTGTTGCTGAGACAGAAAACAGCAGCTGAGGCAGATTGGTTCCCATGAAAGAAGCTCCAAAGGTCCACGGCGCTCCAGCAAGCAAATATCCAGGTACCAAGAGAGAAAGAGTTCTGGTGCATGCTTTTTTTTAAACGCCTGTCTCCTGAGTTCTAGGATGCTTCCCTTCAGGTACCCACCTTTCCAGCAGGTCACAAGACACTGGGGACAATCTTTCCCCGATTCAGCTCAGACAGGGTGGGGCGGGGGGCAGGACAGTTACTCACGCTCCCACTCATGTGGTGGTATGAAAAAAATCACTAAAAAAAAAATCTTTCTCATTTAATTAAAACCACAACACCCAGAAATCAGTGAACAGCTAGGAAGATTCCGGACCAACCTACATAAGAAACATTCTCTGTCAAAGCTATTATTGCAGCTAAAATGATACTTCATGAACCACTTTTCTGTTTTCATAAGGGGTGAGATGACACAGCTTTTTTCCACCAAGACCTCCCAATCTCGATGTACACTAAAGCCCTTTACTTAGGAAACCCTTTCTTACATGTACCTTCACTGCAGTAACAGAGCTTACACAAATGACACATAGCGCCTGTACACTAGCAGCAGAAGGTCACCACGAACCTGACAGGCTGACAAAGTTCTATCCAGTGGCAGACTGATCTGGAGTTCATGTATCATATCTTCATTTATATTACTACTCATGCAAGGTAGATTAATGGCTGGCTTTAATTATACTGTAGTTTCACCTTTGGTTGAAGTAGAGATTTGCTCCTTTTCTTATTTAGGGCTGGTAAAAGAATTTGGTTGAGACAAATATTTCTTCTGGAATAAGTAGCTTCCTAGACTCTCTCAGTCATTGCTTAATAGGTAACATTTAATCTCTGATGGTATCTAAAGCCTACGTTTCAAATAAACACTTAAAAAATCAGAAAAAAAAAACAAGTTTACCCCCTTTTTTGCACATGTAGTCATGAGTTTGCATTTGAAAGGCTACCCATTATGCCTACTAGTTGGACAGGCAAATCATCTGTTTTTGCAAGTGTGCTGGTTTAAAAGTTAACCAGCAGGGGAAACCAACCCAACTCAAAAGAGAGATTACAAATCAGAATAACAATTTAATAAAATAATATAATAAGTACGACCACACAGACAAGCAACCGGCCCTAACCCACAAAGCCCAAATGTACAACCCAGCACCCCAGGGCACAAACAAAACGGTGCTCCCTGGGCCCCCCCTGAGTCCAAAGCAAAGGGAGAGGGGAAAAAAAACCCTGCTGGTGGGAGAGCCTGCAGTCCGGCCAAAGTGGTGATTGCAGTTCAGTTGAGGGTGGTGGTCTCAGTCCGGCTGAGAGCGGTGAGCTGCAGTCTGGTTCACAGTGGTGAGCTGCAGTCCTCCTCTGGATCCCACAAGAGGTGGAAAGGTTCTGAAACTCCAGGTTTATATATTCTCCAGCTCAGGTAGGAATGATTAGTCCCTCCCTCAGAGCAGGGAATTCCATAAAAGGATGTTCAGTCCTTCCCTCAGAGTGGGGAATTCCATAAAAGGGTGTGAGGGTGCTCAGTCAGGGAATTCCACAAAAGGGCATGAGGACAGGAGCATGGGGGGGGGGGTAACCTCGCAGGCCTCTACTGACAACAGTTTCTGGGAAATGGCATAGAGGGCTATAGAATACACAGTTTTGGGCTACACCCATCCAGTGATGAATCGGTCCCAGCTGTTCTAACTAGGACAGCAAGCTAACTTACTACAGCAAGGCTAACCTGCCATAACTAGTGTTGATAACTGAGTTCCATGAGGATGTTTATTCTGCCAGTTCTTGAACACACCATCTTATAACTTATGTCTATACTGTATATTATATAGTAGTGGTTTTCAGAGGTTATACAAGCTTCTCGGGATCACAGGTCTCATGATGTTTAGGACCACTGAAACTGCTTCAAAATAGATATTATTGTTTCATGTTCTCTTGGGGTTTTTTGGAGAAATTGCTTATTAATGTAAAGTTCCTCGATTAATATATCCCTTTTTTACATAAGGAATTATTTGAAGTTCAGTTCACTGCTGTCTGGGTTGCTCACGTTTCCTGATGACATTTAAATGCCCCTTGGTCACTCCCGGCACCACTCCCTCCTCATCTGGTTGACTGCCGAGGGCTTCTGGGTCATGGGGCTGCTACTTGGGTGTTCCTGGACTCAGGAACCCCCCTATGCAGCTTGCTCTCCACCCCCGGACTTCTCTTCACTCATGACTGCTTGAACCAGGAGGGCCAATTGTGTCCTGGGGGGCACCAGGCACAGCATCGCCAGCCAGTCGAGGAAGGTGATTGTCCTGCTCTGCTCTGCTCTGCACTGATGTGGCCTCACCTTGAATACTGTGTGCAGTTTTGGGCACTGCAATGTAAGAAAGATATTAAACTATTAGAGAGCATCCAAAGGAGGGCAACGAAGATGGCGAAGGGTCTTGAGGGGAAACCGTGTGAGGAACATCTGAGGGCACTTGGTCTGTTCAGCTGAAGAAGAGGAAACTGAGGGGAGGCCTCACTGCAGCCTACAACTTCCTTGTGAGGAGGAGAGGTAGACACTGATCTCTTCTCTGTTGTGACCAGTGACAGAACCTGAGGGAATGGCCTGAAGTTGTGTCAGGGGAGGTTTAGTTTGGATATTAGAAGAAGGTTCTTCACTCAGAGGGTGGTTGGGTGCTGCAACAGGCTTCCCAGGGAAGTGGTCACAGCACCAAGCCTGACAGAGTTCAAGAAGACTTTGGGCAATATTCTCAGACACATGGTGTGGGGATGTCTTGGGGACGGTCTTGTTCAGGCCCAGGAGTTGGACTCAACGATGCTTGTGGGTTCTTCCAACTCAGCATATTTTGTGATTCTGTGGCTCTAAGCCTTGCAAGCTGTATCTTTGCAAAGGGAAAAACAACATTGAATGTGTTTGTTTCATGTTTCTATTTACTTGTAGGGAACCTGAAACACTTTCCTGATTTCAAATGTTCTCTCTCTTCTCAGAGACACACTACAACTCACTAACTCACTAGTCTCTTGCAAGTCTCGTCTTCTTGTCCCAGCCCTCAGAGATGCACACATTCACATATGA
This sequence comes from Corapipo altera, assembly GCF_003945725.1. Taxonomy (NCBI): domain Eukaryota; kingdom Metazoa; phylum Chordata; class Aves; order Passeriformes; family Pipridae; genus Corapipo; species Corapipo altera. Next base: position 10,537,641 of record NW_020884876.1, read on the forward strand.
AACACTTCAGAAAAGGCATTTAGAAGTGTACTTCAAGTGATTTTATTTTTACCAATGGCATGTGCTGGCATTCAGGATGGAACGATTTCCATTTCATCTGCTTCTCTATCTAACAGTGAGCCTTGCAATTTCTTATCACTATCCTTAAAGCAGTCCCTCTTCCATCCTCTTTCACATAATCATACCGGCATCCAGTCGAGTAGGATAGTTCTTAATGATTAAAGGCACTAATGTAATTCCCTACAGTGCTTATTATCCCTACTAGGTGTTTCAGTAACTAAGTTTATTTGACTACAGAAATGAGTGCAGCCACTGTTAAGTTCAGCTAGTGTAACTGAAAAGGCAGTGAATTATTATACTCATGTATGGGAAATATTATAATGGGTCATGTTTGAGATTGGTCTTCCATCTGGATGATGCACTGAGAATGATCAATGAGAAAATATGCATGTCTTAATGAAAAGTATGATTGCTATGCTTTCTACACAACTTAACTTTCACCCCTGCTGACTCCGGCAGTCACAAAGATCAAATCTTTTCAAATTTCTTTCACTGCAGTGTCAGAAAAACCTAATTTATATTTTGAATCTCTGCAAAATTGTTCATTATGCAAATCCTATTTTGTGAAATAGATATGAGAGTGATAGAACTGATTGAGGCTGAAAGGCAATAGAGGCTGTAAGTTATGAGAGATAAAAATGCACAAGGGTGAAACGAAGAATATTTCTATTCAGGTGCTGCTGGGAAAGTATTTAAAAGTCCAAGTCCATGTTTTTGTTTCTCAGCTTTGTGCCTAACTTGTCTGAAAATAAAATAGGATACAAAACCCTTTTATGTTAAACACAGCTATTTAAACCCTTTTCAGCTGTAGGGAGATACTAAAATCTACTGTCTGCAGTACCTCTATGCTCAGCTTAATAGTGTATGACTGTACTGCAGCATTGCTACTTCATAACTCTTCCTTGGATCATCTCTTGTCAGTCAATTTGCTCCAAATACTAGTTCAAATTTGCTGATACAAGGGCTACCTTCAGCCCTTTAATCAGATAAAACTCCTATTAACAAAAGATGGCAGCATGGTTCATTTTATTGCAAGGTTCCTACTACATATGTTCATATTTCCTCGAGTATGGCAACCATTGACCTTGGCAGTCTAGATTGATTCGTCCAGTTCAAGGATCACTTGGCTTCTGTGCTGAGTGATGGTTGCTTGGCTAGCTGCAGTCTTTTTCATTTCCCGTTGATTTAATAGTGTTTCTTATTTTATAGATTATCATAGCATTGAATTATAATTTTAGATCCTAGTTCAATTTTGGCCTTTCTCAAAACCTCTTCCAGAACACTGTTAATCAAGGAAAAGCTCTAACCCCTGGTTTATTTCCCAATATACCATAAATACAAGTATTAAAGAAGATATGCATACACACATTAGAAGGAAAGAGAAGTAACATATAATAAAATATTAAGTTCCTCACTAACTTTTATTCATTCTTTTTCAGATGATGAAACTTTTGGCTTTCTGAGTCCTTTTAGAAATTTTGTCTGCCTAAGCAGAAATTATTAATATATACCATAATCAAAACCCCAAATTTAAAATTTGACAGGAAGTAAATTTTATAAAATCTTTTAATGGATGTGTTTATGAGAATAGAATCAGGAAATGAGAGACAAATATTGATTTAGAGTATATGATCCAAATTATTTTCACCATTATTTAATCAGGGGGTTGGGAGTTTTTTTCACATGATTATTTTCTGATGTTACAGAATTTAAAAATTGCATCAGGGAAACATCCACAAAACTGAGAAGTGCTTTACAAATACAGGGGACTATTTTCACAAGGCATAACAATCTAATTCCAGGCATAAACTCTAATAATGGGACAAGCACAGGCAAATTGGTAGGATAATAGAAAAGCCTCATGCAGCTGCTCAGTTAAGAACCTGCCTGTACCAATATGCTGGAATGAATATTAACCTCTTATCAGTTTTCTGAGTTCTGAATACAGTTTTGGATAGTACAAAAAATGTAGGATATAACTAAAATCCATTATTATTCTTCCATAATTAAATATACATCATAGCTTTCAGTACAAGGTGGTTGTACCCTAACTACATGTAAGTGAAGCTATATGCAAATGGAATAGTTCAGGCAGTCACTGCAGAGTAGCTGCAGCAGCATGCATCTCCTTACCGGCTAATTTATTCAGTGTCTTGGTATGGATGCTGAGCTGAATGCAGAAGGGTATTTGGCACAGTGTACTCTGCAGCACTGTGACCTCCAAAAGCGTAGGGCTCTGCACCACATACAAATCTGCTCAATGAGCTTCAATATATATGTACCAAGTACTTCCCAAGGCCACCCAGTTCACCATCACTTGTGTATGGCAGAGTGAGGTCTGTCACCTGCAGGATGAGGATAACCATGGCGCAGCACACCACATCCACGTACAAATATAAGAGTGCAATTCTTTCTTTCTAGTCTGTCCTTTCTGACCTGACACAGAACACATGTTTTGACATCTTGGCTACCCTTAGTGATACTTAGGTTTCAAATTTTACTTTGGCTGACCCACTCTGTCAAAGCAACAGCTGTGCTCTGCTAATCGAGCTTTTGGAAAGCTTGCCTGTAGCATACTTCAGTGATTCCTAGCACTTGCTTTTTGTTCCAGTGGTCTTCCATGTTTTGATTTTTTTTTCCTCATAGACTCAGCCTACCAGTTCTCTCAAATAAACCATTTTACAGATTTCTGTCCTTTATCGGTCATCCCATCCATCTGTCTTCTTCCAGTAATTTTCAGACTACAGGACTTCAGTAACATTTTCTAGCATATAATTTCTCCCTGGAGCCTCTTAGTCTACTCCATAAAACTGTCTTACTTATGTCTCATGCTGGTGCCCCCAGCTTCATGCCATGCATCAGTGCCCTCCAGCTCATTGCTCTGCATCACTACCCCTCTAGCCTATACTAATGGATATTGGCCCACATTTTAATTAGCATGAAACTGAAACTAAACAAGAAATACATGAAGTAAAAATGTAAATTATGCTCAGCTAGTTCCAGGTGCTATAATTTTATTTTAATGAACATTTGGTATAAGAAGGACTTTACAAAGCATAACAATTCTGCTTCACAAAATCTTTTGGGGTTTTATTAACTTTTTGACAATGGTTTAATTTTGGACCTAAAGAGAACAGACATCCTGCCATCCAAGATTGCTTTCCAAAGCCAGTAATACACTCCTGTTCTGAATGATAACTCAGTGTCATACCAGTGTTTTTCAACACCTCCTGTCCTGTTAACAATAAAATATGATCAACTAAAGTGAGAAATACACAAGAATGCTTTCTCATTCTCTGGTGCTAAATGAAAGTAATAAGGTATTATTAGACAGAAGCATACCTAAAAATTTTGTGGTGCTGTCCAGCAAGGGAAAGGAAAGAAAGCTGGAAGGTCATCATAAAGTGAAAATATCCACAGGAAAAAAAATTAGTTTTATTACCCTGGAAAGTCAAGATACTCTACATGTTAAGTCATGTTTCATTTTTTTTGAGTAGTTATGTTCCTATCAATGCTTATGTATAAGCCTAATGGTTCTCAAACTTTATGTCATTTTGACATCAGTGCTTTCTGCTTCAGCAAAACATTAAATGTACATTCCTTTTATTTACTTTCTAGTAGGTCTAAAAAGCAGCATATTAGTTATTAGGCAGTTTTATATTCTTTTTCTGTTTTACAGAGAAGGGAAAAAAACTATATGGAGTGTGGATCAAGCACTTAGACCTTATATCAGACAAATGTCTGGTAGTTGTCTTATTATTCTTACAAATATAAAATAGAAGTAATTTCTGTAGTCGTTTCATTAATAATTCTAGAATAAAATCCGTAGAAGCAAGAAGAAACACTTCTAATGTTAAAAGAATAGTTTAGATTTTTGGGATCTTTTCAATATTTAAAATATTTTGCTAACTGAAAGTAGGAACACTCAAAAGCTAAGAAGAATTAGTATACTAAGTTAGGTCCTCTGCACAAATATAACATCAGTTCCAAATTTAACGTAATAGTGCTGCAGCTACCTGGCCCATTAGTATGAGCATGATTTAAATTGGGTCAACACAAGTCACAAGCTGTTGCCTTAACAGATCCGCAGTTTACCTTTCCACAATTTCCATGTTGTACCCAAATGAACAGACAAGTTTATCAATAGATCACAGGGAAAGAGTCCTGTGAAGCTCTCTCTACTGCAGTACAAGGGATCATTCTGTCTCCAGAACACACGGAGCTACACGAGTGAGAGTAAGGTCAGCTCGGTTACAGCCATCCAAGTAGCATTTTGCAGTGTTGTTGGTTTCTGTAAAGCTAAACTAACTGAGACTGAAAAACAGACACCTAATTTTAAGCCAGAGAGGGAGCAAATACTCAAGCTGTGTTGTGACTGCATTAGGTTTGAAACGAGGGACGTCTGCAGTGCTAACTCGCTTTATGCACAAGGTACTGAAAAAAATATTGGTCCTACATGATGACAGCCCACACAGTTTTCAGTACCTGTTTGTCGGGAGAAGGTCAGGAAGAATTCACTGGTATGTAACAGCATTACTTCTTAAAGTCTGGATAATTTTTCTGACATTAATTAGGAAGAAAATATTTTTTATCTCATATCAGCTTCTACATCACGTCATTCTGGATGTGACAATTCAAGTCTGCTTTCTGAAAATGAGACTCTTCAGAAAAATTGCAGAGTCCAGTCTTTTGAGACAAAAAAAAAAAAAAAAGTAAAAATAATGCCCTAAAGGGAGCTAAAATGTCAAAAACGTACTTGATCTTTTCATCACCCTTTTAGATTTAGAAGATCATTTAAATGAGTGACATAAAAATATAAAAATTGAGAGGGTTCTGTACTGAAGTTAAGCAAGCCACAGTACTTCATTTTTGTCACTTCAGTCACATCACAGGACAGTTAAAAAAGTTTGTACCTCATCAGAGTAAAGAATAGTTTTCTCTAACTTGGGAAACTCAGTCCTTTTACTTTACATTTATTCCAAAACTTTTGGTGAGAACTATATGCAAGATTATCCCACCATCCATGATAATGATGGAAAGGATAACGATAATGAGAATGATAATGTTAATGATAATAATAAGAAGGAAAAATAAGGATGCTTAGCATTGACTTTCAGATGTTGCCCCACTATGTAGACTGGGATTCTGACCAGGTTCATGTGGTCAATATCCTAAACACATGCAAACTGAGAGGCAGAAAAGATAGCTAGCATAATACTCTTTTTTACACTGCCAAAGATTTGTGTCAAATTCTCAGTTTTCACCTAGTTTTGTTCTTCTTTATTTTCTATCTGTTTGACCTTCTTTGATTCTCTTGCTTTCTAACTTCTTTCTCAAATTTCAGTCTTTGCTCTCTGCAGTGAATAACATATTCTTCTCACCTAGTCTTTCATCCTCCTGCCAACTCTAACCCCCTCTTCAATCAGCTGTGTTGAGAAAAAAATGTCTCCCTTGCTCTAATAGTGTTTGGTATCATTAACCAGGCATCATTCATTACTCAAATCCAACCTTATTTTCTGCTTCAGTGGTGGTAGTTCTCAATTAATTTAGCAGGTTTTAGACAAAATAGATGACACTTTAATGTGTCTTTTTTTTTTCCTTCCAGAGTAAACTAGCATCTGCCTGAATAGTAATCATAGAGAAAAATGTAATTTTAGAGCGAAACCAAAATCTTTGATGTAAGAAAGAGAAACACACATACAAAATAAACTGAAATCAACCCATTCTCTGTAAAAAAGGTGTTGTGGAATTTTGCATAGACTGGTTATTTTTAAAGAAGGAAGGAAAAATAAATAGCTTTAAAGTCACACATGTCAGAGTGTAATATTAATGTGAGTGTGAGACCATCAGATTGAACATTGTGTTTAGATAAAAGGTTCAGGAGATTCAACATTCTTTCTCTGATAGAGACACCTAAGGAAAATACACAAATAAGGAACACATTTAGAGATACTTTCCAGTATGTCATTCCAGCTTTCAGCAGTCTGCATTTCCTAGGGTGGATGTAGGTCTCTTGTGTTTTTAGAGTCTTAAATTATTTTCCTTCAGCAACTTCACCTTATTGGACTTTTTAAACACACATTTATTTAACATCTGTGATGTCACGTATCAGAGTTGCACCTCTTTGCAATTGGCTGTCACTGCAGTTTATCCTTGTGGAGTACTTCCTTATGTTGGTTTTGATTCTGCTGTCTGATAGTGTCAGTTTGCACTTTCCTTTCTCAAATTAAAATAAACAATAATTTATAATCATTCTCTCTATATTGTTCATGATTTTATAGACTTTGAACATACCTCCCTTCGGTCGCTTGTTTTTCAGACTGAAGATTCCTGAAAATTTCTCTTCAGTAAGTGACTTTTCTGCATCTTTCCTTCATCTCCATTACCTCCCTCTGTATCTTTTCTAGTTCTATTATTTCATGATGGTGCAGGAGTAGGACTCTTATGGGTCCAAGATGGGCAGAAATCATGGAGTAATGCACAGTATTATGACCATAATAATGTTTTCTATTCCACTCCTAGTAAATGCTACCTTTTGCTTTGCTAAATATTACCCAGTGCCAAATTGATCTTGCCATAGAACAGAAAAATATAAACACCAAATATCTTTTCTGAGTGCACAGTCCTTCATTCGAGCAGTGTTTCCACAGATTTCATTTTTATCTCTGGATGCCGAATGTCACCTGCCATTTTATTATCTAGTCTCTCAGTATCATGAATCCATCAACAGTTCCACAGGGTCCTATGTTGCAGTTTAATAACTTTGGCACAGTTGGTTATCTCTTCCCTTTTTTCCCAGAGTATTTACAAATATGCCAGGCATTGTAGGCCCTGACACTGAACCCAGTCATTTTCCAGTCACAATCCATCTGCCTTGAAAGAATTTGTTTCCTGCCTTTTGTTACCCTTTAACCAGTTATTCAATAATAACACTTCTTCTTGGCCCAGCTTAGCATCTTTCAGACCTTTTGGTGGCTGACTTTGTGAAATGCCTTTTTGAAATTCAGGTACATTATATCAAGTGTACACTATAACAAGTGTTCTATTCCAATCTGGGGCACAACTTCCCTTTACAAAAGCTTTCCTAACTCTTCATTAACACATAATATTATGCATTATACCATGTACTAAATTCCTATATGCAATATACATGATAAGGATGGATACTCTGAACTACTTACCTGGTGGTTGGTTGTAAGCTTGGGTATGGAACAGAGCAAACAATGGGAGGGCTATAACTGTATGTTCTTTGAGGTGTTTTCTTTCTCAGGCTAACAGGTGAATTGTAAAGGCCTTCCAGATGTAGCGGGTATATACGGACGCACAGCGCTGGGTTTGCTAGCTGGGTCTCAGGTGAAATAAAGGTAGCAAGGAATGAAAGTTGAAGTATTCTCACCTAGCCACCTTTAACATCTCTGCTTGGAGGAATAAACAACATATATAATGGCATTTGGAATCAAGCATAAAATGCAGCTTCAGTAGAGAAATACATAACACATAATCAATTCTGATTTAATGAAATAAAATGGTGTGAATGCACATATTTTAACTTTAGACTACAACAATAAGCATACAGTCAAATATTTAGCTTGAGTGAGTCTCAAATTAAAAAAAAGAAAACAACAAAACAACCCAAACTGCCATTTAGCAGAAAGGCAAGGAATACAAGTTGTACAGAGTGTCATACAAAAATTATAAGATGATAAAACAAATTTTTAATGTATAAACTTAATTCTGTACTTTGTGTGTCCATATTACAGTGGAACATTTTCTTAATGCAAACATATTGTATACAAATGTACATATATAAAATCATTTAAAACTTCAGTTCTTTATTTGAGAAAATATATTCTGGTTTTAATTATATTAGTTATTTTGGGATCAGCCTAATAATATGCATATATATTATGAATAAGGAAATTTCAACAGAAAAATAAAAAATACCCTTTTTTATATTAAAAGAAGCAACAAAACAACAATAAAATATGAACACCTCATCAAGATTTAAACTGAAAGAGATTAATTGCTAAGTACTCTAGTTACTCTGAGACAATGGACATATATATATATTTATATACATAAACCAACAAAATATATATACAATGTGCTAGCCACTTCATCTGTTCTATCATCAGACTGATTAGATAAAACTCAATTATAGAGACAGCTTTATGGTAAATCATGCTCAAACCATCATTAAGAAAAATGCAAATAGAAGAAAAAATTACAAACAATTACCTGATATAAGGGCTAGCCATCAAAACAGCTCTGTCATCAGTACATTCAGAGACTTCATCCAGACTCTTTTAACCAAAAAAAACTCAGGTGATTTGACCTTTTTTTAATAAATCATAAATGGAGAATAAGTCATAGGTGGTTTCTAAGGAGACCAAGTTAGTAACCATAAAGGTCTTTACAAATCAAAATCTGCACCTGGAAGGAAAATCAGGGTTTGGAGGATAGACCGAGTGAAATTAGGAAAAGATTCTTCACCCAGAGGGTGGTTGGGTGCTGGAACAGGCTCCCCAGGGAAGTGGTCACAGCATCAAGCCTGACAGAGTTCAAGAGGCATTTGGACGATACTCTCAGGCACATTGTGTGACTCCTGGTAAAGGTCCTGTGCAGGGCTAGGAGTAAGACTTGATGATTCTTGCCGGTTCCTTCCAACTCGGCACATTCTGTGATTCTGTGAAATGGTGAGTGTATGTATTCCTTCAGACCTTGTTGACAGTTAAAGGTGCATTTGCCTCTATTAACAGGGACTATGGCTGAGAGACAACCGTACATTAATTACTTTTTTTGTTATGTAAAATACTTTCTGTGGACACCTCATTCTCTCCTCAGGATCTGTTTATTTTCTCATACAGTCAACTAGCTTTAAAAGCATCTCTTCTGAGACCTCCCAACCTCTTTCTCTGCCTCCAGACCCAGAAGGTGTGAAGCTGCTGCAGGCACACAGAGGTTTACAGTCAAACTCTGAAAAAGAATCAAGAAACCAAGTTTCAAAAGGAAAATAGGTGAAGCCAAGTATTAATTTCATACTAACGGAGTAGTTTTCAAGGGACAGAGAGATCACTTGTCCAAGCCTACTGTCTGAGAGCTTACAAAGGAAATTCAAAATTGCAGAAGACCATTAATTTCTACTTAATTAAGATTACTCTTACAAGGAAGTTACTTGTATAAAACTAGCAATGGTCAACAACATGAAATACGGGGCACAGCCCAAGAAAATTGAACCTTGACAGTATCCTTAAAAAAAAAAGAAATACTCTAAGAGCATTGTCTTCATATACTCTGCTCAGGGTCAGACTGAAAATAAACCAGAAAGTGGGAAAAAAAATGGGTATGAGTAAGCTACTATTTATGTGGAGTTTTGCCCAGATTATTTTATGTTTTTCAGTTTATGATTTTAGCTATGTTAGATCTTTTATCTCTCTGACAAGAGACAAGAATATTTATTTAATGATAAGTAAGCAAAGTGAATTGGTAGTATTTACATATGTTAGTATTAAAATACAATAAACTTCTTAAGATGATACAGTCCTTATTACAAAACTTGAGAGCCCTAATCTAGATAACAGATCTCTTACCATGTCCTTTGTAAATCCTTTCAAGCATTATAATTAAAATGTTCTAAAATTTAATGTAAATACCTGCTTTCAATTGTGAAACCTATGTTCATCCAATTTAATTAGCTGAAGAAATATAAATATTTGCTGCTAAGTTTTTATTGTTCAATCAACAGAATTAGAGGTTTGTGTTACAAATTATCTCATGACACAACAGTACATTTGTAAGTCCAGTGCTTGCTTCTTGCCTGAGAAATCATAGAACCATATGCTTCTTCTTCCTGTACCTATTGTCTACTCTGTACCAATTAATAATTTGTCTTAAATAGCAATTTGAGGGTGTACCTGAGTCTACTTATCCATTTTACAGATACATTTTACATTTCTTTCCACAGAACAATGGAACATCTCTGAGTTTATAATTAGAAATCTTTTACATGTTCCAGTTTTTCACATTTTATTAATTCTGTTTTGTAGCATGACCTTCCACTTTTTGATAGCAAAACTAAATATATTATATTGCATTTCTCTCTAAAGTAGCATATAGATTATTTTAAAAAGCAATAATTGCATAAGGGGTTTTCTGTCTCAGGAGAGGGTAATAAGATCTCATCTCATGGCTAGGCTTTGCGAACAAAGATTTGGGAAAGGCTCTATCCACATTTGTTACAAGCACGTTGGTGGCTAATAAGGCCAATACGAGATAGACACGTCCGATTGCAAAAGGCACAGCAGAAAGACTCCTTGGGTGGTAAATTCTGCAAGGTATGATTCTTTCTGCATTTTCTTTTCTCCTCAAGAGTGATCCTGCATGTGTTGTCAAAGGAAGCAGCAGCGTTGTAGATGGTGTGTCTCCAGGCCTCCTGAATTGAGGCCAGAGTAGACCAGTTATGTTGATCAATATGGCCAAGGCTGAGATGTTGTTTCAGGGAGTCTTTGTATCTTCTCTTCGGGGCTCCTCTCTTGCAGCAGCCAGTGGCAAGTTCACCATAAAGCATGATCCTAGGGAGGCGGTGGTCCTTCATCCTTGAGATGTGCCCTGCTCAATGCAGCTGTGTTCTCAGTAACACGACCTCAATACTTGTGATTTGTACTTGTTCTAGAACAGATGTATTGGTCACATAATCTGACCAGTGGATGTTTACGATTGTACGGAGACAGCATTGATGGAAGCATTCTAAGAGTCACAGGTGGTGGCGATAGATGACCCAAGATTCAGAACCATATAAAAGAGTAGACAGCACAATGGCTCTGTAAACACTGATCTTTGTACTTTTCTTCAAGTGTTTATTACACCAAACTCTTTTATGGAGTTTTCTGAAAGCACTATATGCCTTTGCTATCCTGTTGTCTATCTCTCCATCAGCCTTACCATTCAAGGAGATGAGGTTACCTAGGTAATTAAAGAGCTGGACTGATTTGAGCTCTGATTGGCCAATGGTGATATGGGGATGATGGAAGAATTCCTGAGGTGCCAGTTGATAGAGAGAACTTCTGTCTTCTTTAAGTTGACTTCCAGCCCAAAAAGCTCAGCAGCGTCTGCAAAGCAGGATGTGAAACTCTGCAGAGCTGCTTCTGTGTGGGCAACAAGGGCAGCGTCATCAGCATAAAGCAGCTCCTGGACAAGATGGTTTAAGGTCTTAGTGTGGACCTTCAGTCGCTTTAGGTTGAATAGGCTTCCATCAGTACGATATCGAATGTAGATACCGTCCTGATCATCGATGTCTGCCATGGCCCTTTGGAGCATCATGCTGAAAAAGACTGTGAATAAAGTTGGTGCAAGAACGCAGCCTTGTTTCACACCATTGGTAATTAGAAAGGACTCAGAAACTGCATCGCCATATCTGACTTGTCCGTGCTGATACTCATGAAGTGAGATGATCATTTTAAGGAACTTGGGGGGACATCCTAAACATTCCAAAATCTGCCATAGACCTTTTCTGCTCACAGTATCGAAAGCCTTGGTGAGATCAACAAAGGTTACATAGAGACCTTTGTTCTGTTCCCTACACTTCTCTTGCAGTTGTCTGAGAACAAACACCATGTCTGTGGTACTCCTATTGGCTCTGAAACCACACTGGCTTTCAGGTAGAATTCCTTCTGCTATAGCGGGTATTAATCTGTTCAAAAGTATTCTTGCCAGGATTTTGCCAGCAGTGGAGAGCAGAGTAATACCATGGTAATTTGAACAGTCTGATTTAACTCCTTTCTTCTTATACAGAGTGATGACGACTGCATCACGAAGGTCTAATGGTAGTTTACCTAGTTCCCAACAGTGCACCACAAACTCATGAAATATAGCGTGGAGTACTTGGCCCCCATGTTTCCAGATTTTAGGTGGAATTCCATCAACCCCAGCTGCCTTGCCAATTTTCACCTGCTGTATGGCCTTAAGAGTTTCTCCCAAAGTGGGGGCAATATCCAATTCATTCTTCACTGGTTGTTGTGTGATGGACTGAATAGTTGAGTCTTAGACTACACGGTTGGTACTGAAGAGAGTCTGAAAGTGTTCAGACCAACGATTCAGAATGGAGGTTTTATCTGTCAGAAGCGTTTGACCATCTGCGTTGAGTAGAGGGCTTTGGACCTGATATGTAGGCTCGTATGCTGTTTTCAAGGCCTCATCTTATGCTCTGTGATCAGCCGTACCTGCACATAATTGAGTTTTTTCAGCTAGATTGATCCACCACTTGTTCTGGATGTCACAGAGTTTCTGTTGGAGCTTGCTGCATGCAAGACAAAAGGTTACTTTTCTTACGTGACAGGATGGTAGTGCAAGGTGTGCTTGATGAGCAGTTCTCTTCTTCCTCAGCAATTCCTGGATCTCTTGATTGTTTTCATCAAACCAGTCCTTGTTCTTCTTGAAGGAGAACCCTAAGGATTCTTCAGAGGACTGCTGGATGCTGTTTTTAATATAGTGCCAAAGTGCTTCAGGAGAGGGATCTGTAGAATCTATAGAATGATTTTCGAGCCTAGTTTGAAGATTTGTCTGGAATCTGTCTCTCACTGTGGCTGATTGGAGATTGTTAACTTGGAGTCTCCTCCTTGAGATACTGCCCCTTTTAGGTTTGAACTTAAGATCGAAGTTAAGTTTGCAGTGCACAAGTCAATGGTCTGTTTGGCATTCTGCGCTGAGCATCAGGTGGGTGTGATGGACATCGCGAACATCTCTCCGTCGCACCAAGACATAATCGATGAGATGCCAATGCTTAGATCTAGGATGCATCCAGATTGTCTTCAGACTATTTTTCTGTTGAAAGATAGTATTAGTGATGGTGAGCTGTTGCTCCGCACAGAATTCTAGCAGAAGTCAACCATTATCATTGCAGTTTCCAACACCATGCTTGCCTAATACTCCTTTCCAGGCTTCAAAGTTCTTTCCTACTCTGATGTTGAAATCACCAAGGATAATGATCTTATTATCTGCAGGAACCTTTTGGGTAAGGCGGCACAGGTCAGTGTAAAATTTATCTTTTTCGGCAGGGTCATCTTGGAGAGTTGGGGCATATATACTAAAGAGGACAACGTGCTGCTTGTTGTGTAGTGGAAGGTGTTGGGAGATAATGCAGTCAGAATGACCCGTCAGCAGATTTTTGAGTTTAGGAACAATAGAGTTTTTGATCATGTAGCCAACTCCTGAAAGATGTCTTTCGGTTCTTGGTTTACCTGACCAAAAGAGTGTGTAACTGGCACCGTGTTCTCTAAGGTTGCCTTCCTTGTGGAGAAGGACTTCACTGAGAGCAGTTATGTCAATATTGAGACGTGATAGTTTGTGGGAGATTAGGGCAGAGCGACACTCAGGGCGTCCACTATTCGCAGAATCAAGCATGGTTCTGATGTTGCAGCATGCTAGAGTCAGTTTGGTTACACCTTTGGAAGCAGGTGTATGCCTTTGTCTCTTGATCTTTGTGTGACTGCATTAGTAGAAGATGCCCGTTGGCTGGGGTTAACCAACCGGGTGAAATGTGGAGATGACCTTTGTTTAAGCCACCTTTTCTAGGTCCCTCTCCGAGTGAAGCAAGCAATGCTGTCCTTGAAAAGGCTGCTTGGTTGTTCAGGGTGCTGCCCCAAGGGACTGTCATCTCCAGTCAGTCTCTAATGACAAATATCCTGAACCGCCTGCATGCAGGGTTGGGTTGCGGCTTCCAGTGCACCTTTCACCTGCCGTTTCAACCCTCGCCCATCGCTACAGGGCTTTGTGAATGTGGGTAAAGCCTTTGAGCCTGCACAGCAGACTTTTTTAGGTGAGATGCAGTATGCGTGGAACTGGGCCCACTCTTTAATCCTAAGGTTCATCTGCCAGGGCTGAGCAAGATTGGATGGTGGCAGTGAGGTCCTCAGGACATAGATTTGATTAGAGTGACCTTCTCTTAGATGGATGGCCTAACAGGGCTAAGCGAGCTCCATCTGCCCAGGTTTGGGATTAGGGTTGTCCTTCTCCTAGGATGACTACCAGAAGGCTAACGAGCTCATTATGCCCAAGGATGTCTTGTATCTGACCCTACAGTTTTGACCTGTCTTGCAACCAACCCCCCAGAGGAAACCATTATCCACCCTGACCTTATCCTCCCCCCCACTGTGTTACCTCATATCTTCCCACGCACCACTTACCTGCAATACTTCATGCAGGGCTGCCCTGCCCACCCACCCGCCAGTCCAAGGACCCCCACGTCCCACCTAGCACCCTTCCTCTTCCCCAAACCGGACCGGCAAACCTCTGTGTGCTCCGAGCCTTCCTCTCTCCTCTCTCACAAGGGCGCAAAGCCACGCCAGCAAAGCTCCCTCTCTCCTTTCCCCCACCAGCGGCGGCACTGCGTGAGTTCCCGGGTAATAAGGTAATAAGCTGGTAATCTGTGTTACTTTCCATATTATATAAGAAACAAATGATCTTGAACATAGTTAAACTCCTTGTGGAAGGCCTGTGAAATGTCGAGATTTCTTACCTCTGACCCTTGAGGTAATCCAAAACAAGTTATAGTTTATTCTATTGCAGAGATGTACCTGAAATAAACTCCCTGCAACAGAAATGGAAGTAATTGGAATACGGTTCTCTCTTCTTGTCAGGTACAGTTCACAGAGCCTGTCAGCAGTAGCAGATCTTTTTCTATTAAGTGTGTAAACTAAATCACAGCTTAACTGTTCATTTAATGTTGCTATTAACCATAGTAATCAAACTGTCATAACATCCACTTTTTTCACCAAATTAGATTCACAGTTTTACAAAGAGAAAGCAGTAAAAGGTAAATATGAGCCTTAAGTTTGGTCTCAACTTGAAGGTCAAATGTCCAAGTAAAAAAATTTCAACTGACTTGAATGTGATAAGATCAACTCCTACCTACTTATATTTGATTACCACAAGGGAATTACATTGTCCCACGCAAAAATTGTATTAGACCCATCCAAAATAATTCTGTGGATTTTTCATTACATGTAGATGAATTTTTAAAAAAGTTATATTTCCATTCCTTTTTATTACTATATTAATTCATTGATTTAAAATAATAAAGAATTCTTTTCAGAGGATTTAGATGATGTATTATAACATTCATAATATAAAAATTCAGAAGTACATTAAAGCAATACTTCCCAAAAGAATTCAATATGTATATTTCAACTCCATTCTCTTTTACCTCTGAATATTCTTTTGTTCTTCCTTCTCTGTACTCTGTTTCATGAGCATCGTCATTTACCTGAGTATTTTCAGCCTTTCCAGAATCCAAATATAAAATTATTTTAAAGTGACTTAATTTTATGACAATGAAGTTAATTGTTACAAACAATAAGATTTTTTTCTTTTGGGGAAGATAGAAAAAAAGAAAAAGAAATAATATTTGGAGAATTTATTTTTACCATCTTCTTTTAACTTTTGCTAAAGTCAAAGGATGAAGACAGTTTCAAAGTGAGAAATAAGTGGGAACTTGGAATACCCACACTTTCAAAATTGCTCCAGTTCTGTCAGTTCGAAGGATGATTTAAGTTACATAGAAAGGAAGCAAAAAAGTCCTAGAAAGAGCACTTTGACAAACAAGTAATCTTGTATTATCTGTTATGTAAGCATTCAGAGCAGTGAGAACAGAAGGAGCAGGTTAATGTACCAAACAAAACTATTCAATATAGTAATTAATGTAATATATATCCCTCCTACTCTTTCATTCACCTTTTTTAAAACAAGTAATTCCCATGTGAAACAGAGAAAAAGAAGCAATTCCAAAATCCTCTTAAAAAAATAACCAGAGAATATTACTTATTTTGTGCGCTTTGAATGGTAACATGATCTTGCAGATGTACATTGTATGATCTTTTTATTCACTCATCCAGCGGTCCTTTTGTATTTAATCTCTTCTGAAAAGGAGATAGGAAAATAGTTATCTCTTTCTTTTTTTTTTAGAGAACCCTAGGTGAATTCCATATTTATACCATATTATTATCAGTGCCATCTTTTTCCAAAGACTGACTCTTCTGCGGTCCTCCTGTTCTTTTCTTATTCTAGAAATGCAGACACATTGTCATGATTACTATCATACTCAAAGTAGTTCAGTAATTCTTGTTATTATAGTCCTTGTTTCCAAATATCAGGACATGGAAACTGGAGGTAAAAACAAGTATCATTCTCTACTGCCAGTAATATGAAACAAAGCAAACAAGAGCTCCTTCAATCATATTTTAGTTCTAACAACCACATTAAATAAAAAAACCCAGCAAAACAATACCCTCTCTTCCTACAGATAATAGTTAGAATTTCATCATAAAACATCCCTGTAAAAACTATTTAATTTTCCACTACAGGGAGGGAGGATTTGATCTCTTATTAAACATTTTATGGAAAAGTCTAACAGTGCTTTCAATTATTTATCTGAATTGAAATCTAGGCCTTGGAAATTGCTGGCATTACGCACACACACATAATATTATCAGCCCACTGAGTGCTATTAGGTCATAAAATGCTGCTGTAGCACATCTCTGTTACAGCTGCTAGTGTTCATGCAACTTTTACTACAGTTATAAAGCCATTTATTACATTTTCTTTATGATGCTAATGCATTGTGGTCTGTTATTTTATTGTTCCCACTGTGATAAAGACTGAAATGTATGATATTGTGGAAAAAAATACAAACCTAATAACACACCATGCTGCATTAAAAATCTCTTAGATAAGCTTAAGAGACTCATAAAAATGTTAGCAGGGGATACCAAAAGGGAAATATTTGGTAGGACATTTTCTTTCATTTATTTTATTGTTCCCCACAGAAAGTTTTTTAATTGTTCTTTGTCAAAATATACAAGGGATAATACGAATGTGACTTCTTTTCTTAATTACGATGTCATCATTGTGGAAGGATATAATTTGCAGCATGTTATTAGGAAACACGACTACATAATATCTAAATAATCACTGAAAAGGGGAGAAGTCATTAAAAATAATCATTCCCTTATACACAGAGGTACATAGCAGTAGATAATTACAATTTGTTCCAATTTACTACATATACCTTCTCCTTTAACATAATTTTGTTTTAAGAAAATGCTGTTTCTTTTGAGGAACAATCAATTCACTTAATTAACTATTAACCTGATGCTAAGGCTCGTTTAGAGAGACTCCTATCAACAGTACTATAATTCAAATAAAAATTCATTACTGTTCAGCTAAGGTGGAATCTCTAGGTTATGACTTGGATACTCTTTTGGATACTCACACTTGGATCTTTTGGATGGCTAATTTTCTCTTCAAAAAGTGGAAGAGGAAGAATGACTTCAATATTTTGACAGTTACAAGAAAGACAATATCTTTTAACAGAGTAATAGTAAAGGTTCCTGTATTTAAAAACTCAAATTCCTTTTTCCTTAAAACAACTACAGGTGATGCTGAAACAACACTGATCCCAGAAATAACACTGTTTCTTCTTAAATTATACATATTAAAAGTCAAAAAGAGGTTTGTGACATGGATTTTAAAATCTAAATTTCTGACAACTTTTCACAGAATACAAACATCCAAATAATACTTGTATTTTGAAATAAATATTATTCTCACAATGTTAGGGAAATGGAGTGGGCTTTCCTTTCTTTCTTTTGCCTTCTCTAATGTTTATAAATTTTGATTTTAATCTAATCTATATTCAACCAGTATGTTGACATAGTTTTTTCAAAAGCTGCCCAGTCAAACATTTGCAGGAGTTTACAAAAGAGCTGTTAGAAATTATTATAAAACTGATGGAGACAGTAAAGAGATTAAGTTTGATAGCGTTTGAGCCTAGTCTTCACATTCATTTAGAAC
The DNA here is from genome assembly GCF_003945725.1 of Corapipo altera. Lineage (NCBI taxonomy): Eukaryota > Metazoa > Chordata > Aves > Passeriformes > Pipridae > Corapipo > Corapipo altera. The sequence continues at coordinate 10,555,545 of NW_020884876.1, forward strand.
TGTAGCTTTGCTTAATTGAGAGCTGCAGCTACATCCCTCCACAGCTGGTAGCACTTGATCTTTTCACATATCTCCTACTCTGTCAGTAGCACACAGGGGCTTTTATTTTTCACAAAACAAAACAAAAAAAATCAAAAGAACAGCTCATCTTACAGAAGCAAAGTGAAATGCCAATCATACACCCAAAGTTTTCATAGAGCAGTGTAACATCACATCATCACATCAGGTATCCCTGCCCACAGCAGGGGGGTTGGAATTAGATAATCTCTAAGGTCCCTTCCAACCCAAGCCATTCTATGATTCTATGACTGGAGCACAGCTACTGGCTTACACAGAACTTTAGTATCCAGCTCATCATAATGGACTTAGATGTTCAGAGGCGGAAGTGTCAATCACCTGGATTAATCTTATACTCCTAAAATTTTACATATGACACTAAGTCAAGACCTACTGCCTCAGCCCATGTGCAAATAAACTTCTCCAACAAAAAAAATTTCATTAGTGTATATGTCTAGATAAGAGCCCTTAGACCTTTGCTAATTGGTTACTTATTCCCCTCACTCTGCTTAAATTGGACAGGAGTAGCCAAAAAATAGAAGTTTTTAAATCCAGCCCTGAAGATATCTGATCTTGCTATCTCATTCTTGACTGTATCAGCTGACAAGAAAAAGCAGTGGTGTTCCACGTAGCTTTGGGATTAAAACACACTTAATTGACCAACACTCTTATTTCTATAAATATCTAGCTGCAAGTCATCTTTTTCAACCCAAAGCTCTTCTATGTTGTTACAACTTCATCATTTTACGATGAATCCTATCATTAAAAGTGTCAGGCATGGACTATGATGCCTCACACATAATAAGAAGGTAATAGGAAGCCTTTTTGAACTTACGAAAAAAAAATAAATGGTGGTGGAAGAGCAAACACATTAAAGATTAAATATTAACTGGTGTTGTTTTGAAGATGTACAACATGAAAGGGTTCTATAGCAGTAAATCTGGTACACACATATTTCAATTTTTTTTTAATATTTCTGTGCTAAGCTATATAGCAGAGGGACATTTTCTGTGTTGTGAACTGCTTAGGCTGTTAAACTGTTAATATATTATCTGAAAGGATGACTGCTAAGAAGTAATAGTTTAGCAAGATTCACCCTAGGACGTAGTCATGACTACAAAGCAGTATTAGAAAATGTTGTGAGAAATAAATAAATCAGTCATCAAAAAGACATCAGCGGGAAGATCCAGTGGCTGAAGTAAAAGATAGAGAATAAAGGATGAAGTGGCAGGTCAGTAATAATATATCTGAACAAGAAAAGAATTGAAACTTCCTATTATAATAGTTAGGAAACTGAAGCTATTGAGATGATCAGAAAAGCTGAGAAAGACAAAGAATCAGTAATATTTGAATGTATCTTTGGATACATTTCTGATCATTTGATAAAGAAGACTGGGAATATGATGAAATATTTTTTTATAGTACTAAAGTAAAAGTAGAGCTTCTATAGTGCTTCAGGAAGTGAAGAGGAAAGAAGGAATGCACATTAGAATGAACACAGAAAAGAACATGGTGGAAGCTAAAGCCTTAAAACTCATAATTTATTTGTGTATGATCTGAAAGAACTTTCTGAACCACATCAATAAATTTTTTTAAATATAATGGTGTTTATTCAATACTAGAAATTATGAGAAGAAAGGTTAAGGGTTGTCAGAGAGTGGGAAACAGTGAATAATTATTTTATAATTATAAAGATGTATTGAAGAAAATGAAAAAATTTTCATTTATGTTGGGTAGATTATTTGAAGCTATATATTAATGTGTCATGAGTGAGTTTTAAAAGTGCCTGAAATGATGACGATTTATGGAATGGTTGTGATATTTATATGTAACAGTTAAGAGATAGCTTTGTTTTAAGTTTAACAGTAAAATTTCAGATAAAGGAAGATAGGAGTATGAATTTCCCAAGCTGATTCCTTGTCATTCTTGTTTGTTCTTGCCTCATTTTTTCAGGTGTTTTAAGGCATTCAAAAGAAAGCTACCTAGTGACTGCTAAATGGGAAACTAATAACACACTTTTTTTTGGTGTAGATAGCCAGAAAATATGACACGAAATTTATGTTTATTCAATAGTCACATTTATATCCATTTTTGAAAGAGAAAGGCGTAACCTTCAGGTTGAACCACATGCTTATCTTGTCATGGTCAAAGGAACTGTAGAAAAGTTACAGTAGTAGAAGCACAAAAAGGTATAATAGATCATCAGTTTAGGAACTGAAAGCTTTTAGGAGTTTGTGAGAAGCAGGAGGCTTCCAGATTTTGTAAAAGTCAAAGACTCCAGAAAGACTGCTTTAGGAGTCATAGAGTCTGTTAGAAGCAAAGATGAACTAAGAAAATACATTTCAGTCAATCAATGTATGTTTGAACCCAGTTTCCCACTATCCCATTCAATTCCAGTAATTACAGTAATATCCAGTAATACGGAAAGCAGGTTGAGAACAGATATTGTCTGAAGAAAAGGCCTAATAACTATCAAGGATACTCTGGAACAGAAATGTAAGAGTAGAAAAGTACATGAGAGAGAAGATCTTGAATCTGGTTCCAAAACTAAATGAGGAATACTGTGAACAAGTCAGTAGACAAAGAGCAAGAAGATATACATGGACATAAATTGATAGAAAAAAGAACTACATAGGATTTTGGAAAAAATTACAAAGATATTGTGGCTAATTATAAGTGGACTGTCAGAGGAGAACTGAGAAGAGAAACTGAGAGTTTTATGGCTGTGTAGAAAAAGGATACTCTCCCAGAACATGCTATAATAAAGACAGATAGCAGCAAACTTGTCAGTCCAGAGCGCAGGATATGTGGCCAAGCCCCAAAGCCCTAGAGACAATTAGTCTTACTGTAATTGGATTTACTGACAAAGATACCTGCTATACAGCATAAACTGTCATTTTATTAAAATAAAAGTCATCTAAACAAATAATTGGGAGTTTTGGAAACACTGCAATAGTGAGATTCAAAAGTAGGTTCCTACGACCTAAAACAGAGAGGCTGGAGAGATAAAGAGATGCTTATATCCAATTGAACAGAAACTCCCAGAACAACCCCAAATCTGAGATGTCAAAGAGCGTTGCAGCTCCTCTCAGTTTTGTGTCATTTGCAAACTTGTTTAGTATTCCTTCCAGTCCTGCATCCAAGTCATTTATGAAGATATGAAGAGCTCTGGGCCCAAGATGGAGCCCTGTGGAACCCCACTAGTGACAGGTCACCAGTCTGATGTCACTCCATTCACTATTACCCTCTGTGCTCCACCCATGAGCCAATTGCTCATCCACCTCATGATTTGTTTATCCAACTGTGTGCTGGACATTTTGTCCAGAAGGATCCTGTGAGAAATAGTATTGAAAGCTTTACTGAAATCCAAAAAGATTATATCAACTGGCTTCCCCTGATTAACTTGGGGGGTTACCTTGTCATAGAAGGAAATCAGATTGGATAAGCAGGACTTCCCTCTCATGAAGTCGTGCTGTGGCCAATGACTGAGTTGTCTTTCAAGTGGTTTTCAATACTTCTCAAAATGAACTTCTTCATAACTTTACCAGTCACTGAATTCAGATTGACAAGTCTAGAGCTTCTGGGTTCCTCTTTCTTGCCCTTCTTGAAAACCAGGACAATATTCATCAACATACAGTCAACCTGGGACCTCTCTGGATTCCCAAGACCACTCAAAAAGACTGTCTTATAGATCTGAAGCTGGAGTGGCAGGTCCTGCATAATTAGAGGGTCGACTGGGAGTTCATCATTCTTGCAGTCATCCACCTCAGGGCACTGAGAACCCCCCGGCCCATCATCCCTGTAAAAGACAGAGGAAAAGAAAGTGCTGAACACTTCTGCCTTGTCTCTGTCCCTGTTTGTGAGGTGACCATCCTCATCCTGTAATGGGCCAATGATATTTCTATACTGCCTATTACCATTAATATATTTAAAAATCTCTTTTTATTCTCCCACACGTTTGTGGCGGGTTCAGCTCCAGTTTGGCCACATGAATTTTCTCCCTACAGTGGCAAGCAGCATCTTTGAATTCTTCCCATGTCACCTGACCTTGCTTCCACTGAGCATACACCTTCCTTTTTCACCTTACTTCCAAGAAAAGATCCCTGTTCGGCCAAACTGGCCTTCTGCCTTGCCTGTTTGACTTCCGATATTTGGGGATCGCCTGCTCCTGTGCCCTTAGGAAGTGATGCTTAAAAAGTGACCAGCACTAATGGACCACATCCCACAACAGCAGAGTCCTGTTCAGTCTCTTTTGTTGAAGCTGTTCCTGTTTATGTACTGCAGTCACTGGAAAAAGGACTTAAATTTAGGATAACCCATTCAATACCTTGGGTAACAACTAGTTACCTTGCATTACAGCATTGGCTCACTTCTCAGTCTAATGAATTGTACCAGTTTTTCAAAGCCAAGCAAAAATTCATGTATGCTATTATAAAATATGAAGCAACATCAATAAAAAAATTGAGAGGTTTTTGTCAGGATATCCGTTTGTTTATTTTTAGGGTGTACTAGAAGGTGGCATGATGAAGCTGAAGCCCTTGCTTCAAAGCAGGAGTTTGAGTCTGACTCTCCTATCATCCAGACAACTTATCTAATTGTGGCCTTTGGAGAGAAGGCTGTCTGTCCTCATGCAATTCTTCCTTTTCCCTCATAAGATTTCCCAAGTTTTTTTCTATTTCTTAGTCATTACCCTCTAAGGTATGAAATCACAAGTGCACACACAGTACACTGATCACACCTCCTGGCTCAGGCAGTCCAAGATAGCTAAAATGAGAAAATGCCTTATTTTTACATCCCCTGTAGACTAAGGATACAGCAAAAGGCAGGTAATTAAAGATTTAGGCATCTCTATACATGTCCTGGCAGAAAATTCAGTGTTGAGGGACTTTAGGCATCACAAAGGAAATGCAGCAGCTCAAAAGGGATTTTTTTGAATGCCAGTGATGCTTAATTTGGACTTAGTAACCTAATTGCCATTTTAAGAATCTAAGTCTCCATAGTGAACTTTCAACAGCCCTGTGGTAAGTCCCATTTTACTTTCACAGGACTATCTTAAATGCTTTAATATATGGGGCTTTAATGGGTTTTCCTGTTGGTCTAACAAGTTGGAACTTGTATCACAGCAGTAACATTTTAGTATAGCAGATACCACAGTTGGCTCCACCAGCCTGATCTCTCATCTACCAGTCTTCAACAACATTATGTTTTATGCTGTTATGATCACATGTTATGTATCATATTCAGCAGTGAGCTTATTATTTAATCAGGAAATAAGCACTTTTCTAAGCACTAGTGAAACAACTTATTTCTCATGCAAAACCTTCAACGTAGGTATATCTGTGTAATATAGAAGAGCAGTACTCACTAATTGAGATGAGGAGAGATGGGAGTAAGCTATGTATTGTTAAAAATATATTTAATACTCAACGGCATACTTTAAAAAAAAATAAAAAAAGCTCAGTTTTCTGCACAGAAAAACATCTCCAAGACTTAAATCCCTCATATGAAACTAATTCCAGAAGCAGATGGTTGTATAGAACTTTGATGGTCTTTCAGTTTCTTTATTGCAAATAAAATACTTACTAGGTTTGGTAAAACAAAAGTAGAGCACAGCTGTCTTATTTGTGTATATTTTGACTAAGTGCACATAATCAGTCTATAAATGATGTGGTGCAGTTATAATAAAAAAAACATTATTCATGTCATGTTTGTCATTCAAAGTCATTACTGAACATGCACATCCAAACGAGTAGGCACCAGGCACACCTCTAGGGGTAATTCATCAAAGCAAAATAAAAGTAAACTACAGTATACTTCTTTCTAATAAGAGGAGCAATCCTTCTGATGTATAAAGAAGCCTAAAGCATGGATATATAATCAAAATTATAATTAACTGTCATAAGTCTTGAACAATGTAAAGCACTATCTGATTTATGAAACTTTGATCACACTGTGATTAAATTATTTTTAGAGATATGCAGTATGTGTCAGATCTTAATTATCCAGAGCTACCCTACCTGAAGGAAATTCTGCTTGTTCATTTCATACAACATTTTTTGTATGGAGTGGGTCTATAAAGAGCATTTTTGGTACGTTTTTTCTACAAAGATGCATTTTTCCCAAGCAGCAAGCAGTTTGATGATCTCACCTTATTTAATTGCTGTTCCTGGAGATATATGAAAGACAAAACCACTATAACAAATGCTGGGTAGTGGTTTTCTGGATTGAGAGAGACAAAAGTGCCTTTTTGAGATGAAAACAAATGAGTTTTCAAACTGCAAGCCCTGATTGTCTGCCCTATCCTTATTAGTAAAAGCAGTGAGCAATAGCTGTATCTGGCATGGACAGAAGGACTGAAAAGGAAGATGTGAGGCACAAAGGGTCAAGAACCACTAAGTCACATCATCTAATATCCACCTTGCACATGAAATACTGACCTGTTACATGTCTCTCATCACTTTTTAGACCTGGAACAGTTGAAGTCTATAGGACGAGTAAAATCTTCACATACCATCTCAGTCTTGTTTCACCACCTCTTTTGTTCATCACTCGATTTTTCCAGGACCATACGGGTACCTTTCTGACAGCAATAACCCCTCAGTCTCCTTTTTCTGCTTCTGGTATGTGAGAATGGTAGATTTTCTCCAGGACTCCATGTAAATTCACAAGATTCAATTTTAGTGGGTCCTAGCCAAAACTGATTCACATTAAAAAAGTACGAGATGGTTAACTCATGGGAGAAGTTGCAGAGGACCTTACTATATGACCAAGAGTCACTCTGAAGGAACTTAAATTTGTTTTTATTTTAAGATTTTTTAAGTGAAAAATTTTAATTTTGATAAAAATTAAATTAACTTCTTAGTACTAAATAGTAGCATCTTTTTCAGGTAAGATTTATGAATGGACTGAACGATGTCAGCTCAGGAGGTACATTTATACAGAACAGACATATAGAAAAGAGTGCTATACCTATAACCTCCCAAACTCTCACTCCCAACCTTTGTTGTATTCACAGCGCTAAAGCAAAATTTACTGTTCTGCTCAAAGACTACATCCCCAAGTCTTTTATCTCCTAAAGTGAAGTTTACTTTATCTCTTCACATTTAGCAGACACTTTTTTACAAGTTTTAGTTTTTGCATGTTTAGTTTTTTCTATCAGTTCCATATGCCTTTCTAAATAGAAGAAAGAGCTACTGTGAAGAAAAAAGTCAACAATAAAAAACATCTGAAACAATCTATCCTGCTTTCCTGATTTTCTTGCATCTTTCCCAAACTCTAACTTCCCTTCTACGTATTTTTCCTGGTGGATTCTCTGTACCTAAAGTTGTTGGAATTGAAGTGCTTAGTTGATTTAATTTTACTGCCATAGCTCTGCCACTAAAACTCTCTTACTGATTTTTACTATATTTGCAAATAAGTGCTTCTGCTGGTATCTCTTATTTCAGTGAACAATATATGTTGAAGTGTCAAGACTTAGTATATCTACAACTCTTCTAGGGTTTTATCGGCCTCACTGCATCAGAAACTAACTGGAAAAAACCCAAAGTTGTTGAGAAAGCAAAACTAGGATAGACCAAATATGTCTTCTTTTTACTTTATATGGTTATTGGCAAGTAATCCTAATAACTTTTCTCCATTATCTTTTCTGGATTTTCATCTTTTATGAGCAGGTGCATTTTTACCAGCTGGGAAAAAATGTAGGAGGCTTTGTTACTCATTTTCATGGAATCGTAGAAACACAGAATGGATTATGTGTTAGAAGGGGCCTTGAAGATCAACTAGTTCCAACTCCCTTCCACTAGACCAGATTTCTCAAAGGCCCATCCTACTTGTCCTTAAACACTTCTAAGAATGGGGCACCCACAACTTCTCTGGGTAACCTGTTCTTGTGTTTCACAATGCTCACAGTAAAGAGTTTCTGCCCTAATATCTGTTCTAAATCCACTCCCTTTCAGTTTAAAGCCGTTTCCCCCTGTTCTACCACTACCTGTCATTGTCTGAAGTCCCTCTCCAGCTCTCTTGTTGGTCCCATTCAGGTACTGGAGGGCTGCCATAAGGTCTCTCTGGAGCCTTCTCTTCTCCACGGTTAACAGCCCCAGCTCTGTCAGCCTGTTTACACAAGAGAGGTGCTCTAGTCCTCATCTTTGTGGCCCTCCTCTGGATTCCAACAGGTCCACATCCTTCTAATTTTTCATAACACCTGTTAAGTCCTCCACACTTCCAATACTATTTATTACTGGGAGGCCAGAGACTACAAGACTGGTTTCGTGTGGGAACAGGAGAAAGAGTAGCTAAGCAGCCTCACAAAGCCATCCACAGGGCCAGGTCTGTTGCCAGTATCAAATCTGGTCATTCAGTGGATGCCAGAAGCCAGAGCCTATCCACACCATTCCCCACTTAGCTGTGTATCCATTGTTCGATAACTTTCTACCTGTTCTTATTGACTTATCAACAGTAGGTTTTAGAAATTTTGATGCTTCATTTCCTTTCAAAGGCAGTTTCTTTGCTTTTGAAGTACAGGAATCATTAATTAAGCATAATGCCCTCTTAGACACCTTTGTCATTAATTATGAATGAGAGCAGTTAAATATTCTATCCTCATAATAATGCCAAGATTAGATTAATATCAACTCTGAACTCTAGGATGCCCTCCAAAGTTCAGAAACAAAAGAGCAAGTAAGAAAAGATAAGTTTTAATGGAAAGAAGAATCTTTTCTGTGAGTTGGCCTAAGATGGATGATGACAGGTTTGTCACAGCTGCACCTGCCACATTTGCTCTCACACTGAGTAGATTGCACTAGTTCTTATAGGAGGAGCACTGACCAAAGCTCTGTCTTCCATCTTCCTCTTTCCAGCCATTGCCCACCTGAATGCAAGGATACCTTCTGAATAATTATTACTATAGGATTACAATATTCATTAAGTGAGTATCTATTTTGTGGCTTCCCAGCTTTTTTTTTTCTCAATAGGTTTTCATTTGTTGATAGACAAAGGATCTGGTCACAGATCTACAGAATTACACCCAAGAATATGTAAGATTGTTCTTTTAATATATTGTAAAATGTGGTTTATCCATATCAATAGACTCTCTATGGAAACTCTAAACTTTGATGAAAACTCAAGCAGTTTTCCAGAGACATTTACAAGTAAAATAAATGAATATTCAAAGTTACAGAAGCAGATTATATTTCTCAACAGTAGGTTCTGTCTTGCCCTGGTAGGGCTCACTGTCCTATCCGTACCAGGTCTGCACTGCTAGAGAAAGAGAGACTGGAAGATGGAGAGGGAGAAAGAAAATCCCAGTGCATACTTGATCTGCTAACTCTGATCTCTGTAACACTGCTTGCATTAAGAGTACTAGATGAACAGTTCTATTAGCTTCAGTTAGAAAGCCTAAAATGGTGGTTTTCAGGGTCAACTGACTCACCTTGGACATATTAATAAACTATTTTAATAAATATGAATTATGTATATAACTCCCAGATAAAATATATATTAAGATGCTACATGCAATAACCTTATCTCAGCTTTATAGTGACATGAGGTAATAACCATATGGTTATGAAAAATACATTTTAAAGTTTGAAACTTGAAGTTAGATTTAGCTGGGTTTTAATGGCATATTTTTTATTATAAAGATAATTTTTTTCTCACTAGATATTACTATTGGACCAAATTAAGACTGCATGGTGGCTTTAATCTCACACTTCTGATTTTAAAATTATTACAGTTCTTGTAAAGGTAAATTAACTTTAATTTGGAAGCCTCAAATCCATACTATGGAGGTAATTGCAAAATTCCTGTAAAGTTTTACTTCTTTAAATTATTGATATATTTCGTGCTTTAAGATTCTTTTTTTTCTCCTTATGGGATTAAAAAGAAATTGAGAATGAACGCTAGCATATGCTATCTCTTGCCAAGTGAAAATGCAAATTATTTAAAATAAGTATTTTTTGTTATTACTGTTTAAGTGTTTTAAGTGCAAATTCAGAGGTGCAGCTGGCCAGTGGAAAGCAAGTAGTTTACTCTGCCACATGAGATGTGCTGTTGAACCAGAAAACAGAAAAGTCAACCTGATCCTTAACTTGTCAGGCTCTCTTTCCCTGTTTAAAGCTGAAAGCACAAACAACCCAAGCCCTGGACTTGCTGGGCTCCCTTTCCACATCTCTCATTGCACTGCTGTAATCAGTGAGTGGTGCAGGGCATCAGAGCCACACGGAACCCACAGAGAGGGTATGTGGTTAATCTTCTCCAAGGAACACCCCACCTGGGGGACAGTCTCTCTTTTGCGAAGTGCTCAGGTGATTGTTCGCCTTACTTCTGCTGTCATGATAGCCCTTGTAGGCAAAATTTAGATCAGATTTCAATCCATTTTAACTCTGTAGACATAGAGAAGGACTCTATTCTTTGCTGTTATCTGTAGTGGCACAGAAAGGATGGACATTAATGCTAAATTTCCTAAAGGAACCAGTGTGTAATTAATAGAAGTTAATTAATGATATCAGTTCTTTGCCCAAAAAATAAACATTACAATTCTGTGAAGAATATGTAGTCTTGCTCAAAGAATACTCAGGAGTCATGACAAAACTCTCCATAACTGCAAGGAAGAAATTAAATTGATGTATCAGTTCTTAGCATATTGCCAAGTAGAAATAAATAACTGTTTATAGTACATTGTACTTTACAGTATTAGTATTAGTATTATTATATTTAATCTGTCTTTTAGAGGCCTTTTATTCTTGTTTTATAATGGAAGGTGAACAAACTATCCATGTTCACCTTCTCTTTGACACTCAAAATTTAATATATTTCTAACATGTTCCCTCTAAATCACCTTTTTTTTTTTTAATCTCAATGAAGGGTCCTACCCTACTCAGTTGTTCTTAGAAGACAGTCTATATTTTTCACCACTGATCTCCTGTCCTTACTTTTCTGACTTTCAAACTGCAAAATAGTCTGAGAAGTGGGTACCACTACAAACTGCGATATTCACAGCACGGCCAAGAGAATAAAAAAGATCTTTCATTGATTTTTCTATTTGTTTTTCAGTAGTTAACAGTATTTGGTGTGCTTTTGGACTCCTATTGAGCACAGAACTGATATTTTCATGAGACAATCTCGTATTACCACAATTCCTCAGTCACTTCAGAGTTCATTGTTTCTTTTATGAAGTTAAGATGCTTTTTTCCCATGTACATCATTTGCTATTTACCTGAAACGGGTTTTTATATGCCATTTTGTTAGCCAGTCACTCAGCTTCATAGTGTTCTCCTGCAATTATTGTCTCACCATCCCTGCTGTGAATTACTTTGTATCGTTAGCAAATATTCCTGCTTCACTGCTCATCTTCCTTTCCCCGTCATTATAACTGTTTTGAACAGTACAGGTTCCAGCACCGACCCCTTGCAAAACTGCACAGTGATTTCCCTCCTTGGTAGAAAGATATATTCATGTCACTTAGTGAATCTTAAAACAATTGGAACAGTTCTTTAAATAATGATTAACTTACGCAGGGAAACTCCCGAAATCACTAAGTTCTTTAAAAGTTTTGATGAGGGATGTTTCTAGAAGCATAGGAGAAATCCAGTATGCTTTATCAACAAGATCACTTCTACAGACACTTCAAAACCTGCAATAAGCAAATTTTCCCTTCACATTGACTCACTTCAAATAAGTTGTATTTATTTACGCAATTGTACATACATGTAGGTTATATTAATTTATGTAACTGTATGTGCATGTTTACTAAATTTACTCTCTTTTAATTGATTATGATAATTTTCTTGGAGTTATTCAAGGCCTTTTGAATGCTGAGTAATAATATGTGCATTCCAACTTAATCTTACTTTAGACATCAAAGACATTTGTTCTCTGACGGTAGTTAATTGAACCTAAAATTTGTGAATCAGACTAATTTGATTTGTCTAATTTTTTTCATTTTATATCCTTAAAATCTTCTTTTGAAAACTACTGACTAAAATAGTTTTAAGTAATTCACATTGTATTTTCTGAACATAATTATTATTAGCCACATAACCATAACAGTCCCAATTTTGCAAAATTGAGTGTTAAAAATGTGCAGTTTGTTACTGAGCCATTTTTGGTCCCTAAGATAAAAATACTCTGAAATACAAGCACAGAAAAGTTATCAGCACATTCTTTACCAAAAAAAAAAAAAAAAAAGCCACAAAACCAAAAAAACCCCAAAAACAACAACAAATAAGAAAACCCAACCTACCTCTGAAATCAAAGAATAGCACTATTTTGTACTTTTTGCTCAACTCTAGTCCACATCTAGTTCATGTATATTCTGGCCATCAACAGCATATGAAATCTGTCCCTTTATCCTGGCAGGCATCAAACACAGCATTTTAAGTAAGCATTTAGACTCCAAGCAATTATTTTTAGTCAGCTTGTTAAAAGCTCCTAAATTTCACTGAACACCATTGATAAGCCTCCCATATGTTTAGTGATGTTGTTGCCATGGCTTTTGACATAATTGCATGGGGATATTAAGACATCCAGAAATAACAGTTTAGGGGGTGATTTTCTGGTAGCATATCTAATTAATTGATGTTCTTGTTCGTGATAGGAAACTACTTGGACTGCAGACACATGCTGAGTGGAATTCCACACGGGCTTGCCAATTCACCTGACTCATGGCCCACACCTGTTCTGGTCCTGGGGTAAAAAGATTTGTGACAAACTGCGATCTGATCTGTGCAACAGATATCTCTGATAGCTGAAATTAAGCTGCAGCTACAAAGCTCATTTTACGTCCTTGTGACCAAAAATAAGCTAAGGATGAACAGAGTACACTCACTGATTTCTTTGTTTATAACAAGAATGAACAATCTCAGACAAGTCTGCCCTTATATCCCTGTGGTAATGTTAATAATGGACAACATGCATGATTTAAGTAAATCATGTATGTATGAAAAAAGCAATAACTACTTGAGCTCTAGTTATTAAAGGTAAGATAAAGGAAAATAATAAAAATCAAGTTTCCAGCTTTGATATTTTATACAGGTAGGATGCCAGTCAAGGTAGTGAAAGGTCATAAAATAACTTCATCAGAGAGGAATCAAGATACATTGTAAACATAAGCAAGCCTAAATCCTGTGAGAATTCTAATCATGATTTATGGATGAAATTGGCCTGCAGGTATTAAGATGAATGTACAATTTTTCGTGCTTTACCCTATGAAGCTCAATTTCAAAGTATTTTTATGTTAACCCATCTCTAACTGGGAAACAAAAAACTGATTTCCTTTCTTGAGATAAATGGGAGGCACTCCTAAACACGACAGCAGAACTTTGAATCCATCTTCCAAAATTGTCTTTAATGCATGTTCCATCAAAATAAATACTTCTGTTATAAAGGTTTTTTCCTTCGATATACTCTTTCCAATGTATTTCTAAATATTATTGTCAGTGTGACAGAATGTTTATCTTTCGCATTGTCTTCACTTTTGAAAAAATTCCATAATGAACTTTTGAAAAAAAAAAAAAGGCAGAATTTTGCATCAGAGATCTGAGTAGTAATGGCAAGATATCCTTGTAACCAAATAGACAACCTCTGCAAGTCCTATATCATTCACTTAGCATGAAAAAAAATGTCTTCCTTGACTACTGGATAATTGCATCCTACTTAGAAAATGCACTTTAATGCATCAGCAATGCTGGTGTTGACATCTGCCAAGGTCATTTTGATGCAGCCTTTTATAATTACTCATTTTCATGAAACACATATAGACTCAAACTGTGCCTTACTTTCCTTAGAGATAGCAATAATGGAAACCTAATGGCATTTTGAAATGCTTACATTGTCATGATGGAAGTTGTTGAGGAATTAATATGGGCATCAAGGGAAAGGGTTAGCGTACTACACCTGAATTTCAACCATGCTATGGCTCCCTGGACTTTAGTGTATATAGGCTGAACTATGGATGTTATTTAGCTGTCTTCTAAATGTACAAATGATGTATTTCCCAGATAACAACATCCATCTTGAAAATGGAGGCTCAGAATAGATCTTTAGACAACTTAGGAAGATCAAATGATTGAAGAGGTGAATAAAGATGCTAAGAAAAAGACAATTCATCTAGAAGTTCAGTATGTACTGCTTGAGCAGAGAGCTCCAGAAAGGTTCTGAGAGAGATAAGCAAGGATACAACTGACTTCTGAATTTACTGAAGCAGATATGGAATGTGACCAAACAGATGCAGAAGACTTTTGTAAAGTATTTGAGAACCACTGATTGCTGATCAGATCTTTTCCACCTGTCATCTAGTCATTTATTGATATTAGACCCTGATGATTTACTTGAGATTTACTTGGAAAAAAACCCAACATATTATTATTTCTAAAGGAATCATCCTGAGAGTGAGACTACCTTTCAAAAATTTTATGATGATTTATCTTATCAGGAACTAAAACTGTTTTGAGATATCAACTCAATAAAGATAAAAAAGAGAAGGAAGGAGAAGGAGGGAGGCAACAAGAGAAGGTAGACAAATCACTCCGGAAAATAAATAATACTCTGCGAAACAAAACTTTGATGATGTAGAGAATTGTGTCCGACCAGTTCAGTGAAGATTAGCAGTTGAAAATTAAACACTGTGCATCATTTTTCCCATGAGTCATACAAACCAGCTCAGCTTTACAGTTTCTTTTCTGTATAAAATATCATTTTGATCAATGCTGAAGTACTAGAATGAAAAAAAATATAGTTAGCACACCATGGGAGTCTATTGTTGTTACCAAGATCACTTTTTGTTACTAAACTATAGGTCAGCAACAGTTATCCTACCTAATCAAATGAGACAGATACACTCATTTAAAAAAGTATCATTACAGTCTGCTACTTAGAGTGGTACAAATACCAGAAATTTCAGACTGATACTCATAGTACATTTTCATCTGTTTTGCCTTGTTAAAGGTGAACATATGAGGGAGGGATAAAACTATAAGAAACTCCTTTGGATTGTGCTGTACCTTTGTCTGTTATACTGACTACTAAATACTCTGTATATTACAGGACAACAATTTCCAGCAAATGCCAGGTTTTTTTCCTTCAGTCAGCAACTGAGCCCAAGGACAACACCCTACAACTGGCAGCACACATGTTACTGAATCTAAAGCCAAGGATCTGTTAAGAGATCCCTTTTTTTTTTTTTCTTATCTATCACTTAAGAACATCTATTTCTTTATATACTGAAAAAATAAAAGTGTAAGACAGAGCATAAACTAAATTCCATTCCATTGCTCTGCACAAAAGCATGTTTAATAAGAATAATGGTGGATGACACTGTAGACCGTGATAGTGAATCTGAAGTATTTTTCTCATGTCAGTACAACTATGAAAAAAATATATTGTTATGCTTTTATACCTTGTTCAGTTTGTGTGTGTGTAAATTGTAATGGTGTATAATGTTGGGCATCAACAAACACATACAACCGGAATGTCATCCTCACAATATTATCTCACAATTTAAAATACTTATTACCTCTGAATCCCCCTTTTTTTGATTTACCTTCTGCACATTTCTTTCTACGATTAGCTGTAAAAAAAGATAAATCTGTAGTACTTAAGAAAACACTTCACTGCAACATAGTAATTGTTTCTGACGTCTTCTGTCTGAAGCAGATGGCTGATCTCAAAGGAAGACACTGAAGAAAGAGTTTATAGCATAGAACCTCCTCTAGTGCATAACGAAGACACTCCACTCCAGAAAATATAGATATAGGAAATCGTTAGCAGTATAGTGAAAAGAATGCTTACTTCGGTTTGTTGTTGTTTTTTTTTCCTTTGGTATCTAACTCTTGTCCTTGTCAAAATATTAGTAAATATAATCAAAATGTCATTGCATGCTCATACTAATGATTATCCCATTGTTTCAAAAATATTAGAACACAAATCAACATTATTGGTTTGATTAATTGACTACACACTGTACTAGAAAATGGAGCAATGTGTTTTCTGCAGAACCACAAGCTAAAATGTATTTACACAAATCATCTGACAAATGCTTAACTAATAATCATTTACACTCAGAGGTACTGCAATTGATTCCTCAATTTGTGGAAAGAAGAAGTAGAGAATTATTTGGGTAATGTGTTTGCAATTACTCCATTACCCCATGCTATACAATAGTATTGCCAGCTACTCTCCAAATCCAGAAATTTAGTAATGCTAATTGTGTAAACGTAAAAAAAAAAAAAAAAAAAAGAAAATTTTGGAAATTTTGGACCACAGCCTTGGATGTTGTGTAGAGTTCCACCAACTCAAAGAAGGCCTCCTGTAGGTGAAGGTTTTGGTTTTGGCTTGTCTAGAAGCTGAAAGGGGCTGCCGTGGGACAGGGGTATGTCATCTATACTTGGCAGCTTGTCCTGAGGAAAAATATGTTTCCCATAAGTGTCATTTCAACCCTTTTAAAACACATACCCACTTGCACACATCCAGATTACTCTCCCAATTATATGGAACATAGCCTGCACAGTAGTTCTTCGAGCATACAGCATTAATCCCGGAGATTAGAAAGGGATAGGAAATTAAGAACAGATGTTTCATAGCAGTGCTGTGTTAGAGATGACTGAATTAGTGCCAAGAGTTCTAATATATCCACAGGATATCCAATACTGTCAAGCCTGGGTCCTCAATTACCTTACACATGACATTATGTTTCCAGCTCCAAAACCATCTTATTCAGAGCTCTGGGATTTCTTCACAGCAGTGCATTGCACTTTATGGACATACTCTAGTGTCTCTTGAGCTTACTATTTCCCTCATTCCATCATCTGTGCTATGCATGGTCTGCTGCACCAGGAAACATTTCAACAAGCAAGGTGAGCCCTACCATTACAAACTCAACTAATAACAAAAAACACGCCTTGCAAGTAGCAGTTAACATCTTAAAAGTTGTTTTTCGTTCACTACAACTCTGTGCTCATAAAATCTAAAAAGTAATAGAGCAAATGATCCTGATGTTTATAGACTAGCAAACATGTCCAAAAGAAAATAATTATAAAAATACTTTAAATAATATGAGGGGGTTATTAAAGTAAAAAAGAATACACTGGACAGTCAGAGGCTGCATAGAAAAGGAATTAATATCTTCAACTAGCTTTAAATCAGTGAGATGCCAAAACATGGCACAAAATTGATGCCCTTAAGAGAAATTCCATTTTTCACAAGATGTTAAAACCAGGATTGTCAGCATGTTAAGATTATCATTGTTTTAAAAAAAAGGAAGATAAACAGTGTGAGGAGGAAAATACTGCTGCTAGGAATATATTAAAAACATAAATAAATGATGTGTGAACAGTGATCCACACCAAAGAAAGCATCAGCAATTTACATATATGTACTTTGAAAGGGATGAAATCGAAACAGGACAGTTTCAAATTCAAAAAAGTGAATCTTTGTCTCTAAAGTGACAGAGCTTTATGTTCCATTTGGAAAGCAGCAAGTGATTGCCTTTACTGGTTAGTCTAACAACTAATGTTGAATAGAGAAAAAATAAACAACTAAACATTTCCTGAAGTACCTTCCTGCATAGGGCAGTAAAAGCTGTCTGTATCATGCATTTTGAGGAAAATGAGTCTGATGATTTTTTACACCTACATTTTTCTTAATTTGTTTTTCAGAAAAAAGAAGATTATGTGTGCTTTTATTAAATATTTTAATTGCATTTGTTTCACATTTTGTGACATTTCACCCGTAAAAAAATAGAAAATGCTGTTGAAACTGAATGTTTTGAATTTTCGGCAGAAGTTGTTTTGAAATAATCAGTAAATCTCATAGAAGAGCATTTTCTGCAGCCAAATTAACACCAAAACTCAATGGAATACGTCTCCGAGAGACATGGAGAAATATAAGACAAAGTAGTTTTTCAGCAGCAATACTGAACATTTATTGGAATTAATAACTGTGTTCACATGAGAGACTCATATAGTGGTCTTCAACTGTGTACTACTAAAGGGTGATATTGAATATCTACATACTTCTTTAGTGCTCTTTAAAATACGATAGTCTTTCAAACACAGGACTGCTGCTTCTTTAGATAGCTTTTATTTTTCTCATTAGATGAGACTCTGTACCAAACTCAAAATAATCTTTTCACAGAATTATACAGAATCACAGAATGTTGGGGGTTAGAAGGGACCTCTAGAGATCAGCTAGTCCAATGACCTTGCTAAAGCAGGTTCACCCAGGGTAGACTGCAGAGGTTTAAAGTGATTAGAATAGCATTTTCCAGAGAATAATGAGTAGTAAGTCAATACCTATCTCCTTGGCATCAGGATGTATTGTAGTAAGGGAGTTGTTGAGTTTCAGTGAATTGTGAAGCAACTTCATCTAAGGTTACACCACCATTTTTATCACTAAGTATCACCTGGCATAAATGTGTAATGCCATGTGTAATGGTAGAAGACATATATATTTTTAACTGTATGTGTCTTTATTAGATTTACTTACCATTGTTGGTTATTAGGATCAAGTGAAACCCACATCAGCTTAATTCTTTATGGGTTGGGACTGTAAGTGTTACAAATCCCAAACTATTGTAATTACAGAAACCTACTATAATTCCTCAACAAAGAAGGGGCAAGTAGACTATAAACTGACTGAGTAAACAAAAGAAAAGTACAAAAAGGACAAAGTACTAATAAGAAAAGGGTGGGGTTTATTTCCTAGATGAGACCTGGAGTACATTGACTGCAGTAATGAGACTGGAAGAACAGGCAGATGCAAACATATAAATACCAAACAGCATCACATCCAACTCTACAAATAAATAACAATGCAGTGGGACTTCTGGTATGAAGTAACACAGAGAACATGTTTGAAGACATAAAGGTAAAAGAGAATCTGTGGAAGGAGGGAATATTTCTGTGCTTGTAATCAAAATAAAAAGAGAATAAAAATGAAACCTCCTTAAACCAACCTGATAGCTACAAGATACACTTAGTAAAGAAAAATGATGCATACATAATAATGCTACTTTGTAAAAACACACCACATATAAGGCAGAGTATGGACATAAATAACACAAAGAGTGTCTAGAGAAAAAAATATTCTTTACTAAACACTTAAAATTCCAGGGGAAAAAAAAATAATGATTAGTGTATAGGGAAGCATTAAAGATTGTAGAAAATTAATAATGACGGTTGCAGCAAAACAGCTAATAATATAAAGATAACCATATAAATAAAAAGTATACTGTAAAAAGTTCTTCTAGTTACACATTTATGGAAAGCAAACAGGAAAAGGGAAGTAATAGGATATTCTGGACTTGGAGACTGAGAAAGTTAATGTGACTGGGAAAAAAAAGAGAAAAAAAAGGTGAAAAGAGGACAGAAACCAAATGCAGGAAGGAAAATGTTAAAATCCTTCCCCATTTTACACTGTACAGATAATAGACAATTAGAATTATATAATGCAGTGAGAGCTCCAGGCTCAGAGGAATTATGTTCTGCAGAAGGTAGGCAGAAAAATGGAAAAAACTATTGGCCAAATTCAATAGCACACCAAGGGCCGGGAGTACTGGAGGACTGGAGGGTACATAATGCCACACCAGTGTTGAGGAATGGAATGAAAAGGATATGCAAAAATCTTAATTCCCACAGGAGGGGTATCAGAGACATGAAGACACCTGAAAAACTGAAAGAACTGCTCTTGTAAAACCAAAAATGTGCAAGCTAGTTAGTAGCAGTCAAAATGGTTTCATATGCCAAAGTTCCTAACTGGATTCATAAACAAAAACAATACATTAAATATGAAGCCTCTTATTAAAATATTAAATATGTTTTTGTGCCTCAGAAGAGCTTAAATTACCGACATACTTTAGACTGTGATTTCAGTCTCTATAGGACCCTTTCTTCTTGCAATATTACTTTTCAATACAAAAAACCTAGAATTGTCACACATGAATTTCATTCAGTTATGAATTTTCACATATGTAAATTCATCATTGGAGAGTTCGTGTCTCAAGTATGGATACTAAACTAGTTGGGGCCAAGCTTAGCTGTGTATTTATAAGCATATGTTAAGTTCACCAATTTTTATTTTTTTTTTTTATAAATAAGGTTTAGTGCTGAAAAGAACAGAATTCTGCAAAGCATTAGAGCTTGTGAATTACTTCATTCATTTAGATGTCAAGACTATACTTATATAAGTTTACTGAACAGGAATTATATCAGGTATTTACTTAAATGGCTGCCTAACTTAGCACTCTGTTGAAACAGAGTGAAATTATCTGTGCTTAAGTTCTGTCACTATAAACAGAAATAATATTTCCATTTTTTCCTTACTGTTTCTGTCTGTAACAGTGGGTAAGCCTATGGACCAAGAACTTGGATTGCCATTTTCTAGAAACAGCCATTAGGTGCACCTGGATCGTGGGTCCCTCATCTAATTCAGAGCCTGTTTAATCTACTACAATGGGGGCAGGACGTTCTAAACTTTATAGAATGTTCATATAACTTTGCACAACCACAGACTGGAGGACATCAGCTTGAACACCACGGGAAACTGAATTCAGGGCACTGAAACCAAATGTTTCTTCCAGAAACTACAATTTGTTTGGAAGGAGAAAGTCCAGGACCTTGACACAAAACCACTTCCTGGTTTGATTATCCTTCATAACAGAGATCGAAGAAATGTGACAACCACTCATTGCTTTTGTACACATTGCAAATTTAAGAGTGAGTTCTTGTGTGATTTAAAAGCTGTATAAAGTTAATGCCAATACTGTTGAGAAAATACTGAGAAGCAGAAAAAATTAATTAATTTTTAATAGTTTTAGTTTACGGACTGATAAATTATCTCAGTTTATTAAACAAAGTATATGATAATGATGAGATTGGAAACAGAATATTATCACAGAGACTTAACTAAAAGCAGTCACAAAGCAGAACACAGATCAACAAAAAGATTTAAGGTCATTGTGGGAAATACTTTAAAAGACTGAAAGTGCCTTTGTAATATTACACACTTTTGTTTAGTTTATCTAGATATATAGGACAGGATACAGCTAGGTATAAATGACAAGCCACTGGCGGACAAAACAATTTGTGCAATAAATATACCTTTACATGTAGGCAGCTTTTAAAACTTAGCTACAGCTGAAGGCACTTCTTTAAGAGTTAACCGCTTATAGTCCAGTTAAAAAGAACTTGTAACAGAACTGTTGGTGACATCTAGATTTATCACAGTTTTTACAAACCTGTGTAATAATCAGGAACTTAGATGCATAATTTTAAAAAGCCATACTTTCCTTCCACAACTTCAACAGATAAAAGAAACCTCCTGAGAGTCAGGAGAAAGAAAATGATGGAGGCTCTCTAAGAATATCCTTCCTCTTCTAACTAACTCTTCAGAAGAGCTTAGACTTTACATTGTTTTGAGAGGAGGGTGAAATAGAGGTCTATATTTGATTACGCTGAACAGACAGCTTCTTTGGGAGTTTCTAGCCTTTAACAACCTCTGGGGTGGCATCTCACCCGTTTTCCCTCTGTGGCATGTTTGAGCAAGCAGCAGTGGCTGTCTGCTCCTCTTCTGCTGGAGCTTAACCACATTAGTTTGCATGCCTTCCTATACACAGGGTTCAGCTTGCTTTTTAAGATAAGGAGGTGGTTTTTTATCACCTCACACTTAGAAAAGCCTGAATAGAAAGACAGATTTCAGTCTCCTTTCAGAACTTTATAAATCTATGAGGATTTAGAAGATTCAGGTCACCAGAATTTAGGAGATTCCTGGTGGTCACATTTTTTCCTGTTTCTCAATCCACATAAAGTAAGGGCACTGGAAATACATCTATGCACATGTATATGTCTCTTCTGCAGTGTCTTCTCAGGTTTAGGCACAGGTTCAGTTCAGCCCACCCATGAAGGTTATCCACACAACCATGAGAGCTAAAAGCTTTTCTTGTGATTGAAAACTTTCATCATGAAACAGAACAGTAATTATAAATTGCTTATTGCTCCAACATGCATAGGAACATTTAAGTTCTGGACATCTATCAGAGTATGCTAAACTGTAGGAGGCTTCTGACTTTGAGCAAATTTGTGGAAAAAGGAAAATATTATGGTTAGAGATACAGCAATAAAAGAGACAAGTTATTCCTTTCCTGAGGGAAACAATACAAATAAAAGACTTGTCACTTGCAAGTAAAGAACCTGTGCACTAGATACTAGATACTAGATACTGATACTTGACAGAATGATATATGCCAGTAAAAATAAAGTAAGAAGGGTAATGGTCAAGATGTGAAACCTTGAGAGAAAATCGTAGTAAAGACACAGAAGGTTTAAATCAGGTATCAATAAAAGGAAAAATGTAGAAAAGAGTGGCCAAACTACAGTTCAGCACAGAAAATCATGCAGCTTTCTCTGTGTTACCTTTTTAATGTGGAAATCTGCATGCACTCATACACTGTTAGTACCTGCATGACCAATCACGAGTCCTGCATTACTTACTGACTTACGTGTCCTACTGCAAAAGAGAGACTGAATAACACCGCTTGAAAATATAAATTGCTCCTAACATTTGATACACTTGGGATGTGTACACTTGGGATCTTTGAGCTGCATTCTTCCCAAAAGTAAGCCACATTTGGTTACTTTTTTTGTTTAACTTTTCACTGATAAACCAAATAGCAGAGACTTATTAAAGCTTTTATACTAGTATATCTTATGGCAAGTTCAGATTAGTTTTAGTCCTCAGGAAGAAAGAGTTTCTTATACAAACAAGGCTTGTCTGAAAATATTACTTCCACATGTATGTGGAACTACATGCACATGTGTCTTTATTTACATTGCAATAACTTTTTAGTCCCCTGACTGATTTCAGGCAAGCATGAGAAGGGGAGAGGAATATATGATCATTAAGTGATATATAACAAAATTAGTTAAATTTGTCAAAAATAAGTGCCTTTTGTGGTAAAAGTCTGTGTTATTCCTTACCAAGGATCTTGTTTATCACTAGATTCCTTTCAAAAGAAAACCTCCAGACACTTGTAGGATTCTTAGTCTCAGCCCTCCTATGCTGCCACTCACCACTAATTTAAACTCCTGTGTTTCTTGATATTATATGTTAGAAACAGTGTATGAGTGCCAGGAGATTTAAAAATAAACATAATCTCATTTTATAAGTACTTTTATGCTTTCATTTGGAGTAAAAGATGATAGACTTAGCTATCCCACACATTAGAGGACATTCTGGAATGGACAAAAGTCCATTCCAGAACTTAACTCTAGCACCGTTGGTGTACCTAAAAGTATTAGACTTTTATGTAAATATATATCAAATTCCTATTGCTACTCAAAGATCTCTACATTGTGCCATGCACACATACAGTTATGAGCAAAATCTTGTAATAAGCAAAAAAGAAAACACACCTTAAACATAATAGCAAAAATTATAGAAACCTTTACTAATAAAAAAATAATTAGTTCAGACCAAATCACAGAAAAAAAATCACTGTTACAGAAAATTTCTTAATAATAAATAATACATGCTCTCCAGAACTATAGTTACTCTCTCCATAGTAACTATTAAAGTAGAGTCTTCTATGACTACTTCCACAGTTGCTATATATCATTCACAGAATCACAGAATGGGGAAGGTTGGAAGGGACCACAGTGGGTCATCTGGTCCAACCACCCTGCTCAAGCAGGGTCATCCTAGAGGACCATCACAGTTTACCAGCCAGCAGCCGAGTACCACCCAGTCACTCACTCACTCCCCGCCAACAGGATCAGGCAGAGAATAGGGAGGGTAAAAGCTGGAAAACTTGTGGGCTGAGATAAAGACAGTTTAATAGGAAAAGTAGAAGCCATGTACACAAGCAAAGTAAAAGAAGGAATTAATTCACTGCTTCCCATGGGCAGGCAGGTGTTCAACCACCTCCAGGAGAGCAGGGCACCATCACATGTAATGGTTACTTGAGAAGACAAACACCATCATTCCAAATATCCCCCCTTCCTCCTTCTTCCTCTTTGCTCTATATACTGAGCTTGATGTTGTATGATGTGGAACATGCCTTTTGTCACTTTGGGCCACCTGTCCTGTCTGTGTCTCCTCCCAGCTTCCCATGCATGCACTCACAGTCTCATTACCAGTGTGTCAGTACAGAAAGCAGAAAAAGCCTTGGTTTTGTGTAAGCACTGCTCATCAATACGAAAAACATCTTCCACATTATCAATACAAAACACAGCCCCATACTATCCACTGTGAAGGAAATTAACTGTACCCCATCTGAAATCAGCAAAAGTACATTGCATGGGATTATGTCCAGACAGTTTTTGGTATCTTCAGTGAGGGAAACTCCATGACTTTAGGCACTTGTGGGTTTTTATCTTTGTTACTCTAAAACTAAGTTTCCTCAGTTCCCACATCCAAATTTCTTAAACTGTCTCCTGGTGAGATGTTTGCAGATCCCTGGCATTATAAACCCTGAAATTAGCTCAGTTGCTTAGAGTATGGTGCTCATACTAACAAGGGTGTGGATTTGATCCTCATATGGGCCATTCACTTAAGAGTTGGACTTGACTCATTCCTGTACACTACACCCTATAATGCACCCCACTTTCAAAACCTCTGCTGCTATCCTGTCCCCCTGTTACCCTACCTATTATTAGATTGGATTCCTAAATAATTCGTTCTCCATATCATAAGTAGTCATGACTGTTACCAATATAATTTAAAAAAAAATCAAAAGTAAAACAAAACAAGCATAGTCATTATGCAGTTCCAGTTAAATCAACTCAACCCTAAATTTTGACAGACTAAATCTGACAAAACCATCTGTGAAGGCTTGCAAAGTAGTACAAAGACCGAGACCTATTGATAGTAATAACAAGTAATCCAGTGTTGTGAGACACTGGATTATTATATTAATTATTGGCTTGGATCAACTCAACTCTTGTGTGTGGCAGGGGAAGGGATAAGTCAAATTTCACGAAGGTGAAATAGTGCCTTGCTGCATACCCCAGCCCCTTGAAGCCTCCTTGGCCAGCCCCAGAGCACACCAAATCACTGCCCCACACCCTGCACTGGAGCCCCAGTCCAGCCCCAGAGTGACCAGTGAGCCATAATTCCTGCCTCAGGGGGGTGGTCACAGGGTGCCAGAGCAGATAAAGCTGACAACATGAAGCCTCCATGTGGTAGGGACCCGACCATCTGGATACAAGGAAGCTGGAATTGCACAGGACTCAAGGTTGTAGCTAAAATTCTCTTTTTTCTCTCTCTTTCTTTACTTCTTCTTCTCCTAATCTCCTTTCTTGATATTTGAGTAACTTAATGTTGTCGCAGGTCCGATAGGGAAGGGGACAGGACACGAGGACTGGTGCAAGCAGACTTTTTTATTCAGGCGTCTGTCTGATTCTTAAAACCTCCCGCCAGGGGAAGGGGCAGAACAAAGGGTGGGCTATCAGACAGACAAGCAGGGGAGCAAATCACAATAGGGTACAGGCAAAAGGGGGAGGAGGAAGCCTGGGCATGTGCAGTTGTGCACTGTGTAGTATGGATACAATGAAACCACACAATAACAGTAAAGTCCATATGAAAGTCCTGTCGATTGCTGTATGCTTTTCTCCATGCCTGGAACTGTTCCCATCCTGAATCTTGCTTCTCTACAACTTAAAGCTGAATAGGGTGGATTTTGCTAAGTTATATGGGTTAGCATGTGCTAAGTTGTTGCTTTGTGAAATGTTTTATTTTGGTTTAATGTTGCCTTTCAAACTTTTGCCAAGTTCCTTTATTTCCTAAAGTTTGCCAGTAAAAGTGTGTTATTTGACCTCCTGAGAAACATACATAATGTATTTGCCTGCGTGCTCTGTCAAGGTATAAAAAGAACTGACAGCCCTCTTAATAAATCAAGGAGGATTTTTGGAACCTTGTATTTTTTTAATGTAAAACCCCTTCAATGAGCTCCTAGCAAAAGCCTGAGGTCTTACACCTGTGCAGTAAAATCCCAAGAGAAAGAATAAACTTCTTGGAAAGTTGACAGAACCTTTCAAAATGTGTTGATCATGATCAAGAGTGATGGACAAAACCAAAACATTTTATCTTGTTATCTGACTGTCTTGTTGTGGAGACTGATCTCAGGTTGAGTACCTTCCGTTACATAATTCGCTCTCTTTGTGCCATGTACCCTCTCACCAGCTGTTTGCACAGAACACGCTGATTTAAAAACAAACAGAGGAAGGGAACATGCTTCAAAGACAGTATTTTTAATATGCCCTGATTGGAAACCTATCAATACTCTTTCTAGAAACACATTTTAGTACAAAATATAGCATCTTAAAAAGTCAAGTCAACTGAAAGAGCAGATGTTTACATTGGTGCCCAAGGGTGCCATGCTACTTCAGTATTATGTTATTATTGCCTACAATATACTTCAGACACTTATATACTACTGAGGAATTCCCTGATGGTTATAACAGTCAACATGATGGTTTGATAACATAACCAAGTGCAGTTACATTTCTGATCTACCACTCTGAAATATGTAGCACTGTTATTTCATTTTGTTACAATAGTTCTGAATCACCAAGCCTTATATAAAAGGAGATCAAATTAACTGATATTGTAGCTGACATCATCATTACACATGGGTTCTGATTGTCAGTAAAGATGATAAAATCTATGAGATGTTTCTTTGAATTATAATCAGTTCTTTTCTGAGTTTTCCCTCATTACATGTTTTATTTAATCATACAAATATAAATGTCAGTTTTCGGTGAGGAAGCTTATGGCAAGGTCATTAGCTTATTAGACTATTACAGTAAGTAATATAAGCCTTCAGGAAATGAATAAAGCCCTAATGTATCTAAGCAAGAAAACGTCACCTTGAGCAAATTGCTTCTTACATAAAGACTTCTCTAAGTAAAACCTCAAGTTGCCAAAGTGGATACAAGCACAGCAGAAATATGCTTTCTCAAATTCAAGTCCTTGCTATTAGTTTAAATGTGACTTGAAATTTTTTATTTAAAATGATATCTAGAAATATATCAATTTTTAGATGCTGTAATAATTGCTTCTTTATAAAGTAAAGTCACGGTATCTGAGACTGATTGAAAGGGAAACTGCAGTTTCCTTAAGGGAGTCCATGGTCATTTAATTTAATTATCTTATTCCAACTGGTGATAATATCCAAAGGGAAACTATTTCTAAATTTACTTTTTATTAAAACTTAATTCAAGCACAGCTAGCCAAATTTATATATACTGCAAATATATTTTAGCTTCATTGTCACTGTCAGATTCCTTAACCTTGTTTCAATAGGAGACAGTTCTGTTATTCTAAAATACCAGAAAATAGACAAACACAAAATACTGAGACTGTAAAAAAGAAATTAACTGACCGAGACCAAAGTGAATTGTCAATTATCTGAGTGATATTTTTTTTTTTGACTTTCTCCAATACTTAGACAGTTCTGTGCTCCAGTGATGATGAAACTCCCATAGGGATTATTTTGGTATGGCTTTCTAACCATTTCCAGTGCCATATTCAGATAGAAATGGCCATTCCCTATCATTTATTCCCATTTGAATCCTAGTAGTGCAGAACTGATTCTCTAAGATATGTGAAGATATCTAAGATATCTAGCACTGATTCTCTAAGATATGTGAATACATACATTTGAAGGGAGAAAAATCATTCTGAGGGCTGCTGGTACATATTGTAGGGAAAGAAAAGGTTAGTATGTATAGTATTGTATTGCTTTTCCACTGCTTCTCTCGAACTTCACCCTGTACTATAATCAGCATTAGTTACACACACCAACCACTTGAGAATAAATATTCAGTTTGGCAAACCATTAAAAATAAAAGTGAACAAAGTCGTTAGGAATTCTTGTCAGCAAAACTATTCAAAACCCTTATATCTTAAGTACATTGTTTTTTCATGGCTAGGCTTCACAAACAAAGATTTGGGAAGAGCTCTACCCATGTTTGTTGCAAGTGCATTGGTGGCTAAAAAGGCCAGTATGAGACAGACACATCCGGTTGCATAACTACATTGCGCTTAATTGGGAAATGCCCACTTTACACAGCTGCAGCAAAGACTTATTTCCTGATCTTCTAGAAAGTAAATAGCTGTTTTCTTACTACCTTCAAGGTGACATCTCCCATGTTGCAGAGCTATTCAAAGATAAGAGGTATTTTTAGCTCTCCTTCTAGCTCTTAATACAGTTATGGCCATTACACAGAACATTAGTTTCTTGTAGGGATGTTCTTAGCAATAAAGTAGGCTTCAGGCCTATCATACTCTATGATTTTATTCTTCCAGTACATCCCTTTTTTTTGTACTTCAAATAACTGTGATTTTGTACCAACTTTGTAGTGCATTTTCTGTGATTTTTATTCCTTTACTATTTTGAATTCTCTTCCAAATATCTTTTCCAATATCTTTTCTGTTTAATTATTTCACAAAAGTTTTGGAGTTGAGGTTCAACATTTTGAAGCTGAGGATCATTTTTGCCCAGTAATGCTGGAAAACAGAAAAATAAGTAACCTATTGACACATTCAACACCTGGCAACTAAAATAAACCGGTACTCTGACTTCTTAGAGTTGGAAGCCATTCAATCCATCTAGTTAAATCACCATTCAGTCTGAGTCTTGCTTGGGTGAGGTGTCTTTTCAGGAAAGACATACCATCTGGTTCTGCTGCATACCAGAATAAATAATCAATTGATGATGTTCAAGATCTGAACTCTTATCACAACTATAAATATTTTTTCTAATTTTATCTTTATTCTTACTCATCTTTCAGACTTGGTTTTGTTATGTTTCTTTGCTTTCTCTTGGAGCTTTTCCTGTGCAATAGAGACCTCAGTTTTTACAGCTAATTCTATCAATAAAATACACAAATCTGTAAAATTTAGAATCAGATGTGTTTGATAGGCCCTGATTTCCACAAAACCATGTCCCTTCTTGCTGACTGTATAAACATTCTTCAATTCATACTTCTAAAAATCAAATCTTGTATCACTTTTTGCATATGTTGCCTGTGTAGACTAGGCAGCCCAGTTTTTCACTTGCCTTGTTTGAACAGTAGTGTAGTATTCTCAATCTTTTGCAGCATACACTGTAGCCAGTATTCATTTTCTGTTATTAATTATCACCGGTAGGCCATAGGTTTACTGTGTACCTGCCACAGTATTTTAGGACTCTTGAGTGTGTGTTATTGGGATCTGGATATTGTAAATGGTTGGCCTGTTGTTCATTTTATTTTTTCCAGTTACTAATGGACCAGAAAGCACTTTATATGAGTTCATTATCCCCATTCTTCCAAGTAAATAAAGGAATATTTATTCAACATTTCTGTATTTTCTATATCACTGCTAACAATTTTACTATCTTCACATATTACATTGCTTATATCAAGCCTAAGATTAAATTTTTATCTAATATACTATAAAACCTGATTCATATTAATCTCAGGAATACCAGATATGGATTTTATCCTGATATCTTTAGGTTTGGGGTTTTTTTCTTTTGAATCTTTCAATTTGTAATAGTCATTACCTTATTTCGTTTTACCGTAAAACCTTCTAGTGTTTTCTTTATTTCTAATTGCTGTCATTATTAGTCCCTGAAACAAGCACAGACATTTAACAAAAGCTGTCCTCTTTTTCACTGTAGTTGTATAAATGTTCAGATATATGATTTTTTTAAAAAGTTTCCCCTTTTAATCACCATTCTGTCTGTCTCCTTTTTTTTGCCAGTAATAATCTGTCACACTCTTCTGATTTTGAATCAATTTGCTATTTAGACATATATATTTATGCATATACATATGTACACTGATTGGCTCTTTCCCCTGCTCATTAGCACTGTAAGAAATCAGGTCATAAAATTTGGTCTCTAGGCAATCACGAAAATCCAGATGATTTATTTATCTCTAGAGTTATCTCATGTTGAGTGCAATACCTTCTGCATATCAAAGTTTTTAATCAGATTCATAATAGTGAATCAATGCAGAACCATCGTACATAAAGCAAAAAGGTTTAAATGTGCACATAGACTTTTGTTTCTCTAGGTGTTTTTTATTTCAGTTGTATTTCTTCTGTTAAAGCTTTACAGAGGTTTTTTTCATTAGTGATAATACTTCTCTTTTTTTTCTGTCTGTTTTGCCAATACTTACTTAGCTTTATAATTTGCATTCTTGTTCCTTTTTGAATTATTTCAACAGCCCTGTTGATAATTGAATTTAGTTAACCTGGCATGTGGAGAGAATTTTATTTAATGCAAACTCTGTTTCAGTTATTTATACATATTAATAAATTTGCTCTCAATTCATGTTGAAATATTATTACTACAATTTCAAGTTCATCTCCTTCTAACCAATTATTTCTGACAGAGATGTCTGTGAACCAAAATCATACAGTCAAAATCACAGATTATAGATTTTTAAAATCCAAATCCTATGCTACTGTGCAAAACCTGTCTTACTGCATACACACACACACAAAATTGGTTAAAGATTCATTTATAAAAATGTTGTTGTAGGAAAGAAGGAGCTAGAGCCTCCTCTCCTGTGCAAGCAAGGGATTAAGAAATAGGCCTTCAAAATTGTGGAGCTAAAGAATTGTGTAATTGGTGTGCAGCAGTGATATCATTCCCTTATTTGGTCACAATACCCGAATAATGGTGCTATGCAAATGATGCCATTGAGCATTATTTAATGGCCAGAGGGACTTGGATGCCCTTTATAGGGATTTCCCCAAAAAGATTTCCTTCCTGAAACAATGGTGGGCTTTTTGTTGTTGTTGGTTTGGGTGGTTTTTTTCGGGACTTGAGTGTCTTACTTGAGCATGTAGGAAAGAAATTCTTTGCTGATGTCACCACAGCACTGAACCAGAAAAGTTGCTTGGTGTCCTCTTTAGTCCTATTTGTATTTCCAACCACAGTGTGACAGTCAGAAGGACTCTCACAGGTCTGAAGTCTGTGCTACAGCAAAACCATACTCATTGACAGGTATATTTTTTTTTTCTGATGTAATTCCTTTCTGAATCAACTAGTAATTGTAGATATTTCCAAGGAAAGGTCAGTTTTGACAAATGATTCCTTGAAAAACACTGAACATCTGCCTTGTCACCTTGCATCTTTATTATAAATTATCTTCTAGTGAGAAACATAATTTGATGGCAGTCAGTGTAAATGTGCTTTTTATCATTCACTTATTCATCCAGTTTGCCAAATCTTCATCTGTATTATATCTGTATTGCTGGTTTTCACCAGCTGAGAATCTGGCATGCCATTTTTCATAGCAGAAATGTAGGCAGCTAATTAGACCTGCATTTGAAGAAAACTGGGAATTAGTAGCCTTTCAAAGCTGGTGTCTGGTCCCCAAAGTACTCACCTAAACATGAGACAAGTACTTCTGTACTGTTCTCCCAGCAGTTCAGACACAAACCTGTTACATCATCCTGGAAAATCCCATGGAAAACAGATAAACAGAGAAGATCTGATTCCAGTTTTTCCACATCTAAATAATGTCTTTAATACTAAATCTCTAAATAGTCTCTTTAATACTACCTAAATAGTCCCTCCAGAGCACTCTTTAAATGCTCTTTAATATCCAGCATAAACAAGTGTCAAACAAGACTGGATGCAAATTCATCACTGACCTGGGACATACAGTGCTAAGCTCTTAGATCATGATTGACATTCCTCCTCTGTTACCTAGTGAGTATATTTACAAGCAATTAGGAGTATGACCTGTCAGTGCAGGGCAAGAAAGAAAAAGAATGAAGAACAACTAGCAATAAATACTCCCATTGAAAAGAGTACTTCATAGCTGCATTAAGCTGAAGAGGGGATCTGCTAGGATTTTGAAGTCTTCCTGTATGTGGGGAACCTCTGCCAAAAAAGAGGATGCTCAAGAGCCAGTGAGGACCTCAGAGTAACCAAGATAGATTGCCGAAGATGAACTTCTACCTGTTCCGGGATGTAGGAGATGAAAGACAGGAATACGTGAGCTCTGATCCTGGAGTTATATATCCAATCTCTTTCTTAAAGAATTCAAACAGAAATTATTTTATTCAACTGCCTAGCAGTAAGGCTTACTCTGTATAGTCCAGGGATAAAGTAAGAACAACACAATTGTTCTAGCCTTTTGCTCATGGTATCATATATCATGTATTAATTGGAGCCAAAGCTAGAAATGTCAAGCCATAACTTCATTTGCTTGTTTGTTTGCTATGTCTGTCTCATGTTTTGGCCCAATGAATGTTCAGTCATTTTTACAAGAATGTCTACTCAAAAGAAAAATCAAGAGATTTACCCATACTAAAATATTGTTTTCTGGTGAGTTCATTATGTTATTTCTTATATGATGGAAGCAAAATCAAGTGTCTCCCATGTTCTATGAGAATCCTAATTGGTATAGTACAGGATGAGGCAGAAGGACGCTTCCTGACCAAAAGACAGGCACTAAAAAATCACTTTCTTTAATTGTACTTTTTCATGGCCCACTGCAGTAAACATGCTCCAAGTGTCCCTACACGATTGGAAAGCAAACAAAAAATGAACACAAGAATCTCTACACTGATTCCCAACAGGGTTTAGGCTTGAACCCAAAGTTGACAAAATGTATGTGCTTGAAGGTGTGCCTTGAGGTCTAAAATAGTCTCAAGTTCTTGAGCCCGAAGCTGACAAAATGTATGTCCTTAAAGGTGTTCCTTGAGGTCTAAAATAGTCTCAAGTTAAGATGTTCTTTCTGCAAATAGCAATTGTACAAAGACTGACCTGCACTCTCATCTTACTAGATCATGGGAACTCCAGAATGCCTTTCCTGTCTGCTCATGGTCAAGTGGAATCACTACCAAGACACAAGAAACATGTGAAGGATATTGCAACAGCTGAGCCCATCATCACAACACGTGTACAACAGATTATCTGAGAACATATAAACAGTCAGAGGGAACATATAAGCAGACCAAACCAGAGATCCATCTTGCCTCATTTCTAATGACAAAACCCTGCCAACATCCCGGTACTGCAGAGCTCCTTGTCAGCCTCTTCCCCACAGACCTCATACACAAAGCAGGGTGAGCAGACTGCAGACAGACTGTCTCTAAAACAAACCTCAGGAATCTCCTCATACTCCATCCTCTCCATTTTCTTTCCTGTGCCCCACCACATTTTTACACAAGGAAAGATGGTAAGGAACCCCAGTAAGCTGCCCTGTAGGTGGAAACTCTTTGTGGAGCAGTGATTGTGGCCCTGTACAGTTCACAGGGTCCTTTAGAAGGTAGCTCTGGTGCACATGTGTTGAATATATCACAAACCTTTTGTAGAATACATCAAAAACCTTTACTGAGGTCTGGTTGTGCTCTGTCATCAATCATTTTAATGACATCCCCAAGGAATAACTGGTAGTAACTGAAGTTTTCTGTTGTTTTCCTTTAATACCTGTCTGATCTTTGTCGATGCATCACATCCGAAATCTCATTGAGTATTCTTTCAGCAGCCAATAGGTGCAAAAAAAAAAAACCTGGTACCAGCACATGAAAATGAACCATCATAGAAAACATTTTGCATGCCAACACAAGTGCATTGTTAAATTCAGAAATGCTGACTGAATCTTGGGACCAACCAATTCATTAAGACCAAGTGATATGCCAAGAGCTCCTTGGAAGAAGCTAAAAAACACTAAAGTTTTTTTGGATAAGCACATAAGGGACTTTAGTAGCCTAATGCAGAGGTGAATAAAAATAAAGTTTGAGTAAGACTGAAATTTTCTACTTAAACAAAGCAGATAAAGGGGATTGCAGTAATACTTTAAAAAAATTAGGAAACATCATCTTCTGCATAGGCTGTCTGGAAGTTTAAAATAACAATACAACAGCTACTTTCCCCTCTCCCTACATATTCAGGGAAGTAGAAATTTGTAGTTTTAGCAAATACATAAAGTTACATAGAAAAATATACCTGGTTACATCCCTCAGTTATTATAAAAAGAAAAACTTTTGATTCACCCTTTGAACACCAACACATAGTTGAAGTTCACAAAACTTAATTGTTCTAAAATGAAAATATGTCTAAAACACATTAACATTTCTTACCCTTTTATTTTTTTTAGTTCAATTAGTACAAATAATAGCCTGCCATGTGAAACAGTGACCAGATACCTCTTCTTTCCTTTTTGAGACAGTACCAGAGTTAACCAAAATCTACACAGTCTTATTACAATCATCATTACAATAGCTCTCTGAGAGGTTGTCATATTAAGGTATCCCTCATGAACAGGAAACCATCTATTCTTTAATAAATATTTGACAATTTCTTGTGAATATGACTCCTACAATATTTAATACAAAGGATTTACAAAGGTTTTGTATCTTTTCTGTCAAAACTGGAGTAAAATGAAATTATTGTATGTTTTCAGAGGGAGTACAAGAAATGCTTCCCTTGTCAAAATTCCTCTGCTAATCCTTATCTACTGCACGCTATACTAGTGGCTGTGGACCTTGCATAAAATTTTAGTGGAGATTACTGTGTTTAGTTATTGAAAAAGAATGTAGAACAATTCACATTCACCAAGCTCCTGAACTGTTAGCTGTTCAGTCTTATTGTGAATATTGCTGCTAAACTTGTCATTTAGGTGCATGCGGCTGCTGTATTTATACTGCACATATTTATAGAAATTTAATATTCAGGTTCTGAGAGCAAGATAGTTAAAAAATTTTAATGGAAATCTCAATCAGCTGGATTCTGAGTTTTTTTTAACAGTTATACGAACATAAACATTGGAATCAAATGCCAAGCATGCAGGGGTTTTTTATTTAAAATATATAACATGATTAACACTGTAGATACTATGAATTAATTCCAATTTCCAGGCTCATAATGTTGATTAAAGGTAGTTCTTTATAAATGCATTGATATTCCTTTATAAATTTCTGAGTAGTTGGAATTTCATTAGTTTAAATACATAGTATTTATGTTAGAATTATATAGAGAGAGAGTACTGTGTATTATAAGTCCATATTAAGTTATCATGGCCTTATTTTGTAATACATTAAAAATTTATATTATATTAGAAACATATTAGAAAGTTACCTGTCTTATTTTCAGGGGAAGGGAAGTACTTAATTAAGTATTATTTTTAAATAAAGATGAATAAATAAATAATAAACCAGTTAGTCAAAAACTAACATTCAACTTCTTTTGGTGCTATTGGTAACCAAAGTGCCAAAAGTCATTATAATCTTGGACTTCTAAGAAGGGAATTTTGAGTAAAAATGTTGACAAGTTATTACTGGGCTAGATAAAAGTGTCTTTTTAAACATTTAAATTTAGAAATACACCTGGTACTTTGCCTGGATGAACCAGCAAATATTTAATTTTTACTGAAATTTTCAGTTGATTAATGAAATTCTCTTTGTCGTCTTCATCTTTAACCTTAAGACAAATCCACAGGTTTTTAAAATCTGTTTTCCTGACTCGTTGGCTTACTGGAGTATCAATTTGATCAATAGAAAGATCAACTTAAATCTAAAGCACTTGTTTCTTCTCTGTATTTTCTTCAAATCTAAATAGCGATTTTGTTAATTATTGCAGGGATAGGTACAATTTGTCTCTGTTAGTGTTGCCTTTTTTTTTCCTTCTACAAAACATCCCTGCTTTTTCCCCTCCTCTCTTGTAAGCTTGGGTAAACACATCCCAGAAAACCATTCTGTTCACCTTTCCCACAATATACCTTTGCCATGAAATGCCCAAGATACTGCCCTTTGACATGAAGAGAAGCTGTAAGCTGTGATTGCTTAGCTCTCTGTCCTAAGTAATATTCTTTGCAGCTGAAACCTGTCTATTTAGCAGCACAAGAGGCACATATGCTCTGTGACACCCATTCATTACCTCTCTTGATCACCCTTTCATGGTTTAATCAGTCCATTTGTATTTGTTATTTAATATTGTATTTCTTTGGCAGTTGAGGTTTGGCCAGAATTCAGAGTAAAAACTGTGTAGAGAGTAAGAAGCTCATACTCCAATAATAAAAAAGGTTAAATGTTTTGATTATATGTTTTTCTTTTCTTTTTTTATTTTTTTTCCAGTAAGTGGACCATAACCACCAGAGGTGATTTATTACACTGCAGCAGACGCATGTGGGATTTCCATCTCACTAGGGCTTCTGCTCCCACATTCAGGAAATGCCAAACAAATAGGCCGTATCCTGTACTACCACATGCTTTCTCAGGCACAGGGAAAACCAAGAGAGCTGCAGAGCCACATTCAGGCTCCTTACACCGAGAAACTGTTGACACTCCTTTCTGAACTTTACCCTATATCTGATTTCACCTGGGGGAAGGCAGGCAGGCAAAGAGGGCTGCACAGAGGAGCTGAGGGTCAGACAGTGCAGAGAGAGGGTCCAGAGGAAAAGACATACAATTTGTTGGGGTTAAAAATATTAGGAAAGGTTGCGGTAAATTCAGATGAATGATAAACACCTGCCTTTGCGTGGAGAAGGATTAAAATGATCTGTGATACACAAATTATATCCTGTAGCTGTGGAGACAGAGTTGCCTGCACTGAGAAACGTTGAGCCTCTGCTTTCCAAAGGCTATGCATGTGTGCCACCACCTATACAGCTACAGAGAAGAAGCTGCCTTTTAGAAAAAAGGATTTTGGGTTCTGTTTCCTTTTAATCATAGGAAGAGCAATTGATAGCATATAGTATTAAGTGCTACTTCCTCTCCTCCTTTCTTGGCTCCTGTACAATAACCAGCTTGCAGTAGGGCAGCATATGGATCAACACTAAATTAAAAGGTTCAGCCAAAATAGTTTCTAGAGTCAAAAGTTATATCTATGAAAATAAAGAGTTGGCAGTGGAAGTGCTGACATAATTATAGCAAAGTAAGCAAACAATTCTATACTTAGAAGTATGTAAACTGATGTTTTTAAAACTACTTCCCTCCCTCTGGGAGACCAGGTTGCAGGGGTTCATATTAAACACAGAAATAGGGACTTTGGAGGCTCAGCTATCATTACTTTTGTGCAGAAACCTGAGTTTCTCTTACTTTAGTTTCATATTTACAGCACCACAGGGTTTATAGTGACACTCAAACCCAAAACAAATATATATGTATTTTTTAATCCCAAACTGAACGGAAAAACAGCATGTAGAGAAAGTAATAAGGTGTAGCTCAAGTCTAGTGTGAAAATGAACAAATCACAGGCAAGAATTTTTTTTCAAGCTTAGTTTCTGATGTGTTTGTGTTTTCTGATGAAAGCTGACAGGTAGAACAGTTTGCTTTTTAAGAGACTGATGGAGCCACAGGAAGACAGGTGACAGAAGCAAACAAAAACACCAGAAATATCAGATCTACCTGTCCTACTTAAAAGAAATTTTGTCAGAGGGCATGATCATATAGGGTTTTTTTTTGTTTGGTTGGTTTTTTTGATTATTTTTTTAATCTTTTTGGTGACTTTTTTAGCTTATGAGACAGCGATGGAGGAAAGAGGTTCCGTGTTCATTTCATGATTCAAATTTTGTGTTTCTTTGTTGCACTTCTTAATTAAGGAGGAAAAAATAATGGTATGTTTTGTGAGTGTGGTGAGACAGAGAGACACACACTGTAGACACATGAGCATGACTGTGAGTCTAAACTCCTGACACTAAGAAAGTAGAAAAGGTTTTAATGTGGGTCTAACTAATAATAGGAAATGAAGAAGCTGCCTTTTGTTCTGACATCCTTATAAGACGCTTCAGTAATAACTCTTCTTTAGAAAGGCTTCTCTTTCATCCCACAGAGACTTTGACACAAGGCAGAAGGATGTTATTCCTGAAAGCTCTATGTGACTTACTTGAAAATAGACAGAGGAGAGAACAAAGCTTTCTCCTTTAAACTCATAGGGGAATGTTAAGTAGCTTATTACAGATACACAGAACAGAGGGAGAAGAGTGCCTGAAAAGGCCTCTTTACCTGGCCCCAAAGGTTCAGACCCATGGCTTAAGAATTCTTTCTTCCCTCCCTAAATCACAAAAGACTGGTTTAAGATATCAGGAGAATACTGTTTTAATTAAAAAAAAGTAGTAAGAATGGTGAAAATATTTTCTTGAGATGCCTCTGAGCCATCCTCAGGCTTTCCTTTGCAGCATAAAAGACACATATATGGTTATAAAAGGTTGAAGTTCTCTCACTTTTTGTGCAATAACAAGAGTTCTGAAAGTGGGACTTTAAACCTATACAACCATTTGCTGCTCCAAGGACCAATAGTTTTGAACATAAGCAGGGAATTTTATTTATGAGTATTAATTTGAACCATACAAATATGTCCTCAGAACAACAGATCATTTAGACAGGTACCTGGTAAAGTAAATAAGAACATTACAAAAAAGATTTATTAGTCAATCGCCTGTATCAATAACAATCTCTCTATTTTTTGAGGATTATGTTGCCTGTCATCTCAGAGCTCCTGAAGGAACTAAATAGAACTTCAAAGCAGGGAGGGAGAATTTGGAGAGGAAAAGAAAGATGAGGAAAGGAAAAAACAAATAACTCATTAAAGTGGTCATTCAAGAAGACATAAATCAGTCCACAAATACAAATGTGAGGAATAGGGGTAGTGCAAGACTTGCTTTAATCCAAATACCATGAGATTTATAGATAGTATTATTTCTCTTGGCCTCAAATTATTTTGATATAAAGCATTAGACCTATACTGGCAAGGACCTGAGTCCTCAGTGTCAGTCACTATTCCAATACAAATGCAACAGCACTTTTTACCAAATCTTGTTTTTACCAAATCTTGTTTTACTACTATTTAATAGACTCTAATGTGTTCTCCACATTTATTTAGTACTTATTTACTTTAAAAATTTTTTACATCATCCCAACCAAAATACTGTTAAGTCCCACCAAAATTATATTCTGAAACTAATTCATTGTGCAATAGTTGCCCACAAAGTTCTAATATTGGTAACAGCCCCGGTACCTGTCTGCAACATTCAGAAGGTATTTTTGTATTCTTAGCAGTTGTCATGGATGGGGTGACAAATTTCACTTGTAGTAGAGAAGTAGCATGATATATGTTGATATAAACCAGTGATTTAAAAAAAATTGATAATAAATGTGACTGTTTAAACATGATTTGAAGGTAAGGTACATTTGATTATTTGCTATATAGGGAAGAGATTCAGACAAAACTGTCAGGGAGACTCTCTCATTGAGCCATAAGGTTCAGAAAGAACACCTTTATGTTCTAAACTCCTTCTCACAGTGGAGTATCATGCTGCTGGATTCAGATGAAGTCCCTGACTTGGTCAATGGTTTATGTCTAAAGGATTATATGTGCACAATCAATCCTTTATATCACCTAGCTAAGATTTCAAAGTTTAGCATGTTATCAATTATTTTCTGAGAATCTATTGCAACAAGGAATCTCTCAGCCTCAAGGAGCAACCTTGAGAGGCATCTCTGTTCAAGGGGAGATCCTGGTGTGCAGCCTGCTGCCATGCAGGAGAGCTCAGTGGGCCCTGGGCTTTACACTGTATATATAGAGTAAGATAGTTGATTTACAGTCGTATTTGCATACCAGCTATGCTTTGCATATACATGTTCAGCTAGCCCTTAGACATTGAAGAAGACTTATGGCCCTTAGCTATTGAGCAAGATTCAAGACCCTTAACTATTATTTGCTATCTGTAAGCCAGATGCAGCCATTACAACCACTACTGGTGGTTATTGCTCAAGGAGATAAAGGGGGGGAGGAGGATCACATGACCACACCAGTGCTACTGAATTTTCAAGCAACATACTTATGAACCAAGCTGACCCCCTCCAGGGACCCCCACTCCCAGTGCATCTTGTGCGATTTGCACTGTCCGGCATTTATTACCAAGAAAACACTGAATGAAATGGGAAGGAGGGGTCTCTTGGTTCAGTGAAATGTTTGGTCTAAGAATAAAGACATAAAGTTTTAAATTCTTTTTGAGTGGATGAAGGGGTTACATCCTGCTCCTGTATGTCACACATACATGCAGTGTCAGTATCTCCTGTTCAAAATGAATCTAGAGAATCTACACTGCTGTGTCTAAACATATTCCAAGACAAACCAAGTCATTGTAGTTGCTGAATTACAAGCAACTTGTATTCAGAGATCCTGTGGTTGGTATGCTAAATGGATTAATTATTCTCACAGATTATATTGATCCACATGTCCTCCCTGATCTCTCTCTCTCTGAAAAAAAAATTTATATATACTCCTACTTTAGAAGGATATAATGTATATCATTGGTTGAATTTATTAAGATAATTATTAATATTCTCTTTAGAAAGAAGAAGTTCAACTTTTCTACAATGTGAAAATATCTTTCCTTAAAACTTTAATTAATCTGACGAAAGAATTTTGACTGTTCAGATCCAGGATGCATTGCGTGTTTGCTGTCTATATCCTGACATAGGTTTGTCACTGATAATAACCTCTTACCTGACCTCTACTCTGAAATCCCTCTACCACCCTCACACAAAACTTTTACAAACAAGTTACATGGCTTTTGAGCCCAGGACGTCTCACAGCTTTGTATGGATCATGCCAAGTTTTTCTTTAAGGCCGTTTTTAATCCATTTCTTTTATAGCAGAAGTATAGCTGAGACCAAAGTATTAAATTTGTTTTCCTCTCCAGTGTCTTTTCACAATTGCCCAGGTTTCTGTTTTCTGTTTATAGAGCTTATTCTCTGAGCTCCAGTGCCCTGGAGGCCATCTGTGGGTTCACAGACAGCTGGTTAATCATTCCATTCAGCCAGTTCAGTTTTAATGGTCCTCGCTTCACCATATCTAAGGGTCTGCCTTGGTGCAGCATTACCTTGCCAAAGGAACATAGCCATGTTGTCATGTTAGTTCAGCAAATGC
Organism: Corapipo altera; assembly: GCF_003945725.1. Lineage (NCBI taxonomy): Eukaryota > Metazoa > Chordata > Aves > Passeriformes > Pipridae > Corapipo > Corapipo altera. Next base: position 10,596,469 of record NW_020884876.1, read on the forward strand.
AACTGTGGGAAACTGCACTCTTCAGCAGCAGCAGCAGCAGCAGCAGCAGCATGAAAGCATATTGAAAAGCCTGGTAGAGTCAAGGTTTAAATGTAAAGCCACACGGCGATTTTAAAAACCTCAGGATATCTGTACAATGGTGAGCCCTTGTCTTCATCCCTCTTTAGTAAGGAGTTCAGACCCAACCTTCAACTCACAGCTAATTGTTGCGCATGGGAGGCCCTCTCAAAGGGTTAGCTAGTTGTTTTGCACAACAGGCAGGTTACAGACAGCATTCAAAAAAAAAAAAAATTGTGTAAAGAAAAGGCACTTAACCCCCGAAACAGTCCATTCTGCTGAGATTTGGCACCAGAGAAAGTACCCCTAATGCCATATTCTGACAGTCTGAAGGAGGGAAAACAGGCTCAGAGAGAAAATTGTAGCAAAATCAACCCAAAAACTGAAACTGCAGCTCAGTAAGCAGCCAATGCCCTAAATTGTTTCCATAAGGTAAACTGTGGGAAAACATTATAAGCTGTAGAATAAAGAAACTCAATGCAACCAGTAGAGAACAAACTCTATTCAGCTCAGCCTACAGCTTTACTTCTCTCCGATCCTCAGCAAGCTGTTTATTCAGCCATCAGTCTGAGGCTGCTCTGCACAGGTAGATAGTATTCCTCTCTAGGCTGCAAAATTTGACCCTTTTTCGGCTGCAGGTTAGTTCCAGAAGATTGCTCCCTGATGTTATCTGAACCCCTACAATAATGCTAGTAACAAATCCCTGTTTTTAGCTTGTTCTCTCCATTCCTCCAGTGATGCTAATGGTTTTCTTCCTAGCGAAATCTGAAATTCCTTCTGAAGTGCATGCAGGCCAGCAGTCTAACTAGCAGCAATGAGAAAAAGCCAATGCTTAAAAATGAAATAGAGGGACAATAATGAAAGCAAACCTTTATCCTGTCTAGCAAAACGTACTAAGAATTTTTAAAGAGGACAACAAATACTCTACTCTGTCTTCTTCTGCCAGAAAGAGGCCTTTTTGTTTCCTGAAAAAAGTATGCAGCAGGGAAAGAAAACCAAAAAAACAATAATCACAATTAGTCTTTAAAGAAACAATAGTAAACTAATGTATGTATACAACAAAACAGGTCACAGCACTGCATTCTCTTGGGCATATCCAGAAAGCAAGAAAACATCCACACAAGACACCTCTCCTTTCCACTGTACACTAAGGACTAGCCTTGGGGGTGACAAGGACAGCTCATAACAACTTGTTCAAGGATAGAAAATCCTCTATGCTTTAATGCCATAATTGGAAAAAAAAATTCTAATTCTCACAGATTCTGTGAAGTCATGGTCTTGATGGCATTGCTGTACCCACACCCGTGTAATCATGTTGGCAGTGCCATTTCTGAGGTTGTCAAAACCCCAGGCTATGACCACTCAGTTTCTTCCACCAGGAACTCTGAATCCAGTATACTGATAGCTATAAATCTACGTTTGGACTTAAATGTTCCCCCTCATTTGAATGTTGTGCATGATATGAGCAGACATCACAGGTCTGATTCCAGCAGAAGGCATCCTAGTCATACCAGAATTAAACACATAACATTAAAAATGTACACTGCTTATACCATGCCCATGGTAACTGGCACCATGAAACACTTGTCTTTATTTTCACTCTCAGTCTACTACACCTAGTCTCTTTACTATGTCCTATTCTGCCTCCAGAAATCATTGATTAAATATCCTTCCTACCATCTCCCTTGGCTTTCTGAGCATCTTACCACTTGTCCTGATACAGATACTGACTGGTTGATATTGGTGAGAATGATCAGAAGCACAGTTTGTTCAGAAAGCATGAAATATCTTACAATTTAGCAGGCAATGAGTATTTGCACACAGAAAGACAGGAAAGTTCTCTCAGACATCTGAATGAATCAGTATCCAGAGAAATAATAGTGCAAAAGCTAACTACAAGAGGAAAAGAGTACCCCACAGAAGTTCCTTGCAAGCCTGAAGGTACATGTGCAGACCCTGGTAGATGCTGCAGTATAGACACACCCTCTTTTCTTTTAGAAGAGCTTGTATGGATGATAAAAGCAGTAGTAAGAATGACATAGAGTGGAGAAAAACACAGCTCTTTAACAATTTTGTATGCATTGTGATTATTATATGTTCAATTGCATGCCTTTATTTTACCTGACAGACCAGCTGCTTTTATGTTTCTAAAGCTCAAAAAAAATTCCCATTTCTCTGTATTGTATAATAATAAACATCTATTTTAGCTACCATTTCTACAAAACCAGTACTTAGAAAGTATCAGAAGAGAGATGTTTTCCAGCATCCAAAACCTTCTGGATTTTTTCTCTCCCTTCCTTCTGCTTTCACTTTGAATTTTCATGTGTGATGTGGCTTTGAAAAAGTCAGCAGTGATGTTAGGGATGGACTGTATCAGCAGAAATAGCCATTCATTAATAGTCAGCAGCACCAGAAAGAGTCATCTAGCCATGATTACCAGCTGGATAAAAAAGTATTTATGCTCAAAGAAACATAAGCAAAGCCATCATTTTATTTATTTATTTTTTTTTTGTGTAGGCTAAAGGCCACAGAAGGCAGTTTTCTTTTACTTTTGAGTTCCCTCTATTTGTCATTCTGCCCTGAATCACTCCTTATCCTTCTCTCTCATCAAACACAGAATCACAGAATACGTCAAGTTGGAAGGGACCCACAAGGATCATCAATCCAACTCTTAGCCCTGCACAGGACATCCCCAGGCATCACACCATCTACCTGAGAGCATTGTCCAAATGCTTACTGAACTGTGGTAGGCTTGATTCTGTGACTACTTCCCTGGGGAGTGCCCAGCCACCCTCTGGGTGAGGAACCTTTCTCTAATATCTAACACATTTTTAACTGAAGGACTGAAGCTGTAATAATGTCATTACACCAACTTTAAGTTCTCAGATTTTCTTCTCCTTAGAGTCATACCAGTGCACTCAGTATAGAAGATGGATAGTGAAACACAAAATCACAAAATAATCAAGATAGGAAAAGACCTTCAAGATCATATATTCCAACTGTCAACTCAGCACCACCATAATCACCCCTAAACCACACAACTCGAGTAACTCTTGAGTAACAGTATTTGGACACACATATCATCAGTACTGCAGTATTGCTGACAATGGTTTGACTACCATGATGACCATCAGCCTGCCAAAGACAAATCAGTTTCTACCTTCCCTCATATCCATTTTGATATAATTATTTTTATGTTAATTTGATATTAATCTTGATTTTGATTTGGAATCCTGTTCTATAATTAGCTTCACCTAGGTATATACAGATTAAAGTTTCATTTACTGAAAATAGACCAAACTTTATATTCATAGGAATACAAATGTAGTAATTGTTCTATGAATTGAATTCCCTTAACAATACTGAATCCATTAGGAGATGCATAAGAGTTGTGCCACTTAGAAGTCAGTAGCAAAGCCAGGGAAATCTCATACTTAAAATTTGGTAATTGTAAACATATTTCAATGCTTCTTTCATCTCTGTCTGGCAGTGATCTGAGGTCAAGGAAAATCTGTATGCAACAAATACCAGCTTCTCGCATGAGGAAAGAGATGGCCAATAATATCTCAGTTAATCTGAACATTATCTTTGGATCATCTTTCCTGTACTAGTTTATACTGAATTTTTTTCTCTCTCAGTGAATAATAACTGAGAACAAAAAATGAGGAAAATACACTGAAAATTGCCAAGTAGGATCCTTCTTTGACATTAATCACTGGTTACCAGTGGAAAATATTGTTGTTTCTTGGATCTGATCTATTATGAATTGAAGATATTACTTTGAACACTTGGTCTGAAAAATGAATGTAGCAGACAAAGCTAGCAGATACTAGCTATGTAATCTGTACTCTGCTTTCAAGTACATAGGTGACTGTAGATCACCATCAAGATAAATCAGAGAAAGACCGGGCTGTTCAATAGAAAAATGCTTATTTTTTTACTTGGAGTAAGGCTAATTTTGCAACTGAACCCTCTGGAACAGCACACTGGAACCTCCTCTTCCTCTCAGTTCTGCTATTTGCAATTTTTTTGTTTTAACACTCTGGTAACTTGTTTTGGTACCCCTTTTCATGCAAAATAAACCTTACTTTAAATTAACAAGAATGAAGTCTAAAGTTGAAAACGCATTATATATTTTTGGATACAGCATCAAACACCGAGGGACACAGTCTGCAAAATATTGATGTAGCAACTGTGTGAAAGACCATAACTTTATTGGGATGTATAGGAGTCAGTAAAGCAATTGACCGGCTGCTACTGGAGGTCTCTATTAGGCAACTAAAATACTGTGAAGGAATCATGGATTTCATGTCTCAGAATGTCACTGAGAGTAGGAAATTTTTGCTAAGTAGCTTTATTTTTGGTTGTATTTGTAGAGATCTTTTCTTGGTATATATTCTTTGTTCTCTGCTATTTAACATCATTATCAGTCTCCTGGAAGGCAGGGACCTGGATATGGTGATATTCTGGAGACACGAACATTTCATTTCCACTTTTAGTTCACTTCAGCAAGGCCAAATGTAAAGTCAGACATGGTAACAGCAAAAATCCTCCATGCTCCTATAGTCTGTTCTGTCAGATAGTGACACTAAAAGATTAAAGAGCTACAGCGACTAATAGGCTGCATGTGAGCTTTTAATATGATGCTCCATCCAATGGAATAGCACAACCCTTTAGATGTAAAAGTAGGTGAATACCAAATAAGAGCACACCTACCTAACACAAGTTTGATTGCTATCGTGTCTAGTCTTATATCCTCAGATCAAGAAAAATGTTGAAAAGGAGTTACCAAAGGAGCAGAGAATGACTGGAGGATGAAAAATATGTACAGACCAAAAGTCTCCAAGCGCTAAGTGTATTTATCTCAAAGAGAAGCAAAGCCGTGCGTTGATCACAACCTGTATGTGGATACACAGAGAACAGAGCACCTCACTCTAGCAGATGTAGGTTAACACACTTCAATGGCTAGAAAGTAAAACCAGACAATTTCAACCTAGAAAGCGGATAACATCTGAAAGTAATTAATGACGAGGTTTCTAAGAATTGTGGAAAGGCTTTTATTCAATACCGGTCATTGTTTTTTTCAAAAGGTGTGCTCTAGTTCAAATGCAGCTTTCTAGGTTTTGACAGAAATGAATACTGCCAGGTCCTACAGTTTTGTTATGAAAAAGATTAGATTAGATAATCACAGTGGGTTTTGGAATCCTTTAAACATATTAAACCTACCATGAAGAGTTTAAGATTATTTATGACAGGATAGCATAGACAGCATGGAGTAGGATGAACAATACAGAAACTTTTCTTTAGGAAAGAGAAATTACTTTAGTGAACTACAGAAATAGTTTGTGTCATCATTAACAATCAGAACAGATATAGGGCAGATAACCCCCATCATTAAGGGCACATGTCTATGAAATATTCCTGGAAGGGGATTGTTCTTATTAAAATAGTTATCTACTGGACTCGTACAATGAGGTTCAACATTTTAATGTGCAGCCAGTGTATTATCATGCTCTGCTGCTGAAAAGTGCTGGTGTGCACAGTAATGTCAATAGGTAACCAACCATGATACAGGAGCTGCCCTCACCCACCTTAGTACAGGAATCCGCACGGATGGCTCCAACCAGTGTTTTCTACTCCTTAATATATGTCAGCTTTTCAGTGTAATAAGACAGATTAATCGGTTGAAGACATCTATGAAATTTCTGAACACAAAAATTAAATCCTGGTAAATAGAGTCAAGACTGTAGCATTTGCAGCCCACTCCTCTCAAATTCAGCTTTTACAGAACTCAAAAAGGATAACTGTATTGCCCACATCCCAGTACTCTGCATCAGTCTTATCTGAACTCCAAGTCAGGACAACACTATGTAAGCAGTATCAAACTAAATGGTATCAAAACCATAAATCTAAGTGAAGCCATCAATTAAGAAATATGAGGAATGTTAGAGGTTAATTCCTACAGAACCCTAAAAGTTGAGTTCCCAAAGGACTAAATACAAGCTCCCTAAAATCTTCCATTCTGACTGCTCAAGAGGAGCACAATGATAAAGAATTTTTTATCAAAAAGCCTTGCTAAGAAGTAATGAAACCTATGCTCTTTTTCCTCCTTAGCTCCTCTTTCTCCCTTCCTAAGAATATTGACAATTTTCATAAACATTTTTAAATAAGTCAAAAGAAACTGTTTCCCTCTGGAAACTGGAAATTAAGTATTTTATTTGTGGTGTGACTTGAAATGTTCTCTCATTTTATTAAATAAATATAAAAATATGTACATCGTCTTATGGGATTGCAGTCTCTGTGTCCATTTACTCCTATCATCCAGACTCTATCAAAGGCTGTAAGCAAGAAAAGAAAGAGGAAAGTACAGGAAAAAAAGAATTGACCAGCAGTCCCCCTATCATTTAACAGCATCTACCCTAGAATACATTTGATATAGACTCCTGGTTGAGAGTTTCTATAGATGTATCATTCTTACATATTTTGTCTTTCTCAGAAAGTAGATAAGAAAACTGACATATAAGTTGATTTTTGGGTCTACGGTTACTTTTTGGTGTCCCTTCCAACAGTTAATGAGAAGCACTTTGTTCGCAAATGTTATAAATAATGTAAACAAAAGCTCATTCCTATTTCTCACCTTATCTGTATTGGGATTAGAAGCATATTCCATTACTATTAGCAGCTACTGTTTACAGAGAGATTTGCCTGCATTCAGTACAAGTTTAAAACAAGTTTTGATGTTTATCTCTACTCAGTCCATCATCAATCTACTTCAAAGGCACTTTGCTAGACTAGAGACAAAGCTATAAACCCTTTCTTGCGTGCCCATGTCCTCTAGATAGTTACCTAGCCTTCAATTAAATATCAAGGCCATGTAATTTAGGCTTGTAATAGATTTCTTAACAACTGAATAAGTTTCAGTCTTTTTTCATTTTGTTTTTGCATACTCGTCTTCCTGAATGAATAGTCCATGCTCAAGTATGGAGGAAAGAAAAAAAAATACATGAAGAAAAATCTAAACCTGAAATTTAGGAGATTAAGGAGATGCTTAGGCTTCACCTAGGTAAAACACAAAACATCTGCTAAAAATCTTTGCATCTTCAGTAACACACAGACATGGACTCCATACTACCATGAATCTTTTTCTTAGTACCTGTGGCCACTCAGATGAGTTTCACTCCCCAGCTTTATTCTTCGAAACCAACTCCCACGAGGACATTAACTGTAAAATCTCTGAACTCTTTTGTGAACTGGATTTTAGAAACCTGCTCTTATTTTCCTGCAAGAGTATCTTTAACCTAGGTCACTTACTGCATTCTGTTCTTTGTGCAATCCAATGAACAAATTTTGACACAGCTGATGGAAAAGAACGGGGAAAGGATAAAAACACTGGAGGTAAAGGAGATAGAGTCCTGTTTAAGCTGACATTGCTACTGGGGAAAAAAAAAACAACAGAAAATATTTTTAAAAGTGGTACCTGCAACCACCCTTTCCCCACTCATCTGTTAAGACATCTTTCTTTTTTTTCCCTTTCTCTTCTGAGACAAGCAGGAAAAGGAGGATTTTACTCCCTTTTGCCAGATCAAAAATCTCAGACAATGAGAGAGAATTCCAGACCATAGCATAAAATTTGGGGTGATAATATTTTGCACTAACAACACTTAGGAAGATTGCAGAATATAATTATTTTTATTTAAGGACAGACCAGATTAGAGTCACTTGTATCTGTGGAAATTGAGTTGTGCCTCCTGAGAATTATCTTTCCTCTTCAGAGGAAGACAATTTCTGACACACTATGTTTGCCCCCTTCTTACACTCATTTAGCTAGCTATCAGGGGCAGATGCAAAACTAGTGACTGGTCCTCTCAATCTCTTTACATGTGAGACATGACCAGAGTAGGACTGGAACTTTGCCCACGGGAATTTTTTTTGCATTCTTTCTTCTCTGAGTATTCAAAGGACAGCCAGAAGGAGCCTCGACTTTATTCTCAACACCTTAATTGCAATCACTACAAAGACCTGACATAGGTATTCCCACAGACTATTGTGCCATTGGAAAGAAATTAATTATTTGAGTTTTGGTACAAAACTCTACTGTATACTCTAGATTTAAATAGCATTCATAAAAAATGTACAGACTAAGACCACTTCGCCAGTAAGTAGTGATGTAGAACATAATGTTAATTAAAATGCATTTGGAGGAATTTAAATGTAAATTAAATTATAAAATATTTGCAGAATCACCATTTTTCATTCCATCTAACAGTAACCAGGATGATGCAAACACTATACCTTGAATGTTTAAGATTAAATTTAAAAATCTGCTGAGAGCTAAAACTGCAAAGTTTGGAGTTTTACCAAATGACTCATTAGAGCTTACAACAGTGTACTTGCTTTCTGGAATTCCTAGAGCAACCAGGCTTAGTTTTGTCATGTAACAAGTAGATAGCAAGCATTTGTTTCAAAATGTTTTTTAACTCAGGGAGGAGGTTCTGCATACCTTTGCAACGAATTTTGTATTTCTAATGACAGAAATGTTACCTATCAAAAAGAGGTTTTTTGAACCTCTTTCATTTTTTCTTAAAATTCAACCTCATATTGCCACATGGAAATAACAAAAAATATGTCACCTGATCCTTTTCCTTAATTCTTCTTAGAATCTCATTCCAAAAGAATTGAAAGACTTGATAAACACATAGTGGAATACAAGTACTTTGAATACAGTATTTTCAGTTTAGATCTCATCCAGGTCAAATAGGGAAGAGTCAGCAACTCATGTGGCTATCAGATTGGTGCTTCAGTAAGATGTATGTAAGTACAGAGCACTTAACTTACTTCCCAAAGGCCAAACATATGCAGGCTCAGAAACATTGCTGCCATATCTGATACTAATTGGCTATACAGTGGGTATCTCTCACAACAGGGAGCTAAAGAAATGACAAGTTAAGGAGACAGAACAAACCTGTCATTATTTGAGATGAAGGTATAAGCATGGCACATTGGTGATACAAACAATGTCAGTGCCCTGGTTCTGTAGATAAAAGGTCTTCACAGTTGTCAATATAGGAGCGTTCACAGACACACCTACTCATTAAAACTAAACAAAAATATCACTTTTTGAACAAACCCACAGATTTTTCAAAGGGAACAATTAATGAGAAAATGATGCTTTTACGTTATAGGAAAAAGTGATTTGTCATGACTTTTGCATTCTTATTCAAGCAGTTTTGCAATGCAAAAGTGAGACACTTCTTATTGAAAGTACTCACTGATAGGCCGGTAATTTGCATTGATCTTTTTTCATTCCGTATCTCTTCTCTCTTAACCAGAAAAAGAAAATGCTTGCATTGTAACTTTCTATGCCTTTTTTTTTAACTAGCTTTCTAAGTTGGCAGTTATGCATTTTCTTTTAGAATGTTTTCTTTAATAGTCACTGCAAACATATATTTTCAGAGATAGAAAAATACAACTTGATTCGTGTATTTCTGCAACATCTAGAATAATTTTGTGGATTCATTTCCCTTTTTTTTCATTACCCATAACTCGATAGAAGGATATCTCAGCTTTGTCAAATTGTGGAACTGTGTAGCCTTTCATTAGATCTATTGAGTCCTTACACACTAAAATTCCTGGTTATAAATTTGAAACATTGTCTGAAATAAAGAATCTCACTTCCTTCTATAACCAGAGTGTATTTGATTAAAAAATAAATTAATTTCATTCATTTAAAAGTTTCTGTAAGTTAATATGTTGCAGAGCATTAGAATATTTCAGATATTTCAGAATAAGAAATTATTTTGACCATCATCAATACTCAATTAACATTCCTGGGGGTATGTTGGTAAGTGGTATGCTAAATTATTTTGCACTAATTGTTTCAGGATAACTGGCCACCTGGTCATTTTCTCTCTTGTAGAAAATATATTTGCTCTTCATTGTTTTGTTCTGTATAAAAATTTATGAAGTCACCATCCAGATTGAAAAATAAATGCTTTGTGGAAACATCTAAGAAAACATAAACAAATTCAGGTGACATTTCAAATTAAGTAAAGGTGACTTTTTAGATGATTGCACAAGGATAGAATAGAAATCTATACAGGTGAAAGACAGAGGAAAAAGAAGATAATATTTGAAGAAGGTTCATTAACATATTTAGGAAAACAAGTTTAACTTAGTTTCACAGAAAAGCTGAATACCAGTAAAAGCAAGTGTCCCAATATATTTTTGCCCCTACTTTAATGTGCTGAGTCTTCTAACATTTTGCAGCTTAGAAGTAGGTTAACTACTTTGAGTTCCTTAAATGCTACTGAGTATTTCAGTTATGTTTTCATATAATTAACATAAACTTGATATATGTTAGTAATTAAAAAAAGAATTTAAAAAAACAACAAGAATAGAAAAACCCACCATAACAGATAATCTTAGGAAGCACTAAAACTGCTGATTTGCAGTTTGCTCCTAAGGATACATAAGCTTATTCTTATATACCCTCAGAGGAGTAAGTTTAGGATGATTCAATAAATCCACCATTTAGAATCTATAAAAGGAAACCATTAGCAATTAATGTTAATGTCTAAATGGAGTTAGATGTACTGTACTGCTTCATAAGTGATATGCAAAATCTTTACTCCTTAGGGAAAAGAGACTAGTATTATTCAAATAATTAATTTCAATCCTTCACATTCCTGCTAATACTGGTTTAAACACTTAGCTGCTATTTCGGCATCCAATTGAAATACCACATTCTTCAGCCCTCTCTACGTGTTGACAGATTCATAATCTAGACTTGTTCACATAAATTATTTCTCATCTTGCATTTCTATATTTGTACTCATTCAAGGACCTTAAAAGGTTTGTTTTCCAGCCTTCCTTCTTCTTGATCTAAAATCTTTTATCTTTTTATATGAGCTCAGCCTAGCATTTCTAGGAATATATAATGTTATTTGAACTTGGGAAACTCTCTATGCCATTTTCAAACCTAAATCCTTTTGTACATCAGTATTGCCATTTTGACTCAAGTCTAAACATATTTGTAAGCTTCAATACAGTCTTTCTGAACGGGTAAGTCAACAGATTGAAGTGCTTGATCATTTCCACTGAAAACACTCTATGTCCTATGTCCTATTTCATGTAATCTAGAGTGTTAGAGAAAACTAGAAACATGAAACAAACTATTCAAGAGAGAAGATGCCACAGCACAACAAATAGTTTCCATTATAAAGGCTGAAGCACTGCCCTAGAATGGATGTAAACAGGCCCTATGATTTCTGTTAAAGCTACACATACACTTAATCTGATATGTTACTAATAATTTTTTTTTTTAAATTCCTAGTATCATTCATATACTTCTAAACCTCTCCTATACACTCACAGGCACATTCATACATGTCTATAACATTCTTTACTGTGAGAGCAGTGAGACAGTGGCACATGTTGCCCCAGAGAAGCTACGGATGCCCACCCCTGGGAGGGTTCAAGGTCAGCTGGACGGGGCTTTGAACAACCTGGATGGTTGGAAGATATCCCTGCCCATGGCATGGGCGTTGGAATTAGATGATCTCTAAGATCCCTTCCAGCACAAAGCATTCTATGATTCTATCATACACTAGAAATAATGCAAAGAAATACATAATACATATTTATCTACATCACGGAGTAAAATATTAACAAATATTTTTCCCTCAACGAAGTCAGTCTCCTTCAGCTTTCTTGTCTAATGATTCAGAAATACCAGTGTTACCACTCATAGTCAAAAAACTATTTGCATGTTTCAAGAGTCTCATGTTTGTCTTGGAGTTTCATTTCTGGTTATTTGTTCATCATTTTTTATGTTTTAATTACTAGTTTTTAGGTGTCCATTCCATGAGAAGAAAGTGTGATATGCATCCCACAACAAAGTATGACTGAACAATAGATAAAATGAGCACTGAATATTTTGGAAAAAACTGAGGAGTGAGAATTAATAGCATATACTACTAGGCAAGAATTAATAAATGCTTAATTAAATTTCAGAACATACGACTGGACAAGAAATACTACGGCAAACAAAAAATTCCCTCGAGTAATCTTTTTATTATTATTGTAATCTTTTTATTATTATTATTTTTAACAAATGCTCTTCAAGTTATTCATTCACTATCTTATAAGGGCATCATACAAAACCTCAGTCAAATGGGATGTCTTCAATGACTTTAAACAGGCTTTAGATCAACTTCTGAGACTACATAAAGGCGACTCAAAATCATTACAGTGTTACTGCTGGAAATACAGCACAGGTCTTAGTGATCTATTGTTTGGTTGGAGTTTTTTCCAGCAAATGAGTGCTCTAAATTGGTGACTGTAACACAGCCTGATCACACTTGCCCGATGCAGTCAAGTAAGGAACTAGTTACCTGGACCATTTCCAGAAAGTCACTTGAAGGAAGCAGTTCAATTCAACTAAGATTGGAAACAACTTCTGGACTTGGGTCATCTCTGCCCACTGATGTTGGAGACAGCCTAAAGCAATTAAATCCTTAAGCATCTCTACCCAATGATGAAGTTCAGGTGAGAGGTATTTGTGAATTGCGTTTGTCTTTACCACAGCAGCCCTAAATAAAAGAATACATAATTCTTTAAAACTAATACTTCTTTGCTCGACCAAAGTTCTCAAGGACTGAAATTTCATTAATTTAATAATTGCAATAAGAGACAAAATGAAAAATATGTTGCAAAAGTTAGAAATTATAATTTCTTTTCAAGAACCAGTATAAAGTAAAAGTTTAATGTATTTCATTATTTTCCATGAATCCACGATTCCATAAATATGAATCCAATGACTCATATGAAGACTAGATAGTAAATTAGCAACATCAACTCAGGAGAATGGATAACAGAGAGTACAATGCCTCAGTTCTATGCGCCACAGTGCTCCAAAGTAAATAAACCATTAGGATGTATGCAGAATGAAAAAAATTGCACTGCAGAAAACATGCCATAGATTTATTTGTGAAACCATGCTCATTTCATTCACTTTGTGAATAGAGGAACCATATGTGGTGGTGACAAAAATTATTATAGTCGCCATTCAATTCTAATCTGTAGGGTGAACAGGAAGACCAGGACGTGTTAATACAGTGAGAAGGAAAATAAGGGAAATAAAAAGAAAATGCTGGACAAAAGTTGGGATATTTTTCTCTCCATAGAAAAAGAAGCTCACAATTATAAAAGCTGGTAAAAAATAAGGGAAAGAATTTCTGAGGAAAATGAAAAAATATCCTATGAGATTTATTTCTCTAAAATACACTGGAAACCATAAATTTAGAAAGATTTAGGAACAGCCAAAGAAAAATCACAAGACAGAAACTACTTCAAATTAAGGAGGAGAGATGTAAATCCTTATATTTCAGCCATGCAAAGACTTCTCTCTATTGCCAACTTTTAAAAAAATGTTGGTAGCAAGCACATTATCTTACTGTTCTCTGAAATAGCTGTTTGTTGCTTGTTGTTTACAAGATAGAGTAAGTGGAGTGCCACTGTCGCTTTATATCGACAATGAAGAAATGAGGCTGCACACACCATGATTCAAGATTCCACACAAAGCTCTCTTTGCATTCCCCTTTTATTAACCTCTTTGGGTAAACAGCATCTGGTGTTGCCGTTCACTAACCTAGGACTTTTTGCGAACTCAGGGTTTTGATTCACACACTCCTCAGCTCCAAGGCCAAAATACTCCCTTTTTATTCTAATTAACTGAATGCAGGTGCTGCTGGCTTAATTTATTCTCACAGCTTTATATCTGTTTTTTCAGACATCTTCTGGGAACCTGAATGAAGAATATTTTTGCTTAAAAATATTGAGTATCAACTTAAACTATTGCAAAGCTAGCTCTGCATTCAGACTTTTGCCTAGTTTTCTTTTCCAAATCATCAGCATCAAGTTGCCATGCATCCTACCTTTAATCTAGCATATATGTATGGAAGAAGAAGGTGAGTAGTTATCATGTCTCACAGTGAAGAGAAACAAGGTGTATTGATATGAAGGCTACTGTTTCAATAGCTTTCATTCTTACTCTCCAAAAAATTTATCTTCTGAGGTCCAGCCTTCTGTACTTTCTCCTTAGTTTTATTACGAGAGATGTATTATCTACAGTCTTGATTTTGTTCCCTCAGGTCCACAAGAGCTTGTGTTGTTTTCACACCGATTGAGCAGAAGCTCAGAGATGTGGAGGTGTGGGGGTATGTAATTTCAGGCATTTTCTGACCTTAGCAAATGAAACGTCAACTCCAAGTAAATATTTCAGATACAAAAGCCACATTCTACAATTGCGTTTGTTCGAGAGCAGTTAATTTTCTGTTCTGGGGGAAAAAAAAAAGAAAACAAAAAAGAGTACTGGAGCATACACACACAAAAAAATTAGATTGAGAAACAAGCAAAACTCTTGAGCTTTGTGAGACCATCAGCACTGGAGCACTTTCATGAGGAGTTCGTGAAGCCTGCAGTAACTCAGACATTAGTGGTACCTTAGTTCACCTTCTGCATACCAATGAATAGGATTAAAATTTTAGCAATAGCATTTCTATAGTATAGGCTTTTGACTGCTGACAACAATTTAGTTTAATATTAATGCTTCTTTTTCAATACTACTTGACTTCTTTCAAAAATAACTATAACTTAATTCAAATATCACCATCCTGAGAGAAAACATTTTGCAAGAAGTATACAAACTCCAAAATTGCTAGTTAGGTTAAAGTAGAATTAAAGTACAACTGAGTATACCCAGAAGGATGAAATGCTACCTCAAATATCCTAGTAGGGAAAATAATTAGTCCTTTAAAGTTATCCAAATTAATCAAGAATAATAGGAGAGAGAATACATCAGATTCTCCTTCCTCTCTTCTTCTTTAATTGCCTTCATTTTATATGCAGATACAAATTAGCCTTAGATCACACTTGTAAAATATTAAAACTCCAGTGGGATTGTCATTGGGCTAACTTGTATTCAGAAACAGATTGTACGTTGGATGCATCTTTTTAGACATGAAAACCAAAATTATTTTATTTGAGGACTTAAAAGTATGTTTGTATTTATTTCTTAGCATTTGGAGTAAGTTTGTACATCTCTCTGGGAATCTGAGGACAAAGGTGTTTTTACACCAAAAGACCCCAAAACCTGATTATGTAATCCAGATAACCTCTTTCCAGTATTAGAGAGAAGTTTTGTTATTTAATATTTCTGTTGTCATTATAAGCCAGAACACTGCCATGGACCAGTTGTACAAATAATGCTGTGACATTATCTGCATGGTAGAATCACACTCTCTGAAATTTAAAAACCAGAAAAATACCGAGGACATGATAACAATAGAGAGAGGTATAATTGAATATGTTAGAAATTGTAGTGGATGCAGTGATCATGACTGATTGCCAGGATAGCTATTTTTCTATTTGCCTGTGCTTGGCACTTCTAAATACACTCAGCCTTGAATATCCCAACTGTGGAACAGGCACGGCTACACTGCAGCCACATGAGATTGAATTAATAGTGTTCTTGTAATTCACACTTCCAGGAGTGCTTTTTTTCATCAGGGTAAGCCACAGTGTTAATGCCATGTATTTGTACTTGTATTTCAATGCAGAAAACGAAAACACCTTGGTTTGTACTATTTCATTTTGGCTCTGATTCAACAAAGCACTTAAATATGAGCCTAACTTTGAAGCATGAGGAGTCTTGCTGATTATAATGCAACTACTCGTGTGTTTAAGGTTAAGTATGTGCTTAAGTGTTTTGCTGTATTAGGACCTCAGATATTACTGAGTTATTGGGGAATGTGCAGGTGGGAGTGAAAGAGAGAAAATGCGTAATGTTTTCATATTTTGATCTGTAATGTGTGAAACTTTATCTATTATTATTGCCTGAGATGAAATATATATATGAAATAAAGGAAAAGGTGAGAACATTTTCGTTCTATATCTCAGAATTCCCAATAATTGTGTGATTGGGAGATCAATTTTACAGACAGCATCTTCCTGTTTCAAAAAAGCCAGAAAAGCAGCATTTTTTACATAAGAATTATTATTTCTGTTTGATTTATCAATAATGCTCTTGCTGTAATTATGGTAGGAGTAATGAATGGATCTTCCGTCTACCATGAATTATGCTGCCTTGTGCACAGCTAGCCTGGTGGGCTTTAATGATGCCTCAGACAAATGAAACATAATAAAGTTTCTTAAGAAGAACCATTTCCAGCATAACACAACTAAAGATCAGTTTCTGAGCCAAACTTTTATGCAAACTATTACTTTAAAAAAAGATAAAAGAAAGGTGCTTTTAATTTCTCCCTATATCAGAAGAACCATTGATAAAAGTTTGAAGAAGCTCTGGTGCTTGAGATCTCATTTCATTGCTCTACAGCCCAGTAGTGACTGCTACCTGCCCTTTTGTACACTGCATAGTATCTTGTGGTTCAGGATGATTCATTCAAGTGGCAATTGACGGTGATATTACTCAGTGAGAAAGAAGGTAGCAGGATCCAGGCCATATTCTGGATCCCTCAGCACACCATGAGATGAATCCTTCTCTAAATTCAAGGAATATGCCACAATTTTTGTCAGACAAGAGGTAACCTTCAAAGAACCTTACTGTTAATTTCAGAGCCATTTTCTCTCTGAAAATTTCATGATGGAGAAATAACTGGGTTACACTGATGCCTTTAGACTAAAGGATTTCCCAGTCTCACTTTGCATTTTGCCTGGCCATTTGGAGTGGTTACGCCTGTCACCTCATCACTAAATCCAGTAATGAAAATGGACCTTTTAATGAGTTACATACAATGCATAATTGCTGTAAAACTCTAACATCCTTTATGCAAATGATTCTTTGGAGATCATTAATTAGATTTTGAGGAATATTAATTTCTCCAAAGCCAAAAAAAAAATATATTACTGTGGGGAAATGGGATTGAATCAGTTTTAACTATGATAAAATTACACTCTGTGACAATTAATCAAGTGGAGCACAAGAGAGCCTGGTTTAAAATGAAAAGTATACTGTTAATACCATTTTCCATGGTTACAACTAATTAGTATGCACAAATAGTATTTTAAGAAGAATATAAGATATCTGTGCTTCAGAATATTTTCTGCTTGCACTTTGATGTGACAGTAGCACAGATATTGATAGTTCAGAGGTACTCTTGTGACAACATGATTCCAGGAACATATTTCTAAAATATACAAATTTTAATCAGTGCCCCAAGAGTACATCTATTTGTATCAGAGGGTAGCTACAAAACAGCTTGAGTTCATGCTATTAAAAACAAAAGAAAGAAAATAAAGCCAAGTGATTCTACCCTAAAAAACTGTCATCAAGATACTTTAGTACAAACAGAGTTCCCCCTGGAGCATCATAGAAACTTATTATAAAGCATCAAAATAATGCTACAAAGTTAATTTTATTAAAAAGAACAATGCCACCTTCTCCATCATTCTCACATTAAATGAAGCACTGAGGAAGAGAACAGTTGATCTGGTTCGCAAGATTATAAACAGATTGTTTTCTGAATATTTAAAGGACACTGCAATGGAAACAAAGCAAAGTGAAACAAACAAACAAACAAACAAACAGAACCAGCAAAAAAAATCACAAACAACTGTGTCACTAAGTGAAGCCTTATTTTCTGGAAAGCTGAGGGAAACAATTTGTTTACATGCAATACAGAGCCAAATACTGGCCCTGTGATACACTCACATAAATCTAGTCTATCTTTTGTGGATTCTTTTAGAGTTGTCCCATCTTACAGCTATTGTAACTGAGATGAAAATTTGAGAATTAATAACATACTGACTCTTCATTTCCCATTGAATTCTGCAAAGCCTTGCCTTTGTTCCGTGCTGGAGGAATGTCACGGTTCTTCCATCTTTCTTTCTCCTGTTTCACAGTAGAGGTATAAAACACTCTCAAGGAAACTGAAATATACTCAGAAAACCAAAACTATCTTTTTCACATGCAAAGTGACGTGCCAGTTGTAGTAGCAGTGGTAGTAGTAGTGGCAGTGTCTGTGAGAGGTGGCAGTGTCTGTGAGAGGTAACATCTCTAACTCCAGGACTGGTGGCAACATTGAGCCAGGAGTCAACATTGAACAGTCATGTTTTCTTCCTCTCACCCACAGTGCAGGTATGTCTCTGAGGCTGTATGTAATTTTTTCAGCATATGTGCTCTGCTGTGTGTCCCAAGATCAGCAAAAGTAAAACGGTGATAGGAACCACATGAAGCAATATGTGCTCCCAGTTCTTTCAGTCTAGATACAGCACAGGCACCTCACAGCTTCTTCTGAGCATTCTCCAGGCTGAAAGTCAAGCCCTCGAAGTGCAATGCTCTTTTAATCATCCCTGACATTTTCTTCCTTATCCATAAATGTATATGTTCCATAAACATATATTGCCTTTGGTTTTGTTGCAATAGCAGGACAAATAGTTTATTGAGGTTTTCTCAGAAGGCAGCCATAGACACCTAATTACTCAACATTACTCTTTACACTTTGGGGTTTAAGATCTAAGCAACCTATTTGTGATACTAAGAGAATGCTGTGGCCTTGGGCAATCATGACTTTTTCTACTAAGAATATTTATCCTTATGTTAAACTTTAAATATTCATGAAGACACTGAGAGACAGGATAGATCTTACTGAATAGTTCACAATAAATAAGTAAATAAATAAATGGGTTTTTCACATTGTTTGCTGCTAAATCTAATCCCTTCCCTTCTAAACAAATGCTTCTAATGCTCTAAGCAAGTACAATACACTATAAATTGGAGCAGGCACTGCCTTTTCGTAGACAGGTATAATATGTTTAAATCATGTATCAGACTTCCCATGGGAATGAAAAGAGCTTTTCTCTTCTAATGATTTTTTTCTTGTACATGAAAAAAAATTATTAAAAAACAAAGTAATGAGCAAATCTAAATTAATATATCTCTCTATCTGTAGCTCAGAAATTTCTTTAATTACAAGAAAAAAACCATACTGAATTATTTGTAGTTGTTTGTGCTTTGGTGTAATTTAAGAACCTCGCAAATATATTTAAATGACCACAATTGTATTAAATTGTATTTCCTCATAATATGGGTTACACGTTTGCCTATATTGGACAGAAGCTTCATTTACCATTATTTTATCTGATATTAAAGAGAAAGTAAGATTTGCACAAAACTATTCAGCAGAATTCAAGTTCAATAATAAGACTTTTCCTTCAATGATAGACGCCCAATGCAAAATCCTGGATAATTTATTCAGCAAATTTAGCAAAGGCAGAAACAGAAACAAGGAATGAGAAAATAAATGATTGGCAAAAGGCAGCATGTATTTAAGCTTCATAGTTAAGTTCTGTAATTTACGTATTTTAACAGCTTATATAAAGATCACTGAGATGGAATTGTAACAGTAAATCAGAAACCAACATTTGAGAACCACCACATTTTTTGCCAAATCTTACAGGTGTTTTAGAGTAAACTCAAATTTTAATCAATTCTGTTTTCTTAATTCCTGGAACTTACTTATGTTTGGTTGCAAACAGAGAAGAAATTTCCCCAAAGTAATGAATTTTAAGACAATATTAAAAATTGTTAGCCCCTTGAAAATACTCACTCTCACTGCAACAAAATCCTTAAACTGGATCCTTAAAAGTACAGGTGTCCCAGTCTGTGGCACTGCAAATGACTCCAGATGCCAATCTTTAGGCAACTCAGTAAACCCTTATTTTAAGGTGTGCTTTGTGAGATTTGTTTGAGAACTTATTGATTCTCCTTTTTGAATGTCTTCATAAATTTATTTTCTCCAACACTGCTTATCATGAATCAAGGCCTAGACTCCAATACAGATATTTGCTGTTTTCCAGGACAAAAATTCCATTTTCTTCTCACAGGTAATAGCACTTATGGGATACCCTCACTTAGTCACTCAGATTTATAAGATCAGTAAATCAGTTTAAAAGAACTAGCTTTAGAAACCTCGCATCCCAAATTAAAATTATCTTTCAAACCTATCTTAGAAAACTAACTTGTGATCTCTAATCTATTAGATCAGCGCTGTCAGCATTCAATAATGAAGCAATACTTATGAAATGCATCTTTTTAAAGTCTGTAAATTCTTTGTAAAAAAAAAAGTAATTGTAAAAGTTACTACAATTCTGAACAAAAACTGGAATGTGGCATTCCTGTAGCAATAATCTGAGTATAAGATCCTGACATCTATGAAAAGTGTTCATTTTTCAAAACATGCTGTCAATATGTCATTAATATTAAGAGAAATAAGGTTAGTAAAGTTCAATATATATTGAAGAGTTTCCTTGACATTTAACACATCATATTAAAAGCTTCTTCAAGAGGAAAGAAATATCAACTTGTCACCTAGAGATTGAAATTGAACTGCTCTGAGACAAACTGCTGTTTCTTCCCCATGATGAGATTCACAGGATGGGCAAAATGTCAAGATAAAAATAAACTATCCAGGAAAAAAAAAATCAAAAGAAATATAGCCATTGTTACAGTTACTGCCAAAATAATCTAGAAAATCTAGTTGTTACCCAGTAATAAAATGTGATGGAAATCCACACACATTTAGATCTGGTCTTGAAACACAATGGAAAGTATTACTAAAGATATAGTCTCCTGCTCCATGTAGTCTGCTAAACTCCCTCAGAAGAAAATAGCTCAATTTTTTTAAGATAAAACATATTTTCAAACAGCAAAACATATTTCTGGTTTTTGAAAAAACATTATGAGTAAAGAAGAAACCCTATACCTATATGAAATACTATGCAGTAAAGCAGATTGCCATATTATGGACAATATTAGTAGGACAATTTTATGTTGAAAGACTGGTGAATAATTTTCCTGAATGTATTCATGGGTAAAAACTATTGTGAAGATATTTTGCTGAGTGACCAATATCAACTACAATAGTCTTAGTCATAAAACTAAGTAAAGATATTAATAGGAAGGCTAGGATAAGACCTTTTATTTTTCAAAACAGATTTTGATGTCTGGAACCACTACAGATAGTTTCTTTACTACGGCTAATAACCTAGACCCAGTTACAGAGAACCCAGTAAGTATTTCAAAGGATCACCCCTTTGTCCAAGAAAAAGCAGTCTACAGAAATTTGTTAAGTTAGTATCACAAATGTAGGTGTAACCATGCACTATAAATCCCTCATCACCTGATAAAAATAAATTCCATCTGCTGATTTGGAGGTTTTTGGTTTGTTTTTTTTTTTTGCAGCCACACCTAACTTCTTATTTGATAGGTAATCTTTCACAGGAAACAGTTCTTTTTAAATTTACATTTTCAGAATAGTGCCAGATTAATCCAAGAGCCACAAAGTGCTGATCTTAAACAAGCTAAAGGAAAAGGTTGAGAACTATTCTGAAAGACATAAGGTGTTTTTCATCTTATTAATTATTGTTAAAATTCTCCTTGGAAAGACTAGATACAACAGATATAAGACTGAGTGTTCATTCAAGATTCATCATGTCAGCTTTCAATAGTTTATGCATTTCAAAACCTTGGAAAAATATTTTCACACACATACATAAAGCAAATACAGACATAAAAATCCAAACTATGTTGAAAGTATACCATAAGACTATTGAGAAAAGCTTTTAATGTTAAGAACTGCCCATCTTTTGTTTTCCTGTGCATCCTTCATTCTTTGTGTGTCCTCTTTGTGCATAAGCTTCATGACAAAAATCTAATTCTGTGACCACTGTTCTCTTCTGCCAGACCTCTGCACAGAATGTTCACATAATGAGCAAATACTCAATATTTTGTTATCTCCTCATTTTTCAATGTGTGACCCAAGGCCTTATTTACTGCACTCTAGTCAAACTCTTCTCTCAAGACAGAATTGTTAATTTCCTCATGAGTTTCTCTGGTTCTCATCATCACAGTACCTAAACAATTAAAAATATTAATTAACCACTGCTCAAAACACTCCTACAAAATTATAGAGAACTGAAGAGCAAAGAAATTAAGGTCAAGCAGGTCTAGTAATTTGGCATCTGTAGACAATAGTCTCCTGTAGCACACATTTATTTTCTCCTGTACAATGACATGGAGCTTTTTTTAAAAACATGTATATACTATACAATTAAAGCCCGTAGCATAGTGCATTTGTAGAAGGCAATAATATGATTAGAAAAATTAAGTAAATTCTGAAATGTCCTGAAATGTGAAATTATTTTCCTTCTTGATGTTAATAAAATTCCTATAAAGGAGTTTTCTTGAAATTATCTAAAATTTCGGTGAAAAAATCTAGTTCTATCACATGGTAGGAAAATAAGAGTAACAAGATGAGAAATCTTTGTGCTACTTGAGCTGAAAGAGCAGCTGACAGCATAATACATCAGCTCCTGTGTGGACCAGCAGCAGGGGGTGAAATTCGTAGGTGCTTCCTGGTATGAGGGGAATGGCATGAAGTGGGAATCTTAAGCTCCACTACAGATTGTGCAGGCCAATACGCTCTTTGAGAAAGATGACCTTTTTTGTCTCTATGTTTTTTCTCCCAAAAGAGTGACTTCTCCTTATTCAATCTTTTCTCCTCATCTTTTCTTGTGTTAAATTCATTCTGTCTTGCAGGAATGTCATGTTACAGACATGAAAGGCAGCATCACAAAGTGTTTAGGGAAAGCCATTTAAAGTAACCATAATTAACAATACATAATATTAGTTTTTCCAACAGATCCAAAGCCAAATAGGCAAAAGTTCTTTCATTCCTTTTTGCCTCTTTGCCGAGAATTTTGTTACATTTACCCCTTGGTAGTATTTTGGGGGGGGGTTGGTACTGATATGTGTTGTGAAAAATTTCACACCAAAGACAGAAGGTCTCTGAAAAAGAGACATCTGTTAAGATCCAAGCCATCATTCCACATTAATATCTGACCTTTCTACTGCAAATTAACCTATTACTTTGTCTCTGAATCAAAGCTTATTTTTCTAAGGGAATTTAAGTTTTCCAACTCATCCTGTCTTAGAAGGGCATTAATCACCTCCTTGTCAGAAAATCTAAATAATTTCCTTATATCATGCCTAGATTACAAAGACAAGTTGAAGTAAAAGTGAAATAAAGCAATATATCCTTTCCTCATTCTCCTTATCACTCATCAGTGAGTCATAGGCTCCCACATCATGAGGGATGGTCTCAGCTGAGCAGTTGCACTGTTGCCACCTTCCCCATTTATACACAGGAGCAGATGGTTTCTCACCTATTGCTGTTTCTTGAGGGTTTTAACTGTAGTAATGTAAATGAAGAGTTCATTTAAACAAAAAAAAAGAAAAAAAGGTTAGAGCACTGTTCACAGACACTTTGAAATTGTTGTGTTTAGTGACCTCTAGTGCTAAGGGCCTGAGTTTGTTTTCACACTATAATTTCTTCTACGATAAAACCTACATACAAATACATGGTGTAATCTCCCATAGTTGTGTTCAAGGATGCTTATGAACATTATTTTTCTCTTCTAGACTGCTCTTTAAATACCTATTCTTTGTTAAAAGAAAGTTATTGTCACGTGCTTGTCCAAAGCTGCCATAGCGTGATGTTAGCGTGGTGTTAGCATGTTAGCGGTGAGTATAAAGATTCCTCCCTCGGAGCAGAAGTGTTAAGGCTCAATCTCTTATATTCAGAATATAGGGAATACAAGATAAATTAAAGAAGGGTCTGAAGTTTTAGAAATTAGTTTTCTGCCTTTACCAAGCCTGATACTCCATGACTGTGATCATGAAAGAATCACAGGAAAAGCAACATATGTCAAGTCAAAAACTGGCACGCTCTGAGTAACCAAGAAGCAATTTGTATTTGGTTTCTTGTACTAAACTTCAGGAAAACATGGAGATTTTAACCCAAAAAATGGTATTTTAGAATAAGGAAATACAGTTAGAGAGCCTCAAAATAAATTTTCTCACTTTTCTGTGCATTAATTGTCCTCATCAGATCTGCATACATAGGTTTACCTAATTTTTTTCTGAAACAGAATTTAGGAACATTTCCCCAGAGAAATAAACTCTGGTATTGGAGATGCCATAACTATGGATTAGGTGTAGACTACGAATGGAGTTTGACTGACACAGTTTCCCCATCAAAGACCTGATGACTTCAATCGGACTGCAGTTTCTGTGAAAATAGGTTTAGGATATTTAAAACATTATGCAGAAACTTGAAGTAAAAAGCTAGATACCTCATAGTTGATTTAAAAAAAAAGCTCTAAACCTAGAGATGTTGGGAAACAAAAAGCATGAAAGGAAACAGAAAAAATGCAAGCATGACTGGTAGAGTGGAATAGAGGGAAAACAAGACTGTGGAATGCAAGGACAAGTGAACAGGGACCTAACTTCTTAAATTCTTAATAATGAAAGCAAAACATACAATAAATAAAATACATTAGAACAGCCACAATAGGAATGAAAAAGCAATATGAAAACACTGGGTTAAATTTCAAAAGAAGTTATTCGAATAAACCACTGGGGCTGGCCAGGAAGAGGATAAGATAATGTGGAATGATATTTTCCAAAGAAACTGCAGCCAGCAAGAAGATTGAAGAACTTTAGGAAAATTTAACTGCATCAGCAAATACAAAAATGTTCAGCACTGCTTTGGATAACTGAGACAAGAAGAGTGAATAGCAAAGACAAATGAGTTGGAAATGACAAAAGGTATGGCCTCAGCTATCAGGGAAAATGGTGGTACTGTAAATACACTACAAAATGGGAAAACCAGGAAAACTTGTAAAGAAAATAAGAAGTGACAAGGTGAAATATTTGCTGGGCTGGAAGAAAATAGCTTGAGACATACAAAAAGAGTTTGTTAGCTACTGACACATTTTTGTAGTGCAAGAGCCACTAGGACTGATAGAAAAGCATATTAGCATGTAAAATATCAACTAAAGTTGTAAGGTGAAGGGTATTGAGAAACCTGAAAAAATTAAGAACACCAAGGATGATGAAGCCCTGGGAGTGGGGAACCCTTCCAAGAAATTTGAGTAGGAAGATGTGATATGTCAAAAGCAGAAAAGAGAAACTCATCTGTTCACTGACACCAAAGCAATTTCCATAAACTCACTTGAAAGCTTTGTAATTCTGTTTCATACAAAGACTAAAAAGCCAAACAATGAAAAAAGCTTTCTCTCAAGTGAGGGATGTTAATGACATCCCAGGGAATGCACTGGGAAAAGCACTGGAAGAAGGTAGTTAATAGCTCATTGTTTTTATACATCCATCAAACAGATGGTGCAGAAAAGCAAAGGGAAAAAGGAATTGGAAGCTACATTTCTCCTTGCTTTTGACATAAGGTAGGCCTAAATCCTTATTTGTAACTTAATTGCAAAGAAATTTACTCCAATATATTGCCTTGAAACTATCATACAGTTTAACTAATGTCATTATAAATACTATGTTTTTCTTGCTTTGAGCTCATTTTCTTATTATTACATTCTTCATAATCCTGCTTGTGACATAATTGATGTGTCTTTATTTTTATGTACAGCATTTATATAGGGAAACTCAAAGAGGTCTTCTAAATAAGGAAATAGAGAAGACCCAATCTAGCTGATCAATAGCCTAAATATTTTTTAAATGAAAACAATGGGCAAGATCCTCAGACCTAATTAAATGTGTTTTAACTCCCATAGCACAATGAACACTTAACAACACTTTAAACAAGCAGCTAAGAGTTTCTCAGAGCAGGGAGTCCTTGAATAGCAAAAAGCTAGGAGAACCAGTTTATATTTCCTACTTTAAACCCTTGAATGTGGAAAATGAAGAGGGAAGAAAGAACCACTCCAAGACTGTGGGGGAGGAGGTTGACTGCAGTGCTATTCTTGCTGCAGCAGCCTACCCGACAAAGCCCCAGCCAACCGAACTGAGATCACTGTAAATCACAGCCCTGACACCTCACAGCTGAGTAAGGAGGTAGTGAATAGAAAACAATGTTTTTCTTTCCACTGTCTACATCTTTTCCTGTCACTCCCAAATGATTCAGATTTATACCTTTCACAGACTTACCAGATACAAACATACCCAGGGTAAACCAGGGACTTCTGCAGAAAAGTATCTATTTTGCCCATCTTAGAGTCTAAACATAGAAATGGAAATTTCCTTCACTACCTTGGTGGGGAAAAAAGCATACTGTAAGATTAAAAATTAAATCACATTACTTTCTACAAAAATTATTATTAAATGGGGTTTTTTTTAAATTTTCTATGCTCAAATTTCTGAGCTATTATTTGTTTCTTTAGGAAATGCCATGACAGTTGTTTGCCTTATTTTCAGGTAGATTAGAGTTAATTAAGGGCAATTGGACCAGTAAGATTTAGTCATCTTTTTCCAAGATAATGTTAATTTCTTAATAACAATAACATTGTTTCTTAATAAAAGAAACAAGAGAGTAAATCTGAGCAAAAATATATCCAATAAGAACATGAACAATCTCTGTAATCCATAAATATATTTGTCCCATAGACACTATAACTGATTAATATAGCATATATAATATATATACTCTTATATAAAACATACATACCCTCTATATAATAAAAAACTGTAGAACTTTTCCTGTTAAAATAGATACTTGCTTGTAAAGCCTGAAGGGAAATTTATTTACACCACTTTTTCCTCTGTTTATTGCAGCGGATCCTTAATTTAAGAACAAAATATTCAAATAAAGATAAATAATTTAGAGTACTTTTTAATGATATCTTTAATCTAGTCATTCACAGAATAATTGCAAAAAATAATTTAGGATTTCTAATATACCAAAATGTTTTCATTTCTACAGTTGCATTAAAATGCGAGTTTCAAACTCTGAGAATAAGAAAAGGACTAAGTGACAAATGTTGTTGGATTCAATTATTTCTATCTCAGCTGGGTGGCAATTAATATTTTATCAAAGACTAAAGAGCCATTGTAGTAGTTTGTTGTTTGTACATGTTCTACTATTCGAGATTTTACATAATGTTCTAGTTCTGTATTGAAAAAGAACAGAAGAAAAGCATGGAATGTTTTCTTTATATCTGCAAACAGTCAAGGAGAGTAGCTTTGATGTCAAAAAGGTTATTTGGCTTCTGATCTGCCTTGAGGACTGATATCAGGATTTTTAGAAGAAAGCTGTCATAGTACTTAGTGCTGCCCTGATGTTGATGTATTCACCTCTCCCAAATAATTTCCAAGAGTCAGTCAGCTGACTCAGATATGGAATATGAAGCTGAGCAGAATCTCTGTCTACTCGGACACGTGACAATTCTGCACAGACCCAGGAAACTCGCAAGGCATCAGAGCTGTCAATATTCACTTCCATAAGCAAGGCCAGTCCTGACCTTAAGCAGAGGAGGTGCTCCCAGTCCACCACACAAGGTGCTTTTCAGTTGTACGCGAATGTGGCCCAAAGTGTCAGCTGACATGTATATGTTGCCTGGCACAAACCAGGAGCTGCTACCATCTCCAGTGCTGGCATCCCAAAAAAACTGAGTCAGGAACAGTTCACTTTACACTGAAATCACTGACTAGCAGCAGATGAGCAGTTGTCACTTTCTCTGTGCATGTTTGCAGTGTTATTGGCACCGTGTGGGCCATCCATAACCTTGAAAAACACCACCTTACATGAATTCAAGTATGGGGACTAGTTTATAGTGAAGTATCAAAGTATCGATCTGCTGTTGAGAGGGGTTTCAGAATGCTGATCTATAACATGGAAAGAGCAGCAGTGAGATCCTTTAACTAGCACAGAGACAAATCAATATATTTAAAAGAGCAGCAGTGTGCCATTCTGACTTGTCAGTTCAGTCCAGCAGCCCACATACCCTAAGACCACATTTTCAAAAGAACATACTTCTTATTTCTGAAAATTCTCCATTGTTCTGGAGTACCCTATATGCTGTATTCATATTCTCCTCCGTACAGCCTAACCAGATCTTTGTAAATGCAAATAACAATAATTCTCAGTACCTCTTCTCCATCTGTCAAACGTGGATACAAATAATTTTAAATTACAGAATTGCCGTGAGGCTTAATTTATTAATGCATATACTCTGAGATTCAGAATTGAAAGTAAGCATACACATGAATTATTATTATTACTGTTCCATTTCAAAAATATTTTGAAACGATAAAAGAACTAGCAAAAGATGGTATTTTGAAAACATCAGTTGTTAAATCCTTTTGAATATTACTGTGCTGAAGCCATCAAACAAATCCATTTCATCATATAGCAACAGAACATGTAAAATCATTACAAGTGATGCATTGTTCAAAAGAAACAGAGTTTTCTGAAGTCATGACTAAGTCATTTTCTTAACTGCATGAAAAACTTTAGACAGTGAAAGCAGGCAATGTAACTATGATTTCTCTTGAGAATTCTTGATAATAATACCACAATCTATTATACAGTGTACATGTATGACAGTTTGGGGTCTATTAGAATTTCTGAAACAACTCTTTTTGCATAAGTTGCCTGAACACTGCACAAGAAATTATGAACTATGGTTCTGTGAGCAGCTAAGTCAAAATACTAAAATTTAAGAGCCTAAAGCAAATCACAAAAGCTATATTTAGGACCCTAAATCAGGGGCTTTATTTCACAGATACTTAGCATTGCTAGTTGCCCTACATGCCATAAGCAATCTCATCATGGCAGAAGTGCCACTACCAAATGCCTTATATATTTGCATGCTGCCATTCTCATCCTCTGGAGCCCTGAATCTTGCACAGCCACAGGTGTGCAGAACAGCACTGAAATCAGTTTCCACAGCTGACTAGGACTTGCTATTTATATCTTAGTAGCAGCATATTAGCTTCATAGGATCCCACATACAATTACTGTAAAAGACAGACCATTATATGCATTATATTACAATTATATTCTGTATTTTAACTTTTTTCCAGAAGAAATATATCCAAAAAAGAATGTGCCACAAGATTAGCCTACAGAGGCATAAAACTGAACTTTTTTAATAAATCCAGTAATGTAAAAGTTTTATATCATCATGCAGTAATTCTCAGGAAAACTTTGAGAGAAGCTTTACTTCTACCAGACTTGCACCGCACTCAGTTTGTATTGTAAATCTTAACATCACTATTAACAGACTTCATTGATTAGAAAAATTGAGTGGCACAGTTTAAGTGGATTCAGGAAGTGCACTATAGTTCTCTGTAAATTTTCACAATATTTTGTTTTCTCTTTTCCCAGCTGGTAATAGAAATGCTTTCAAGCAGGAGTAGCCAAGCTGTTGTCCTTAAATACTTGGTATTTTTGAGAACAGTAAGATTAAATTACCTAAAAATATACGATATTGGCTTTTATTTTGTACATCTGAAATAAGAAATGTTCTAAATACTGTTAATAAATACAGTTAGTTTACTGAAAATCCTTAAGGCAGAGGCATATGTTCTGAATGTAGGTGGAGCAGTTTGAGAAATTACCACCCCCAGCTGTTTACTACCACCCCATAGCTGGAAATTATACCCCTCTCACAGCTGGAGCACCCTAATTGTCCATATAGACAGTTGTACTAAGTTTCCAGGAAAAGCAGACAACTTAGCTTCCGTCACCTTCAGAGGAATAGAAGAAACCCTGACAGAATAATGTGGAGATGGTAAAATAATAGAGCACTAAAAGGAAAAACTATCAATTTTTTTGTTGGAAACAAAGAGGAGCCTGGCCCTCCCTCCTTCGTTCAGGAGCTGTACTTTAATTGAGACTGTAACCCTTCATCCTTGCCTCAGCTACCCTCTCGGTATAAAATCACAGAATAAGAATTATTTAGGCTGGGAAAGACCTCCAAGAATATTGAGTCCAACCGCTAACCTAATACTGCCACATTTGTCACTAAACATGTCCCTCAGTGCTACATCTGCATGTCTCTTAAATGCCTTCAGGGATGGTGACTCGTGCTCATGTTTGTATCCAAAAACTGTGACAACCCAAAGCCCTAAAAATCCTAGTCAAGGCCAAACCTGGCCTGCAGAACTGTGCAAAGTGGGCAGTAGAAAGGTAATAGGAAGGGGCACTACACCCACAGCCTGGACCCATTCTGAGCCTGGCTCCAGGTGGCTCTCACAGCCGTACTGTTCACTGTGGATTTCTTCTACTTGAGCTGGCATTTCCCTTCACGGAAACTTGTCAATCGTTTTTCAAATGCTTACTGCATGGGAGAGTTCACAGCCCTCAGCCAGGTAGAGAAAAATACAAAGCAAAGAGAATTAGTCCTGTGGAAAGGGGCTCACCAGAACTTTTGCACTGGAAAGAGACCTGTTCATATCAGCTCACAGGAAATGTATGGCAGCCAGGGAAGGAGGACAAGTTCTGAAAAACGTCCATCAGAATAAACTTTTCTGCTATTTACCTTCCACTGACAGGAGTCATTCTTGGATCAAATATCCTAAGATGCTGTTCTCCAAAAATTTAGAAATAGGTGCAATACAGGCACTGCCATCCCATGACTGAATGTTACAACATTCATATAGGCCACAAAATACTTTTTGCAATAAAATCATAGAATCATAGAATTGTTTGAGTTAGAAGGGATTTTTAAAGTTTGAGGAGACTACTGACATGAGTAAAAACGAAGATCCATATTTTCCTTTTTCTGAGAAAAGATGTCCTGTAAAGGAGATCCCTAAACTTCCCTTTCTAAAGCCATCTCACTGTATTAAAAATACAGAAAAGCATATATCAGCTTGCAGAGTGAGAAGGCTTTGAGACTCTTGTGGGTACTATATTCTCCTGGGAAACAAGTTTTTCAGTCATTGCTCCCATGAATATTTACACGAAGAGAAAAAGCTCCTACAGGCGAGATTAAAAGAGACTCCACTGAGAATGCCCTGTTTGGGATTTAGCACCAGAATGGCACTTAGGCGCTGCTCATTGCTGTCAAGAGTCTACAGTACACTGGTTTCAGAGAGGAAGCCAACCAAAAAAGTTCCCATGCTCTCTTCCCTCTCTGATGCTCTCCCACAGTCACACATACTCAGGTATGCAGCAATCTTACTTGATGCCACAGTAAATTAAATTATTACCACACAAGAAGAAGAACAACACTTCACTTGTAGCTGCATAAGTGTTAGATGGATGGTGAGGCAGTAAGGTACAGTACGCCTGGGCTCCCTATACAGTTTATGGAGAGATGAGCATTTCAATTAATCTACTTTAGATATCTGTTCAGGATTAAATGAATCTCCTTCTGAAAGAGCATGATTGTCTACACTGGCTATAAAAGGAGACAAAATAAAACCATTTAAACTAGACATTTGAAACTAATATTACTGAAGTTAGAATACTTCCACTCACAGGAATTCACCAACTGCCTCAGTTGATGGCAGCTGAGAAAATGTTTCGTATGTGCCAGGCTTGTTTTCAGGACAGTCCCTCTTCTTTCATGTCCTTTTTCCTTTGTGTATACGCCCCAATCTTGTTTGTTATCAACTTCTAATGAAGGTGTTGGTAGAAATCAATGTTTTGCAATATTGATACACCATTGGAATATTGAATATACCTCTTTCTAAGTGTTAACAGCTACTGTAAAACCCAATGTCATTGTGCACATGAAGTTACACTTGGTTTTCCAAGTCATATTTCGTGTGACTACCTGTATAAGACTTCAACCATCCTTGTATGATTCAGTCACTTAATACAGGGGGATCCCTCTGCAGCAATCTGTCCCTGCCTTTCTTTCTTATTGCCTTGCATACTGTAGTCTTGACAGTAAATTTTGTCAACTCACTCCTTCTCCTTTCTACATTGTTTATGGACATGTGAAATGGCAAAGGTGTTAGTAAAGTCTCTTGTGGGTGTCCACTGATAACCTTATACCTACCACCCTCTTGTTTCTCAGTCTTTCCGGTGCAATCCACAAAAGGACTCTTTTCTCATGCCATAGTTTGATTCTGTACAAGCATTCTGCACAAGGCCTTTTAAACATATTTTGAAAATCCAAGCATAGCATATATACTCAGATACAACAAGCTGATTCACACTTAGCTATAGTACATCTGTGAAATTACTTCTATGTTTTATAAACTCTAGATTTTCAGGGTGCCTGAGTGTGTTGTAGAGAGAGTATTCATGGTTAATTCATCTATAATGAAGATTTATTCATTCACTAATACAACTTGACACTATTTTCTTTTTTAATAAAAATGTTCCATAATATTTCTTGTATTTTAATAAAATAGAGATTGTGTATGTAATCTTGTCTCTCTCAAAGTCAAAATGGGCCTCATAAAAATTGGCATTTAGGTGTAGATTATACATTATGCTGGAGAAAACAGATGAGGTTATTAGCTGTTTCACAATTACAAAAGAAATATATTGATAAAAACTAAACAGCACAAATTAAACTTATTTTTTGCCAATAACATCAAGCCACGAATTAGTCCCTGTCTGCCCACCTGTTTATATTAATCTTTTAGGCAGCATGAAATTAACAGCCTGTGTTTTCCACTTGTAAAATAATTTTATTGATAGGCTGTGGTTTAAAATGTTTAAATTTCTCTTTTTCTTCTATTTTTTAAAAAGCTTCTCCAAAGGATTCATATTTTAGCAAAAATTCTCTCATTTTACAATATGACCTTAAGCAAATCATATAGTAACATGTGCCTATTGTGCCATCTTCAGGTTATTTTTGGAATAAAGGAGTCTGCTATCTTTCTAAAGTAAAAGAAGAGAGAGTTTTTGTATTTTTTATTTATGACTGAAGTCAATACTAAGAACTTCAACTAGGGAAGGTTAGAAAAAGACCAAAAAAAATGCTTTTACCATAACATAAACCAGTTTCTTTTTCCTCATCATGAGTAAAAAGGCCTCAGGTCACTACTCTGCTAGTTGAACTTTTGTTCTGTTCCCTAACAAGATGAGGAGACTTTACTGCTGTATTTCCCTGTTTCAGTAGAATTTATTTGTGCAAATTCAGGTGCTGTTGTTCTGATCTGAAGCAGATTAAGTACTTCTTATGCTGCAACTTTTGCTTTTTGTTTTTTATTCTTCTCTGGTTTTGCAGCACTGAGTTTAGTGGAAAATGACATTGCACCACAATATTTTGGTGAATGGCTTCAATTTTATCATGACCTTCTGATTCTTCAGTGCAATATTGTATGAAACAGAGCTGAAGCTTGCTCTCTTCTGGTTTTGACTTGTGTTGACTCTTTAATGCCAGCATCAATAAGCCTTGACTGAAGTAAATGAGATTTTTGCAAAATGTATTTCTAAAGCCACCTTGACTAGAGCAGTGAGATTTTCCTTCTCACCTAGGAGTAATGAGTACGAAGAGTCTGTTAAAAATCAGCACAGCTCTTGTGACCTGAAAGCTCTGATGACATAGGACTGCCTGTTCCCATGCAAACTGGTGTGAATTAAGTTAATAGGCTCTGTATGAATGGGAGCTATGAATTCAGCAGGATGTAGTGTAACTGTAGGTTGGGGTAAGCCTTATCTGAACAGAGAGGACATGCAAAGAATCCCAATTAATTTTACACTAACAAATTGATATTGTTAATGAATTACCACAAACTATTTGTGTTTAACCGGCTCTCCCACATTTTGAATAAAACATGTCCTTTCTTGCAAGAGAAAATCTATTCCTTGTGAGGAAACAACAGTCTCTGTACATTGCAGCTTCAGGCCTGCTTACTGAGATAAAAAAATGTTAATTTCTTAATAAACATTGAGAAAGCAAGAAACTCAGAAGAAACCATGAAGTTGATAGTGGAACTATGCCATGAAAAAAAAATTATGGTATAACATGAATTTTAGTTTATGCAGCTCAAGGAGACAAATCAAACAGAAACCCAGTTGCATGTTGGAAAGGTCTATTAACTATTTCTCACCCAATAGATTAATAATCATAACTGGAATTTAAATGTAACCTCTCCTAGCATACAGCAAAATACAAGCTCTTCTGAGATTATCCTAAACCAGCTTTGTGATCAAACTAAAACACATCATCCTTTTCTATTTATAAGATAAACCATGAATCCACACTTTCTCTGAAGAAAACCCATCATGCCTTCTGAGAAGAAAAGCTTTGTATTAGACATGAAAACAGTTCAACAGAAAATGGGGAGCGTTCAGAAGCATGAATAGTCAGGCATCACAAACTAAATTTGTTCATTTAATAAATTATGGTCACACTGCCGAACCACAGCTCTGTTTCAAAACATGGAAGGTAAAGTAGTCAAGCTACATTGATTCTCCTAGCCATTTCATCAAATGAGCAGAAAATAATAGGAAAAGACAGAAAGAAGAAATGATTTTGTTCATTCCAAAAAATAGGCATATTGGAGGTCTTTCAGACTTGTTTTCTATTCTTCCCCCTGCTACTGCTTTCAGCAGATTATTACCTTCACAGTGCAGAGAAGAGCACTCTAGATCAGTTTCATAAAAATAAGACAGACCATCCATCTTATGCTCCTACTCACTGTTTTCCTTCCTCTCCAATATTTACATAATTTACAGAATGCATTGTGGATTTCCTTGGTGAGTGGTTTGTCTGCAAAGACATGAGTGATTGTCTGAATTCATATCTGACTATAGGCTGCTGATTATCTTGCATGGAATGCACTAGGAAGAGCGTGTCATCCAGCTGAGTCAAGTTTTATAATCCTTTTACAAACCAAACAAACAATAGCGCTTTAAAGTTCACAAGAAGAGAAAACTTATCACAACCCAAAAAATTCATGTCTTCTGAGTTGTACTCTAGTACAACTGATATTACATCTCAAACTGTCCAGAAATAGGTACTAACAGATAGGGTTTCAAAATCTGAAGAGATTCTGGGAAACTAATTTGATGAAATGAAAAACCTTTCAAATCATCTTCCTATCTTATCTAGAAAAAGTAGGGAACTAACTCCATACTCTGCTTAACTCAGTTTCCTGAAGCTCATAATCATAGAATCATAGAATTTAAGGGACCTTAAATATCAGCTAGTTCCAACCCCATTGCTATGGGCAAGGATGCCATCCACTAGATTAAGTTGCTGAAAACTCCATCCAAGTTGTCTTTGAACACACACAACTTCTCTGGGCAACTTGTTGCAGTGCCTCACCACCTCACAGTAAAGAATTACTTCCTTACATCTAATCTAAATCTACTCTCTTTTAGTTCCCCTTTTCCTGCCACTACATGCTCTTTTAAAAAGTCTCTCTCCATCTTTCTTTCATCAGCCTTCTCCTCTTCAGGCTGAATAATTCCAACTATCTTAACCTTTCCTCATAGGAGAAGTGCATCATTCCTCTATCTTGATGGCCCTCCTCTGGGTTCACTCCAACAGGTCAATGTTCTTCCAGTGCTGGATACACCAGAGCTGAACACAGTACTCCAGTTGGGGTCTCACCAGAGTGGAATAGAGATGGGGAATCATCTCCCTTGGCCTTCTGGCCACACTTCTTTTGATGCAGCCCAGAATACAACTGGCTTTCTGAGCTGTGAGCACACATTACCAGTTTATGTCCCGTCTCTCATCCACCAGCACCCTCAAGTCCTTCTCTGCAGAGCTGCTCTGGATCTGTTCATCCCCCAGCCTGTGTTGATATCAGGGGTTACCCCACCCCAGATGCACTGGTACAATTTTTACCTTTTTCCAGTCACCTGAAACTTCCCTTGACTTCCATGACTTTTCATATGTCATGAAGAGCAGCTTGGCAACTACATCAGACAATTCCTCAGGACTCTGGGATGAATCTTATCAGGTTCCATAGACTTTTGTACATTCAGGTTCCTCAGGTGGTCATGAACCTGATATTTACTTACAGTGGGATGTACTTTGCCTGTCCCCTTCCTGTTGTCCATCCACTCAAGAGGTGTGAGAAGAG
Organism: Corapipo altera; assembly: GCF_003945725.1. NCBI lineage: Eukaryota > Metazoa > Chordata > Aves > Passeriformes > Pipridae > Corapipo > Corapipo altera. The sequence goes on from NW_020884876.1 coordinate 10,632,356, forward strand.
AGACTGCCAGTGAAGACTGAGGCAAAAAAGTCTTGTTGAGTACCTCAGCCTTCTCCTCACGCATTGTTACTAGTTCACAAGCATTATTTATGAGGACGGGGACACTTTCTTTGACCTTCCTTTTCTAGTTTAGAAGCCCTTCTTGTTATTCTTTGCATCCCTTGATGCAAAATTCAGAGGAAAGCTGTTTGGGAACTGCTACTTGGGAACTGGCTGGCCATCAGTTGGTAGGTGGTGAACAACTACACTCTGCAACACTTGTTTTGTATATTCTAATTATTATCGTTGTTGCTGTTGTTATACTGTTTTGAATATTCTATCTATTATTATTATTATCCCTTTCTTTTCTGTCCTATTAAACTGTCATTATCTCAACCCATGAACTTTACACACAATATCTCAAAAGTTGCCCACCTTTTGTTGAAAGAAATTGACACTTCATTACTCCTTACAGTCATCTGCTTTTCAGAAAATACAGTATCTTCTTTAACTGTTTAACTTAAACTAACTTCAATGAATCTCATTATTCACAAAAAGAATTAAATTATCTGATCATACACAGGCCATCATATTTATTACAAATCCCAGTTGTAAAAAAAAAAGTTTTATAAAAACAGTTGTCTATCATCTACACATTCAAACAGCTTAGATTTCTAAGATTTGATTATCTGCATTTATAATGGACATCTTCATCTGCATGATGGATGCAATCAGTAACAGTTAAAACACCTCATCAACTTACCTTAAGACAAGGAGTCCTCACTTTATTACTGATATTCATAACATTCATGAACTCCATAGATTAGAGCATAAAAATAGATGACTGTATAACATATGCACAATCGTTCAGGCTGAGAGTAAAGTTGGGAAAGCATTTCTCATGTCTGAAAAGTACATGAGCATGTGTAAGAGCATGTGTACATAGACTGAGATTCTATTAATCAAAATATCTACACATTAGTCACTGTTATCATTCACCAATCACTGGGGGTTTTTTTTGTTTTCTTTAACTCTGAGAACACTCACATCTTACACACACTAATGCCAGTGGAACTCCCACAGAACTTTGTTTCATATGCATTGCATCCAGGTCAGCCTCTCTCACAATAAAAAAAAAAACCTGACTACTAATTCTAAAATTAATTAAAATTTTACAACCCCCACTTCCTACTCTCCTGTTCTCACACTATCTCCTTGCACAGAAACACACATACTCTTCATAAGCACATTACTTTTTGAACAGTAAGATAAAGGAAAGCCTTGGAGGAATTTACACCCTAGAAAGCAAGAAAATAAAGTAGCAAGTTGTATAGTAGATCACTGCTATAATACTCCTCCTAGTCATCTCTTGCAAATTTAAATGTTTGCCTATCAGAAGGGAGACGAAGGAAACCTTTTTGAATGGATGACCCTGAAGCCAGAAACATGAATACTAAATGGAGAATGTGAAAGAAGTCTTTGTGATAAAAGACTAAATTTTTGTTCCCTTTTTCATGGATCAAAACTATCTTATTGAAATATATCATTTAGTTGCAGTCTTACATTTGGAATTGTTAGTAAATGTTAGGAAACAGTCTTTTTTTTTTTTAACTTTAGGCTTTTATGATTATCAAATTATTGCATTAAATAATTATAATTTTTTCAAATAGATAGCATCTATGGTAGAATTCTATCTTACACATTAAATAATGATTAAACATTATGAAAGACTTTGTGAGTGTGTATTAATACCAAACCTCAGATTATCTAAATATCTCTACAAAGCAGTGAGATCAAATAGATAATCTACTTATTGCTCAGAGATAAAAAATTGTTTTTCTTCTTCTTTTTAATGTATTTAAGATAAAAAAATTTCTCACAGTTCTGTTTTCCAAATATATGTCTGTCTGAGTTCGGTATCTTCTGATGCCGTCCACTTCAGACATATCAATACAGAGTAAAGTCATATCCCCTCTTTTGAGAATCAGGATATAGAGTGTTTATTGAATAGTTGGAATGCTGTAAAGACAAAAATGTCATGGCATGGTTCTTTGCCAAGGAAATCATAAATTAGAATCAATATTCTGTCAGATGAAAGCAATCCCAGAAAAAAAATAAAAGGGAAAAAAAAAGTCCTTATCTGGGCTTTGCATTCAGGGCTGAAAATAAAAACCTTCATGAAGCAAAAACAAAGAATGAAGACTCTGAGAGATAGAGAAAAGCATATTTTCTGATGCCTTTAACCTAGTGAAATAACAAAATCCTGTGTAAAGAGATTGTGAAATGATACTAGCCTGAGCTGTAGCATTTCATCTGCCTTTTGTAATCACTTGGCAACTGCAAAGCAACAGAGCCTTCACACTCTGAGTGCTGTTCTCATCTGCAACACCAACTCTTTTATCAGTGAACTTAGTTTGTGAATCAGTTTTCTCAGTTTAAAAAAATAAGTTTTGCAGTAGCTCTTAGAAGGGTGTGATCAGGAGTAATTTCTATTAAGAACTGTCTGAAAACTTCCCTTTATACATGATCAAACTTCTGCAATTATTTCAATTTTAAGTTCATTTAAGTATGAAGTTATTTCTCCCGATTTCATATTTTTTTCTAGAAGAGGCTAGCAATTGTCTGTAAGTCATCATTCTGAGCTCCTCGAATTCTTAAACACAAGGAGTCTAAGAGATGCTAACCTTGAAGACTAGCCCTGAAAACACACAGTACCTCAAATCATATTTACAACCTCAGTACTTGATGGCTACTTAAGAACAGTTAAATCAGAACAAATGAAACCTCAGTTGAGCAACTGAATAACTTAAAATGTGACATCGCAGCTACACAGAGCAGAGAACTTGAATTAACCCTGTTAGGTTTAAGTCATTACATTCTCAATTGTAAGGCCCTACTATAGGAATTAATTTCTGATAACTGATGATTTGAAAGAATACAGTTCTCACACAGCATGTTACATATTCCATGTTCTGCCAATTATTCATTTGCTTCAGTGTGTCTTTTCAGCAATGTAAAAAAAAAAAATCTGAAAAGGTCTTTTAAAAAACCTCTCATCACATTCAACAAATGATTTCTTTGAAAGGATTACTACGAACATCCTGCCAAAATAATTGCAGCTCATTTCAGTCCAGCTTTACAAAAAAAGTATTTCACAAGGACAAGTTTCCCTATTGATTATGACATTTATGTTTATGGATCTACTCTAATCGAGCTGACTGCTGAATCTCATGTATAGTCCTCTGCACTGCACTTGTCACAGGTAAGGTCAAGGTTATGGTCATATCCCGATCAGCTTTCCTGTATATGAGGGATTAATGAGTTCTTACCATAAACGTTTTGAACAAAGTCCCTCCAGCTTTATTAGAGGCTCAGTTCTTGCACCTTTCTCGTGCTTCCATAGATGATGCATGTCTGAAAGAGTCAGAGACAGATGTTGGTTCAGAGAGGATGTTTTGCCATTCTCCCCAGTGAGGACAAGAAGTTCCCAAATTATGGAACAAGCAGTGCAAAGAGGAAAGGGCAGGCATCTAATTTTCAGAGATGTTATTACTCTACAACCATGCATGCACATTGCATTTTTGTCACTACTAGGTTTGCAGCTGTTTGTGGTCTAAAGCATCCATCACACATGTAAAAAGCTCAGTGCTGTAGAACCCCACATCCTTGTTGTAGAGGGACTGTGCCAGGTGGCACCTCAGTGTGCCACTTTAACCTTAGTGCTGGCACTCAGGAAACTCCTTCCAGTGTACCCAAGTAGCCCTTTTGGGGACTCATTTCAGCAAATTATACTGAGATGCTTACCTTTCCTTAGGGTTTTCATCTATCATGATTTCCAGCTTTAAACATGGAATTCATAACTCTCAGGTAAAATCAATCTATTAGTTGCCATAGTTGCATAGTTGGCCGTGCACAACTAGTTAGGTAATTTGAGTATAAAAGACCTTTTCTAGTGTTTTCTAGCCTCCTGACTAATGTGAAAGAGAAACCTGAAAAATGGTAACAGAAGTAACTGAAATGTTTATTTTCAGAAGACTAAAAAAATATGAACTACTCATAAAAGCCAGAAATCACACCTCAATTCTGTGCATCATTAAAGACACACTTAAGCTTCAGCTTTATGGCTGACCTGGGCATAAGTATGCATTTATTTTAGAAAGTTCAGTTTCACAGACATACAGATGGAAGAACATTGTCTGCACTTGCATGCCTGGACAGTCAGTAATGCAAAACAATTTCTACAGGTCCTCCTGCATATTAGGGGTCTCAGTCATTCTGTATTTATCCAAAGACAACATAATATACTAAAAGAACTGCACTGCCCACTCTTATACTTGAAGAAAGACATTTTGTTAAACTCTTAGTGGCCAAATTATGAACTCTTCTATCTATCCCAGATAAAGGTTCTTTCCTGCAAGAGGAAAATTGGATTGCTAAGGTGTAAGGTTTATATGTAGACTTCCCAGTTGAGATGAAATAAAATTTTATCAATTGTAGTGAGACATTTCCATCATCTTGATTTTTAATGTACACATAAAACTTTTTTTATTACATTTTATAATTTAATAAGCAATGGCATGTTTACACTACACTTGAACATATATTACATGTCTTATAAATGCAGTCAAAAACATTTTTAAAAAGGCTGGGCAGCCAAATGACTTCAAGAATCTCATCTTTTGATTGATTTGGATCCCAAGCTGCTTTTATTGGAATGAAGTACCATTACATCTGGGAATATATTTTCTCTAGCAATGTTTTGTTATACCTAATGAAAGACAGTGAATTGGGATATTTTTCTTAACTTCAAAAATGACACTTTTCCTAACAAAAACACCATAAGAACTCCCAATTAATTTTTCCAAATATAGTCAGTGTATTACAAGGTAGTTCTATCCATGTATAAGCAACGATGATTGTAACCAGTGGGGAAGGTCATTAGGAAGCCTTCCTGGGAATACTTACCAGCTAGATATCCAACATTTTGGGTTTTGGAGCCAGGATAACAAGGCTGATAGGATAGCAGATCATGGACTATAGATTATTTACTCAGCATGGGATTGCTAGCCTCAGCAAATAGTAGGAAAGGGAAAAGAGTTTGAGTTCCAGTTAAAATATAGTTTGAAAAGTAGGCCAAAAAGATGAATCTAACAAAAAAGCAGAACATGCTGCTGAGTGTATGGCAAAAGCTTTTAAGAGGGTATAGATATGAGATCTAAAGTCTTTTGAAAAGCAAAAGGTACCAAACATTGTTCCATATATTTATTTCACCACTTGAACAGCTCAGAGGCATTTAATGTACATTCTTCCACAAAGGCAACAATCTTCACAAACTTCACATTCAAGAGTCAAGACATTTTCTCACTGCAGTTGGAAATGCAAGGTTTTGAACACAATAACAGCCAACAATTAAGAACTCAGGATTCTAAATTAGGAACCATGGTGATAAAGGAGAGAGAAAACATTGGTTTTCATGAAATTAGGAAAGAAAAGCCTTTATTTCTAGTTGTCATCTTTATATGAGCATAAAGGATGCACAGTCTATTCGTTTCTAATATGAATATGATAATTTTGGTAATACTTCATGACATTATCTTCTTGAATACCCAATGTAACGCTAAATGAGCTTAATGGCATTCAGAAAATAACTTTATAACATCCAAAATCTGAGACAGATTCTAAATTATTAAGTTACTAAATGATCAACTTCTTGTTCCAATTTTAAAATCTCAAAGATATTTTCAACCTTTTCTTTATAATGTGGCTAATTAAACCCAGCTGACAGTGATCTTTTTTTAAATAGTAGATCTGTCATTTCATAAAATGCTTTGGATTTTTTCTTGATTCTGTGCTGATGTTTATAAAGGCTTTCAGAGAGGAAGAAATCGACTGAGTGTGGAGGAAACAGTGAAATTATTTACACAGAGTGAAATGGGCCATATTTTAGTAAAACACTGTGGCCTGTGGATCAAAAAGTGCTGCATAAAATGTAAGTATTATAATTATTACAGAGAATTGCCAAGTGCACAAAGTAAACCAATCAAAAAAGTAGAGATTTATTTTATTAACTTTTTTCAATTACAGCAATCTTAGTTTTTACTTATAACTGCATTTCATAACAATTTTTCAGACAGCACTGTTATTTTCAAGTTGATTGTGTCCCTTTAAATAAATCCCATGCTGTGTCTAAAGCAAGTATATGGTAGAGAGCTGAAGAAGGTATTTAAGACCCATTACCACTGCAGGTTCTGTCTTTGTGAACTTGTCAGTCATGATTTCAGTCCAGAATTTTCTTAACTGAGATATGGAAGATATGAAGATATTCACTAACACATTGGAGTATTATTCATTATATGCTGCTGTATTTCCCTAGATTATTCTAATTTTGCATATCTAAAGGTTAAAAATGTTTCTCTGATACAAGAGAATGCTCATTTTATTTACTAAACAGATTAGGGAAAAATCATTTATATATGGAAAGAGTATATATATATATACAAATATTAAGTAGAGGGAATGAGGCAAAGGTCAAAATCAAAGTGGGGATTGGATTTCTGAGACTTTTTATAGAAATGAATATGCCTGCCCAAACCAAATAAATGGAGATTTCATGCCAGAATATCTTTTAGCAATAATTTAAATGCAAGTGACTGAAACAAAAAGGGAAAGCAAACTGAAATGGTAATACAAAAGAAATCAAAGCTATTCCACTACAGTCAGAAATAAGATGGGCAGACCCAGGCTGCATATTTTAAAGCACAGAATTGTCTATGAACTCCACTGGGGGTACAAAGTCATGCTATCTTTATGGTCTTATATAACATTGCTTTCATCTGTTGTCAGAAAATAAATTAGAAATGTTTTCCCTTTCCACCACACTTTTCCCATTTTTTGCATAAAATTTTATATTTCTTGGAGTTAGGGTGCACCTCTTCCTAGTTTAAATAATTTCTCCTGCTTGGCTACTGCTCCCATATTGAAATATTCTTCCTTGTTTGGTCTGATTTCCTAGCACAGCATTCAAGATAGAAATTATGTTGATGTATGAGTGACTCCACCTCACAGGAGCCACACTGCTTGTATCTTCTCATTATCACAGAATATGATTCCAATCGGGTTGGAAAAGACCTCTGAGATCATCAAGTCCAACCCTTGATCCAACACCACCACGATTACTAGACCATGGCACTAAGTGCCACATCCAGTGTCATATTAAAAACCTCCAGGGACAGAGAATCCACCACTTCCCTGGGCAGCCCATTCCAATGTCTGATTACTCTCTCTGTAAAAAATTTTTTTCCTAATATTCAACCTAATCCTCCCCCGGCACAGTTTATGACCATGCCCACCTGGCTACAATCTCCTTTCAGGTAGTTGTAGAGAGTGATGAGGTCTCCCCTGAGCCTCTGTAGTGAATCGCAGGGGAAATGGTACAATTTTCAGGAGGTAATAAATACTATGGAAAAGTAGTGAAAATTATTTATGCAAGTGGGCACATGGAGATCTAGTGAAAATGGCCCAGCGCTCTAGAGTAGATCTCCCTTACTCTAAGCATCCTTGAAGGTGAAAGAAGTGACTCTGGGAGAAAAGCTAAGGCAAGTAAACAGAACTTAAGTCTTCAGTGCAGACAAACCCACACTAGACAATCAATAAATTATTAGGAAATTAATTATGTAATTTACCTATCTCTCCCATCTTTGCTTACTTCAATAACAGTTAATCCAACCCTGAAGTGCTGACCCTTTCATTCATAGAAATAATTGTATTTAATTTACATTTGTTGCCTGTTGATGTGAAGGTTTAGTTAGCATTCATTTAATTGTTCCCCACTAAGAAACATCAGGGATCTCTTATAAAAACAATTCAGTAATACGTTGAGGCATGAAATTACTAAATATCAGGTACTATTAATTAGTGCTATGGATGTGGATGCTCTTAATCCACTGAAACAGTGCATTGCTGCAAGGTACAAGAAAATAGCTCCTCACTAATCTCCCTGTATAGACAAAGTGTTTCTATTTACATCATACTTCTTCAGTGCAGAGAGAAATGTGTTTTTTCTTCAGTGCATGCTGAAATCCCACCTGGCAAAATATAAAAACTGTAAGTGAAACAGTGTGCAAAACATTGCTTTTACAGTTGGATTTAATCAAAGAGATGAAGCAGAAGGGGTGTTCAGAGCACAACATGAATATTAGGACAAATTTGACTGGAATGAAATAGCTATCATCTGGCATTTGAAAAAGGAATAAGACAACAAGAAGCAAGTACAAGGAAGTATTAAAATTTCAGATCAAAATTCTGAATAATATTGACTAAAATCTGCCATTTCAAAACAGATATTCTGATGTTGAAAAAAAAAAAAAGATATATTCCAATATATGTTAAAGAAGCAATGATGGGAGCTTCTTTTTAATATTGAGTAACATTTGATCATTTGCATCTAAGCAGTCCATGCTTACATACTAAAAGTGAGAACAGATCCATTTGCAATAAAATGAAAGACAAAAAGTGAAAATTGCTGAGTGTAAGACAGAGTGTCTCAAAGCTTGATGTCCAGACAGCATGACTCACAAAACAAAGTTTAGCTCTGACATAACATAAGCCAGGAAATTACTCTAATTTGTGACATTGATTGCAATCAGTGAAGTGGCTACTGTACATAATAGCTGCTCTTCTGTGCAGTACATTTTGTGCTGTACTTGGCTGATGCAAGCCAATTTATAGACTGCTAGGTACTAATCCCTAAAAGGGAGGCAGTCTCACTGCCTTTCCCCTCGGAAGCAAGCTTTTCTTCCTTAGTTTGGCCCCATTTGTAAGACCTGTCTGAACACTTCACTGTTCTCTTGGACTGTTCTCTTGGACCCCAGTGTACCCCATCATTATTTAGCTGGCAGTCACAAAATGAAATATGGGGCTGACGTAAAGAGCAGTGAATTAGTGGAAGAAAACCTACTGAACTAAAGTTCTGGGGAATCAAGCAAAAAAAGTGGGCAGGACAATTTGTAAAGAGGGTCTATTTTAGGTTTCTGAGTCTCCAAAATACCCATCATTGTTAACAAGGATAGCAAAAGAAAATACATGATTTTTCTTTACATGTTTTACTTTTATTCTTTTCTCTGAGGGTAACTTTGCCTATTACACTCAGTGTTGGACAGGCATATAGCTATATATAAAACATAATAGATTAATGTATTTTAATATGCCAAAATCAGGCTCTTAACACTACTAGTAACAAAACAGAAATTATAATAGAATAACAATCAGCCTTTCTAATAGGGAGAAAATGAAAAATTACAAGATGCTTTCAGAAAGGCATACATAGCCTTGTAGTTTCTTTTTAAAAATTTAGACTCAGACTGGAAAAGATGTTTCCTAACTGCATAGATTCTAAGGTTAGAATGGACTATTATCATTACCTAGTCATCTCAGCCTCCTTTATTGCACAAGCCATAGAATTTCACCAAATAACTCCTACATCATGACAGAATTCATTGATCCAAGGTATATGCTACAACAACAAAAAAGTTGTTACTGGTGCATTGTTCTTGAAATAACTTCTTTCCATTTAACTACTGATAATACCAACAGGTAGACTCTTTTACAATATACACCTCAGAGAACTTGCAGAGAATCCACCAGCAGCCCAGTTGGTTATGGTGATTTACTTTTTAAGCTCACGTTATGTAGCCCATGACAGACTGGCACAGAAACCTCAGTCTATTCTGACAGACACCAAGGCTCTGCAGAGTTGTACTGTCTATACCACAAACATTTTTTTTTATGTGACAAGTGAGAAAGACCTCTTGAAATCATGAAATGATTGTCCAGCTTGCTAAGTACCAGATCTGAAACCCAATTTCTTCATGCATCAGCTAGAACAAAAGCATGGTTACTTTTGTGTTTCACTTCATCCTAGCTCTCACCACCTCAGACTCAGCTGCTTTGTGTATAGTGGCTTGCTCCATCACAGCTGCTATTGCTATGGCTTAACTGTGTAAAAACAGCCTCTCTGCTGCAGGTTATGTTTTGCACCATGGGGTTTTGACAGCTGCAAAAACTAGCAGAGTGTCTTCAAAGGCTCATTCAGAGTTTAAATCCTAGATATCAGGATCTGAAAGTATGGCTCCCAGAAGGCTAAGTTGAGTCCCAATATGTGAAGCTTTCAGATGGCTGTAGCTCTCTCCAGATGCTGGCAAGAGAAGGGAAATCACAAGATATGAATCCCTTCCAAAGCCTGGGTCCTACTCCAGTTTCAATGATTTGAAGAGAAAAGGGGATGGAGAGACTGTCAGTCTTCACTGTGGAGCACCTCATCACCCTTTTCTTGTACCACACTTGCTTTTTCACTTTGTCCCTTCTCTCCTCTCTTCTCAGTAACAATGACCAGCTGAAAAATATGGCCTTAACACATCTTAAAGAATCTGTCAAATGTAGCTCCTTCAATGGTGACTTTCCTTCCCTTGGCCATATTTTGGTCTCTCAGATGGAGGTGAGCAGCCCATCAAGCACAGAAAGAGTCAGAGCACCAGGCTACGCTGCCTTTGGGCAGCAAGATGAAAAGCAGCCTGGCAGAGCTTTATCAGCTAACACTTGTGATTTCACCAGTTAAGTACTTCTTATGAGCTCTGTCTTGCCTATTAAACCTGCTTTTTTTTTTTTTTTTGACGGGGTGTTAATTGAAACTAGTGGTAGAGTGCATAACTTATCCCCAAAAACTTTACTATTGTAAGTAAGGGGGAAAAAAAGACTCCCAAACTTCAAACTAAAAGAGTGAAAAGAAAAGAAAGTCTATGAGGTGAAATCATATAACATACAAAGAAATGACTCTTTGTCTTCCATTTGCCACAGCTGAAGAAAAGGTGCAATTCATTACAAGACAGGAAAAAAGAAGTGTACTTACAAAGTCCTCAAGAATAGGATTACCACAGCAGTTCAATGTGAGATTTATTTTGAAATATTCTTTTAGCAGCATTAGAAAGGACAAGAGCTGCCATCTGAATACATGCATTATAATTATCAACAAGAAAATGCATCTCCCTTAAAGTGTAACAGCCATTTTATAAGGTATGCTTTTTTCAGTGTGAACACATTGATGCTCTGAGTCTACAAAGTGACTGATTCAGTAAATACAAATATAGTACAACTTTTTTAAAGTTCAGAAATATCTCTGTCCTTTTTTAAAATCTGTAATCTCCCTCCTTCATCCTTTCCTAAGAAAAAATCAATCTACTAATTAAAAAAAAAAAACAAACCACACTTATTTTAGATGTTATCTTCCCATAATTTTCCACTACAGACAATTTATGCAGTTTTGTATGACATATGTAAGAAAATTTGCACTTGAAAATACAATTAGTGCTGTACAGTACTCTATTAAAGCACATAATTTATGAAAGTTGATCAATAACAATCATGCTCTATTGCTGCTAACTCAGTATACCCCTCAAGACAAAAAAGGATATCAACCAGGAATAACAATAACCTCAAGACAGAGGATTGGTAATGGAACTTTAATATAGTTGGGGGTTTTTGACAGTAACTTTGAAAGAGAATGGCAATAGAAAAATTTAACCAGCATTTTGGTATATTCAAACTTACGAGAGTAACACTCAACTTTCAACATACTCAGGCTCATTAGTTCAACAGGAGAGTTCAAGCATGGCAGCCTATTCATGTAAGGGGGAACTGCAGGGTATCAGTTTTTATGATGTACCACAGTCCATTATTCTCCCCACAGAAGACTTCTTACATGATAATATTTTTTAGAATAAAATAATAACTAAAAATACAATTTAATTTAAAACTTACAAATCATTCAACATTTATTGTAAATACGATTGTTTCAGAGAAACTGATGACATCAATTGTTTTCTCAGCTAACAGTTGTTTATTCTAACTATGGTACTGTTCCTCAATAAAAGCAGAGTGGGGATTTACAGTGTATTTGGTGCACTTAACATGAGAATTAGGTAGGATTTTTCAGAAATACCTCATGATTCTAGGTACTTGAATTTTTCAGATATTCAGGGAAGACAGTTTTTTAAGCTCTTGTTGGACAGACACTTAAGACTCAATTATTAATCATTTGGGGAAAACCTCATCTAATTGGTCACATACCATAAATGGAGGTGGTACCCTGCTGTTCTGTGTTTCAGGCCTTTTGAGGGGAGTTGACATAACTGAACATTAGGGATTTGCAGAGTGTGCACATGAGTTACTGGTAAGCAAAGAAAGTACAATAGGGAAAGGTAATGCAGGGCAGGCATTAAAATCCAATTAAATGAAATCAGTATATTTCACTGTTGATGGGCATTGGTTCTACCTCCTCTCGTGTGAACTGGGTTTGCAGTTGTCAGACTCTGAAGCATAACTTATTGAATTTGAGCTGTTTTTTCAGAGAAATAATCAACCAGATGGTTTCATTGTGTCTATACCTCTGCAGAGTTGTCAGGGAAACACACATTTCCAAAAGGAAGAGAGCCAATTTCTCTCACAGATGTTCTGCACTTACCAGACATATGGACTAAGCATCTCTCAGTACTGGGCAGGGGTGGGGGGGGGATGTCTCATCTTTTCCTGAGCTCCTATATTTGCTCTTAAGAACAAGGCATCAGCAGCCCATCCAGCAGGAGTCTGATGAACAGGATTATACAGGTCAAGGAGCCATGCAGTTTGAGAAGACCGGCAGGTTCCTGATGGAGACCAGCACTTTGTGCCCTTTACAGCACCACAATGAGAAGAGAGGAACACCATCCCCTCTTGTCCACAAGGTTTTGTCATCTCTACCAGAAACATACCAGTTAGGAAAAGGTGCAGATGATGTTCAAAAAATCATGGACTTTAAACTGCAGAGAGATCAACTCTCAGCTCCCTTTGCACCAAATTACTTTCCTGCCCCGTGCCATACAGTGAAAAATTAAAAAAAAAAAATTATCCTAGAATCCAAACCTTCACACCAAGGGAAAAACAGTAAATTTTTTATCAGCAGACCCCTGACATACATGGTCTAAAAAAATCCAGCTGTGTTATCATCCATTTTAGGACACCCAGGATAATCCCCCCTCACTGCATTCCATGTGCCTATCATGCTATATAAAATAATTCTAAAATGAGTCAAATATTAAAGAAGACAATAAAGCCCTGCATACAATGATAGTGTAGTTAAAAAAAAAATGAAAAAAGCAAAAAGAAAAAAGACAAAAGAAAAAAAGAAATAAGAAAAAAAGTAGGAGAGGAAATGGGTAGAGGAAAAGGAAAAGGGTAAATCTTTTCTACTAGCCTGTTTCTTTTACACTGAATTCAGGGAAATTATTTCTTTATATAATGAAAAAATATTTCTACAAACTCTATGAAAACTGGCAGTAGAAAGTTTGGAAACAACTCCTACTTCCACAGAACAAACTGCTACATTGGAATAAGTCCAGAGGATGAACATTTTAAGATCTGTGTAAAAGAAAATCTCAGAAGTTAGAACTATGGACGTGTATAAGAAAAGGGAATATTTAGGTAGTGGATTAGTTCAAAAATTGGCAAAACACAGAAGTATTGTGTGTTTAATTAGCAGTTTAGATGAAATTAAGCAAGGAGCAATTATACATAATGACAGAGAACCAAATCTACCTTTTTTTACTCAAGTTCAATATCTAAATGAAGGAAACTCTGCATGAACTAAACCAGAATAATCAAAGACGGTATTCTTACTCTTTTCCCACTAATGGATGCAAATTGAGATCTGAAATGTGTAATTCAAGTGAACAATGCTACAAGAGAGAAAAAGATTATATATGTGTGCAAAATCATGGCCTCAAATTCAGTTTTACAAAAGGAAGACAAACATTAATAGAAAAGTAACAAGATACAAAAATATAAAATACATGTTTAGCAACATGACTTGTTAAAAGGGAATATCTCTGCAGGCAATGTAGATTTCAAATAACTACCCAATTGGACAACATCAAGCAGAAGGCAAAATCAGGAAAAACAAACTGGGATAAAATATTGAAAGTAAAACAACACACATAAAATGGGAGAGAGGAAATTGGGAAGGGAGTAATGCATGCTTGTAATTTTAAAAGCAGAGACATGCTTAGGGAAGTTGTTGAAGGTGGAGGAGTAGCTAAACAATAGTAATCATAAACAATTTATGTTTTAAAGTAGGTTGGTGGACATACATAAAGAAACTAAAGCTAATCAGAATAAATCTTGGAGGTACATGGAAAACACAGGGGGAAGTGGATGTAATAGAGCCATAGACTGGGAGGTTACAGAGGGCACACTGAGAATGCAAAATAATTAATGTATGCCCAAATGCTCTGTGGCTCTTCCCACAATGAATGAACTTTTAGAGAAAACTAAACTGATGAGCTAGCAAGCACAAAATGTACTGAGAATAAAAAAAAAAAAAGTATTAAAGAAGGATTATAGAATTCATTTTGCAAAAGAAGGATTACAGAATTACAGAATTAAGTTTGCAAACAAGTCTCAAGGAAAAAATCAGAAGACAAGAACAAAAGTTAAATTGCACAAGAGGTTAAAACATACAATAAATAATTTTTAGAAATTGAAGAAGGCACTACTAAATGTAATTGTAACAAATTACAAGTGTTTATCCAGTCCAGCTTCCCTTTGTCATTAACAGATGTTGAAATCAATGAGATCAATGGGTTCAGCTGAAGCATTTGAGTTATCCTTATTCTCTAATAATAGATAAAAGATGTTTTAAGCTTTGGGCCAGATGACTGGTGTAATGCCTAAAAGCAATAGCATGTGAAGAAATAAAATGCTTTCTTTGTAATGTTCTTATTTTGTGTATTTTTCAGCACTTGAGAATTGTCTGCATGACTGGTTTGCTGAGAGTTTGCCCCCTTTCTTCATCTCTGCAAAACAAAAGTGCATGCCAATAAAAGCAGCAGCAAAGATGGAAGTGAGGAGGTAGAAGCAAATGTATATAATACAGAAGAGTGTAAAAATTTATGTTAAGAAAAGTTTGACATGCTGTATACACTGGTTACCCTCAAAGCTAAGTCTACAAAAGAATTGAATGACATAATGTGACTCCATGTAGTTAAGAATGCAATACCCCAGTAAGTGAAGCCTAAAATATTAGCTGCCCTGAATAGTCAAAAGTAAGATACTAAATACCATCAAAATGCTGCTAAAATCAGAAAATTACTGAAATAGCTCAGAAAGAATTATACTTGTACTTCATTTCTAATAGACTGTTTGTGCTTACCTATGTTAATTTTGATAAGACTGGTACACACCACTGAGTCTTTTAAGAAAGAAAAAAGACCCCTGTCCTGCTTGAAGGATTTTGAGACCTCTTCCATCTCTCAGTCACCTAATAGTGACTCATCTTTTTCTTAATTATGGCAGAAAATGTTCAGCTCTTGAGTTTACAAGGACAAAAAACCATCTCAGCCTTTTTATCCTGTGACTGTTTACACTAAAAGCTATCCCTTCAGTAGGTTATGAGGTTTGTTCATATATGCGGATAGGATATAGTAAGATACTGTAAACAGTGATTTAGTAGCAATTCATGTAGAAAAGTCGAAAGGTATAAAGCATGAGAAAAGACAACATCCATAAAATTTTGACCAGAGTTAGGATGCAGAGGGGGAAAGCATAAAGTCATAGCATACAGCTTAATAGAATTTAAAATATTCTATAACCTGCAAAGCAGGGAATCAAATAAAAATGGAGAAAATAGATCCAGCACTAGGAAAGTAATAGAGAATAAGATCATATTTGGAATAATGGGCATCATTCTGGTCACCTTATTATGGAAGTGTTGAAACCTCATTGGCTGACATCCGATATGAGGCAGTTTTGGATGTCTCTCTGTTTCTTCCATTATTAATTTTGTGCTCGAGGGCAAATGCTGGCAGTGCTCATTTTAGTTTTTACCTCCTGCTGCAACTTCAACTGTCAGAGAGACAGCAGGAGTCAAAAATGAAAGGAGCCACCTTATAGAAATGCTGTGCCACTATGTCATTTTTAAACTGACAGCTTTTTACAGTCCAATTTCTCAGGGAAAGAAAAAAAGGACTTTCATTTTCACCTCCCACTGCTGCTTTGACAGAGAAAGACATTTACCCAGGTTTGAATGCAGGTGGGAGGTAAAAATGTAAAACTGCATTAGAGTGTTTGTAAGTGGGCTTTGACTACCCCATAGAAGGATAAGCTGACTTGGGACAAGTTGAACTCTAACCTTTGCTTACCAGGTGGCAAAAGAGAAAAATGTGTCCACCAGCCCTTAATGCAATAGATGGAGATTATTCTGAAGGATATAAGTGAATACAGAAGAGCCAGAAGCACTTAAGGATTTCAGTTCACCTGAAAACATAAAAATTGCTGTTTTAATAGTCTTTGGCCTTCAAGAAATTGGCAATTGAGAAGACTCTTCAATGAGAACAAGTTTTGAGAAAGGTAGAGATGTTTAAAAGGAGACATTTGGGAAAAAGATACCATGGTCCTTATATTAGTAGCATATAGTAAGGAAAATCCCTTCCAATCCAAGGATTTGGAGAAAGAAGGTATGAAAAAATGTAATTCTGAGGACCACACATAGTAATTTTTCTACAGTTATTAACATAGTAGGTACAAAAGTAAGGTATTTATGATGGTGAAAGTGAAGTAATAAGGAACAGTAATGTTAAGGTACATCTACAACAGGTCCCTCTAGCATCCTAATCTATCTAGCTTCTGTGACATACAGTATTTAGAAAACTCCGAATCCAATATAAAAATAAAATGTAGTAATAGAATATACTTGCTGCTGGATTCAGCTTTTCATTTTCAAAGTATCAGGTACATACTCTTCTGAGCTCAGACTTAAAATTAATTGCAAGTGACAATAGTATTCAGGGTAAAGAAATTAGTCTCCTATCATTTAAAACCATCTATTGTTAATCTTGTATTCCTTGTTTTGTGTCTCTGTACAATGTGCATGACATTGTCAGGCTTCAGAAGGATGCACTTGACAAGAACATGCAAGCTGTTTAGCTCTCAAGGACCAGAAAGCTGAGTATCTCCAAATGCATTGTTTATTGACACTCTAGAAAAGCAACAGAGCTGTGGTATGTGAAAAACATGGATATTTCCAAGAAAAATAGCATATAAATATATGGGGTACACACATATACATGTATTTATATATATGTATTTAAAAATATAAGAGCGTGCATTAAACACATAAATTGTACCTGGATTACAGATGCAAGTCTGGAAATCTAAGCCTTGTACACATCGTTTATTGTAATGATATCTCAATTTATAATTAATGCCATGAGTCTGGCTCCACACATTGTATCGCATCCATGTGATAGCAAAACAGCAAAATAGCATTCTGAATTCCGCATGTTAAGTATTTTATTTTCTGTTTTGTTTTGTTGGAGGTTTTTTCATTTAGAATTATTTTGAAACTCTATTTCATTCATCTAAGCTCACTGATAAAACCTTTTTTTTCATTATATATTTCTTACCTTCGGATAGTTTCTCATGAAGAAAGTTATTTTCAAATCCCTTCCACCATTTTCCAAGACACTGAGCTGCTACCAAGAAACCATGGTTGTATTTTCCCTACCTCTTTCATTTTCACAGAACACATTCTAATCCACAATTTTCTTTTAAAACAAGTGGGCTTGCACACACAGATACTCCCACGTACAGTGGATTCTGTGGTGAATGTTATTGACACAATTCTCAGTAAAATTGCCTTGAGTGTTTCTAGACCTTATTGCTGTAAAAGAAAGCTTTAACGCATGAATTGGGCAAAAAAAAATACAAATGATGTTTGCGTAAGTGCCCTTGTGATATGAAACATTATCAGTTGTATTTATGAAAGGTCTATTGACAGAAAAGTCGAGCTAATATTATGAGATATAAAAAAACAAATGAGAAAGGTAGACCATTGTCAAATATGTAAAACAAGCAGTACTGTTGTGGCTGAACTGGAGCTTCTGAAATGATTGCACAACCATTTCCCAATTCAAGAATTAATTTTTTTTATTATTTATTCTGAATTTTAAAAGATTTAAAGGAAGTTTTAGGTTTCCTATCATAGCAGTTTACAGCTATTTTAATTTAGAGCAGAATTTGAATGCAGCTTCACTGGATTAAGCCAGTAAGAGGTAAATGAAGTAGCATAGAGGATTTATATGCCATCATTTTTGAAATACCTAAGAGCATCATTTCAGGTAGGTAGAGCTTATTTTGTAGCTGTGGCTAAAGTAGCTTGCCTAGCCAGTGCTCCAGAGAAACAGAGGCAGGTAGCTGGAGTGGAGGCAGAGCTAGCACGGGATGAGGCTTTGAGCAAATGAGAGGGGAAGAAGTACTTGGAATAAATGGAGCAATTGTTTTAGAGACGGGAATCTCAGAAACGGAGTCAAAAAGCCCAGGTATGTTCAGAGGTAATTGTGTGGAATAAAACAGATCGATTTCTCCTAAGTAATAACCTTAGGAAAGAGAAGGTTTTTACCATTGTAGGAAAAGCAAGGCAGGGTGCAGAGAAATTACATAAAGAAGAGGTTTGTGAGGTTTTTCTCCTTTTGTGTGCTTAATCCAAACTTTTCTCAGTTTCTATCTGAATTCAGGTCATCTTACTATGACTCGCTGCCTTCCCCACTTACAGTACAACTGGGTTGTTTTTCCACCACCTTTCAGTGGTACATTTGTTCCTGAGTCAGTTTTGAATATCAGCTTCAGAAAGGGGCATATCTGTGAAACTATCTGTGTATCCAGTGATTCAGAGGAGGGCTTTAACTTCTCCTGTTTTTCAAGAAAATTTCATCAAGCATTAAAAGGATCAAGTAATCCTGAAAAAAATCTGGAATGTACCTTTTCTGTTTTAGAGTTTTAAAAACTCTGGTTCTTAACCAGACCGATAAAGCCAGAGGTCAAGTCAAACTGAGTTGAGGGAGGTGATCTTGCCCATCTACTCAGCCCTAGTGAGGGCATTTGGACTACTGCATCCAATTCTGGGCTCCTCAGTACAAGAGAGACATGGAGCTCCTGGAGCAGGTCCTTCTGAGAGCTGTGAAGATGACTAAGGGACTGGAGGACCTCACTTAGGAGGAAAGGCTGAGGGAGTTGAACCTTTGAGTTCAGCCTTCAGAAGAGACAACTCAGATGGACCTCATTTATGTACATAGATATCTGAAGGAAGGGTGTAAAGAGGACAGAGCCAGGCTTTTCTTGATGGTGACAAGCAATATGACAAGAAGCAATGGGCAGAAACTGATGCACAGGAATTTCCACCTGAATATGAGGAAGAACTTTCCTGTGTGGGTGACTGAGCACTTGAACAGATTGCCCAGAGAGGCTGTGGAGTCTCCCTCACTGGAGACATTTAAGAACCATCTGGATACAATCCTGTGCCATGTGGTCTAGGATGGCCCTTCTTGAGCAGGGAGGTTGAACTAGATGATCCGCTGTGGCCCCTTCCAACCTGACCAGTTCTGTGATTCTGTGATATGTGGGGCGTATACTGTGAGTAAAGGGATGGAGTTGGGAGAAAGGAAAAATTCACCCAAAAAAAACCTAGAAGAAAAATTCTGAAAAAATATTGGATTGGACTTTGCATAGATACCTCCTGATAAGAATTTTAATACAGCATATATGACGTCCAAATTCCTCTTTTATTTGCAGTGATAGCTAAAGGAAATATTTGGCTGACAGGAAGTAAGTTCATGTTCTGATATACAGCTTTTCATTACTACAGTGTTATAAAGGTTCAGCAGGAATCCCTAAGAGCAAATCCTTTGTATATCCTAGCACATTGTTCTTTTCACTCCTGACAGCTGAAATCCTAATTGAAATCTTATGTTTATTTATTTATTTTCTAAATCTTTCTTTCTCTCACTCAAACCTCAAGTGATTTCATTATGATTTCTATCTTTTAATGACTACTTGACCAGCTCTGGATCTCACTTTCTCCACACTAATGCAAATACTCTGATGAGTTTTATGAAGCCAACTACACAAGCAGCAAATATTCACTTCAATGTGTTTGCAGGGTTGGACTTTTGATTGGTAAATTATTCAGGTTCAAATATTAAAGATACAGGTTTTTAACTCATAGATTGGTTGAATTATACAACTGCAAGGAGCTATGTTTTTTTCTAGTAAAAATCCCATGATGAAATGGCTGAGCAATGAAAGTCATCAGGATATGGCTGGAATATTGTTAGAGATGAATCAGCAGCTACAGAGCTCACTTCAAAGGAATTGCAGTGAGCCAGCAAGAGAATGGAATGGTTGTGTGTCAGGAAAGCGGATGCCAGGGTGGTAAGAATATAATAATGAGAACTCTTTCTATCAATCCCCTAAAAAAACCAAACAAAGAAATTAACAATAACAACAAAACAGTAATTACACTCTCTATTTTTTGCCCAGTGGGGAAATCAGCTTTTTCCAGTCAATCCACCAAGGCATCCCTGAAGCGTTAATCATTTAGAATGTGCTAGGAAGAATCACATCTGAAAAGAAACTTTCATTGCCATTTCTACAGGTGGAAGAAAGTTCCGTGGAAATTATCTCTGCATCATTGCATCACTTTTGCTATGGATTATGGAGTTGCACAGAGAATCCGTTTTCTCCTAAAGACAGAAGAGGGCCCGAACCCAAGTTGAACCTCATGGCTGATTGTTAATTATATCATTATACCTCTGCCCAGAAGTAGTTCTGAAGTTTATTTTAAAGCAGTATTTTAAGGGTTTGTGGTGGTTTCTTTTTCTGACAAAAAGAGAGAGAGAAAATAAGAGCTCATGAGAAAACCTCTTCTCATACTGCAGTCTTCTATAACCAAGGAGTTCAAAGGTTTGGATAAAGACTCACATTTTTACTCTTTCATAATCAGAAATTAAAATAAAATTGTCTTATTTTTATCTCATGGCCACCCTTCTACTATTACAATTAATAAATAATATGATATTGACATTCTAGGCCACAGACCTACTAGTCACTTAGCAAATCTAAGCATCTCACAGCAACAGATTATACTGCTATATGAATTATTGAGTTATTTGGATCTGTTTGAAAGCACAATACTAGAAAATGTTGAAACAATAATAATGAAATCCTTAAATTAATGCAGAACATTTTAGTCCAGACAACTAAAGCTACGAGTTTCTTCAGTCATATGTACAAGTGCATACAAACAGGAACACCATACATATAAATGTATCTGGACACAGCTTTTAAACAGAACACAAGATTCTTAACAAAGGAATCACATTGCTATTGTAAGGATGAGAAACTGCATTAGTATTAAATAATAATATTTTTAACTTTTCAAATTGAGGGAATAAAACTCTTTTAAAGTATGTCTCACCAACTTCTCTTTTGAAAGTCTTGTCCAAGAGATAGAGAAGGAAGCTCAGACACAGAGTAGTTAATTTCACTTCTCTGGTAATATAGTTATAATGCACAATGAAGCAATAAAACTAGGCTGCAATTCTGTATCCTTTAAAGGAAAATTTCTACTACCTTGTACGGAAAAATCACACTACTGTCACACTGATGAGGAGCTTGTTCATCTTTCTACGAAAGCCTAGAATGCCCCCAAAGTGCTCAATGTCTTTTAAAATAATCTTTACCTTAGAATAGGTATCTCTACTACATCAGAAGGAACCTTGTGAGCACCTATCTGTATTCAAAAGAATTTTCACTACACAGAGCAGACATTTATATACTCTGATTTGAGCAATTTACTTGCTACTAATTAGTATTTAAAAACTTCAATTATAGCATGAAACATAATATTTAACTTATGCACTTACTTTCAGTCACATCTGTAAAGATAAGATTGGAAGTAAATTCAGGCAAAGTTAAGTTGCTATCTTTCACTGCCAAAAATCCACAGAAATAGAAAGGCAAAATTGTCAGTGTTTTCTGACTTTAACTCAGCTGGGAGGCATCAGTGGCAAGTTTCAACTGCTGAGATGCATTTGATGAAAATCTTAAAAGCAATTGAGTAGTCTAAACTGTTGACTTTTATGAATTTGTATTGCGAATTACTCTTTGAAGGCTCTTTACCTGGGAGACTTTGAACTGCCATTGTTGTGCTAAGCTTCCTATATTTGGAGATAACAAAAATTAACTTTTCAAAGATTCAGTAGTCTGGAAACTGGGAAGTTATTTAAAAGGTTTAGTTCCAAGAGTACAGCAACACCTTAAATCCTTAATTATTGGAGACAATCTTTAATGCTTATCATCCAAATAAGCACAGGTCTACTCATTATTTTTTTAACTGATAATCTGAGCTCTCTCATTTGTGGATTAGCTGGATATTGTTTTGACAGAATTTTATAGATGATTTGATATTGCCTTTGAAATGTGGTGGGGCACTGCTGTATTTGCTTCATTTTATTTCTATCCCTGCAGATTTTTTTCACACAGTCATTAGGAGCATAAAAGTAACTTCATGGTGAGTTTACCCCTTTCATTTTTTTAAGGCATTCCTTAATGGTAAGACACATTCTTTTTTTTTTTTATTTCTAAACATAAAGGACCTGATCCTGCATGGTAATGAGTGCTTTTAGCTCCCTTTGAAACTAACAGGCAGTGAGTTTATTTGGCATACTGCAGAAGACACTCAGCAGGATGCAAATCTGGGCTCAGAGTGATTTAAAAAGACAGTATGTGTTTTGAGTCACATTCAAACCATATTTCTGCACAAGAAATATATTTTTACTTGACCAAAGGACTAATCAGGCATTCACCTTCTTTCCTGTGGCATATGAAACTATATATTTAATAAACTCAGAAGATACACTGTTAAATGTAGCAGGATGGCCACTGCAGTGCAAGGCTGTTCAATCAACCTAATAAGACAATGAGATCTGGAGGATAAACCTCAGTACTACCACAACCTTCCCTGAACTTGCAGAAATGCAATTGTTTCAACATCCAAAATAGAGATGATTGAGATTTTGCCTCTGCTCCAGCATCCAGCGCAAAGTTTGAAAAAAATATGTAGGTTTTCTGGAGGGTTTTTGTTATGATTAGAGCTTTTCATATAGTATTTCATAGGAATATTTGATTTCCAGTTTCGCATAATAGAGGGCATCTAGATTGCTAACATCTATCTGCAAACTCAGACAGCTAGCAGAGAAACCAAAGTTTCAAATCTAGGATGAAACTTTTTGACATGAAATTTCAATATGATAAAAAGATAGTGTTGTCTCTGAAAAAAAAATAATTTGCAAGACACTTGTTTTAAAAAGATAAAATACCAAAAAAAGACTCTAACTTTTTTGAGACAAATTGACGGTTTGAAGTTGTGTATTCGTGCTTAATTAGATGCTGCTACTTTGGTCTGTGTTTGGCCCAGCACCTGTGAGAGTTTGTTCTTTTCCTGCTAAGTTATGAGAAAACAAGCACTTACAAAGGAGGGCTTCATCCTTGAAGGAAGCATCTTGTATAAACCGTAATTAATTGGTACCTCACTATTGGTTGATGGCCCTCCAAGGGCATTTGAAGATGAAAGTGAAGAGGAGGATAATGAAGTAAGCCCCCAGACTCATTTAGGAAAGACCCCCCAAGGTGTAGCACACAGGCACGGGGAAACTCCAGAGTACACACGCATGCGCAGAAGAGAGGCCACTTACATAATGGGGGAGGGACCAAAGGCCTCCAGCTGGGTGGTGCTGACCACACCTGCCCAGGTAGACATCACCAATTAACTGTATAAAAAGCAGAGAGCTCATGCTGTGAGTGGAACTCAAGCTTCACATCAAAGGACAATGTTGCCTTTTGCGGGGACGCCCACCATCTTGTGAACCTGCCAACACTTCGAGGATGCAGCTTCTGCTATACGTAATTCTAGGCATTCTGAGGTCGGTAAGACACCTTCGTAAGCAACACCTGAGTTAGTGGGGGAGTCATATTGAGGACTTATTTTCCTCCTCCTTTCTTTCTCTTGGGTTTTCATTTTGTTGGTCACCTTTTGGTAATAAATATTGTTTTTGTTGAGCTTTCAACGGTGTATGGTTTCAGTTTCAGCATCCTTCCCCGCTACAAGTTGTACAAAGAATTCTAGAAAAAGAAAGAGAATTCTTCTTACAGACACTCTGAAGTCCACAAATGTGAAGGAAATATTTTGATTAGTCAGAACCTACCTGCATTACTGAGAAGCCTTAATTCTCACAGCAGCCATAATACAAATCTCTTCTCAGGTCACTAACAGAGTCAGCAGAGCAGAGCTGAAAATTGCTAAGTCAAATATCAGAAGAATAGCTCCAGTTAACCTCCAATTTGAGTAGGACAACACTTGTGATCTCTAATACTTTTCTAACACAGCTAATCTTCAGAGGCAATGTGGTATAACATGCACCAAGAAGGACAGAAGTCTGCAAAGCTGAGGGAAATCAGTGGAAAT
Source organism: Corapipo altera (assembly GCF_003945725.1). Lineage (NCBI taxonomy): Eukaryota > Metazoa > Chordata > Aves > Passeriformes > Pipridae > Corapipo > Corapipo altera. Next base: position 10,656,717 of record NW_020884876.1, read on the forward strand.
CCTTTCCTCTCTAATTGACAGGATCTAATGCCAGATGGCCTTGCCCTTTAAACAACTCTTCAAACACACATCTATAGTCTAGGATGTGAGGAATGAACATTAGTACTGATTTCCAGCTGTTGACTAGAGGAAATAAGATCATCTGAGTTTCCCTTTCCTTTCTCCATTTCCTACCTCTCCCTCAATCTGTAAGCCTACTGCCTCATACTTTGCCTCTCAGAAGGAATATGTGCTTAGACTGGCTGACAAAAAACACAGGTAACACAGTACAGTGCAAGGCTATTCTAACTACTGCCTCACATTGCAATTATGTCTTAACTGAAAAGAAGTATGAAAGCTTTTTAGCACAAAAAAAAAAAAAAAACCTAAAAAGAAATTTAGCTAGTTTTATCATACCTGTAAAATACAAAGTAAAAATCCAGGTCATGATTCTAACAAGCTGGCTCAGCACCCTGATTGTTGAGTGTCCACATACTGTAACTCCTGGACCCTCAGAGTCATCCTGACCAGGGGTATTTCTGTATTCACCATAGCATTACACCAAGCAAAGCAAACTAGCAGGAGAAAAAGCTGGAACAGACTAAACCAGATACAGTCAAAAATCCATTCAAAATCAACAAAACAACTGGACAGAAATATATTCAGGCAACATGATAAGAATAAAAGAAATAAGATTTTTTTTCTTTTCCTCCACACAGCTACAAAATACTGACTAGCAGGGATCAATATCGATTCACCAGATGAAACACTGGATTCACCAAACCCAGGAAGATGAAAATGACAATGATAAGAGTGAAAAGATGCTTCAAAACTACTGGAGCACTATTGTTCTTTTCTGTTGAAGACAATTGCCCCTTGTTCATCAAATGTCAATCTAACTCACTACAGCTTTCATAATAAGGGCTCATGAGTAGGTGTAAATGAAAGAAGAGTCTCTGTTATTTAAATTGAAATGCTCTTGCAATTCCTTGGTATGTAAATTGCAGATTATGTTATACATTGATAGAAATGGTATAAATAGATCTGGTAGAATCTAAGGGGACCTTTTGAATTGTTCTGAGTAATAAGCACCATGTCTGAATTTGCCCTTGAATACAGACACAGGGGCAAACACAGAAAGGAAGATTTAACTGCTGGAAATACTTTGAATGTGAAAGTGCAGAAATGCACAGGCACAGCAAGGAAGATGATACATCCTCCCTTACGTGCAGGGTCAAGCAAGAATACGAGTAAAGAAGATATTACACCTTATGTGGAATAGAACATTTCACCAAACTGCTTAAGATTGAATAGGACTGTGAGCAGTAAAATGTCTCCAAAAGACAGCAAGACCTAACACCTTGTGAAATCCAGCCCTGCTTAGTACCACTGGAGATGTAAAGCACAGGAACCCATGAAGATGACATGGCACAGAAAACCTTTAGGTCTATAATGATGATAAGGATTTTTTTTTTTTTTTGTCATAGAAACTTCAGTAGAAGTATAAGGCTGTTAGTCTTTGGGGACTTAACGTATGGCCTAGTGTTTTAAGACATCCTTGTTTCTTAACAGAGAAACTAAGCACTTTACACTTGGAAGCTGCAAACTTCAGCAGGTTTAATACTCCGGCCCTTCTTCACCTACTGTAGATATCTATGCTATGTAGCAGGATAATGCTCTTTATACTGTCCCAATCGTCAAAACTGCAACTGACAAAAGGAAACCAGAGGTTGGATTAAATAAAAAGGATGTCCTGGCTCTGAAAGGAGTCTTACATATGCATGTAACACAATATCTATATTGAAAGTTAAGTGTTAGAAAATAACAGAAAAGTAATGTACAGTATCCTGACTGTGAGAAATGATGACTGAATAATAAATCACTTAGGGGGCAATCCATAAGGTTATTCAGGTGTCAAGTTGCATATATTAATTCATTTAAATGGAAAGTAAGATACTGAACAGGATTTCATCTTGCCTTCCCTCTTTCTTTTGATCATGCCTTTTTTAATGAAGCCTAAATCTGGGATGATATTTTCCATTAATCCTGCTTACTAATCATGCTTAGGAACATTATGTTTCAAAATGTAGGGCCAACGCTAAAGGTGCAAATACATATCTATCATGAGCAACATGTAATGGTCGAAAGAGGGATGTATAGGCACAAAAAAAAAGATAGAACTATAGCAGCCAATAAACCTCTGTAATAATTTTCAAATGAAAACTATTTTTATAAGGAGTTTTAGATAAAAAGGTCTTGTTTGCACAGTGAATTCTGTAGGCATTTGTGTGAAGTACACAATCAATACAAACAAACTGGTTTTTATTATATTCTAAAATACAAAAGGAAGGAAGAGCACAACTGCATAACTAAAGATGTCTTTCCTCTCCTACCTCTGATATATAAAAAGTGTAGGTAGGGCAGATGCATCCTTTGACAGAGAGCAACATCGGTATTAGACACACTTCAGTTATCTTTTTAAGCTTCTTTATATTAAAAATCTTCTTGTGCCTCTCAAAGAAATAGGAAATGCCAACACTACTGCTGGTACTTGAAAAGCCCTCTGGTAAAGTACAGGAATGCTTCAACTCTGAAGCAGTTTCTAAAAAAGGAAGCCTTAGAATGTCGAATTAAATATGTCCTGACACAAACAAAGATGCTGGTAACAGAAAGAAAAGTTAAGCAACCCACCACAGTCTTAACCTCAAGTCAATGACAAGACTGACACTCCATATCTATTCTGATGAAATGCATTCCATAGCTGCATGAAGAAGGTATGGGACACAGTGATTTATAATTCTATGAACAAATGAAAGCACAGCATTTTTACACTTCAGCAAAATTGGACCTGGACAATAGGGAACCAAAAACTCATTTGGATACATGTGGTGTTTTAAAATACATCACTGGGATCTTCAAATCGATCCGGTGCATAATGCCAGGCAGCACTGAGATCTCAGTACAGAGACATATGATGACCAGCTATCATGCATGCTTAAAATCTCAGTGGTCACATTATTGTACAAGTTCTTATTTTGTGAAAGGAGGGCTGAGTGAGACCTGTAAGCAGGGAATTACAGTAATCCAGACAAGATGTCACAGAAGCATGAATTAATGTTTCAGTATCTCCATGAGAAAACGCTCTCAAACTTGTTATATTTCTTGGTTGATAATAGGAGTTTTGTTCACCCTGAATGCACATGATCCCCAAAGAAAAGCCCCCAATTAAAGTTTACCTCTACATTTTGCACAGATGAAGACCAAACAGTATTTATATGCAGTGCAGAGAAGGGACAAACCTTCAGACAGTGTTAACAGCATTATTAAGCACAGTGGTCTCATCTTTTTCATGTTTAAAGCAATTTTGGGTCAGTCGGAACCACACTTCATAAAAAATGGGGATCAGATGCTCCTACTGAGTTTGTAGCAAAATAATGTAAGTCTTCTTTTCAATAGCTGTGCAAGCTTTTTACTTCTACTCTTCTATCTTCCCCTGGATCTTATTATCCCCTATTGTCTACAGTGCTTCATCAGAGACACAGCAGTTTAAACTGCTATATGACCTGAGAGATGACTTCTTTATCACCTCTGCACTTTTATAACATAAGTAAGTGACAGATAAATTATATACAAAAGCCTGGACTGTGACCTGAGCTAATAATTTTTGCAGGCTAAGTCCTGGCACTGTAAGTCTTGCACAGTGCTTGTTCAGGCAAAACCCACATAGGAGCAAGTAAGACCTTTATCAGAGTCAAGTCCAAATGAAAGCAGATTAGGGTCCTCAAGATTTACCCCTTTGACCTCTGCCTAGAATTTCTTGCAAGCATGTTGAGCTACATATTCAGAAGCATTCAGAAGAGTGAAAGTCCTTCCTTTATTTTATAAAACTCAACAGTTCTATCCTGACATTGTTGGGGTATGTTCCAATAAATCCAATATGCTACATAATACCACTTCAAGTTTGCCAATAAAATAAACAAAAACTTCAGCTTCACAAGTTAGAAGAGATTAGTTAGAAGAGATTGTATTAATACTTTGGTAGAAGAGATAGTATTAATACTAAAATATCTTTAATGCAGCTCATCATTTTATAAGGCCTATACTTTGCAAATAAGCTTGGTGGTGTTTACAGTACCAAAAACTTCCATATATTCAGAGCTGCAGCCACTAGTCAACAGGCTTCACTGACAAAGCTAAAAGTGAGCACACACCTTTTATTCCTTTTAATCAGAATATCCCAGGAAAAAAGGCTGACAGTGCTCTCTCCTAGGAAATCCTCAACCACAGTGGCCACCCGTGAAACCCATCAAAACTAGACACTGAGAGAAGCTGTCTGGATCACCTTTCAGACTGGGTGGGGGTTACTGCATAGGGGTGCGTGGCACACTATAAGATGCAGGGAAGAATGTTTTGAAGAGCAGCTTTGTAGGAAAAAGTTGGCTGTGATAGGCAGCAAGGTGAATGCCAGCCAGCAATACGCCCTTGAATCAAAGGCAGGTAATGCTGCAGGCTGGACTCCAGTACTGGGAGGAGTGTTGCCAACAGGTCAAAAGGCATGATCTTTCCCATCTACTCAGCCCTGGTGAGGCCATACCTGGAGTACTAGGTCCAGTTCTGGGCTCCTCAGTACAGGAGAGACATGGACATACTGGAGACAGTCCAGCAAAGGGCCACAAAGATGACTAAGGTACTGGAATATGCCTCCTACAAGGAAAGGTTGAGAGAGCTGGGACTGTTCAGCCTGGAGAAGAAAAAGTTCAGGGGGGTTCTCATCAGTGTATATAAATATCTCAAGCGAGGGTGCAAAGAGGAGAGAGTCGGTCTGTTTTCAGTGGTGCTCAGTGACAGGATTAGAGGCAATGGACACAGCCTGAAACACAGGACGTTCTCTTTGAACAATAGGAAAAACTTTGCTATTCTAAGGCTGATGTAGCACTAACAACAGGTTGTACATATGGAGGTTTTGGAGTATCCCTCTATAGAGATACTCAAAAAGTCATCTGGATATTGTCCTGGGTGATCAGATGGAAGTACCCCTGCTCAAGCAAGGGGGTTGTAACAGATTCCTTCCAGAGGTCCCTCCCTACCTCAGCTGTTCAATGATTCTCTGAATTGGAGCAGGGCTGTAGCCTTGGGAGTTTCTATGTCCAGGTCCTCACAAACGAAGAGAATCAGATCCAGGAGCAGCTGCTGGGCAGACCAAGCATGTGAGCCTTGCTACTTGAAGTAATCAGACTGCTCTCATGTATATATATATATATTTGTATGGCCCCTCTAGTAGAGGAGACCTCTACTCTGCTCAGCCAGGGAAGAGAACAAGATGAAGGTGTTGGTGCTGCATTCATGTGAGCTCTCTGTGTGCCTGTCTGTGGTCTGAGTGGCTGGCCATGTATATGCATAGGTATGTGGTGTATTCAGATGCTCTGTGTGCTTGTGCATACTGGGAAAACATTTTAAGGCTAGCTACTTTTTGGACCTGAGGGCACTACAGTGGTGTCACCTCCTTTGGGCTTTCAGATCCAGCATATTTCATAACACATATCTGTTATTTTCCTGTAACAGAACCAGCTCAAATAAATTTAGAACTGTTAATTTTGCAGCTTCCCTTTATCATCTCATCAAGTATCTTTGACTTGTTAGGGGTTTTTCTTCCCATCCTACTTCATTCGTTCTGTAAAGTCACAAAGATGATAAAATGTAATGATACCTTTGCTCTGCTCAGTAAATATGATTCCAAATGTATAAAAACCCAAGAAGTTGTTATTCTTTGCTATTGCCAGCTACATGCTTCAATAAGAACTTCTGTTACCAATGCTCCTAAGGCTTGTGAATCCTGCAAGAAGCCTCTGACCAGTTCCACTCCCCAGTATGCATAATGTAAATACCGTTTCTTCTATATCCTAGATGTGCTAGTCTTTCTTAGGGGCATACATTTTATTCATCCAGATTGTACAGGGCACTAACTCTATCATTATCAAAAAGCAGCTGTTTTCTTATCTGCAGCTTGGAAAGTCAGCTTCGCTAGAATCAATAATGCACAGAATAATTTTGCCTGCTAGTATTTTTGAATGATTTTTTCCTCTGCTTAAAAGCTCTTTTGTCTATCTCTTGAACGTCCAGGATTCAGCAATCACACCCAACCCAAAACAGAAGGGTTTTCTTAAGCATCATAATAATTTTTAAATGATTTTATCTTTTGCTTTAGCCTACTGTCTTTAAAAGCCTTTTAGTATATTCAAGTCATATTTTCAAACTTTTGTCTCCTGTTAGAAAGATAAAACATTTTATTTTTGCTTAGCTGAAAGCTGAGATTCTTTCTTGATAACTTGATTCACAAAGTGAGCTTTTAAGAGAAAAAACAAATATTGTAAGCCTCACAATGCAATAATGATGGATGGGGGTATGGTAGGGCTTTAAATTAAGTAAATATATATACAACCAGGGCCACAGTCACTACAGTTTGGTGTCTCCACTTCATCCACATACAGAAGGAAGGCAAAGGAAGCTGAAAACAGACAGTAAACTTACTAGCAGGCACAGTAACATAATTGAAAACAAGGGACTACAGGTAAAAAAATTGTTTAAGTCAAATCATCAGTTTTACCCTGATAATTAAAAACATATATTGTTTTTTAAACTTTAAATTGCCACGGAACATCCCTACTAAAATCAAATGACGAAGAAAGGTTTCGGCAGGGTTTATAATGTTCTGATAGAGTTTGACGCCACTCTCCCCAAAATGAGAGCCATTTCCAGTTGCAGATGACTTCTGATATTTTGTGGATTTCTTTACTTTTAATATGGACACCAAAAAGAAACCTAAAGTATAGCAAAATTCTCCTGAATTGCAACATACATTTTAGCAATAACTAATAGCTATTTCTCAGCTGGTCCCATAAAATACATGAATCAAAAGCCTTGGAAACTCTGACATATATAACAGGCCTAGTCCAAAACCAGTTAAATGTCCCAAATAATTATTGTCTATTTGAGAATTACAGCAGGGGTACAATCTATCAAATGAATGGAGAGATAATTGAGACAATCTGACTCAGGAGAAAGTGCTCAGGACAAAAGATTGCTGGGTCAGACAGACTAAACCATCAGGGTTATAAAGCACCATGGCAGCAAAAACTTCTAAATAGAAACTGTGCCCATTGTGCTAGAGTAAAACTTACGGACAACTTAAAAGACAACAAATTAACCAGTAAAGTTACATAATGAAATTGGAGAAAGCAAAAGGCTGCCTACGGAGAACTGGGCAAACAGCCTTGCATGAGGTCATTCTGAAAACCAGCGAAGATTTGAATCTGCCTGACATAAAGTATTTAATTAATTTACATGTCAAACAAGAAAATAACATCTTCATTCTATAAAACACGGTATATTTATTTCAACGCTTTACATTTTATGTCTATAAAAGGAAGATTTAATATTGAATGAATCATATAGGCATCCTATCCATTGCTTGCACAGTGAGTTTTAAAAGCGGGATTGCAACTGATCCTGATGGTGGTCTCCACCTCTGCAGTTTCTCTTCTTCTGGCCTCACAGTGCAGACCTCATTTTGCCTCTCTCCAGGAGACAGCTGCCAGCTCTAACCAGCTTCACTAGGCTGGTGCACCCACTGCCTCTATCCCACATCTTTGTGACTCCTCTGGGCATTTTCTAAAGCATCAGTGTTAAACGAGAAAAAACCCAAGGAACTCATAAAGCTCTCCACATTTTTCTTCTGCTCTGAACCAGTCTTTACATCAGTGCTTAGAGCATCTAATACAACCAGAACATATATACTTCAGCAACTCATTCTAATAAAATATTTCTAAATCTTGGCTGTAATCAGGTTTCTCTCACTAACTGAAATTATCTCTTTCCATTGAGGTAACTGAGATGCACGTGCTCCTTTTCACACCACACTTCAACCCCACCTGACACATCGGATCTAAGGTACTAGAGATGACAGGGTCCACTGGGTCCATGTGACTCTTACCGGTTTTGCAATGTACCACAACCTCATGTGTTTTCTACTTAAGGTGTAAATAAAGTACACATTTTTGTGAGCTGTTTTTTTTAAATGAACTATGAATTAATGAACGTTTCTTTATTGTAACCCAGTTTAAAACATCTGTGTAGCGCAGTCATTTCTGATCAGTTCAGCTCTGCTGTAAATTTTCTACAAATTACATACTACATTGCCACCTAGTGAATAAATTCGGAAATTCACCCAAAAGGAGTGTAGAGCAGTGGTTTTGTGATGCAGATATCCTTAAAGATTTGCATCTATGGTTCTTTGGTGATAGTTATGTGGTGTGTAAGCAGGTATTCACTGACCATGTTAATGTTTGTACCTGTGTGTGAGTTGAGTTTGTGCTCGTGTGCGCTGCCCTGCCTAATCACAATGTGCACATGTATAATTGATGGACAGAGGTTTTACCCTGTTAAAGATATGTATGCTGCCACCAATGTCAAGTGCAGTCTGTCATGCTTATCATCAAACCAGCTACACCTAGGTAACACTAAATATGATTTGTCGAGTGATAAGGCAGTCCAAATTCTGCTTAGACAAACACCACAGCACTCATCAGACTGTGCTGGTTTACTTGGACTCTGCTACCAACAGGCTCACCTACCAAAAGATTTGCCATGATTTCTAAGATAGACTGTATGTATAAAAGGTCCATTGTAGAGCTCCTAGACTGACAAATTGCAAGTGATGACAACTACCACATGAGATTTCATGTCATGCTCAAGGCTGTTAAGAACTTACTCTTGGACACAGCAATGCCAGACAAGAGGAGACAACATGCAAATGTGCTGATCAGAAACTATGAGGGCATAAGGCAGTGCTGTACTGAAAATATTTGAATGTACTCAATCACCCTGACTTGTTTCAGACACCATCTTTCTCACCACCACTCTCCACCAAGAAGGCAAGGTCATGACCTAAGAAGTTTAAGGACCAGTTTGTCATTATTTTTTTCCAGCAGGAAACATTCAGTTCCTAAGCAAAAGATGATAAAATTAATTACAGGACAGGAATTGCCTGTTTGGAAAACTCCAGATCACTACAGAAAAATACCTGTTGGTATATTTTGTGACTGTCTATATAGAAGGACACATCCATAAAAAAATACAATTCCTAATAAACATGAAACAAGTGTAAATTATTAATAGTATATATGTGAACCCAGATGTTTTTCCTAGTATTGCTGATGTTGTAATTAGGATTTCACATTACTCGAGTAGTACAAAAGCAAAGTATACTTCACTAGCAGCTGGAAATGGAAGAAGTTCCTTGCAATTATGTCCATCATTTTAAGTGGATATATACAGCCATCAGGGCGCAATTAAGTGGTAAGCTACAATTTATAATGTTTTGTCTTCAAACCCTGCTTGTCTGCATGCAGTTATATATTTACAATCTTTATTGCCCTCTAGAACTGTAGAGGACAATAGAGCCAAAGGGAGCTGATCCAGCCATGTACCTAATTACTAAGTTATTTGCTGATCAAGGGTCATTTTCAGCAGCATACTTCCTAAGCTGGATTCATTCTTATTCATGTAAAATAATTAGAATGCAGTCAAATACATGCAGTGTGTGGAACAAGATGCTGCTTATGTTTCACAAGTTAAACAATGAAAAATGCTGCTCGGAAGTCCATACGTATCTTTCAGTGCTGAATGGAGAGGAAGTTCCATGTCTCAGCTGGTTTTCAAGGGAATTTTATTATATATTTTAGATACATTTTTCAGCTTCTGGGTATTACATTTATTACATGGATTGATTTGTAATCTGTTTTTCTCCTTGACTGAAACCTGGTTTTATGAGTGAGAGATTGAAATAAAATGCTCTTTCATCTGCTGGTTCTTACAGACTGTAGACAGAATCGTAATTTCATACTATGTGTAGATAGCAGGAGTCTATATTTGCTATTTCAAAGCCAAATATGTGCAAAGTTAATGAACGTAAGTCCTTTAAACACAAGCAGAGGCATTGCTTATAACTCATGCTTGTTTAGTTCTAGGAGTAAACACTAGTCAAAGATTATATTTTTGTTGGTATATCTTTTAACAAACAAAAATTAATTGCGGAAAAAAAAACAGGCCAAGCTTCTAAAACTACAGACTTATTACACATTATCTGATCTATTTAACACTCGACTAATATTCCAGATTTTATATCAAATTGCTGAATAGACCTAGTCTTTATGTATTTTTACATACTTACATAGAAATAGATACGTCTCAGATTGTACTACATCGCAGCAGTCCACACATGACTATGTGGACAGTTTAGAAAAAAATGCAGTGATAAAAATAGAAACAGTTTAAGTTTGAAAACATACAGTAAAGAAGACTGAAACTGCTGAAGTGATAAACATCGTAAACTGAATTATCAGCTCTTGTTTAAAGGAGGTGTATCCTTTGCTCGAATAAACACCTGAAAGAATGGCCCATCCCTATCATACATTGATGGAGACATTTTTAACAAAGCACTGGAGGGTATTTTTGGTATTAAAAAATAATGCAGTCCCTGATTCTCTACACTTTTTTGGGTGGTTAGTAAACACAATTCATACTGATAGGAAGTGATATGCTATTAGAATGCATGTTTAATCAGAGCAAACTCTGATAATAACAATGAATAAAACATAATATGCAATTTTAGAAATTGAGTTAGAGAAAAGTGATGGCACTCTTTCAGTCATAGCTCATATGACAACAACCATCTTTGTCCCCAGAATGGTTTTACTGATTAAAGTAGCTCCCAGGTGGTACATTACTTAGCCATGATCATATTTCCAATACAGGGATTACTAAAATTAACAAATGTTAAAAAAGACTTTTAAGTAAATATTAAGAAGTATTTTCTCTTGAAGTCTGTAAGTAGTTTCATTTGAAGTAATACTTCCTGGGATAAGCTTTTTGGACAAAATTTCATTAAATAATGCATCACATAATAATCCATCATTTATGGATTAAATCAAAACTTAAATTAACAAAATAAATTTTACGGAAAATTTAGCCACATTTTGTTCAAATTTTTTATAACACAGGGCAAAGTCAACTCCTCAAGATTTCAGGTTAATCCTCCCTGCTGTCATATACAGTGTAACTTGTGTTTTGATGAAAATACATTAAATGGGTATGTTTTCAAATACATTTTAGTTTTAAAATGTTTTTTTTTCCTGAAGAAACTATGCTTTACCAGTTAATTATGCCTTTCTGTTATCAGTAGTAGTAGTATTGGCATTAGTATTTCAATAGCAATGCATGTAATTCTTTAATGGTGTACAAAAGATTTTTAGACACATTTTTTGCACATATATATCATTTTTTACAATAGACATAGAAAAAAAATATATGCCCAATAAAAAAGAAAAAATATTTCAAAGAACTTCATTTAAGGTGACTTCGGTATGTAGAAATGAAGAATACTAGGTTCTTAAGAAGCAGGTTGGAGATACTTCTGTCTTCCACACCTCAATCTGTATAGAATCTTTCACCATCTCTTTCATACTCTGTCTTCTCTAAGGTGTACTGCTCCTCCTTAGTGACTCTCATAGCCACACTAAATCTCAAGTTTTCATTTGTCTTCCCTAGAAATGCTCTGTAGCTGGGCAAGCACTGGTGGATGCCTGGAGAGAGAGTTCTTTAAATGTACTTACCTGTTGATCTTATGGATGTGAGATCTCTCAAATGTGGAAGACGCAGATCTACAGCCCGTGTGTCAAGATAACTTTCTATTTAAGTTCAGGCTGTTCAGTTTAGGCTAACACATTCACAGAATTCTTTAGGTTAGAAAAGACCCTTAAGATCATCAGGTTCAGATGTTAACCCAGCACGGCCAAGTCCACAACTAAACCATATCCCTAAGGGTCACATCAATTAGTTCACTGCTCTCTGTTCAGGGGATAATATTTCAGAGAAGCATCTTTGATTTAAGTCACTTGCTCAGAAACTAGCCATAGGCCAGGCCACACTTGCAAAGGGATTTGGATTCTTATTTCCTATTTTGTCTATAGTTTGCACATAGTTGGTAGTTTGGGAACTGAAGCATGAGTCAGGAGCTTAAAATCATTTTGTGGGTCTAGACTAGGTCCATGACTGTACTGCTAATTGTCATATATTTGAAATGTCATATGGTACAAATATATATTTGTAAGTACTACATCTCTGGTAATTCTGCTTACAGGAGAGTCAGACATAATAAATTAGTCCTATTATGTGAAGCACCATAAGCATGAAAATCCTGCATATTTTCTGGAGAATTAATTGTCAGTACAAAAGTTAACCCAAGCAAAAATACATCTATTAGTCTTAACACAGATTTCAAGGAAACAAGCTCATGAAGTAATTCCAATGGAATATGAGACACCCCTATATTTGTATGACTTGTGATTATGAATTTAACTTTGCAGATGAAATATAGTCAACTAGAGCCAGGTACCAAGTGGTAATGTATCTATAGTTCAACAGATATTCTATAGCTCAACAGATATTCCCCCAAGCTACACATTTGTCCTTCATATACACAAAGAAAAGAGCTCATGAGAGAACATGTAATACAACAAATATGCACAGATAAATAAGAGTTTACGCACATATATATATTTTAAGTGAAAATTTTCGCAGATTCTCTTTACATCCAAATCCAAACATCATTATTTCTATTTAGAAGCTTGATCATTTTTATCAAGTCACAAAAAAAAAAGGTGCCTGGTATCAGAGCAGCTCAAAATTAAGTCCTGTTTGGATGGAAGTCTGTACAGTAACACTGTAGTTTCAATATGACATATCCAGCTTTTAATCAAGTCTTAGTGCTCCTTTAAGAAAAGTCTGAGTAATGTTATCACTATTATGATTAACTAGGTTGTTAAATTTCAAATTTTGGAGCAAAATTAGATTTGCTTCTAAATAAGAAGTAGCTAGAGAATACTGGGAAAATGAACTGAAAATAAAGACTCTGGACTTGACCAAGTTTAGCTTAGTGATGTTTCTGTTTAATATTTTAGAAAATGTTTTTCCTGAAAAGGTGTATATTAATGTTTTAACGAAAGACAAGACAATGTAAAGATGACCATAGACTATCACAAATTAATTCAGTAATTCATGAATTCAGAAATGGTGTCTTGCACACCGTTACACGTATTAGAGACCAAGGGAGTGGCAAGTCAGAATGTTAGACATGTGTTCCTTTTTTCTTAAATGTCTACCTAAGTTAGCCAGACATGTCCCTGCACAGTACAGAGTCCACGCAATTGCCCTATGTGCCTTGCAGCTGAACAAGTGCTGCTTATGAGACATTTACCAGACACTTCTCCAATGAAGCCAGTGGGGCCCTCCACAGCAGTAAGGGTCTAAAAGGTCAGTTTAACTATTATTTTTCACAATCTGAATTCATATTTATGCTACAAAAGCAATGTAGGCTCTCCTCCTAAGTCCAAAAAGTAATCGTAAAATCACAAACCCACAGAGAAGAAAACATAGGAAGAAATGTTTTATTGACATTTATCTAGGGTATGTTATGAGTCTAACTCATAACATTATTTGAAAAGTGAATACCAAAGATGACAGCAAATGCACAAAACAACTCCTTTCCCTCAAGAAAAAGCTTCTAGAATTTGAGAAACATTTATATAGAATGAAAACACAAAATCTGAAGCAAAATTCTCCTGTTGTTTCAACCTACACAGTCTTCTTTACATTCTGTGTTGTTGCACTTGCGTGACCAGGAAAGATTGAGATTATTATACTCAAATAGCCAGGCTGAATCCTTGAAGTATGTAAATTCAGACTCACACCGGCTGCTTAACTGTTGGCTTGTCCCCTTGTCTCTTGACATTATATCCTATGATTTAATCAGTACAGAAAGTCAATTTCTGGCACAAAAATGAACTTAAAAATGTACTCATAGCTTATAACTTTGTATTTCTGTACTTTGTATCTCATCGTAAAATATAGTTGGTAAAATGTTATCAAGAGGATTTTTGTTCAAGATACTTATTTGTCAGTCTGAAGCCAAAAAATAAATAAAATAAACCTTATAACCCCCATGGTTAGTATCGGAGTCCAATAGAACTTGCAAAGGACAGTAACTGAATGGCTAGTACATTGTTGAAACAGATTCTCAAAATGACTTTGACCTGATTTGTGTTTTTCAACCACAGCTGAACTGAAATTTCAGTTTACACTGAACATTATGGGGCTGTAATACCTTAGTGAGCTTTATGTGGGTGAACTTAAGTAAGAGACACAGAAACCAAAATAAAACAAAAGGGTTGATTTGTACAATGGAATACATTGAAAAAAAAAAAAAATAAAATGGCATTAGTGTGTCCTAACAAAGACTACAGATCAAAAACTCGGGAAAAGCACTGTGCACAGACATCACACAGTTTTCTATTCAAAGTTGGGGCTTATATGCTATAAATTACCTCCTGAAGCAATTATTTATTGTTTTTCCATATTTTAACCATGAAAATATTGGTGTTGCATGTACTGATACACCCTCTATGCTAAGATAATCCTAACTAAGTGAGAATCCTGTTAAAAAATTTTCTTAGGCATACTCAAATCAAATGAAACAGATATAGATATTGTAAGTTGTCATATTTGTAAATTAATATTTGTATAATATAAGTTTGTTGTTAACTTCCTTCCAATATTGGAAGCTTTAAGTCTGCTCATTTAACAATGTCAAGATACCTTTCAGACATGGTGGAAACAAAGAGCAACTTGCCGTATTTGTCCAACAAGTTTATTATTGCCGTGGATCACATTTATGAAGATATCATAAAGTTATAAGGAGTTATAATAAAAAAAAGAGTTCCAACAATGTAATGTGGTCCATTACATGTTCCACATGACAACTTTATTATTGCAGTGGACCAGTACAGCAATTACTAAAAGGAAATATATTATCCATAACTTGTTTTCAGATAGAATGCAACAATAGACCAAAAGAATAATGTAAGAACATGTTATTCTGTGACATATAATAGTTATTTTGGGGTTATACAGTAGGAAAGGAAGCTACTGTAACTTATAATCTGAATTTAAAAAAAAGTAGTAGCAAAAGGAAATTTAGCAATGGAAGCTTGAATAATATTGTTATTATTGATGGCTGTTTGGGTTTTATAATTAGCATCTCTATTTTTTCTCATTATAGATATTAATGCTCATTAACATACTGTCAAAGATCAGAAAGTGTTAAGGTAGGACACACTGATGCTATACACTGTACAAACTTGAAATGAAATTACAACCCATACCCAAAAGACCTTACAGTAGAAGTGGAAGAGAACACATAACACATGGAAAAGGATTGTTAGGGAAGGCATGAAAACAGTATGGGAAGCAGAGGTCTGGATAATTGTGTGATTCAAATTTTATACATTGTATGCAGGATTCAGGTGAGGATAACCAGGTAGCTTTGAAAATGTTTATACATAGCTCTTCTCAAGTATGAGAGAAGGCATAAGGCTCCTTCCTACTAGACTTGAAAGACAGATGATGGTCACTATGAACGGGGTTCAGTACAAATAAATATTTTCATCCTTCCCAGTGTCATTTAGTGAACGAAAGAACATGTGTATTCTAAGAAGCCAAAAAAAAGTGATTGAAACAGAAAAAAAAAGAATTTTAAAAACTGAGAGAACAGTGCTTCTACAAATCTACTCAAAATAGAAAACCACAACACACATTATTTAAAAATATATTTTAATTAGCAAGTGGTAATCACACAGTTGATTACTTTTATTAAGAAAATCATTCTCATATTTGCTTTTCATGTATTTGTGTTAATATTAGATAGTGTAAGGAAAATCAAGATAAAAATGTAAACAAATTACAGATATACTTAATTAGATTTCAAAGCACACTTACAGAAAATTTGAGACAGCAAAAAGGAGCTGGGCATGCATTTTTTAACAGATGGTGCTAGATAAGGTCACACAGATATAATTGAGGTCAGAATTTGGCCACTGTAGGAACAGACCCTCTCAGTAGAAGAGGTGAATTTCCTCCTGTGCTTTTCATTAATTACTCAGTGCCATCCAGTCAATGTTGTCTGTTGTAGATCCTCTCAGTAATCCCTTGTCCATACAAGTTTTTCTCTAGAATATTCCTCCAATGTTATGCATTTGAACAAAAGTTCTCTTTGTGGAAACACTGATTTGCTTTTTAGCAGCAGAGACAAAAGTCTACTAGTATCATCATTTATCTTAGCCACGGTCTCTAAGATAACATTAAGTATTGGGGGATAAACAGATGAAGGTGTATTTCCATTGCTGATGAAGGAAGGACTTCTATGAAACAACAGGTAATCTTTATGAAAATACAAAGAAGTTTTAAACCCAAAGGCAAATTTTAAAATATGTTATGTCAGAGACAGAAGGTAAATCAAGAGCCCAGATGGATGTAGCAGAACTGACTTGCAGAGTTGTCTTGGACAGCTATTGCTCAAATTCTCCTTAGCTTCCAGTATGTAAAACAAGGGTTTTATTGACCTTGCTGTTGATTTTATACACTGTATCTGAGAGTAGTGTTTGCTTAGTAAGTGTTTTCACATACAGTATAAAAAAATATTATATTAAATAACTGTATACAGTAAAGTATAGACTCAAGATTGCATTTATTTCTAGCAGGAAGTCATTCACATTTGAAAGCCAGTTAGTAAGTGTGCCACAGAAATCAAACCAACTGACTTTCTACATGAGCCTCAAAGCATAATATTATGCTGTTTCACCTCATACAAAACATTCTCTCCACAGCTGTGCAGGCTCAGCCTGCAGATGCAACCATCACAGTCAATACTTGTATTTGAATGACATCCACATTAAAGTGGTTTTCTTTCATAACACTCCATTTTATCTTGCCAAAAGAAAACCATATTTGAAAAATATTATTCATATATCCATTTTATAAATGTATTTGATTATATTTTTTCTTTTTACTTATTATTAAATTAATTTCATGAAAATATTTTCCTCTATTTACCTTCAGCTAACATTAGTTCGTATCTGTATTTTGGACCTTTTCCCTTGTCTAACAGCTTTGCACAGAACTACATGACAGAAATGTGAGTTGTAATATCAGAAATAAATTAGCTAACAGTATTTACCTGAATAAAGGTTTCTCTAGACTACTTGTAGTTTTGCTTTTGGGAACTAGCTGAAACCAAGGCTATCGTATTAGTAAAGTCAAACCTAATACTGTATTTTAATTATTTTGTGACTTCTGTAATAAAAGATAATACATTTCCTTTGTGGCCACCATTTAATTTCAAAGTATTTGGAATGTTTTGTTATAATAAAAATAATATTACTTCAGGCTTTTTAAACCAGCTTGGGTGCATTCAAAATTTAGGTATGCTTACAAGCCTGAGCTTGTCACACATTGGATCCAAGTATCCCCTCTTAGTACAAATACAACACCAGCGACATTGCTGTTAAAGTGTAATTGAGTTTGGGGCATCATATATTGAAAAGGAGTAACAAGGATGAGCCAAAAGAGTATTTGAAAGAAAAAGCGTAGTTTATATCTATGTCTTCTGGTAGAAGTAAAAGTCACCATTTTTCATGTTGTTCAGAAGTAATATCTGGTTCATGATCAGCAGCTCCTTGAAAGTAACCAGCTCTGAACACAAACCGGTGAATTACACTTACAGCAGGCAAGCCTATAGACCTGGAAACTGTCAGAGTGCTATGGTAACGGGTCAAATGGCTTTAAACTATTGCTAAAGGTTTATAACGAAAAGCTGGAACAGCAGGAGCAGAATTAAGAAATTACCTGGTATACATTTCATGATTTCTATAAAGTAAGGCTTTTCACAAGTTTTTCCCTAAACTATTTGACTGTAGTAGGTTTCAAAACATGTCCTTTGCAGAAACGTCTCTGTACCATAGGGCACTTTTGACAAAAACATCCATGTTAACAAGGTGTCAGGTGATGTTGCAAGTGAATCTCATGAGCATAGGTGATTGCCCTTACCCCACAGCCCTGCGAACACACAGCCCCCCCACACCACCACAGCTCAGCACCCACACTCCAGCACTGCCAGCAATCTCATCAGTGGGCTGGGGCCCCCCACAAGCCAAAGCAGGCTGGCTGTAACGCGAATCCAGACACACAATAAAAAAGCTGCATCAAGTGTGGCCAGCAGATCAAGGGAGGTGACTCTACCCTTCTCTTCTGCTCTGGTGAGACCTCACATCAAGTATTGCATCCAGCTCTGGGGTTCCAAACACAGGAAGGACATGGAGCTGTTGGAGCACGTCCAGAGGAGGGCCACCAAGTTGCTAAGAGAGATGGAGCACCTGTCCTACAAGGCAGGGCTGAGAGAACCGGGATTCTTTAGCCTGGAAAAAGAGGCTTCAGGGTAACCTAATTGCAGCCTTCCACTACCTTAAGTGAACTTACAGGAATGATGGGGCAAGACTATTTACAAGAGCACGTAGTTCCAGGACAAGGGGGAATGGGCTCAAATTGACACAGAGTAGGTTAAACTTGATGTTAGGAAAAAAATCATTAGAAGGTGGTAAGGCACTGTAACAGGCTGCCCAGTGAAGTTGCAGATGCCACATCCCTGAAAATGCCCAAGGATGGGTCTCTAAGCAACCTGGTCTAGTTAAAGATGTCCCTGCCTATGGCAAGGGCGTTGGAACTAGATGATCTTCAACGTCCCTTCCAACCCAAACCATTCTATGATTCTGTGAAATACAAAATGTATTTTAATGTGCCCTGGACTTCGGCCTTTGCTGGGGCCTTTAAGCTTTCCCTCGCCGTGACACCGCCGCTCAGGGCCGGTCTCGCCACTCCCCCGAGCGCCGGAACCACACCCGCCCGCGGCCACAGCGCTCCCCGCGGCCGGGCCCTGCGCGCCTGCGCCGCCGCCGCCGCCTGGTTGGTGTCGGCCCAGCGGGGGCCGGGCCGGGCCGGGCAGTGATGGCGCTGGGGGGCGGCGGGGGATGGACGGCCGTGGTGGTTCTGGTTGTCCTGCTCCTCTTGCTCGTCGTGTTGCCGCCACTGGGCGCAGCCTCAGCAGCCGCCCTGCCTGTAGTCATCAACACCTGGGCGTTTAGTACGGCCGCGGAGACAGGTGTCCCGGAGGGGGACTGGGGCGGGTGGGGCGGTGCTGTGCCGCGCCGCTCGCTGCCCTCCTGGTGCGTCCTCCCGCTGCGAGGGACCGCCGGGCGGGTCCGGGCGTGGGCGGTGGCAAGAAGGAGCGAGTTGAGACCCTGCTGCTGTCAAGCGGCGCTGGGTGCAGCGGTTCCGGGCTCTGCTCCCCACCTACCCTGTCCCGGGTCAGAGGGACGGGCAGGCTCTTGGAAAGGGGCTCGGACGCCGAGGCGCCAAGTTACCCCTCGTATGGGAAGGAGCTTGCCTTTACACTGGTGGTTCCCTGACGCCGAGTCCTGGTGTGGCCTGAGAGCCTGCAAGCAGGCTGGGAAAAACGGGTTTAAAAAAAACCAAACCAAACAAATCAGTAGAGAAGGGGGTTATGAACTGCGGATATGCTAGATTAAGGGCATACTTTTGCTAATGTGGTTTGAACTCTTGTGGCTCTTTGCAGTGTTTTTTTTAAAGGTGCCCTTTTGAGATTCGTTCTTGCCCCCCAAGGATTTAGGTAGTTATGGATATTATTTTTTTTCAGCTCAGTATTTTGTGATGTGTTATTGACAGGCAAAGCACATTTTCTTATGGCAATGTAAATTAGTTGTGAGTACTGATTTTAAAAGACTTGTGGGTTATTTTATCGTAGTCGAGTTGTAAATAATGCCTTACTGTGGAATTCTTCCTTGTGAAATGGGTTACCTGTAAAGCCTTGTGTAGGTGAGAAATAAAATATACTCATGAAAACTGCAAGGCCTTTTGCAGCTTCTGAAAGCTTGTGTTAAGGCTACTGGCAGCAATAACAGTAATAGGAATTGGAGCAATACTCCTCACACTGAAGTTTGTAATAAAAGACGATCATATGTGGAGTTGGATGCATGGCATTAGGTCTTACTTTTTCCCTGGTGCAGGAAGCTTCATGCAGTTGCATGTGGCATTTGTGATGGTAAGGCTTCTTGAGATGGTTTATTGCTGCAAAAAAGAGCTGTGTGCATTTGCTGCCTCCTCCCCTGTGCTGGGTCTGTCAGATGATGTAGCACCAGAGCGAACACAAGGAGGAAGTAGTGCCAGCAGGCTTGTGTGCCTTGGAAAGTTTTGCCAGGGTCCAACCTTGTGAAATCTCATATGTGCAATGCCTTCAGGCTCAGCGTATTCAAGGCATGTCATTTGGCCGTGATCTAGATTCTAAAGAATAGAAGACTGAGGTTTGGACAGGAGAATGGAGACTAAGGTCTTATATACCATTTCTACTTTAGTTTTATGCTTACGTAGTTACTGATATAGATTTAGATCTTTTTATTCTGCAGCTGGACACTTACTATTCTCATATGAAGCTTTTGAGGGCTGCTCTTTTTTTTGGTCTTTTTTTTTTTTTTTTCTAAGATGAAAGCTTTGTTTCCCCTTCTCTCTCCTCCCAGAAGGCTTTAAACAAGCAGTGATAAAGTAATGATTGGTTCTGGGCAGAGAAGGTTGTTTGATGTATAGAAGTTGTGATGGTTGTTAGTTAATAACAGAAGAAAAACTTTGTTTCTCAGTCAGAAACACTAAACAGATATGAAAGAAAAACAATATTTAAAAAAGTGATGCTTTACATTCTTTCAGTTATATTTATATTTTGACTATTTCATCTGTAAGTTACGGTTTACTTTTGTTTATCCACTTATGTAGTGCATCTGCATTGTATCTATCTTTAAAACATTCTTTAAAGTAGTAGTGGAGACTGTTTTCCCTGGTGACATTTAATGATTTGTGTTAATTATAGCTTGGAGAGTCCTGGAGTCAGGAGGTTCTGAGCTGGATGCGGTTGAGAGAGGCTGTGGGCAGTGTGAGATTGATCAGTGCGATGGGAGTGTGGGATACGGAGGAAGCCCAGATGAAAGTGGAGAAACAACTCTGGACGCAATGATTATGGATGGGTAAGGAAACTACATGGGTTGTTACAGGATCTTGTTGCTTTGGGGCTCACTATGGGACAAGTTATATGTTAACTTGTGAGACAAGGAAAAATACTGACTGGTGGGAGAGTAGCTTATGAATCTTCATATGTAGTGTGGTAATCCAGTTCTAGATATAGAAGTTGCAAAGCAGATGGTTCGTAGCATTGTTAGCTTTCCCTTTATATTCAGTCCATAAATATTTCCCTTCTGGAGGAGTTGTATTCTGTAATTTATTTCTATTTAAAGCTGTCTTGGTTAAAGAGTAATTGCAAGTGTGTTGTTCATGTTATGTGGTTATGTAACAAAATAGTTATTTTACTGAAAATATTACTGTAGATGAAGTTATTGTTACTTGAGCAACATCTCCATGCTTGTGAAAGGAAACAATATAGGTAGGAATTTTTTCCCTACTAGTGTGATGCCATCAGTCTATGGCATAGAACAATTAAAGTATTATGTTAAAGGACCAAGCTTTTTGATTTAGATGAGAACGGATCTTGTCTAATAAAAAATGTGCAATTATTCGTGTATTTTTAATAAGTTTTAAATATTTTCTGTTTCCAGCAACACTATGGAAGTTGGGGCTGTTGCGGATCTCAGACGTGTAAAAAATGCAATTGGTGTAGCACGAAAGGTCATTGAATACACTAAGCATACATTATTAGTGGGAGAGTCAGGTAATTATTCCTTTAACTGTTTCCAAGCCATACCCTTGTCTAAAACACTTCCTGCTAAAATTGCCATGTTTTAATCTTGGTTATATAGGTGGAAGAATTACTTGACAATAAAATCAATTTCGTCAAATAATTCAGAAGTGTTTATTTGCTCATTCTGTGTGTATGAAATAGGTTTATTTTTAGAAAAAAAAAGCATAGTTTTATGGTTTTCCCACCAACCTGACTGCAAATATTAACTTGTAATCCCAAGGCTTTGCTAATATCACTGATATCTGAGTTTTCAAAGATGATTTATTAAAAGACAATATGGAAACTGTTAGATGTAAATGTTGCATTTAAAACCAAGGAGTAACTTTTTCTAAGGAATGGCAGAATTAATAGACACTGCAGTTATATTTTACTACTTTGGTATATTTTGAGCATGATTATTGCATTTCATAGTTTAAAAATATTAGTGAGAACTTGAATGAAAAAAATTACGTTAGAGGCTGTACTCAGGCACAGCAAAAGAGCAATAGCAAACTGGAGGTTGAGCTTTTTAAATACAGACTGCTGTTGGTAGAGTAATACCAGTTTCAAAAAGAGATGTACCTTCCAGGGAGGTATGTGAGTAGTGAGCAGAAGGTTTCTTGGCTCACAGTTAAGGACTTTGAAAATGTACGTACCTGCTCAGAAGGAAATTTGGAGATAAGTGTGGAAGTTGACATCTGAGCATTAATGGTGATTCAAGTGCTTTGAAATTGAAGAAATTAATGTGTACAGAAATAAGTGCAGCAGCAGTTTTTTGATGCAATCTTGGGAGGGTGGACGCTGTTTGACATGTTTGAAAAGAGAGACGTGCAGATTCTGTTTAATTTGAGAAGAGGACTAAGAAATTTCACAGGTGATGCAGAAAAAGAAATTGGTCAGGTGTTAAAAGCAAAAAGAATAAGAAATACTCATAATACTCATTTCCCCATCGTTGTTAGTTACCAAATTATTTTTAAACTTTGATCAGTAGAAAAGATAATGAAAGTGAAGAAGCAGAAGAATTAAAGTGCTGATATAAAATATGTTTTCCAACCTAAGAAAATAGCTCTTTGCATAATGGAGGCATGTGGACAAGGTTGTTATGCTGAGTCCTTGCTGCCAGTGAGAACTTCCTCTGAAGAAACTGTCTAGCAGTAGTGGCAAAAGAAAGACAGAAAAACCAAAGACTTATCTGAGTAAAAACTGGAGATGATGTTTAACGTTAGTGAATTAATCAAAGCAGTGGAGAAATTGAGGAAGAATATTTCTTGTGAAGAAATGTATTTTCTGTGGAAATTGGAGCTTGGATAAAAGAAACTGTAGTTGTCTTTATCAGGTGAAGATTGATACTTTTGAATCTTAAAAAATGCATATGAGATAAAGAACAGTTTATTTTCTAAATAAAAATATTTACATTTTCACCAGAAGAGCTAGATAGAATAGTAAACTCTTTTCATATAAATGCATATAGTCTCTGCAGGCATTTTTTTAATCAAGATACAGAATTGCTGAGGTTATTCCTTATTTTTCTCCCAATAACTAAATGGCACTTTTATTTGAATATACTTAGCAATATAATCCAGAGAAGTCTTTGTGCCTCCTAAAATTGCATTTTTATGAGTGGTTGACACTGGAGAGGAGGAGGAAGCAAACTGTGGCATGGATTAATTTTCTAGTCATCTGTTTGTCCTTGATGTGCTCAGTTATTATTTCCAGGATTAGTTTTTCCATTTTCTTCTCAGTGATCATGGAGAGGCTAACCACCCTGTAGATCTTTGGGTTCTACTTCATGGCAGTGGTGTAGCTTTCACTGAACAGATACGGATAACTACACTCACCAATTCTTGCATTGTTAAAAGAGCTGTTTTCTCCATTAGTTGTCTTAATTCTTTAGGAGTGAGTCTTAGCAAACTATCAATAAAGCACATGTATATCAATGTAGACTGAATCTGGTGAGGGATATTCAGTGTAGGAGGGTTACAAGTGAGGGGAAAAAAACCCTCTATTTTGGTTATTGTCTGCCAAGAAATTTTCTTGTTTGTCTCTAATAGATAGGGAAGTTTCAGTGTCAGTGTGCCTGACCTTTTTCTCTTTTTTTTCCTGTCAATATTTAAACCATAATCCAAGTAAAAAGTTCAGAAAGTGAAAACGACCAACTCTGCTTTCTGGAGTAGAAACACTGCTTCAAAAGTTATGAAAGAATTCCTGACAAACATACACAAGCACAATTTTATCCTAAAAAGAAAAAAAAACCAAAAAAAACCTAACCCCTGCCTATTTGTTCTAGAAATGGGAAAATAAATATCAATTTAATTGAAGCTGTCAGTTTTCCTCTGAGTGGTAAGGAACTTCAAATTGTGTCAGTTTTTAAGAAAAACATAGAAAAGCTGTCCAGAAAGGCTTCTCTTAATTCTTGGACTAGATAAGCTTGTTCAGCTGTGTATTACAGTGACGTTATTATCAAGGATTGATAATATCAATTCAGGCATCAGAACCTAGCAACAGTATCTGTTACTGGTTAGTATCAAAGGTATTTTCAGCTAAAAGATGAAAGAACAGTTGATCTTTTTTCTTTTCCCTTTGCCTAACGATAAAAGTTACTCTTAGAAGTGTAGCATTCTTTCATTGCTTCTGTTGGTATTTCTTTTGCTCCCTTGGCTCATTCTATATTAATTTTCAAAACAAGTTGTCACTTTACAAACTGCAAGGAAGAAGTGTAATATGATGTAAGCTGGTGGATTGCTTTCTTCAAGTATCAGTGTTTTAATGGCAAATGTTGTGCTGCTGGGTTACTTACATTTCATAAAAGACTAGCTTTTTAAGGCAAATATATTTGTATCATTTCTGTGACCCATACAGCCCAGACCACTCTTCCTACAGTTTATTTGTGTCCAGTTGATTAACAGAATTGAATTTTTCTCTTTCAATGGTAAAACTTATATGTATTAACATAGTTATAGTGAATTGAAGAAATTTGATATTGCCAGTGAAGGGAGAGTTTGCTGCTGCAGTTGTACATCACTCTAATGGCTGATGCTGCTCCCTGAAGGCTTATTTCTCATCTCCATAAAGGATGTAGACTTTCTTGATTTCTAAAAAGCATAACATGAATGCATTATCATAAAATGTATAAATCTGTGAATAAATCAATGTGTGGTTTTTTTGTTTTGTTCTTGTTTTTCAAGCCTCCCTGTTTGCTGTAAGAATGGGGTTTCCATACGAAGATTTAACAACCCAGAAATCACTTTCGCTGTATTCAGAGTGGCTTAATCAAAGCTGTCAGCCAAACTACTGGAAGGTACAGTGCAGTGGTGGCAGTGAAGAGGGGGTTTAGAAAGTCAGTAATACAGCAATTGCCTCTTCCTTTTAGCTTATATTGAAGTTACACTTGACATGTGAAGAAAAAGAAGTTTTGCATATTAAGCAGAAAAGGCTTGGAATTACCAAGCATTTGGTAGACTTGGGAATTGCATGTGTCTAGTTCTTATTTCTTAGATCCTGCTGGTTTTGACCTTGATGCAGTAGAGTTTTGGTGTAGCAATTATTTTTTTTTTCCAGTTCTTAATTGGGACAGGACTTCTCAAGCTAAACACAGCAGTGTGTGTATTTTTTTGATGCATGTATAAATTTCTGAAAGAGAATTTTACAGGAGTAATTAAGGTCTCTAAATAGTTAGTTGTGAGGCTTCATGCAGACCTGTGAATGCATCAAGATTAGTGCAGCTGTCCATTAAATTTACCTGCTGTGGTGATGTTGGCTTGGTTGGAGGGGTTTTTTTTGCTTTGGGTGTTACAGATTTCTACATGTTTGTACGCTGTATTAATTGTTTCTTGAATATGGAATGCTGCATTGCTGAACCAGTTTAATTCAGTTTTGATTTTTTTTAATTTTCAAGATATTTTCAATTGGGAAAATATCTTGAGTATGATGCTGACTTGACAATAATATCTTGAACTTAGTACAACAAACTCATTTTATCTGGTTGTTTTTTTGACTTGAAGATTTTCTTCATTTCATTGAAGAACGAGCTGACTTTTTTTTTTCTTTTTGACCACTCAGTTGAGCAAGGGAAAATCTTTAACAACATAACTTTCTAGTAGGAAAACCTTTTTACTATATTATACCAGAAATCAGTCTTTAAGCAAAACAATTTGTGGTATTTCAGTACAGATGTATGTTTTAAGTATTGGGCATCCTATATGGCAGATTATAGGTATTGATTGTAGTATTTTTAAATTTATCTGTATTGAAGTATAATATATTATTCGTGCAAATCAAAAAATATTTACAGAATGTGGTACCAGACTCTTCAAAATCCTGTGGACCATATAAACGGCCTGGAAAAGTAACTTATAAAGAAGAACAGACCATCTCACAAAGAAGTGTTCAGAACCATGATACTATTGGTAACAACTGATTTTTTTCTCATTGCTCTACAGATTAAATCATACTAATTTTAAAGAAAAGTATTTCATATAGTAATTATTTCCTGTTTATAGTGGTTTCAAGATTCTGTTACTTATGTGTTAGGATGGAGTGCCTAAAAGTAAGATTTGTTTCTCTTTTTTTTCAAACAGTGGCTGCACAGCCACTTGCTTCGTATTTGCCCTTAGCTCTTGTTCATTGCCCTGCTGCTTTTCTCGCAGATACCTTGGCATAATTGCTTGGACAGCTGTGGATGCTTAGAAAACTGATTAAGATTAAAAATAATTATTTTTATCTTGATTATGGTGTTGCTTTCAGAGCAACTTAAAAGGCATTACAGTGGTGGAAGAAATGAGTAAACAGTAGTCCTGTTGCCAACTAAAAGCAATGTTTGTCAAACACTTCTGAAATTTTTAGAACAAAGTTTGCTTTCATTTGTCTTCTGTTCTGGCTTTAGACTAAATCAATAAACTTCTCCAGAAATTACTATGCTTAAAACAGGCTAGCAGTAGTAGTCCCAAAAACTTCTAAGAGTTTACTGATTGAGGACTGTTAATTGCTAAACCTACAAGCTGGTTAAGAAGCAGATCAGACAAAGGAGTAGAGCAGTTATGGATTCATGTCTTTTAAAGCTTTTTACTGTGTAGTCTTGAAACTAGCACTCTTTGGTTTAGTTTGGATTTTCCTCAGTAATGCAGAACTTTTCGCTTGATGGTATTTGCAGTACCAAGAATTAACAAGTTATTTCAAGTGTGAATCTTTTTTCTTTACTTCTAGTTCACTCTACTAATAACCAATTAATATTCTCCAGAAGTTGGATAACCCCCCAGATTCTTAAGTTGATAGCTGGTTGGTTTTCTTTGCTGGGGTAAACAGTCTTTAGTTAGTGCTGGAAAACTCAGAAATTGTGGAGTGTCAGGAGAGAGGAATCTTGTAAATACAACTCAAGAACTGATGTATCATTAAGTAGTTGTAAGCTGTTTTGTAGTAAATGACAGTGTTTTGTATTAGTATTTCAAGTTCTCCCACCCCATTGTTTTATATATGAAATGTCTCTGTGACTAGCACATTTTGAGAACGGTCTTCATTAATAATGCATTTAAGACATTGGAAGGATCTAATGTCCTTCCAGTCTTTTTACATAGGACAGAGAGTCAGTGCCTCTATGCTTTTAGCTTCTACTGGTCAGGAAACTTGTGTAAGAAGTAGGTACTGCCTATTGAGGTCAGAGAAACAGAATTCAGCTCATCACATTCTGCTCCTTGGCTCTCACTTTGTATTGCAGTTTTATGCTAGCAGCAATTTATGCCCTCTCTTGCTCTGTGGAGGTGAATTCTGGCTATATGGAGAAGCAGCTGATCCCAAATCCTGTTCCAAGTGACAATCTAAACTTCTCTTGTATGAGGCAGTGGCTTTCTTATCAGCACAAAATTAGCAAGGGGTAGGCTTATCCATCCATTTGGTTGCCTGTCATGTAATTCAAGTTACTTTGGTAGTCAGTATGTCACCGTCTACCAAATTTAAGCTCATCCTTCTGATTTTTTTTAATTTCCTTCAAGCGCTATTTATAATTTCCTTGATGCTTGATGTAGTGACACCAGGTACTTATTCTCTACTGCTTAACATAGATGTATATCAGGAGACATTGCCTGCTTGGGCAGAAGTAGCATACAGCTCTGAACAGTGTGGCACTCACAATTTTACCTTCTTTTTTGAGCTCTTGTAATACATCCTAAAAGTTTCAAAATGTCTTTTAAAAAGAACATGTTTTCCTTAAGAGTACAACTCTTGTATTTCAGTATATCAGTAATTTGAATAGTCTGTGTGTTGTGGTTCTTTTTTATAAGCATAATACCAATTAAATAAATTTTTTAGGAATGTTTCTGAATATGTTTCATCCTGTTGAAAATCTTAGGTATGGTTGTAATTGGTGCGAGTGGAACCGTTGTTTCTGGGACATCTACTAATGGTGCAGTCCACAAAATTCCAGGGTTAGTATCTCTGGTTTTACAAAAAAGTTTTTTCTCCACCTTTTTTCCTATGTTAAGCTTGTCATGGTGTTGTAAAACATTAACATTAAGATCACAAAATGGCCTTACTTATTTCTATGCACTGCCATAAATCCTAATGCTGATTGAGTTGCAAGATGATTTGTGTGTGTTCGAGGGCATGCTTGTTTTTCAGCTGGCTTAATTCATCATACAGAGACACAAACAACTGGCACAGTTTTGAGACAACTTATAAGGCAAGGCACCAGAGACAAATAAGCATTTTGGAGAGGTGCAGTCTCCAAAGAAATGTACATAAAATCAGAGCCCCAGGCTTGTATTTTATCCTTGAGATACTTTTTTTACCCAGTTAGAATTCTTTTCTGTTAACCAAGTCAGACAACTTCGGGATTTAGCAACAAGTTATTGAACATATTAATGTCCCCAGCTGCTTACTGTTGCCCACAGGCTAAACCTCACTGGCCTAGTTATAGTCAGTATAATAACAAACAGTTGTGCATAGGAGGTGGATTAAGCCTCAGGTCAGTCAGGTTTTCACAGATCACTCATATTGGTAGTTTTAAGATAAAGACTTCTGACTGCTGTGGAGTGACCTTTTTACCTGTTCTGTTCTCCTGTGGGTTTGACACTAAGTCAGCTGGAGGCAGTAAGGCTGACAAAGTTGGGTTTTTATTTTCCATTGTTCACTACAGCCGTGTTGGAGATTCTCCAATAGCTGGAGCAGGATCCTATGCGGACAGTACAGCTGGAGGAGCTGCAGCCACTGGGAATGGTGACATTATGATGCGCTTCTTACCCAGGTTTGTCCTTAGGGCAGACTTTGCCAGCTTTTCGCAGCAAAATGTGGACTCGGCAAATGAAGTAACTGATTAAAAGGACACTGTAACTTGCTGCTGAAGTGGGAGTAGAGGAAGGAGTGGAAGAGGAAAGAACCGTGGCAGTATTAAGTTATTGTTATAATGTGTCTTAAAAGAAGAGACAAATATCTTGATGACAGATCCCTTAACGCTGCCAAGCTGTGAGCAAAGAGGCAGCAGGTAATGAGTATATTTCCAACCTATATGCTTTTTAACAGAACTGATTAGCTTTCTCCTCCAAAGTGTTTTATTATGTGGGAAATAAGTATCATAAATTGTAGAGAGGAGGAGGCGTGGGTCTCAGATTATTTAGGTGGGGAAGTGTCACCGCAACAATCCTATGCAATTGCATCTAATTTGAAACTGAAAGAGGTGTTTTAGTGCCATCATCGTGGTTCTATAAACTGTGTAAAATATGGCTGTTTTCATCACTGAGTCTTCAGAGTCATCCTTGTGGGTCAGTCTCAGGAATGAGTTATGGAAATCCATGCTGAACATAATGCGCTCTGATGCTCGAAGGACTATATAGAAGCTCAGGTGCTTTTTCTGAAACTCTGGCAGCTAAGAATGCCTGCTAGCTGTTGCATATTCACAAATGTCCTCAATGAAATTCAAGCTGTTCCAAGCCAGTCTTGAAGTAAATTATCTGTCCTGTCATGACAAATAACAACAGCAGTAGTTGAGCTGCACCATGAGCTTAATCAATAAAAACTGATATTACACTTTAGCAGCCTGAAGTATTTGGCTGTAATGCTTAAAAGCATTTTGTGTTAGCACCAGTGGGTTTTAGAAAACAACTCAGCCTAGATGGTTAATCACTGCTTCCTTGTAGATAAAGATTTTTACTAAATCCATGTTACTTAGATATTCCCACATGGAAACAAAGACTAAAGTTGACCTGCCAGAAGTGAAGGAAGTGCCAAATAAAGGGCGAAATTGCTAATATTTGCTGTCTACCTTCTTTGCAATAGTAATTTCTTACTGAGTTTTTGATGAGAGAAGAGACCCCTGTGAAATATAGCTTTATATTCTGTCAGTTTTCTTTAGATAAGTTGAACTTATTTGATTGTTAGAATAAGTCAAAGATAATAGGAATTCTAAAATGCAAGAGAAGTTCTTTTCTGCAGTACTTTGATAACACCTGTAGGTAATGCTATCTGTATATCTCTTAGTGTAGCAGGAGTTGGTGTTGGTACGTGCGTCTTTCATCAAAGCAATCTAATGTTGTTTGCTTGTAAGTTATATCATATGTTGTCATTTAATCTTCAGATTCTGAAAGAAAATGGCAACAAAACTAATTTTTTTACCTCTGAGGATATTTTTGAAATGCAACTGATTCATCTCAAGCGTTTCCCATATAGTCATTTGTCTAATGATACTGTAGATAAAAAGAAAGTTCATTTTGATTCTCTTTCATTTAAACTAAGATATTTTTTCAACTTAGTTTGCAAAAAATTTAAAAGTGTCTCAAAGTCTTGATCAAAACATTGTACCTTCATATTCATAAAATAAAGAAAATGTGTCAGTTTTGGTGTTTTCAGAAACCTAATTTTTTTCTGAAAGGTTTTTTTTTTTAATGCGTACTGAAATCAACAATTTATTAGTAAGGTAATATTGGAGATCAGTTTTCTTCAAAAAGTTTTCTTAACATTAGCCTTTTTGAAAACTCGTGATCACTTCTAATGTCAAACTCAATGAAAAATAGAAGCCACTAACTCTTTAACAGCTTCTTTGCATTCTTTAACTAATCTTTTGCTTAGCCTCTTCTGCAAATGATCAGAGTTATCTCTTGGCTTGATCCTACCATAGAACAGTAGATGGTATAGATGACATCTTGCAGTTCCTTTTAGTCCTGTTTTTAATGACTTTTTATGTAGAACTTGAGTAATAATTGCCAATACAAGATGGCCTAAAAATTACTTACAGTGTGTTTTCATTAGTCAAAGAAACCAAGGTTTCTTCAGTGGTATTTTAAAATATATAACCTGAGTATGGCTAACTGTCTGGGTATGGGGTCGGTTTTTTTTTTAGTTATCAAGCTGTGGAATATATGAGAATGGGAACAGACCCAACAGTAGCCTGTCAGAAAGTCATTTCCAGAATCCAGAAGTATGCTCCAAAGTTCTTTGGTGCTATCATTTGTGCCAATACAACTGGAAGTTATGGTATGTATTTTACTTTGCAGGCAAAGGTGCTTACACTTACTAGATCACAGAAGTACAAAACTGAAGGTGGATTTTAAAGCAGAAGTCTTTAATTATTCTTTGAGGACTGAAGTAATACTGGCCATTTGTAGTACTAAATGCTGGTTACCAGGGCAGCTATGTCCTAGTGCGAACTGGGGATACTGTAATTTTCCTTTGCATTTTGATGTCTTGGATTTACACAAAATTTATGGAAGGCTTAGGAACAATCAAAAATATTTACAACCTGGATGTGTTTTCCTGGACTGCATATGATTAATTTGAAGGTTTTAAAGAATTCTTATGCTTTCCCTAGATGTGGCATAAGGGAGGGAGAATGTGAATGTTAAGCATGGCTTCAAAGCTTTCCAAGAGCAGTCATTGTGCCAGGCATCTCATTAGTGAACTCTTAGATCAGTATGAAGTACAATTTGCTAATCAAAATGGATTATTTAGTTAGACTGCTTATTGCTGTTCTTTGATCTCTTACTTCCCATAGTTCTGTGTTTAAGAGATTAGTGTTGAAGGAACTCATTAAATTAATCAGGACTGAAAGAGAGAGATATTTTCCTAACTTGCATTACTTTTTTGAATTGTATTATAAGGGCATTAATTGCACTACAGCAGCCAGCAGTACTGTATTTTAACTTAAATACTTTCAAGATGTCTTGGGTTAAACAGATTGTAAAAGAATAATTACACCATTGTAGTAGAATTCGTAACTGGGTGTTTAGATGATAAAATACAATAACAGAGACACTAATCCCAAATGTAGCATGTTATAATTTTTTTTTCTTTCTTTCCTAGGTGCTGCATGTAATAAAATTCCAGGATTCACTCAGTTTCACTTCATGGTTTCTAGCCCTTTACTAAGTCAACCAACTGAGCAAGTAGTAGATTGCATTTAATTTCTTTTGTCCTATTAGCATCTCAGTTTAGAAGAGGAAAGTGCTAAGGTTCCCTAGGAGTTACTTTTTAAAATGGTTGTTTCAAGCATCTGATGGCTCAAGTGATCTGTTTGTTTTCCTGAGGACTGAGTAGCTAAAAGTAATGAATAGTAACCATTGAACAGGACCTTTGCTTTGCCATTTAAAAACATATTTTTCAGAAATCTCAAGTAAAGGGCTGCAACCATGACTCTACACAGGAGACTTATTTTGAGACTACTTAATTCTCTTTCTAAGATTTAGTCTAGGTTTCCTTTTCTCTTGAAAATAAAATTGCATAAAAATGCCGACAAGCAAGGAAATGGGGTTGAAGAGTAGTGGAGACTATTTCAAAGCCTTAATGAAGAGATAAGAAGCATCTCCTTATGGACCATTCTGACTTGTTTCACAACCGCTGAGAATACATTTGAATAGAGAGAACATGCAAGCATCCCTGGTAGTACAAACCTTCAAGGAATATTGTTTGACTCTGATTGGATATGAAGACAATTGGAAATCTTCCTGTCACCTGGTTTCTGTAGTGGAAGTTAAGTTATGAATCATAGTCACAGTGATTTCTTTGTCACTAATATGCTGTGCACTTGCCCTTTCCTGTAGCATATTTACCCCTGTAAAGGGGCAGTTGAATACCTAGAGTTTGACAGTTACCTACAGTTTGGGTTTTGTCACTTTTTGTGTCTAGAGACAGAAGGATTCATTTGTAATAGAACTCCAGGATCTATGAGGATTGTTCCATAGGTATTTGAAGATCTGTTTGATTATTCTCTTAACTTGGCAGCCTGCTGATCATTTGATTGAATCTGTTAAACTTGAGCTAGGAAAATGTGAAAGGTGGGAGCAAATAAAATGAGTGTGTCTTGTCACTTTAATTATTCTTTGTCTACTTGAATAAAATGATTGGGTAATAAAAGCACACCTTAATGTATCATGTATAAGTAAGTTTGTTTAGATGCTTGTGTACCTTAGAGTGATTGTTCCAAGTTGGTATCTTTAAAAGCTGGAAATAAACCACTCAAACTAGAATAGCTATTTTCAATGGCCTGCTGTTGAAATTCATCAACAAAGTGATTTATTCAGAGGATTCGCTTCTGTCACTGGGTCTTTGGAGCATCTTGTAGCACAGAATTCACTGCAGGCCACAATAAGCTCCAAGTGAGTATATCTGTAGTGGTTTAAGATAAGTTTTTTACTTGTCCTACTTACAACGTTCTGCCATGACTGCTCTATCTTCAGATAACTCAGGCAGTCAAATGCAAATAGATTAATAAAATCCCAGTGGTTGTTACATTGAAGATTGCATTGTGGATTATAAACATAGGAGGTTCTGTACTGGGGGTTGAGCAGTAATGTCTCAAAGTGCTGCAGCTGAATCCACCAGGACTCATTCGTGAAAGAGGTTGGGAACATCCATGGCACGCTTTCTAGTGTGCTTATGTCACTGTGCTAGCTAGTGTATGGCAGTGGAGGTTATGGGTGCCCTGCAACAGTGTACCTTGAAGTCACTGTTGCAGTGCTAACTCCCTGTGTAGTCAGCTCCTCTGTGCTGGATGACAGCTGGCTGAACGTGAGCCAGGTGGCCAAGAAGGCCAATGGCATCCTGGCCTGTATCAAAAATAGTGTGGCCAGCAAGACTAGGGAAGTGCTTGTCCCTCTGTACTCAGCACTGGTGAAGCCACACCTCGAGTGGTGTGTCCAGTTTTGGGCCTTTCACTACAAGAAAGACACTGAGGTGTGGGAGCTGTATAGATAAGAGCAATGCAGCTGGTGAAGGGTCGAGAGAGTAAGTCATGTGAGGAGTGACTGAGGGAGCTGGGATTGTTTAGCCTAGAGAAAAGGAGGCTCAGGGGAGACCTTATTGCTCTCTACAGCTACCTGAAAGGACGTTGTAGCAAGGTAGGGATCAGCCTCTTCTCCCAGGTAACTAGAGACAGGACAAGAGGAAATGGCCTTAAGCTGTCCTAGAAGAGGTTCAAGTTGGACATCTGGAAGAATATTTTCACAGAGAGGGTGCTCAGGCATTGGAATGGGCTGCCCAGGGAAGTGGTGGAGTAACCACCACAACACTGCAAGTGTTCCATAAATGGCTGGATATGGCACTTAGTGCTACAGTTTAGTTGACATGGTGGTGTTTGGTCAAAGGTTGGACTTGATCTTGGAAGTCTTTTCCAACCTTAATGATTCTGTCTTAATTACTTGTCTCCACGAGATGTAGATACTAATCCATGTGGTTTGACAATGTAGGTTGTTTTGTTATGATGAATTAGTTAAAATGAACAGGTTAATTTTTGTAAATTATTTTGATATATTTTTGACAGTGTATTATAATATTAAGAATGCAGCATTCTGATGTTTTTAATTCTGAATTAAAAAAAATAAAATGCTTAATATTTTGTCTTAAAAATATTTCTTTAAATGTTACTAGTGGTGTTCTATTATGCTTAGCAGACACATTAATTTTTTTAAGAAAGATAAATATCAAGTAGAAACTCTTGCCAAAAGTTCGTTCTTCCACATAAGTTCCATTAAATTTACAACATTTCTTATGTCTGATCTGATGGCTGCATTTGCAGATTGCATTAGTCATCATGGAACGTCAGGGTAACTGAACAGGAAAAATGCATCATGATACTCTGTCACTTTAATCTTTTGGCTTTTTATTGTTTCAAGTTTCAAATGTTTAAGATACTTCTCTGTTGAAGGTTCAGTAACTTGAATTCACAAATGTGAATAGTCTCAGTTACAAATGAGTTTTTTGTCAAAAATTGACAGCTTTTTGTAATTTTTTTCCTATTGATTCATTTCTTCTAAAAGAAATTAAATTATATATATATATATATAGACATTCACAGGTTAGAGTAGTATTTCATAATATTATATGAAGCAATCATAATGTTAGATAAGATTGTAATTGCAAAACTGAAGTGAGAAATATAAACTAATTTCTCTCACATAGAATTTTAGGTCCTGAATGTTTATTGTTTGAAAGTCTGAAGAATGTTTGTCTTCGGGTTAATTTTCACAGGTTCTGTTACCACATTCCTTTTGCTCATGGCCTTCACTTAAATTGTGGTATATTTTTCTCTGTTGTTTTGTGGGACCTTGACAAACTAGATTCTCTTCAGGACTCCTTCTTCTTTGTCGGATAAACAGGGTTTTTCAGCAAGTTGTTTTCATTTGTAACCCAAATTCTCCTGCATGCCTTCCTGCCCCTCACTCCTGCTGCATGCCAAAGTAATTTCATCTGTGGCTTAAATTACATTTTAGGATGACTTTTGTTAAGGGTCAGTGTTGCATACTACTGATGCCATTTCACAAAAATTTCAAAAATCACCTCCAGACCAAATAGATACATAGCTTACACTCGCTGCAAACTGCAGCAATTTGTAAAATATTCTCTGGTCTGTCTAAAGCCTTCTTCCCTGTAAAGGTATGCTACTTTTTCTGGATCCCTTTCCCCACCCACAGCGTGGGGCGACCCAGTTCTAGTTCCGTTTCCATCTGAAGAACCATTGCGACGCTTTGAAGGATGGGGAAAGGGAACTCCAGGGGTTTCTCAGGGGTCTTTTCAGGCCCTGAGCCTGGAGGGGAGAGGTGCTCCCCCTCCCCCCCACCCCGCACGTGGCCGGCAGGGAGACAGGTCACAGGACACCGGGCATGGAGAGGAGGCAAGAGAGCAGAGCGTTTATTGTCGGGGATGTTACATTTATAGGGTTTAGGAGGATTCACAGAGTAACCAATTAGAAGTCTCAAGGGGCTTACAGGAACACCCAGTCACAAGAAGAGGTTAACAAAGGCCAATGGGAAACACCTCAGGACACCTTCCCAGGACATTCCTGCATGGATAACATGGGGGGTGCTGGGAAGAAGAAGCATGTGTTTGCAAAGAGACCACCAAAAGCCATTTTAAGACACGTTTAAACAACAGTTTTTTCCTATATAATGCAGGTTTAGTGCCACAGCTTTTCCTACCTCCCTCCTCTATAATCAGAAGAATCCTAGTGGTGTTTTTCCTGTTCTGCTGCCATTAATGGTGCTTTATACTTTCTTCAAATGTGGAGTTTGTTTTCTAAATGTTTTCTCTATATTAATTTTGCTTTCTTTGCTGTCAGCAGACCTGTCATAACAGCTTTCTTGACACATTCTGACTACACCCATCCAGGTTCAACAGTCGGTTAATTTTCTTTCTGAAGTTTACTTCATACATGATTCATACACAGTCTACATGATGTAGACTGTGTTGTATTATTTTGTCAAGTGGTATTTGGCAGAGAGGATCCCAGTTCTGCATGTTTGAATTCTTAAAGGTGGGATAATTACTCAAGCAGTAGATCCCAGTATCGCCATACTACAGATTTAG
The DNA here is from genome assembly GCF_003945725.1 of Corapipo altera. NCBI lineage: Eukaryota > Metazoa > Chordata > Aves > Passeriformes > Pipridae > Corapipo > Corapipo altera. The sequence goes on from NW_020884876.1 coordinate 10,693,213, forward strand.
AATTACACTTAGCTGGATCATGAATGCTTATTGTTCTTAAGTAGATGCTTAATGGTATATGTGGTTATTTATTAAATACAATGTGACAGGCTATTTGAAAATAAGAATGGTTATGCTTGCTCACAATACTACTCCTGCATAGTCTTTGTTATGAGATAAATTCCAAGACAAATTATCATAGATCATCTGTGAGAATTATGGTTGGATTGGCAGGCTGATACATAGAGAAGTATAAAGGAACTGAAACTTCTCTTAAATTAATATTTTTATCTGTAGCACTTTTCCTGAGCATTGAAGAACAATGTAGAACTGAGAGTTTCCTACTTTTCCTGTGTAACCAGTTCTTTAGTTATGTGGGTTTTTTTTCTGAAAGATTTACAGTAATGGATGTAGTAAAATATTATAAATTAAAAGAGTGGATGTAAAATGTATTATAAACAAGTTTAATTCATATGCAGTCAAGTGTGTTTTGCTAATTTGGTTGTTACTGAAGACTAATTTGTATGTTATAAAGTAGAAAATAAATTATGTTGGAGTAGCTTCATGTTAATGAACTGTAGCTATTTAAGTTCAATCTGTATCCATTATTTCAAATCTGTCAACACAAAAAGTCCTGTGATCTCACTTCTCAGCAAGAGTTATGACAGTTTTTGTTACTGCTTAGTGACAGTGCTAGCCCCAAAATGGTTTTTTCAGGGTAACATCACTTTGTCACATGAGCTTAAGAGTTTTTGTCACCTTTAACTGATTTCTGCAGTGCTACTTCTCCCTGCCTGCTGTGTTTCTTTCTTGGAGATTACTGTTCCAATAGCAGGACTGGCAGATTAGGATGTGCTTCATGCCAGATCCAGCAGTTTAACCTCTCTGACCTCCATCTTGCACTGAGAATAGTAGTTGCCTGCACCCCATTCCATTGGCTCTGCTGTGGGGTTTATAACTTCTGAGCAGCAACAAACAGCTCCAAGGCAATTTGACTGTACTTGTTTCCTGGGGGAGTATGCATCAGGAGTATATATCATACCATCCTTATTGCCATGACTTGACCTCCAAGACTCATAGTTACAGCAGTGGTAATAAAATCCACAAAATGCAACTATAATGAACAAGGAACAATTAACTAATAGTGAAGTGCTGAAGACAAGGTTATATTTTAAGATTGTTCATCTCTCGAGGATGGTTTCAGCTGGATAAAGATTTTGCTGCCCCAAAAGTGTTGGTACTACCCACATCCTCCAGTATGTGTTCTCTCTTCAGTTATGCAGGTGGTTCTGGTGATTGTGCAGCTCCACAAAATGGATCAGCTTGCTGTCTGGCTGAAAACTATTATTTTTTTTCTTTTTTAGAATGTGAGTAAGCAAGCTTTTCTGTTTTACCTTACGGCCGCACAGCTGCTAATACCAACACAGGGTAGACTGCAGGAATATGCAGGAGGGCACTGAGGAGCATGGGAAACAATCCAATTGGTGACAGCACATACTTAGTTTGGCAGAATACTCTTCAAAATTTTCCTGTAGACTAAAGTAAGGTGCCTGTCTCTCTGCAGGTTTCATGATTTAACCCTCAGGGTAGATGCCTATTTACTATTTCTCCCCAGTAAAATCGGTTGCTGTCGTGCAAATACTTAGTTATCTACTATAGGTTTCACATTTTCAGGATGGGAAAGTGCAAAGTCCCCATTCAAGTTTTTTCTGATCATCACCTCTTAAAATGTGATTTTGAATTTCTAGTGCCGGAGGAGGCTTTACAACTTAATCTTATACTTAGAGCATCTGTTACTACAATGCTTTCTGAAAATGAGAACCATGAATTCAGTCTCCTTGACTGGCTATTTAATTGAAAGTCACTGTAAAATGTGCTTTGTGTTAATACCACTGTGTTTTGGACAGACTATGATATTGGACTCGTGGGGATTTCTGTCACAGGGATGCCTGGTTACTGAATCACAAAGAATTTTAGGGAAGAGACAATCACCAATATACTCAGAGGAGCTAAGATAACATCTGCAGGCACATTCAAGAGTAGAGCTATAACCCTGTAACTTAATTTGAAAAATCAAGACTCTTTCAGACTTGAGAATAGAAGTTTGATCTTGCATAAAGTTATACTTTTATAACAATAATGTAGTGCCTTACTATGAGAAATGTAAGTGCTAATTCCAGATAAATATTCCAACTGTCATTTATAGTTATCATTTCTGTACTTTGGTCAGGCAGGGAGCTATTCGTAGTATGCCAATCAGTGTCAACCATTATGCTCTGCTTTGTAACTGTGATTTTTCCAGACTTGGCATTTGGGAAGAACTTCAAATGCATACTAGAATTGGAGGCAATCCGGTCATATAATAGACCATCTCACATAAGTGCCTCTAAAGTATTACTCACAGCGAATAACGAAATCACTGAACAATACAGAACTGCTGATCAGTGTGCAAAGATTAGAGTACTCCATCCTTAAAAAGGAAAAAGTTGCCCTTTCTTGGGAAAATCCAGAAGAGACCTAGGTACCAGAGTCCAACATTTTAAGCTTTATGAGAACCTGTGTGCTTTGTATCAGGTGTTGCTTTCTATCTTTGTAGGTATCCCACATCTGTATGTGTTTCTGTTAGTGGGGTTGCATAAAATCAGTAGCTTCTAATGCTAGGAAGCTAACAGGCCCTCAAGCTCCAGTTGTTCTCTTCTAACCCCAGGGCCTTGTTGGATGGACTTGCTGGCACACTGAGTGCTGATCAGCAGACAGTGAAACATGAAAATCTATGTTCAAATAATAAACCTGCTTGATCCTCCTAAAACACTGAGGCCAAATAATCTTTTCCTCTTTATTTTCCTTTAATAAGTAGCGATTCATTCATACAAGGTGAAACATGAAATGGTGAGAAAGATAGCATGTGAAGATCTGCTTCACTGGGAAGATGGAAGTAAGATTCCATGAGGAAACACACCCTGACATATGTCTGTTCCTGTCAGTACTGGTTAGGTAGCATGTGGTACCAAGCATGTGGTAAGCATTCCTTGAGTACCAGCAGAGCTCAGAAAACAGAGAAGGTTCCTGAGCCGTTCACTAACAACAAGACATTAAGGGCAACTTTCTGGTGAGTAAAAAAAAAAATGTAGATTTCTGACATCATGAATCTTCTATCAGTGTGGTTCCTTAAATTCCCATCTATTAAATTTTCATAGTAACAACTGTCTGTTCCAAATGACTTAATTCTGGATGACTAACAGCATACCTGTCTCATGCTGAACCACCACAGGATTACAAACTAGGCATTCTGTTATACCTATGAAATGAGTAAATTTTATTCTCAAACCGAAGATGTGAGATTGCCACCCTAGGCACAACCCTTCCCTTTATGCAATCAAAATGTCAGGCCTACCATCCCTGTGTGGAGAATGATACAAACCTCTTCCTGTTACACTGTTATCAATTTCAATATTTGCAATGATCTTCTGGCAACATTAGCAGTTTATCCATAGGAGAACAATTTAATAGTTATCATTGTAATCCGAGTAATTAATTAATGATCAGTAAATCTTTCTTACATTCGAGAATGTTTACTTTAGCCTCATATAACAGGGTAACCAGGACCTATGTTCAGATATGATGCTCTGGGGTAAGCTATCTGGTAAAGTGGTGTTACAACCTGAAGAGAAAAGTGGATGTGCTGCACACTGGTTTAGGTGAGAGACTGTAATTGCTATGAATGGTAATCAGATAATCATATGGCCAAGCACATATATGAAATATATGTTTCATATATTTTATAACTGAAAGAGCTACATTTGTTAGTTCTTATTGCAGGGAATAAGTGGGAATTGTTTTGTTTTCTTCTGCAATCTGAGTAAATATTTTCTTGAATCCTGACTGCCTTAAACTCACACCTTATTTGGAGAGTCTTGTAAAACTTCTGGAAAAAATTTTAGCTGTTACTAGTTAAAAAAAAAAAAAAGAAATTAATATTAAAAAAAAAAAAAACAACAACAAACCCCAAACCAAAACAAAAACCTAACAACAAAACAAACAAAACCACAAAACAAAAACAAACAACTCAAAGCAAAACCCAAAAAATAGCTGGACTTGCTCATATGCCAGAAAAAAGAATTAGAGGCATCAGGCAGACCCACAAAGAAATTATAGAATAAATTACTATTACTGATAATATATTTACCATCATGGGAAAAGTTATATGTGAATGGACATAAAGGACAATTGGAGGTCATTTCTGTTGACCTTACTGTCTGGTTGCAATGCAAAAGCTTTTTATTATTTGCAACACCTAGGAAACACTATTTTCACTGGATACAAGCAGTATTCTTTTAACTTAGCAGCTTTCAGTAAAGCAAGGTAATTCTAAATATACTTGATTTTAAATAGAGGAAGTTTTACTTGAGTATACTTTCATTTTCATTGGGTAGCAAAGCTGGTGATCCCTGTTTTCTCTATTTCAGGTGGTTTTTTTTTTTTCCTTTTCCATACTACAGTGTCCCAGTCTCTAACAGATTATGAAAGGTTTTCTGCATATCAGATAATTACTGTCATGGTTGTCATGATTCCTGTGATAGGAGGACTATTGAAGGAAATAGCCACAAAAAATTTCTAAATGTACCTGTTTTCTGCAAAGGGGTAGAGAAGATGATTATGTAATCATTTCTATATTTAAAGATATGTGAACAAATATTTCTAAGTAATATGTGATGCCCAAGCTGCTGTGGTAAGGTCCACTTCAAGTACTGTACCTTTGGAGCTGGCTGGAGTCTGCCTGAAGCACAGACCAGTCAGCAGCATTTATATATAGGCTGGTTTTTAGTCTAGTGAAACGTGCAGTTGGATTTACTCATAAATTGAGATTAAAGTCTGTTTAATCTGAGCACAGAGCAGTTGGATTGCAGTTAATTTGTTTAGATGATCTAAAACACAGATGGAAATAGTACAGATTGGTGTAAAAGACCACACAGACATACATCTGAGTTAGGTGTCAGCTCCATCTGTAGCTGAACCAGTCAAAAGGGCCTTCTCCTGCCAAAGCAGAAGAACTCTTCCCTCACTTTTCCCTTTAGTGTTCCTAACTACGCAATTTTGTCCCATCTTTAAGTCAAACTCTGCTGATTTCAGTGCCTTCTGACAGGACTCTTCTTACTCTGCCATTTTTCTGTTAAGGTCTCATCTGAAACTTTAGTATTAAAAGACAACAGTGTTAGCATCTTTTCACAGTATGATCATATCACGTGACTAACAGCAGTCATGTTGTTGAAGTTGATTTTATAATAAAAAATTATTAAGCCTACAAACTCTGCAGGGATCTGCACTTCCTACAGCAACAGCAATTCAATAAGTTAAATAACTAAAGCACTAACTAACTATGTTTAGACCATACTGTGTACACTTGGAATTCTACTCACACATAAGTATACTTGATGCATTTTTAATAAGTTTTTATTTGGAAAATGGTTCTCTCATTGGGTTCTCTCCTTAGGTTGGATTTTATGTCGTTGTTCCACTAAGATAAATTATAGCGTATTTCCACACTTTTCTATATGAGTTTTGAATGCATGTTTCGAATATTCAAGGAAAAAGTGGACATAATAAAAAACCTTTCAGGCATCAGAGAAATAAAAAACAGACGTACAGCATATTAAGTTACACTAGATCCTGAACTCTGGCTGTCATCAGCAAGTTAAATTGCAGAAAGGTACAAGAGACATTGAAAAGAATTTTAAATCTTCTGGGAATTTTGTTGAGAGATTTTGTTCACAGTTGCTATGAAGTCTTTTAGAGACTTTACAATACCTTTTGATTTCACATGAAAGGTGCTTAGCGACTAATGATGAACATTCATACAGATATTAAGGAAGGGATGGCATCTTCTGCTTCTTTCACCATCAATCTAAAAGATTCTCACTTATGTTTTCCATTCCAGAAAAACAAGTGAGAACTTGCACCCTTTTACACAGGAAGGTGGATACAGAAATAGTTGTATAATTGTAGAGGTCTGTAGTCACAGCTGTGACATAGTAATGTCTCAAAACTTGAGTGCATATTTTCAGTGTAAATTTAGTTCTCCCTCAGTGAACTACTAATGTAAGTATTATGTTGTTCATCTATTTGCTGAATTTGCATTGACATCAAATGTTAGTTGTGCATGTGCAGATTAAGAAATATGCATGTCTGTCTTTACAAATAGCTGGTTATAAAAGTACTTTAAATAAGGGTATGAAGACATGAAACTGGGCATTAAATCTGTTGATTCTAAACTGAATGGCACAAATAGGAAAATAAACATTAGTTTCAAACTGAAAGATATGCTCTGCCTAAACTTACTTAAACTGTAATAGTAACTGAAGTACTACCATAAACTGGGCATGGCACATGGAATTAACATTTTCTGAGTTTAAAATTTTTACTTCACAACTCGTGTGACCTTGATTTGATCCTCTAAAAACTGTTTTGCATACATCTCAGCTGAGTGCGGGGCCTTTATGAAATTAGTTTTGTGGTATATAAAACCAGAAAAAGTGTTTTCAGCTTAAGGTGAGAGACAGGTTTCTGTTATGAGTCATGCTATCACTTTGTAGTGTTAATGTCTAAAAAAATCTCTCTCAAAGTTGTACATAAGAGTACTAGAAGTCAGCTTTACTGAAAGTCTCCTTTGTATTACAGAACTGCCATCACGACCTCGTTTCAGAAACCGTGTAGTCAAAGGAGCTTATGTGAGCCCATCAGTCCTAACAGCCTCCTGTAGACACTGGTAATAATCCCATTGCTCTTAGTTGTCTTTGGGTACAGGTCAAAGTAACAACTGTGTCAGAACCCTAAGGTCTTGAAAAGTAGCTGTATTTCTTTAAAGGCAATTTACATGTGCTTTTGTTAGGAATATAAATTACAGAAAATGTTTGGGATAGACAGTTCCCTCTTTTAACTTAGATCTTGTTATTGTTTTTAGTCTTTGCAGTTGATTGAGTGCAACATAAGCCATTAAAATGTGTAAGCCAGATACAAATCTGAAAGAAGCGTGTTCCATCACTTGCACTGTAACAGATGAATCAATGTGAAAAAATAAAACCACATTTGTAAACTATTCGGACAAAAGCTGAAAATCATGACTTTTATCTTGAGCAAAGAAAAGAGATCTTTTCAAGAACTGTCTTCTTTTTTTGGCACCCTTGGTTGCAGTTTCTTTTTGAAAGGTTGAGTGGGGATCTATTCCAAGATAAGTTTTGTTGCCAGCTTTTTTTTGGTTAAAACTTTTTATAACCAGCTATCAGCCATAGCTCATTAAGCAAGTTACAAAGTGCTGTCCTCTGCAAGAGAAGGAGAAAACAAAAGCTAAAAAAAAGCCAAAAACCCCAGTATTTGCAAAAGCAGTAAGGTTTGTAGAGGCATCTAGTGAATTGGAATTCACTGTCTCTTTCTTAGTTTCCTACTTCCCTTATGTGTAAACATGTCAAATTCCTCCAGATCCTAGTTCACTGTAATAAGCTCAGCGTATCCTTACCCATTGTTATTCCCCTGTCTGCCTTTTCTCTCCTTGTGATGTTATACAACTAGGATATATAGCATATAGCAAAATTAGGCTGATGCAAATATACCACCACTTCCAAACAGATTTAAAAAAAACCAAAACAAAACAACAAACATATGTTCTAGAAATACAAGAAAAGTAAAGTGATTGCAGTAGCTAATAAAAGCAGTTAATGCTTTAAAACTTGTATGCGTTATATGTAAACACATACTCACTTCTTGTCTGGCTATTAAACTAAAATAAAAACATATAATAACCTAATTGTTATTTTTCAAGCGTCAAAGTTTGAAAAAGTCATTTAGCTTACAGCTTCAGTGAAATCTTAATATTTGTAGAAAGCAAGTGATCAAAAATGGTTGTATTTCTTTTTTATTTTTCAAGTTTAACTGAACTACTTAGGATTTATCCCTGTGCAAGACATCCAAAAGCATGTTAAATTTAAAAATAATCAAACACTTTATCAATGTAAGGAATTGTACAAATATAAGTAAGGAACTGGTTAGATAACAATTTTAAAATTTAGATGTATAAGCACAAGCTAGCAGCAACATATTATTGTAACAAGAAGCATCATATAGAAAGATGGTAATGGGAAAAAATCAGTATCACCATGTGCAATAGCTTGTTTTGTTCTCAGGTGGAGTTGTGTACCTCATGAAAGAGATATATGAAAAGCATCCACTGAGCAACATAAGGAGTACACTTTCTATAATCTGATTAAAGATTTGCTTCACGTAAGGAAAGTTTTAAAAGATTTCAAAAGTATCAAAGGCTACTGAAAAGAGGAATAAAAAAGCCTCTGAATCTGTGCTGACTAGGGGAAGAATTGAAGTTTCACTTTCACCATGGAATGGAAGGTTTAAATTGGACTGAAGTTCCACAACTTTCTCAAGAGAACCAAGCAGTCCTTCCCCCCATCAAGAAAAAAAAGAAAAAAAGGGAAACAATTCTGAAGTATTTGCATAGACCATAGACTGAAGGACCATTTCCAAGGTGCTTTTAAACCTATTTCATCCAGACCGTTTTTGGTGGGAAGCAATACTACTTTCCATTACTTTCTTTAAAGACTGATTGTGAATCAATAATCTATGAAGCTATGGCCATTATCTTCATTAGTCTCATTTTCCTTGTTATCTATAGTACATGCTCCAAAGATGTGAAGAATTCTGTTTCTGCTTTATTTTTCATTTGATAGCTTAGCATATTGTTTTTACTTTTCCCCTTGCTTCAGCAAATAGTGGTAAGACAACCAAACATAAACTGAGTTTTAACCACCTCAGACGTATGATTTTATTATTCATTACACATGGATGTGGGGGCAAAAATGTTCAGTAGCAACTAGAATAAAACATTCAGATCTGAATTTAGAATATGTAATTTAGAAAACAGAAGTCATGTTCTTCATTTTAAGGCAGGTTTTTGTCTTTGTTTTCCAAATCTAAGCAAAGTCAGACAATTAACTATTGTAACATTTGAAGGGTACAGTCCATTGCTGATTCATTTTAAGCTCTGAGTAAATAAAGCATGAAGTGGTATTAATAATACATATACATAAAAATACATATATATATAATAATCTTTTTATTCACTTCTATTAAATACATGTTTACACTTATAATAAAGTCTACCAATTTAGTAGCCACATCGCATGAAAAAAGAAAAGAGTTAAATTTTTTTATTAGAAATACAACAGTATATATTGCAAGCTAAGTATTTATTTCAAAATTGTAGGCAGCATACAAGCAGTGTTAAATTTTTATAGGACTATGTAAAGTTACTCTTTCCAGATCTGCTGTTCTTTACGTTGGAGCTATTTTACTTATTAACCAGTGAACAGAGAGAAAGTCAAAACAAACCAGAAATTACTACGAAAGTTGTATGCGCTTAAGACATCCTGAGGAGCAGGTAACTGTAACATCACCATCAAGGAAGAATCTGCATACCTGGCCCATTTTTTACCCATTGGAAGAAGCCACACTGTTTTTCTTTCCCGAGAGGGCACACAAAAAAGTTCTTTCCGTTATTGGGACCAATCTTCAACACAGTCTTCATAATGCATCGCTTGCCATGGTAACAAAATGGAAAATCCAAGTCAGCCCACTGCCAAAAGAAACAGGCTTTAGGCACATGTGATGGCTATTAATTCCATATTTTAGAACTGACAATAGAAACAGATCTACAGGGCATTCTACCCTAGAAGAAACTGTCCCTAGTAGTTAGGATAGTTTTATCTCTTTTGTGATCACTATTTTAGATTTTTCTTTAACATCAGTTGCAACTGCACACACTTTGACTGGTGCAACTTTAATTGATGTTAACACATAGTTTTCTTCAAATTAAGGCATTATAGTCATTACTGTCTTAACTTCATCTGTTAACTACTTGATAGTAAGTGACTGCCAGGTCACTCACCAGGTCAAACTCTTCTCAGACACAAACATTCATAGCAAGGAGCAGTGGCCACCAATTCCAGCTAGGAAGGTCAGGTTAAGTATTAGTGCAACAGTGGGAGCAGTTGCCCAGGCAGATTATAGAATCTTCATTCTAAAAGGCTTTCAAAATTTTGGCTAGACAGAAACAAGGCTGATGATTAGATCTAGTTTGCCATAGTCCTCCTTCGAGCAAGATGCTGATCTGAACAACTTGTACAAGGCCCTTTCAAACCAATATTTCTGCCATGCATATGTCTTACATCACACGGAAGCAGATTAGGAGCATTTGCACAAGCAGGTCTCTTTTCAACAGTAAGAGAAGTAACTAAAACTGTAAGTTTATAACTACTATTATGGTCTTAGTTTCAATTCAGTGTGTGAAAGTATCTAGAATTACCTCAAACTTTAAATGCAATATATCTGTCCACAATTTCAGATCACTGGGGCAAGGAGGCTGCAGGAACAACTGCTTATTATAAAACAAGCCCTTAAGTCTTATACGTACTTGAAAGTAGTCACACCGGGTTTCCCTGGGTAGAGGGCAGGAATAAAACTGCCTGCCCTTGTTTTCTCCGTCCTTTCTCACCACCCTGAGGCTGCAGAGACGGCTGTGTTTTCTGCAGCGAGGATGGCCCATGCTTAATGTATGAGTATCATCTGTCACATTAGTTTGAGGTGCGCTGTAATGACAAGTTACAAAATGACTCCTGCGAAAAGTTAAAGGGGTTACCAGCCAAAGAATTCTCTCCTACCATTACAATAGCTCACTCAGTGTACTTTTACACACAATGACAGGCAAAAAGCTTGCTTCTCTAATGCACCCTATTGTGTCCTTAAAGCTTAATGACTGCTAGAAGTAAAGAGACAAGACTATGTGCTTTTCTTGAGGTATTACACCAGTTCTCCCCACCACGTTTTAAATTATTCTGAAGTATTCAAATTCATCTACAAAACTAAATATTACCACTGCTATTATACTCCCCACCCCTAATTCTGACACAGTTTAAAAGAGTATTTTGCTCTCGGTGGGAAAAAAACCAATACCAAGTCATTACTCCAGGTTGAAGGCATTTGTATGCTTCACAGAAAAGACTCCCACCCTCTTTACTAAAAAGTTACAGGAATGCCAAATCATATTTGGACAAGAAGTAGTCCAGCTGAGGGGATGGAACAGAGTTCTCTGAATGGGATAAAGTTTCTCTCTTTCTTCCTCATGATTGAGATAGTCAGAGATTATCTGAATGCAATACACAAGGTTTCATTTAAAAAACGTAACATGAAAAAGATGAATGCTCTGAAATGTAGCTTTCCGATACATTTATAGAACAGAAAAGCAGTGATGGGACCTTAGTGAAAAAAGAAAATATTAATTCATTCTGTTCAAGCTTAGGAATTTTATGTTCTCTTCTATGTCTGGAAGATTGCAGTCCTGCAGACATCAGCAGTTTTCTTCCAATGACTCACTAAAACACAAGAAGATAAAAATGGCCAACAGATTTTTTTGTTGGTTTTGGTTGGTTTTTTTCAGTTTGTTTTTTAATTTTGTTTAAAACATTTAAGTTGATGACTTGCTTCAACTACCATGTTTTCATGATTGATATTGCCTCATTTCTTCTTTGCAGTCATCTGTACTCTCAGTTATCCTGCCTACATCCTCAGTAGTCCTCTGCTGAGAGTGCAAGGAGAAATTATATTCACACAGTCTAGCCTGGCTAGTCAGTGAGATCCCATTTCAAAATTCGTGCTTCAACAATGCAAGAGGTAATTTCTGTATTTCAGAACAGACACATGACCAGGAATTTTGTGGCATATCATCAATATTTCACATTCAGCCTGCAAAATTTACCACTGTAAGTGACATCTACCTTGCACTCCCATTACTGCTGTGTATGTGTGCCCAACTTTTCCTTGACAACCCTCATAGATTCTCACATTTCTCTTAACTAGGCAATGAATGTGTCTGAACAGGGCTGTGTAAATAAAAATTCAGGACGGGTAGAGCACTAAAGTGATTGTATAAAATGGGGATGGAAGTTAAGAGTAAAAACAGTGATGGAAAGTTCATCAAGGCACCTGTATAGAGCTTGCTATCATGGAAAATGTTGAAAACTGGTAGTTGACAAATAATTTTAATTAGAATATATTCATTCACCTAGCTTCCTTTTGTAATCTTTCACAATGACTTCAAGATCTCTCTAAGCAGTGGCAACTAGAGCGCTAAGATCAAACAACTCCTTAGGCAGAACTGTGCTTGTTCACCTATTAAAGCTATACTGCACTATTCCATGGGAATAGCTGAACTATGAACAGCTGTTTAGCTAACAGCAGTACTGGCCAAAATGAGGACTTTTCCAGTGACAGCCTAGGTCATTCAGTGCTATTGAAATCATGTTAAATTATAGTTAGCCTAGAATAAGTTACCTCTGGCAGAAATCCAAAGACAACACTGTCTGAGCCCAACAGCACAGTATTCCATTAATCTTTGGGGATAAAGTTCATTTATGGGATTATAAAGACTTGTTTTTATTTTAGAATACATACCTGATTGCTATATTGTATTCGTGAACTGAGGGTATATGATCAGTTTTCTGTTTCTTCTGTATGTGTTGGAAAGAGACAGGTTGCTGACAGGAGGACAAAGCCATAGCATTTCCGTGTGTTGAGCAATCCTTGCCTATGTTTCCCTCTGACTGGTAGGCATTGCTTTGGATCTGTTTACAACTGCTTTTTGGAGCAACACACTGAGAGTGTCCATCAGATATTTGGGTACCATTTCTCAAAACATCTTTGTTACCAAGATCTATTAAGACAAGAGTTGTAGTCCCAAATGCAGTTCTCCTATTGATCTTTATTTCTGTGCTTGGTTTTCTGAACTCATTACAAGGGTACTTCATTAAGTTTACGTCAAAAGCTGCAGAATCTTCAACATTCTCCATCTTTGGAACTAAGGAAAGAAGTTATTAGTTATAATCCATCTGCATGGAGTTAGACATTATATTTCTGATCCGTATTCATAAGTCATCATATGGAAAGTGAAAGAGCAAATTTACAATACCATCTTGAAAGATCTGTCAAAGGTTAGATAGAGTACCAAATTTCTTACACTAAGAAAAGCTCATGCACTTTTGGAATCATGTAAAACGTGTTTCAAGATAACATCACTATTGCTTAAACAGGACCAAATGTTAATAGTACTCTGTAAATGAAAACTACTGGACAAATAACCTTATAAAATCACAAGGATTAAAATATTTATATTTTTTAAAATAATCTTTTATAAACGCCTGCAATGGGAGACCACGGGGTATGGTACCTCCAAGTAGCAATGCATTATACATTTTTAAAGTATTATTTTATTATTGACACGAAAAGGAATATTCATTTGTTGGGTTTTCTAGTGTTTTCAGTTTTCCTGTCCTTCCCTTACTGTAAGAGGCTTTTATGAAGCAAGCAGTTCAGACATGTGCTTTGTGTATATTTCCTGACATGAACCAACAGTTCCTTCACAGAATCAGAGACCTGCCTAGTGGGCAACTTATAGTGTGTCTCCCTCCTCTATCTTCCCTCCACACAAAAAAGAGGGAATTAAGCAGAAGAAAAATGGGTAGGCAAGGCACACAGAAGGGTACACTCTCTCCAAAGGCATTCTCACTCAAACAAAATAAGAATCTCTACAGTTTACTCGGGACATTACTTGGTTCCAGGCTCCTTCCATTTTGCTACTGCTGCACGGTGAAACATACTGGTTTCAGTGCATTCAGACCTTTCAAGAAAGAACAGTAGCTTGGCCTTGTACTTAGCAAAGAAGTAAGGAAATTGTGATATAATGGCAATTACCTGTGTCTACAGACTGAATTATTCTGGCAGTATGGCCAGCAGCTAATTTTACATACCAAGTACTCTGTCCTCAAAAATTGAAACATTTCTGCTGACAGTACTTAATTTTAGAAACAATAAAAAGACAAACACTGAACAAAGTGAGAAGGCAAGAAATCTTAAGGTTTGAAAAAAAGAGAGGTAAGCAAACTCATCTTAAAAAAAAATTCAAATATCACTCCTATGATGCAAAAATGAATCTTATTTTTTTTAAAAAAAGAATTTTTCCAACAGCATTCCACCAGATTCAACACATCTTCAAATTCCAGGCCTGTTTTCAGTAATGGCATATAACTAAATAAGTTAAACTTATATAACTTATAAGTCCAGAAGAAGGAATAAGATTTTTTTCAAAGCTTAAAATAAAGCATTTGTGCATATGACAGTATATATTTTAAGGTTCAGCTGACAGTATTAACTCCAGGGTAAATATTAGTTGGTAAATCTGATTCGAGGAACAGATTAAAATTTTCAGGTTTCTGGTGCTGATTTTGCAGAAGAATTATGCAAGATTAGCCTGTGCTGGCAAAACCTGTCATGAAAGGCACAAAGATGTACTTTTATTGATTCGTGACCTGAGGGAATGGACTTTAGCTGGTGTGAGATAAGAGTTTCACACACATCACTCCATTCATAAAAGGATTAAGCAAGGAAGCAATACTTCCTGTAGATAACAGCATTAGAAGCTCCAGCAAGAGACTAACAACAGATTTAGGTAAGAAGTCCAGAATCATTTTTACTCTGAACTTGGAGGGAAAAAAAACAGCTCCTGAGAAACTGACATCCTTTTAGAAAAGGGTACCAAAATATACTGCTTTTGTTCGCATGAAAGAATAATAGTTACTTTTCTGTCCGCTGTTGATTTTTCATTCAGACTTATGCAGCAAACTTTGAATGATTTTAAGAAACGTTGAAAGTATGGTGATGTGTCTCACTCCTTGCCCCAACAAAAATAAAGGGTCACTGAAGAGACGTATTTATAGAATCCCACCTGCACATAAAGTTGGAATACACTTTTAGGGTGTAAGACAAGACAGTTTCCATGATTGTCTGTGTAAGATTTCCCCAAATCTGACTTCAAATTAGCTAAAGTTAAATAAATACGATTCACAATAAGACACTTCTACAATTCTCAAAACTACATCAAAACCACAGTTCTCCCCCCTTTCCCAGCATAGATGCCAGACGACTCTTCAGTACCTTCAGGCCTTGAAGTCAAACAGGCATCACAAATTTCAGCAGAAGGCTTGTTTGTTAGGGTACAGCGCGTACACGTCCACTCCTCTTCAGATCTCTGAGCTACATGTTCATTAGAACATGACCCCCTGCCATATGCCCAGCCAATTAGGCTATTTCTAGTTGGCAGTTTGCTGTGAAACAAAAGAATGATGTTAGTATTTTCTGACGTTCCTTCTACAAATTGCCTTACACCATTATGTGCAGGGAGGCACAGGGCCAGAGAACAAACAGCACAGAGTGTTATGCCTGCCTATCATAGCTTGGACAGCATGTCATGGTTCAAGTTTGATTTTTTTTTTCTTTAACTCAAGGGCAAATCTTTCCAGATGCTGCACAAGTAATACAAATAAAAATATTTAAACAAGAAATTGACAGAAAGTTAATTATTAACTGAGGTACTCTCCAGCACAATGCCCCAGCCTCTCAAATTCCCTACCGTTTTCAAGTACTGCAGCAAAAAACTTGGTGAGAAAGGGAGACTGTTTCAGGGCTCCCTTGTACAGAACACTTACTAACAACTGCATTACTGGATGAAGAACTGTTTAGAAACTGAACTGCAGAAAGTCACATAATCTAGCAAACTAATTTTTTTGCTCTCATTTAACTGCTATACATAAGTCCTCTTTGTTATCATAACAGCCAACAGCACTGAAAGCCTTAAAAGTTAGAAAGTCTCTTGTTTGTCACTATTTGCTAGAAAGCCTTTTAACATGTAGGAGCCTGTTCAGAATTAAGGATCCTAGCTGTGACATGTGAGCCAAAGCCATACTCTCCAGGTACCTCTAAATATTTAGTTCTATTGATTTTCCTGTAAATTATAATAATTCCTATGTTGATACACTGATTTAGAATCATAGTTACTCTTTTATAGTCACTATATCCAAACATTGACAGCAAGTTAAATGTGACTTGAACTTACCTGTTCACTAAGTTACGTACTTACATTTTTAAGTACTATATTATCAACCAACTCACGGTTGATACGTTGTCAAGTGTTTTTCTCCACAGCTTTTGTGCAATTTTGGAGACTTCTTTCAATCCAAAGAATTTAGGCGCTTCAATTAATAATGCAAATGCTGTGGTTGGGAACATATGTGTGACACTCCCTTGACCTATCACTTTTCCCATAATTAGCACTTGCCATATCAGACTAGATTCCTAAGACAGTGGTAGACATATCCACTACCTACCACATGTCTTCCACAACAAGAAGACTAAGGAGGATAATGAGAACTGCTGACACACCAGAGATCCTGTGCTGTCAAGAGGTAGAACAGACATTACAGTAGCATTCATCAAAATACTGTGGCTAGATAACAAAACAGCCAAACTCTAAATGTTAAAATGGGTATTTTCACATTATTAGATCAATTGTTCTACTCAGTTATCAAAAATGCTTTACTAGACTGAGTATATTCAGCATGTCATGTTTTGGAGTTTAATTCCATGTTGTTCCTCTGGTCTGTCTGTCACATCATGTCATCTCCCCCACTCCCTTCCCATTTTATGAAATATGGGGGGGAAAGTGTATTTTTAAGATTCAAGGTACATTTGAATTTGATGAGGTAAGCTTATAAAGGGTATTTTCTTCATTTCTTCAGTTGAGCAAAATCATAAACTACTTGACTTGACCCAAGAACCACTGGGTTAAATTCTATAGTTTATAATCTGAAGCAAGTCAGTCTGATCACATGGTGTCTTTCAAGTCTTCAAATGTGAAAAGCTTGGATTAGTAGATAAATCACTTGAGCTACATATACTTTTACATGGTAATGGTTACTGCATAATTGAAAAAAGACCAGTAGAAAACAAAGACCTGACCATTAGCATAAGGACAACATAAGAAACAACCTTTGTATTTTATAGCTACCATTACAATGTTTTTCACTGAAATACAGTACGGTTTAATTATTTATTTAAAAATACAATAACAAAACCCCAAATCACTACTTGTTCTAGAACAGAGAGAGAGAGATTTTTTCCTTCCATCCTTTTCTCATTATCCGACTCAATGGAACATTGCTGTCTTCCTATCCTTCTGCAATATATTTCTCATTATTACTTTCTAAAAATACAGCAGATTGGGGTTATCAGCATGTGAAATATTTATCTTCCATGATGGAATTTTCTATATTTGATCTGTACTCAAAAGTGATTTTTAAGCTTTAACCAAAATCCCTTCAGCCATCTGAGTCTTAAAAGAAGCTTGGAGCTAGGAGAGGGATTTGTGTGTTCCATAAATCTTATCTAAAAATGTATATATATACACACACACTAATGAAGGCAAAGTTTGCAAAGTGAAGCAGTATCTTATATTAAATTGACAGAGCTCAGTATAAAAAGGCAAAATTCTGAAGCCTCAGATGAAAATTTTCAAGAATAACATAGGTATCTAAGCCTGAATAAGATGCTTTTGGAACTTCTACCTTTTGACCCTTTGTGATATCAAATGCATTTTCTGCTTTCCTGAAATAAAAGGAGGAAAGCTGCTGCTAGCACAATTTATGTGGAACTCAAAGTGCCTCTATGGCACACCTATAGCAAAAGCTTTTTAAAACCGATAAGGAGGAAGAAAAGAAAAAATCCTAAGCTCCTACAATATTTGCTGCACTCTGAATTTACTGAAGTTTTAGTTATCCTCACTATAACTCTAAAGCCAGAACAACTGTGAGGGGGCTATCCTGTGAAAAGAGAGACACACAAATTCCTGCTTTATGCTATTCAACTCAGTTGTATGTAAACATCCAAGACCATTATATTGATAACACCAAGAACAAGCGGCAACTTTTCCAACGAATTAATTTCAGTAAACAATTCTCAGTACTCTGAATTGTTTTATAATTCCTACACTTGATTACAGTAATAGCTACTTCATGACAGATGGGGCCTTTGAAAGAAATAGTATCAAAGAATCAAAGCTTCTAACCACTTTTAAATACCAATGGCCCAAACATTTTTCTTTTGCAAGGTGTCATGTCCTCATCTAGCATAGAGTTTATTTAGTTATAAAATGCACAGGGATCCATTCTATTTGAAAAGAGATGTCCTCTTACTATATCAACACTCTGAGGTGCTTAAAAGTGTCACAAAGTTACCATCATACCTAAGATTGATAAGCTGGGGATCCGCCTTTTGACATTGGGAGCAGAAGTAAGTCATCCTGTTATTCTCTCCTAGACGACACACAGTGATGTTCCCACTGCACTGCCCACAGGCTGGGCGCTTGTACACTTTGTAGTGTTTGTAGAGTGGGGACCCAGTTTTGCGGCACTAAAACAGAACACGTATCAATCCATGTTAGAGACTCAGTATAAATTTTATGTGAGTCTGAAGCTAAAATAAAAATAACCCTACATAAACTGACAGCTCAATGACTAGATGATGATTTAAGGTGCACTCATAAGGGCTATATCTGAATTTCATATTATTTTATGTAAAAAATTGACAAATCAGTTATAACAGAGTCTATAATTCTCCACATAACGGAATAAAAGATAGACAAAAAAAAACATACTAGCATGGTGCAAGCAAATACATGCTAGGAACTCCCTGAGTTCAGCTGGACCAGCTAGCTCTGATTTAGCACCAGTCATCTTTGACCTGGCACCTGTAGGAGTGTTCTTGAAGAGATAATAAGGTCCAATCAATGCAGCATAGAAAACAGAAGTAAAGACAAACCACAAAACCAATACCACCTCCCCTCACCCCCAAAAGAACAAAAAACACACCACAGAGCCAGCTCAGACCTGATGCTAGAATCTGGGTTAATCCACCTTCCCAAAACCTACAGAATTGTGCAATGCAGAAATATTCCAGGGATTCTGTAAATGTTGGTTAGTGCCCAGTAAAGTTCCTCAGCTTCATCTTGGCCCTGGCCATGCCAGACAACTTGGCTTGTGAAAAGCCACTTGGCAGTACGGTAAGCTCCCTAGATCCTGGCAGAAAGTCAAATTAAGTACAGTACAAGCCCAAGGGCACAGTGGCCTAAAGAGTCTCCAGACAGCTGACAGGCAGGCACATCTCATGAGACAATTCATATAGCTAAAAGTGGTAAAAAAACCAAACAAGAGCCCAGTAGAGATTCAGCCGACTGCAGAGCCCCAAGAGTTTCTGCACTAAAATAGCAATTTCTTGGGCACAGTTCAAACAATACCACAGCTGGCCCAGCAGTACCAGCTCAGCTCTGGCAGGGTTCAATAGCTCTAGCTCCATAATGTATGAAGACTCCTGGAGTTCTCCCAAAGTACAGGTGTCTCTGAGCACAGCATATTTGCTTCTGCTGTGCTTTTATTCATCAGCCTCGCTGAATGAGAATGCCTGTGCCAGTACAACCTAGTAATTCAATCAGAAGGAATTAATAATATATATTGGCATGAATATTCACAAACAGTTTGCTTTTTTCTCAGGGTTTACAGTCAGTTTCTTATGAGTAGTTTTTTTCCCATCCAGTTATGTAAAAAACAAACTAAAGCAACAGCTTTTTACACAAACAAGATTCTTCATCTTTGCACCTGTAATGATACAATATGATTGGTACAATCTGTAACAGTCTATAAAAAATTATTAAGCAGTATGCCTCATATTATCATATTTTCATTATGTATTTTAAGGAGACTTAGAAGGAGAGGCTAGCTCTTAAAAGCACTTGACTGTTGAATACTTGCTAAGTGTTGATTGTAAAAGTTTTAAAAATCGCTACACTGAGCAACAGAAAGTTTAACTTTTTGTTAAGACTTGTTTATTACCAGTCTAAAAGCCTGTGACACATTTAGATTTCCTAGTATTATAGTTGTTGCAGAACTACATGCTATCTCTTTATTGGTAGACTTCACTATGAAGTTTGGAGAAAGAAAAGATTTCCATAGCCAATAAACCAAAAGGACTCTTCAGTGGGTTGGGGGAAAGAAAACAGTTAAGCAGATTAAATGATTAAACAAATCACATTTTTCACCTTAGTGATTGAAAGATGGCATTAGGAACATCAAGTACTCTCCTCCTAACCTACCAAAAAAACCACATTTTAGCAGCACTAGCTCCTTGCTTTCATGAAGAGCAAGAGAAACAGACAAGAATTTCATCACTGCTGTTCATTTCTTTGCATGCAGCTTAAAGAAATAAAATGTAGAAGGATTAGGTCAAGTTCTCTCTTTTTCTATTGAGGAAAGTTAAAGAGCAACAAGGACTTATAGACTTTACAGGGGAAGAAATTAAATCCTACTGAAGTTGTGACAGTAGGGAGAAACTGTAATTTATTTCACTTTAGCAATGAAAACCATTGTTTCAGTTAGGGAAAAAAAATAAGTTAGCAGTTATGATCTATTTAGTTAAATAAATATACTTGCTATTTAAGTTTCATAAAGGAAGCCATATGAATTACCTTCATAATTCCCTGGGGCAATCTCTAGTTTCCAGTTTTAAGAGTGACCTTTATGTTACCTGACATATAAGTTTGTGTTTAACCTACATCAATTCTGACATGTTCAGAGTGACATTACAGCACATTCACAGAAAAACTGAACTGGCCTTCAGGCAACATCTGTGAAACTTTTCTGGGCCAACCTGTGCATACTTTTACAATCTTGACTCCTCCACTTTTCCATCATTTGACAATTCACAATTAATAAAGAGCACACAATTCAACATTCCTAATCAAGGAAACACTTGTCCTGTTGCATCTTTTTACTGTTTTCACTGGATGATCACATACATCTAATGTGCCAGAGTCACGCTTTGGAGGCTTCTCAGAAACATGTGCCAATACCTTATAAAAAAGCAGGGTAAAATCACGTGTCATTTTCACCAAGTGACGTATATGCTCATCTGTCAGTTGGCAAACCTGTGAGAAAGACAAGAATGATTTTTAGAATATTACAATGCTAAGGGACAACAGAAAAAAGACCTACTGAGGCAGGTGCACTTTGAACACTGATAGGAATTGCACTGCTTCATGTTATGATAATTCTGACTTCACATCATATGTATCATCTCAGTAAAACAGTACATGTTCACATTCTATACCACACAAACTCACTGCTTGCATACCAAACAATGTGCATTCCCTCATCCAAGGAAAGGTCTTGGTAAAAATTTCAGTTATCTTCCCCTATATTGACCAAAGAGTTAATGACCACATGAAACACGTAGAGTTAACAACTTCTACTTCCCTCCTAATATCTTCATGAATTATGATACAACCTAATATCAGAGGCTCTTTCTTAATACTTAGATGTCATTAAAAACCATCTTGAGACATTTCATTCACCTTAACAGCTGGATGAAGACCACTATCAAACAGTGCTTCATTTTTTATGATATTTCCCACTCCAGGTAATACTGCTTGATCCAGTAACACATCACACAACATGCGAGTTTTGTGCTGCTTAATCTCACTTTCTGCTCTTAAAAAGCTAAACTTTGGAGAACAGACATCCAAGCTTTCCATCATTCTCACTTTCTGCTCACTCTCAGCTGCATTTCTGGAAGAGAAAAAATTCATTAGGATTTATTTTTATTTTAAAAATATTCCAACGTAGCAGCATGGTTTTAAAAAAGAACACAATAAAGTATTATAGAACATTATATGCAGATAATAGAAACCATGAAAATACCAGTGACAGGAAGAGGCACAGAAATTACATTAGCCACCCCTTCCTGTGTTTGGACCATCAAATATAAATAACTGGTGACATGGTCCAGTAGTTACAACATATTATATGTGTGTGTATATCTATATAATATATGATATATGTAAATATACTACAACAATGATAAATAAACTACGATATATAATATATATATACAGTAGTAGTTTATCACTAGTAGTTACAACATGACTATATATATTTATATTTTTAAGATAAATTTTTATTTTATTAGGTTAAGTATAATCATTTAAAAATAATACAGAACAAGATGTCTCAGGCTTACATAAGCTTTTATGTTTTGTAATTTTAAATATGCATATATAAGTTATTCGAATTTACATTTTCCTTTTCTCTCAAGAGCCTCAAACACTTTGAAATCAAGCTTGCTGTAATTTTTATTAGCAGTGTCAAGTACAATGGTGATAGACATAAAGATCCACTTAATGTAAATTAGAACAATTATACCAATTTGGCTCCAAAAAGAAATATAAAAACCCAACCTTGGGAGCATAAAAATTTGAAGCCAGTAATCATGGCACGTTGTTACTCTTGTTAAGGAAGCGACACTTTCATGGAAAGTAAAGGAGCAATGGAGTTCAGCATTCAGATTTAAGGATTGAATTAAACCAAACTTTTATTCCCAGTCTTGACACTATCTAATGAGACCACAGCATGCAACTACTTTAATTCTATGTAAGCTCTGATACAAAGTAACAAAACCAAATTACCATGCCAATAAATATGATATGTTTAGAAAGTTTTGTCTTGATAGTATCCAAGCACTTAACAATTTGTGTGTGATTATTCATTAAGTTCTTAAAAGAATGTTATAAATAAATCAATTTGTTCAATTTGGTTAGTTTCTGCTTTACCTATACTCTACTGTCACATCAAAAAAACAAACAGTATCCTCTGTAAGCTGTATCTCCAAAACTGGTAGTAGTCCATTTCTGTCTTTGCTTCCATCAGGATTAATGCACATGGAACCGTTCATACCAAAGTGAATCCTTGGAGGGAAAGAGAGCTTTTATAGTTATTTTAAGTTAACAATGTTTCCAAGCATAACACCAGTGTATTTTTTGAATTTATGAACCTTGCCTAACCAAGTCAGTATATATGTACATTAATTCTAGTTATTACTAGTAACACAGCAACAAATTATTTGCTTACATAGTGCTCAATTACTAGAGAATAAACAACCCTCCCCAAATCAAAACCACTCCAAAACATGGCAGTTTTCCAGCAATCTTCAGAATTCATTACATAGAAGTCAGACCTGATCATTAAGTAACACACTTTTCTGGTGTGCTGCACTTAGAATTTTTTTCACTTGACATGCTGGTCTTCCAACATAGGTTCTTAAACCTTCAGGGAGCCTGAAAGAAATGAAGCCACTTTACCAGACAATTTTCTGTTAAATCAGGCAGAATTCATCTTGTATGAAAGGAAAGATTTCAGTCCACACATTGCCAACCCTGTTATCACATCACAACTACATTCAATAACACCATAAACAAAGTAATTAATATTTGCCATATGTTGTCTTCTGCTTTCCTTTGCTTATCGCCAAGGCAAAGGCTGCAGGTCGATTAAAAATTAATAAAAGAAATAAAATGAAAAATGCACAGATGGCAAAGTAGCAGAATAGACTCTTTTGAGCATTCATTTTACAGATCACTAATGCTTTAAGAGGTCTTACATTTTATAATATATTCTACCAGGAGCTAGTATGCTTGAGCAAAGGACAAGTTTGACTATTATGTCATACATTTTACTTATTACAAATTCACCTGGTACATTCAAGTCCGAAAACCCATGTCCTACTACTATACACTGTATATCAGAAAGAGTAGATCATTTTGTAGTTACAAAAAGATTTAACAGACTAAACTACATAAATGACGAAAAAAATGCAGCATATGGTGTATATTTCCTTTCAACCCCTCTTTGTTACATTTCAGGAAGGACAGGCATTTTAAATATTTACAGATGGGTTAAGACATGTCATTAAACATAGTCTTAAGGGTAACTCTCTAAGTAACTTCCTCATAGCATTTATTTTTTTCAATTTTTAAAAACCTGTCTTTCCAAAACGCTCTTCTTACAAGTCAGTTCAGGTGATACAGTTGTTTCAGCCACTTTTATTTTCAATCGCCATTTTCAATTCTCAAGTGCCATGAACAGTACTGCACAGGCTTAACTAGCCAAACTTAGTTTTAAACTTGGTCAAATTTCTTTTTAAACCAAACTCTTGCATCTTGCTACCAAATGGTAATGTACTAAATGCTTCCAGAAAGTTATTTTTAAGATATGGCATTCACATTAATAGCTGATGGTTTCATTTACCAAGCTCCAGCACACTCTTTAAAAGGAGCATTAAGAATCACAGCTATCTTAGTGACTTGCCAGCTCATGACTAGAAAAAATAATCGAGGCATTACTACATGTTTACATTCAATAGCCTTAAGAAATCTATAAAATTTCACTCTGAAGTGTTTCATTACCATTGATGTCCTGAAATAGGGTAAAACAGAAGCCTACTAATTTTAACTACAAATAAAAAAGCCATGCTAACTAAACCTAGGGTCTGTTATTCAATGATAACTAATAGTAAGGAGTTGATGACTTTTATGTTGTTTTAAAATAAATGGTGAGACTTTAGAATTATTTAGTGCTACACAATATTGCAAGGATCTGCTTATATTTAAAACATTTTTTCCCCGTAAAAATAAAAGATTTCTGGCAGCACAGACAGGCTACAACATAGAGATGCAAAAAACAGTGACAATTCACATTATCAAGTTCTAAGGGCTAAGATATAATTTCAAGTCAAGACAGTGGATGTCTTTCCTTTAGGGGATTTGGAGTCAAGAATTACTTGTTTCCTAAGAATATTTTAGTCCATTATCAGTTATGTAAAAACATATGTGCATTATCAATTTTCAGAAACTTTTCTAAACCATTCATCACTCCAAATTACATTAATAGCAGACCATAGGAATCCAGCTCAGAGCAAGATCTCTCACATAACTGTATCATTTCTATGGCAAAACACTCAGTTCACAAAAGTCTCTGCTGCACAACTGGCAACTATCAAAGAATCTTTTTCAATTTTCATTGATTATTTAAGTGACTTTCAAGGCAAAAAATCAAAAAGAAAAAAAATTATTTTCTTCAGTGACTTTAATGACCCTGTTTAAATGGACATCAAAAAGCAGAAGTACTAATTTCTTCAGGTGTCCTTGCTCATCTGTACCTCTAGAAAAAAAAAGCTTCTAGTGCCTACCATGGATTACTGAATTGGAGTTTCTAATTACTGTCCACAATATGGTAACATTTCAGAAGTATCTTCCTCATATGCAAGTCAGGTAAGCAGTAGCCAAACTGCATAAAACAATTTAATGGCCAGGTTAACTTCTCCCACCAGGAAGTCACTCCCCACTTGAGAAAATCCAGGAGAATAAAATTAGTTAATTACCCTTCATGGCCCAGTCTTTCACAAGATGTGTCTGACATTATTCCAGCATGACTACCAGCTTTTTATAGGTAATCTTAGCAGAAGAGAAAAGCTGCTTTTGTTATGTTAAGAAACTGTGTACAGATATAGAATCTATATATCAGTAACCTTCCCCATGACAAGAAAGTTCTATATTTAAGAGTTAACTTTGATAAATAATAATACATCCTCTGAAGGTGTATTTCTTATTTTGTCTCCTGGCAGCCAGTCTTAGACTGCTGTAAGACACATTTTCTGAAGCCATCATCCACCCCCTTTAACATCTTTAAGATCCACAAGATGCATTTTTAAAACAAGAGAATTAAGATCTTCAATATCAGATAATAAGTAATTTCTGCCTTCTGCACAGAGACCTTTCCCATACATAACTTCTACAAGGTTTCCCATCAGTAACATGGCTAATAAGACTTCTTTAAATACAGCTTCTAGAACTATAACAACTATTTCCTATTTGAAACAAAGCATTTTAAAGACTAATTCTCCTTTTCAGATACCTTATCATAGAGGATAATTTCCTGCTCCAGCTGGTAAATGAGCCTACCAGGGATGAGGTCCTGCTAGACCTTCTGTTTTCAAACAGAAAGGGGCTGGTGGGAGATGTGGTGGTTGAAGGCCGTCTGGGGCACAGCGACCATGAAATAACAGAGTTTTCAATACTCAAGGATGCAAAGAGGGCCATCAATAAAACCTCTATGCTGGACTTCCAGAGGGCAGATTTCGGCCTGTTCAGAAGACTAGTCCAGAGTGTACGCTGGGAAACAACCCTTGAAAACAAAGGGGTCCAGGAGGGATGGACATACTTCAAGAAGAAAGTTTTGAAAGCACAGGAGCAGGCTGTCCCAGTCTGCTGAAAGGCAAGTCGGCAGGGAAGACGACTGGTCTGGCTGAACAGGGAGATTTTGAAGGAAATTAGGAGGAAAAGGAGAGCCTACCGATCACGGAAAAAAGGGCTGGCTACTCAGGAAGAGTTTAGGAATATAGTTAGGTCACGTAGAAAGAAAATTAGAGAGACGAAGGCACAACTTGAACTTAATCTTCCCACTTCTGTGAAGGATAAAAAACAGTCCTTCTATAGATACATCAATAGCAAAAGGAGGGGCAAGGAAAACCTCCATTCTTTATTGGACATGGGCAGGAATATAGTTATCAAAGATGAGGAACAGGCTGAGGTATTTAACACCTTCTTTACCTCAGTTTTCAACAGTAAGACAGGTTGTTCTGAGGACACATGGTTTCTGGAGCTTGTAGAAAGAGATAAGAAGCTGAATAGCCCCCCTGTAATCCAGGAGGAAACAGCCCGACCTCAGTGCCTGGCAAAGTTATGGAGCAGATCATCGGAAGTGCAATCACACAGCACCTAAAGGATGGACAAGGGATCAAACCCAGCCAGCACGGGTTTAGGAAGGGCAGGTCCTGTCTTACCAACCTGATCTCCTTTTATGATCAGGTGACCCACCTGGTGGATGAAGGGAAGGCTGTGGGTGTAGTCTACCTGGACTTCAGCAAAGCCTTTGACACCATCTCCCACAGCATATTCCTGGAAAAGCTGTCGGCCCATGGCTTGGACAGGGGCACTCTGTGCTGGGTTAGGAACTGGCTGGAGGGCCAGGCCCAGAGAGTGGTGGTGAACGGGGCTGCATCCAGCTGGCGGCTGGTCACTAGTGGTGTCCCCCAGGGATCAGTGTTGGGTCCAGTTCTGTTTAATATCTTTATCAATGATTTAGATGAGGGGATTGAGTCCACCATCAGCAAATTTGCAGATGTCACTAAGTTGGGAGGGAGTCTCAATCAGCTGGAAGGAAGGAGGGCTCTGCAGAGGGACCTGGACAGACTGGAGAGCTGGGCTGATTCCAACGAGATGAGGTTCAACAAGGCCAAGTGCTGGGTCCTGCACTTTGGCCACAACAACCCCCTGCAGCGCTACAGGCTGGGAACAGAGTAGCTGGAGAGTAGCCAGGCAGAAAGGGACCTGGGAGTTTGGATTGACAGGAAGCTGAACAGGAGCCAGCAGTGTGCTCAGGTGGTCAAGAAGGCCAATGGCATCCTGGGCTGGATCAGGAACAGTGCGGCCAACAGGCCCAGGGAAGTGATTCTTCCCCTGTACTCAGTGCTGGTGAGGCCACACCTCGAGTACTGTGTCCAGCTCTGGGCCCCTCAGTTCAGGAAGGATACTGAGGTGCTGGAGCAGGTCCAGAGAAGAGCAACGAGGCTGGTGAAGGGACTCGAGTACAAGTCTGATGATGAGAGGTTGAGGGAGCTGAGGTTGTTTAGTCTGGAGAAGAGGAGGCTCAGGGGAGACCACATTGCTCTCTACAACTCCCTGAAAGGAGGTTGTAGCCAGGTGGGGGTTGGTCTCTTCTCCCAGGCAGCTATGAGTAAGACAAGAGGGCATGGTCTTAAGCTGTGCCAGGGGAGGTTTAGGTCAGATATTAGGAAGAAATTCTTTACAGAGAGGGTAATCAGACATTGGAATGGGCTGCCCAGGGAAGTGGTGGATTCTCCCTCCCTGGAGGCTTTTAAGATGAGACTGTATGTGGCACTTAGTGCCATGGTCTAGTAACCACGGTGATAGTGGATCAAGGGTAGGACTTGATGATCTCAGAGGTCCCTTCCAACCCGTCTGATTCTATGATTCTATGAAATCTCAGACTAAGAGAAAAGCAGTAAATTACCTGAAAGTGTGACTATATCAGTATTTCCAGCGTTGCGAAGAGGCTGATGAGAAGTTTCTGCATAATGGTTTCAAATCTTTGAAACTGACATTAGCAAAAGCAAGATGACCCACCAAATACAATCAGTCTGAATGTATAGGAAGCCTTTTTCTCAGTTCTTACCTCAAGGCTTTCTGATCAAAATACATAAAAAGTTCCTTTCCCAATGTCTCCACACCCCTGTAAATGTGTCCAACAAGGAAATCATGACCAGAGATTCTCTCTTCACTTGCAGCAGTCTGAAAAATGAGTACATACACACATGAACATTAAAGAGAATTTATACTGCTTTGATTCTAGCATCAGTAAACATTCAGCAAGCAGATGTATGAACTAATTTCTCAACTCAGACAACATTATCTATTTTCTCTTTAAGCTATTCTACCAAAAACAATGGGACTATTAACCCAGGAAGCAGTCACTATTGCTAATGCCATCATGACTTAGCTCAATTTTTTTCCTAATTGAAACAATACATCTTTTTCTTCAGGGTATTTTATGCCTTTTCCTTCAAGTCATGAATTTACAATAAGAGTCTCAGCCTGGTGTAAACTAAACAGATACAGTTTGAACATTAGAAACATATCAGAGTGTCAATTCTGCTATTTGCAGCTGTATATTCTTCTCCAAATGCTGATAATACACTTTCAGTGTTTCACACGGGAAACAGAAAACAGTGTTTCACATTTTCACAGAAAACCCTCCACTGAGCCAACAGAGATATTTCTCTCCTCCTACTAGTTTAAAGTCTAATCTCAGAAGCAGGTGAACAGCAAGGGGGACACTACTAGAGGACAAGACCCTTAGGATGATCATTTGCCAATGAATAGAGTCTGCCCTGAGGTGACTTTTACTGTCCAAAGCTATGAAGGAGTCTATTTTAGGCAATGAGATTTGTTTTTTTGAAACCTCAGGAACATAACTCCTTAATTTAAAAAGCTTAGTCCTGAGAGATATAAACCTATAAAGATGAATCTTTGACATACCTTAGACAGACATATCTTGAACCACATTCTTCCATAAATTGTTATTTAATTGAAGTACTATCTTATCATGCCTCCTTATATACACTGAAGATGGGGAAAAATTCCCCAGCTTTCATCTGGAGGCATCCAATATACTTACTTGGGCCACAAGCAACACACAATTTTTCACAGATGAGCAAAACCAGACATGAAAAAAATACCCTAGCTACCTCTCTAATCAAAACCAGAGGTTTGTACCTTCACAGCTTATCAGCTAAGGCCTGCTTTACTGACATCCTGACATCTCCACCTACTAGAAGGTCCCCTGGCAGTTTTATACTAGTGAATTATTTTATGCTGTCAACAAAAAGGATAAAAACTAGTAGGAAAACTACGTATTGTGTACATTGAAAGCAGATGTCACAACCTTTATATAAATACTTGGTCTAATTAGAATTACTTTAAAAAAAATATAGAAGTAAAAGCTCCCTTTCTGCAGGTTAACATGGTGCTAATAACACCAAGGCTGTGGGTTTGAACCCCATATGGGCCATTCACTTAAGAGCTGGACTCGATGGTCTCTGTGGGTCCCTTCCAACTTAGAATATTCTGTGATATCTGTGAAACATATACCTTTCTCCCTTGTGTTTCATTCACACTAGAATCGCAGAACGTTTTGGGTTGGAAGGGACCTTAAAGATCATCTAGCACATGCAAAGACTTAAGCGATTGTAAAAAAATTAGATTAGTAATAACTTCCCTAGTATTTCAGGTTTCCTGAAGTAAAACGATATTTTGAAATTTACCGAAGAGAACCAGAGCGATTCTAAAAGTTTTCACTCATAATTTCCTAAAGCTCCTGTTTCTACAGCTTCAGCATCTCTTTACACAGCCGACCCGGTAAGGCCTATTTATTTACTTTGTTGATGACAAGGATATTTTATAATTCAAAGGAAGAACAGAGACAGCATTCACGGACGACACCCACCACCGCCCACAGATCACGGCAGCCGGGGGCCCGGCGGGGAGGCACCAACCAGCCCCCTGCGCTGCGCTCAGCCCCAAGGAGCTCAAGCGCTGTCCCGGCCCCGGCCCCGGCCCCTCACTCACGGCGCCGCTCCGCGCTCCCCGCACGGCCTGTCCCCGCCGCAGCCGTGCCCGCAGGCGCTCCCCGCAGAGGGCACAGCCCGGGCCCTCCACCATGGCCGCCCAGCCCCGCGCCGCCGCCTCCCTTCGAATCTCCCGCTCGCCGGGGGTGACGCTGCCGCGCTGGGGGCCGGGCCGCCTCCGTGCGGCGGAGATAACACCGCACATCCTGTTTATTTCCTTCAGAAGTGTGAATCTGTAGCGCTCTCAGATACCTCATTAGCTTTTGCAGTCTTCCTAAAGCACTCTCGCAAGTGCATCTTCCTTTAAGACTTACTTGATGCACATTTAGAATTTAATTTCAGTCCTTAAAAAGTCAGTATTTAATATGTTTTTGCAGTCAGTCCAGCTTTACGCAAGGGAAACGCTCCTTTACCTGCTGCACTTGAAGCAAGAATAGGCATAATGAATTCTACGAGCTCTAAGAAATTTGAGGGAACTTGAGGTATAAGGTAGAACATTAGACACTGATGCCTTGTAAGGTGTACTTATGCTGGTGAAAGCTCTCAATGTTATTTCTCATATAAACAGTCCATATCCAGTCTTCTAGCTAGGTTCAGTCAAAATGTGTTTATTCCTAAAAGAATATTATTTTTTTACATGAAAGGAAGTGGCTAAATCAGGCTAAATTACAAAATAAAACTTAATTTACATGTTCCACTAAAGTTTAGGTATGCTACCCTTGCTGCAAATGCCTTTTTCTTTTTCTCAGTGATGTTTTTGCTCTGATCATCCAAAATTAAAACAGAGACAATTGTCAGCCAGAGAATTAAGCTTACCAGGGAGAAATCACCAATGTTCAAAAATGGTATGCAAAACACAAACTGATTTTTCTGCTGCCCTTAAGTCCTGCCTTACTGTTCTTCCAAGCAGTTAGAAATTAGTACATAACTTGGGGTTTTATATCTAAGCACCTGAAAAGTACAGACAATAGGTCCTGTTACTTGGCTATCAAATATAATGTTTTTCATAATAAGGGTTTTCATAACTGTATGTTTTTCAGTAGATTGGGTTTTCAATTCCACATCTGATTCTGCAGATCCATCAGAAGCTCCAAAAGTAACCAATAATTCTCTAGCCATTTTTTCACTCATGTAAATGAATTTCAACCAGAGATTCTGCAGTAACTCACCTTTTGCATGCACTTTTATTCCACTTAAAGTTGAGTTCCAGATACTTACAAACTATTGTTGGTGAGCTTCATATTAAAGTGTGTGGCAGTGGTTGATAAAAATTTGAGAGTTTATGTGCTTTAATAAAAGCATTTAAGAATATATTTGCAACAAAAGGAAGAGAGGTAAGAGCACTGTAAGAGATACCAATCTGACAGTTCTAGTCTGAAACAAATGCCCAGTGCTGAACTCTAAATCAGGATGGTTTTTAGGTAAAAGTATCTAAATGACAACAGCTGAAAAACAGTTGTTGGGCAAAATTATTGCTGATGCAGTTTTTTAATGACGTAGTAGTGCAGCCAAGAGAGAAATATAAATATATATAAAACAGTGTTTGTGTTTTACAGCATTCCAAGTAGAATAGTCTTAGCTGCTTTTGTGACAATATTTCCTTGAGTCAGGAAGTCTCAGTTGCTGCCATTCGGTTTCAACACTGCAGTTCCCACGTCACAAGGGAAGATATTTTGGAAGATGCAAGTTTTAAGAAGAGGTAGTTATATTACTTACAAAATAAATGTTTTCATTAATCTTATTTACAATTCCTTGGCAGGTAATTCCATCAATAATTGTACACACCTTATTTTGATTTTGAAAAATCCAGTGTCCACAAGAACATCTCCCACAAGTAATTAAATATGCATATTTCAAGAACAAAGAAGCAAATTAATACCACTCAAGTATAAGTTTAATATCTGACTATTTTTTTACTTCCTGTCTGCCTTTACATCAAAAAAAATCATTGTTTCTCTGTACAATAATAATTGATGTAGCAAATAAGGCGAGTTTCCTGAAGCGAAAGGTAGATTCTATTTTTAAAACAGAAATTGAGTAAATCTATAACTGTTCATAGCTTTGTCCCCTGTAATTGTAGCTATGTGCACAGCTGCCTCTTATTTTTCCCAATGGTGTTTGCAGGCACCATTCTTTTTTGGTGTGTATTTGCAATATTTACATTCAGATTACAGCCTACAATAGAACAGCATGCTCAGAACTGGACACACATTTTGGTATATTACTGCAGTTGTGATCTCATTAGGAAAAGAAAAAAACGAAAAAAGAAAAGTACATTTCTTTCCAAAACTTCAGGTTTCTCAGAATTATGAAAAGTAGAAAACTTTTTTTTTAAATTCAATTTTCCAGAATTTATGTAGAAGACCTGATTGCCTGCCTTTTTGTATCAGTTCATGTCACAGGACGTTTGGCATAAAATTGATGTGGTTATTTTGCACAAGTAGAGCTACTGACATCCAGTTGCTAAAACGTTTTGGTTTATGCACATTTTCTCCCTTGAAATAATATCTTAGTCATAGGACATAGGTGCTCAGTTTAAATACCTAAGTTAAATTTGCAATTAGCAGAGCTTTGAATAAAGATATTGGCAAGGAATATTATCATGTGGCAAATTTAGACCAATTTAAATGGAATATCATTTTAGATGAAATAGTAAAGTTACGTTTCTCTGAAGCCAACACAAGAGAACAAAAATATGCAGAGTACAAGCACACCCTATTCTAATCCAACAGTCTGAAGAACAACATCAGCACTGAGATTCTTGCTAAGGCACAGGGTTTTTTTCTGCTGGCTGGCTAAAATACACAGTGAATTATTAAGATATTTCCTTTATGGTGACAAAATCCTGGATAAGAATTACTAAGCAGTGGATGACGGATGTGTTTCATGGTTGCCTAGAGAGTTAATGTGACCAGTTAAGCACACTTAAAATTTCTCATCATGTAATCTCAATGAAATCCTTCCTAAACCTTGCAAAAACATTCCCAAATCCTTCAAAATTAAGTCTCTTAATGCAATTAATCCAAATAGTTGCACGGGGAATGTGTTCTGGTTATTAATTCCTGGTCTGCCAGTGATTTTTGAGGGTCATGCATAGTTGTTATGGATGCATAGTTAAATTATTTTTTTCAGTTATCTCAAAATCAGTAGAGTGTTGGAATCCTTTTATTTGTGGAGACGTCTTGCTTTCTTACATACTATTGTAACTTTTTTTTACATCTGCAGTTATTGTAAAGAAAGAGATCAAGGAGGTTCTTTGGAAATTGCAGCGAAATATCAATATAAAACTATTAACCAAGTTGCAAGTAACAGTTTTAATGTGGGAGATTCTTGCATTTAATTCATTGTTGCAGCCATAGTAAAATGCTACAACTTACGAACCATTCTCACTGAACATGAAGTATGTGTTCACAATACTTGTAATTAATGGATTCATGGTTTGAAACTAAAATGAATAGTTGATACTTAATAGTACTATTCTAATTTCTACCTCTTGACAACTGATCAGAGATAAGCATATTCTTAGTGTTTGAATTCATATACTAAACAAGAAATTAAATTACTTATAGAAGTTTAATAGATTGTAATTTAAGTTGCCAGAGCAGGATGTGCTTTAGAGTAAGACAGACAGAGGGTGCAAAAAAACCCTAAACCATTTTAAAACATTTGCAATGTGTGCAATTATATTTTAAAAAGTTACTAATTGACACACATTGTCAAATATTGTCACAATATTCAGGTTCATCTGTCAATGACTGGTTGGCCGTAAGCAGGACACCACTCTTCTAGAAAAACAGCTTCTTATCTCTATATTAATCTTTGATTTCCCAAGAGATGAAAAAAAGCAATCACCTTTGAATATCTTGGCTAGCTTGACATGTTAGTTTTCAACAGAGTAATTTTGCCATTTTCAATCAGTAGTTAGATGTGGATTGCTTTCAAACATTGAAGAGCATACTTCTGTTCTAAGAGACCTTCATACTGTATTAATCTCTTGTCCTTTGCTGGGAGGGGAAAAAAAAAAAGAAAGAAAAAGCAGAAATAATCTATTTTAAATCTGACTTTTTCTTCTACTCAGACCAAAGGGTTAAATCCACAAGAGGAAGTTAGACTTAAAAGGAGAGTTGCAAGCTATTCACACTCCCTAATATTCAGTAAAAATTGAGGTTCATCAACTATATTATATCTCTAAGGTAATGGAAACTCTGAACTCTCCATCTAATCAATGGCAAAAGGTAGGCACCTTACCAGACAGTGATTTAGAGCATAGGCCTCATTAGGTCTTTCTCTCCATTAGCCACACAGGGAACAATGCTAGTTTCTGCTATTGGATACCCTGCTGCATAACTTCAAGCAGTCACCTATTTTCCTTATGCAGTGGAAGGGGAGAGTTACATCTGAGAACAGGATTCACTTGTATGCTGAGGCAGGTACTGTCTGGAAGTGCCATGAAGTTTCCTAGATGCCCCTCTGCAGTCTGGATTCATAGCCGCGAAACAACTCCTTTGGTTAGACGTCTGAGCAAAGTAAATTTTTTCAAAAAAGAGAATGTGGCAGCTTCTTTAAGCTGCTGTAGCAGTCCACTGATACCTAGACAATCAGTAGTGCATCTTTCCCCTGAGAATTGGAAAGCAATTGATCCTAGAGCTTCTAACTCCTGAGCAAGTAGGCAATAGACTATCAGAGACAGTGTTCTGAACTGAGACTACATTCCTCTTGTCAGAATGCCTTTTCTTTGAATACTTTGTTTTTAACTAGAGCAGTGACTAGTACTGAGGTCATTTAGATTAGCCTGGAATTATTGAATATAATTTTCAACATCTGACTCTTGAACACAGCCACCTCAGACTTCAAATTTTGTAATAGAACTATCTCTGGACTAAGGCTGTGATCTTGCCATTAATTGTAATGAGAGCTTTTGAGATTATGAATTTAATGTGGGCTTTTTGGGAGTGAATCTGTCTTTATGGTGTAGTTATTAAGTTATGTAATTAAGTATTCAGCATCCATCTACACACTTCCTTTTTTTTTAATTGAAGGGAAGTGTTTTATTACTAAAAGATTCCTCTTCCTTTCTCCATCAGAGTACCTAATAACCCAGTGATAATGACAGTTCCTTAGGTAGCAAGAGATCAACAGTCCATATGCTGCTCCAAATCATGTGGAGTGCTTTGAACCTAGATATATTACTTCTTGTGTGACTATTTTAAGCCAGCAGGAAAGAGACTTGCAGACACCACTACAAGTGAGACTGCACTCCTGACCATGTTTTTGTTCTAAGTTGACCTGGTAAACCTTACAAGAAACTATCTCTCTTGGAGCACACTCTGAAAGCAAGATATGTAGAGACAGTTAAACAATTCCATCTACAAATGAGGTATAAAGAAACTTGTGTCTTCTAATCTTGATTTGTGAGCACATTCTAGGGGCAGATAATTGGCTATAGCAGAAACTTAGCTTCCTGAGAACACTTGGATGAAGGACTAGAAGGCAAATGCAGGGTCCTGCACCTGGGCAGGAATAACCTCATGCACCAGAACAGGCTGGGGGCGAATACTGAAAAGCAGTTCTGTGGAGAAGAACCTGGGGATCCTAGTGGCCAACAATCTGTCCAAGAGCCAGCAGTGTGCCCTTGTGGCCAAGAAGGCCAATGGTATCCTGGGGTGCATTAGAAAGAACTTTGCCAGCAGGTCAAGAGAGGCCCTAGTGAGGTGCATCTGGAGTGCTGTGTCCAGTTCTGGGCTCCTCAGTACAAGAGAGCCATGGAGCTCCTGGAGCAGGTCCTTCTGAGGGCTACGAAGATGATGAAGGGACTGGAGCACCTCACTTATGAGGAAGGGGTGAGGGAGCTGGGCCTGTTCAGCCTTCAGAAGAGACGACTGAGAGGGGTCCTCATTTATATATGTAAGTATATGAAGGGAAGATGAGGGGATCTGAAGGGGATGGAGCCAGGCTCTTCTTGGTGGTGCCAAGCAATAGGACAAGAGGCAGAAACTGATGTACAGGAAGCTCCACCTGAATATAAGAGAATTTCTTTCCTGTGTGGGTGACCGAGCACTGGAACAGATTGCCCAGTGGAGTCTCCCTCACTGGAGATATTCAAGAACTATCTGGATGCAATCCTGTGCAATGTGCTCTAAGATGGCCCTGCTTAAACAGGGAGGTTGGACCAGGTGACTCACTGTGGTCCCTTCCAACCTGACCAATTCTATGATTCTGTGACTGCAATTCTGTGATTCTGTATCTTCAAGGCTATGTAACACTGAATGCAGGAAACCTTATTTTTTGACTACTTATATCTGGTATCAGACATCTGAGATCGAACTATTATAAACTAAGTTTGGAGTTTTTGTGTTAGAAAGAAAAACTGGAGAAAAAGATCTGTAAATATATGGATTTCTTCAGAAATACTCAGTGCAGTACACAAATTATGGCATTTCAAAATTCTGTAACCATACTAAGCATATAAAATTTCTTTCCCAAATGGTTCTTTTCAAAATATTATACCAAAAGAAAAAAAGATCTTTTGCAGTTCTTAAATTATAGATTAATATTGGAGCAAAACTGACTAAAACCCTGCTTAAATTCAGAAATAAAATGTTTGGAAAATAATTGAAAAAAACCAAAGTTACTGTATGAGTTTGTGCTGAAAACCATAGAGTCCTTAAAAGTTCTTATTCTCTTCCCAGTTAAATACTCTTGTTGCTTTTAGACACTCGAATCCATCAGGATGAATGCCTCTACCCATTCACAATGGCACGATCTCATTTACAGTCACAGTTCAACTTCATTTGGAGAAACAAGTATGACAGCAATGTGCATCTGCCTCAGGGTCGGAACAACAGATCTTACTGAAGCTGGATATTCATGGGATAAGTACAGACAACCTTCTTGGCAACTTATGAACATTGCTCGTAACTTTACTTCATCTTGAGACACAGTTCAGTGCCAGTAGTTTTCATTGTTTAGCTGATAGATATTGGCTCCTCCCAAATTAAGTAAAAGTTACTACATTTGTCTGGAGGAAAAAAGGAAACATTTAAAACTTGCAGTAGTTTGTTCAAAGAGTAAAGCCTTGACGATCTTTAAGAAAAAGTGCACAGCAGTACCTCTAGGCTATCTCCATGCTAAAACAGATGAAAGGAGAAAAATGGTACCTGGAGGGAGGCAGAAACATTCTTTGTAGCCTTCTTGCCTATAATGCATTTATATACGCACTCCTCTGATGTGTATTCACTTATCCTGGATGGTTTGCATTTAAGATTAACTCCTCAGGGAAAAATGAAAAGAATTGGGAGAAGACGATCTTAGGATGAAGAACTTGCCAACTTTTCTTCAAGTTTAGATGCTATACTTTAATGTTGTACTGAAAAAATATTAGGATATTATTTGTTCAAAAGTATAGACAGTATTAGAAGATACAGGAAGCTCCAATAACAGAACAAAATAAGTGATGTTTGCTGGGCAAAATAAATTGAGGGCCATAGCAAAAACTGTCCTAGCAGATGCAACCAGTTTTTACTTCACTGTTACACAAACAGTATGATTCCTAGTACCTTGCTACATGCCTTTGTCAGCTGCATGTATATATGCAGCACTCCATTTTAATTAGCCTGAAGATTCAAGGCTTAGAAGAAATAGCAGGGGGTTCTAATTATCTTCACAAACTAGTGATCTGCCCGGAAAATGAGGAATGAATAAGAATTAAGCAGTCAGAGGCCAGTATTCAATCACAGAGAGAAGCAGGAAGAGTGGAAGATAAAGAAATGTAATTTTCCCTGATTTGGCAGGGCCTTGAAAATTAGTAAAAATAATCCTTCTTTAATAAAACACACCAATTCTAGATATAGAGTTTTATTATTTAATCTTATCAGTAGTGTTTGACTAGATATTTTAGGATAATTTTTTTCTCATATCTGTGCCACATTTATGTTATTTTTATTTTAAATGTGTTTATGCCTGTTTAGGCATCAGTAGAATTTCTTGGAGGACTCTTATGAGAACACTGTTTTCCAAGCATTGCTTGTAATTTGTCAGTCCAAGTTCCAGGGAAATAAAGACTATCCTTTCCTCCCCTTGAAAAAAAATTATGACATTGGGATTTAAATCATTGCTATTCACAAACTGGCCTCGACAAAAAAGGCTGAGGATTATCTCTTTAGCAACTTTTGTATCAAAGCTGCATTATTGATATGAAGCTAAAAAGGCTTTGCAGTTCATTATATAATTAAAAGCAACTGTTATTATGGAAATTTTTCAGAACAGCTGTTGTATTGGAAGAAAGGTTACACTCTTCGCTATCAGTAATCCCTTTAAATCTCTGACACGATTCATAGCTCCTCAAACAATGCCGGTAAATTAAACAAAACTGGGTGGATTCCCTATTTATTACTTGCACCCTTATCAGCAAGAGAGAATGCAATAACAGAACTCAAACTGGCTTATGGAAGTAATGTGAATGTCCCATTTTATGAACTTTATTACTATTTTTGTCTTCCAAAGTACTAATTTTGCCCAGAATTGTTGTCCAGCTTCCTGACTGGCCTGAACAGCTTATAGCTACCATTTTATTCTTGAACCTTAGTCAAGGATAACAGTTTGGAAGGAAAGGATAAGTCTTGCTGGGTTTGGTAAAGGCTAGAGACAGTTTTGATGTAGAATAAAGAGCTTTAGCTCTTTATGACTTTCTGCCTTTCCTTGTAGAAAGTCAAAAAAGATTTTT
This sequence comes from Corapipo altera, assembly GCF_003945725.1. Classification (NCBI taxonomy): domain Eukaryota; kingdom Metazoa; phylum Chordata; class Aves; order Passeriformes; family Pipridae; genus Corapipo; species Corapipo altera. Next base: position 10,731,944 of record NW_020884876.1, read on the forward strand.
CCTCTTGTCTGGAAGGAAGTAGTGTATCATAATTGCAGCTGAGGTTTTCACTTCATTCCTGGCTTTCAAGCCAGGGAGGGCTTTGGAAAGTGGAGAAGGACCAGCCAAGATTTTTTTTTTCCTCAAGGGGTAAGAAGGAAAAGGAGCAGAAGGAAGCAAAAATTGAAAACAAATGCGGGCCTCAAAGACTAGAATTGGTAAAAGACTTGCTGGGTTTCAGAGCATATAAGATGTAGTGTATTTTGTAGAGTTGAGGAAACTCAGTAACAAAGAAGCCTTGGCTTGTATAAAAGCCAGAAGATTCTTCCATTTCAAAGCCCAGTTCCTGGGGTGGAGTAATCACGTGGAACAAATGCTGGCCCAGGGGCTGATTGGCGGAGAAGCGGCGCGGCAGGACGGGCCTGACGATGTCCCTTGGCCACAGGGAAGACGATCCAGCAGCGCGCCCTGGTGGCAGCGCGGGCGCACGGCATGCGGGGCTGCGGCGGGCGGGACGCGGGAGCGCGGCGGTCGCGGGCAGCGGTGGCTCTGCTCAGTCACACCACGGCAAGCCACAGCCAGACGCCCGTGTGCACCTCTGGATCCCTCAGCACAGGAAGACAATGACAAACTAGAGCGAGTCCAGTCGAGCTCCAACAATATGTTTAGGAGGCTGGAGAACAAGATGGACGGCCAGAAGCTGAGAAAGCAGCGTTTGCTTAGCAGAAAAGATGGGCAAGGCTTTCTACGCCTAATTGCTCTCTTCTCCTGCTTAAGGAAAGGAAAAGTTGTTAAGAATGCAGAGGCTCTTCTCAGAGGCCCACTGCAAAAGACAAGAGGCAACACAACACATTCAGAAAAGGATTTGAAAAGGGGTTAAGCACAGGAGAAGGTTGTCCGGGGTGCGTGTGAAATCTCCACCCTTAGAGATCATCATCATGGCTAGGCTTCGCGAATGAAGATTTTGGAAGGGCTCTACCCACATTTGTTACAAGCACGTTGGTGGCTAAAAAGGCCAATATGAGATAGACACGTCCGGTTGCAAAAGGCACAGCAGAAAGACTCCTTAGGTGGTATATTCTGCAAGGCACGATTCTTTCTACATTGTCTTTTCTCCTCAAGAGTGATCAGCATCAGCAGCATTAAAGATAGTGTGTCTCCAGGCCTCCTGATTGGAGGCCAGAGTAGACCAGTTATGTTGATCAATATGGCCAAGGCTGAGATGTTTCAGGGAATCCTTGTATCTTCTCTTCCGGGCTCCTCTCATGCGGCAGCCGGTGGCAAGTTCACCATAAAGCAAGATCTTAGGCGGTGGTCCTTCATCCTGGAGACGTGCCCTGCCCAGCGCAGCTGTGTTCTCAGCAACATGGCCTCAATACTTGTGACTGCTGCTTGTTCTAGAACAGATGTACTGGTCACATAATCTGACCAGTGGATGTTTAGGATTGTACGGAGGCAGCGTTGATGGAAGTGTTCCAGGAGTCACAGGTGGTGGCGATAGATGACCCATATTCAGATCCATATAAGAGAGTAGACAACACTATGGCTCTGTAAACACTGATCTTTGTACTTTTCTTCGAGTGTTTATTTCGCCAAACTCTTTTATGAAGCTTTCCAAAGGCACTATATGCCTTTGCTAACCTGTTGTCTATCTCTCCGTCAATCTTACCATCTGAGGAGATGAAGCTACCCTTAGAGAATACTCCTGGGAAAAGCCCTATGGAACCTGATCTCACTTTGAGCACTGCCTTGCTTTGAGTGGAGTGTTGGACTAGATGAACAGCTGAGTTCTCTTTCTGATCTGCTTGTTTTCTGTGATTCTAAGATCTAAACTAGCTCTTCATCAGCCAGATTGCTCTTGCTGTGGTTCTGGATTCTGTGTGAAATTCTTCATGTTACTTAAGCAAATTTCAAATTTTATTGTACACATGTTTCGGACATTTTTTTTTTCCCCTTCTGATAACGAAATACTATATCTAACAGGCATTGGCAGAGGATTGTCAATAAAGAGTTGCTGATTCAGTTGCTGCAGCAGTAAGGGATGGGCTTCTGTGCAATAAAGTTTCTCATGATTTGTGAAGTGGGGAGAATGTTGCTTTGACAACAAGTTTATTTGGCAGGGTATAACTTGATAGAAGGTGATGAGGAAGACATTTGACAGGAGTACTGGAAAGTTCAAAAGGACAAAACCTTGCCTTTGGATGCACTTTTTTCAGTGTAAGAATTGACAATACTGCAGTACTAGGAATGATTTATTCCTTTCACCTTTGAGTATTTTGAACTGTCTTTACAACATTTCACCCTTTGCCTTCAGTTCCCTCATGCAGACTTCATAAATGGTGAGATTTTTGTAGTTAGAGTGTGGCCCATCAGAGGCAAAGGAGGGTTGCTGATAAAGTAGTTGTGGACTGTACTTGTTCTACTACCTATCTTAAGTCAGATCTAAGGGAAAAAGAAGTTGCATAAACCTGTGAATAAAAGTTTCATCGCTGTAAAAGGTTTTAGACAGTGGAGTAACTAGGAAAATGTTAATGTTGATTACTACTAAATAGAATCTGGTGAGAAAAACTGAAAGAACTGCATAAAATAAAGCAAAGACAGCCTCCCACTGGACTTCAGAAGCACACTGCATGAGGATATATAGGATTTATATCCACAAATTACATTAATAATATCTGAATCATGAAAGTACACAGTAAGAATACCAGCTACAGTAGTCTTAGCTTTTAGCAGACTGCTGCCTTGAAGTGTAAAGCCCTTGGACTCTTATTGTAATAGCGGGGAACTTCCTCTGTGGCTCAATAGAGATTATATAAAATATTTACACAAACAGAATAAAACTTGTTGAAACTCACAGTGACCACGAAATGTCTTATTTGATATTTATTTTTTTCGAATGGGGAAAGACCTTGCTTTATCCATGTGTATGCTGATTTGCCAGAAAGGAAAAGTACGCCAACAACCTATGACAGAGGAAGGGATTCAACACTAAAAAAGTCAGTGATACCATGTAAGTAACAACATTACTTAGATCATTATCTGGGGGGAAAATTATCTTGAGAATCCTCCATCTGTAAAAGTATTTGTCCAAAGTAACTTAAATACACTTCAGTTACTGCTAAATAGATTTTGCCATCAAAGATGTGAAAGAAACTGACTTTCAGCCTAATATTCTCTGATCTAGGAGCACTTTAAGAAAAATAGGTTACCTTCTTCTAGGAGTTGAAGTTTTTGAGTCTTCATTTTTTCTTTTCTTTCCTTTAAGAGAGAGTTTGCATCTCTATAGCTCAGTTAGTTCAGTATGGCTTCTTTTCAGAAAGGGATTTGCTCTCATGAAGTGCATTTGCAGTGATCTTGTTGCTGAACTCTCTCAGATGTCAGGAAACAAAAAGGTTTAGGCTCTTCTCTAGAACCTTATCAACACTCCTGATTTTCTGGCCTGCAGCAAGAAGCAAATAAAGTCAATGAAGTTTTCCTGTAATTGGTGTAATATGTTCCCTGTGGATAACATGCCCAAACAGGTGGGCAGCATCCTCTTACATCAACTGTATGATCCAAACAAAGGGTATGATGGAATTATGTTGTGAGGAGACATGTCTGCCAAGGCACCCTGGGATTAGTGTTAGAACTGGTCTTATTTAACATCTTCATTAATGATCTGGAAGAGGGAATAAACAGACCATTAATTAAATTGGCAGATATTACTGAGAAATTATTCTGAGATTCCATCTAGACTAGAAACAAAGGCAGACTAAAACCAAAGACAGGTATTAAGAAAATAAGAGTAATTTGTGTAAACAGTTTCTCTTTGTCTGCAGCCACATATGGGCTACCTTATTGATTTTGATTGCATATGTGTGTATAATCCACACATTTAAACACTATTTATTTTACAGTTAAACACTCAGTAGCTTGAGAGACCTAACAGCTGCATAGGATACAGGGTTTCCTTGTTTGTAACAGGGATAAGGGGATAAGGTAGTAGAAACAGTATGTTTTTGCTCTTACTGGGTCAAAAGAATGCACTACGGTTTATCTTCAGACAGGTCTATCCTGCACATTTACCTACCAATATCAGTATACCTTTTGTCAATATAGTAATTTTTGACCATTTCTAAAGTGTTGAACAGAGCTGACTAGTGTTTGATAGACCCCTGTACAGACACCCCAACTTGATACTTGTAACTGGGGTTTTTTTGGACTTTTTCAGATGGTTTCATTCACTTTATATTTTTACGAGTAGCTTTTAATCAAAATTGCATGTGGTCTAACAATGTCACAAAACTTGTTTGATTATAAGGTTTTCTAGAAATAGTGGGAGGTTTTTTTTATTAATTATTCTTTAATTCCTTACTGAATTTACATTTTTTCAGCAGTTTCATGATTTTGATAGAGTTCTGTATCAATCTATCCATGCTGCAATCACAAATATAGTCTAATTTCACTTTTAAAATTTATTTTTAAAATAAAAGTGAAACTCATTTCTTATATGCCAGTTTTACACAAGGTCTTGTAAAGTACGCAGAAGAATAGCTGTGATCAGCAGCTCTAAAAATCAGGCACGTACAAATAACATAGAATAAAAATCTGCTTGATTTTTCAGAAGTTGTGAATGTACTTCATGTGTAACCTTCTGTATGAGCTGTGTACAAACAAGGTGTGTTCCCTACTCCTGTCAGTGAGACAGAGCTGTCTAGACCACAGTAATGTCAGCTGCATGCATTTCACTTGAAAAAGTCAGTTGTTTCTGTAAATCATGGATAAATCTGCACAGCATGTGTTAAGCTGGAAATAAGCAGCATTTCTGTAGGACACAATATTGCAGTTCTTGTGGTGCTTGGAACTCTCTTTTAGTTCTCAGTGCAAGCACAGCAAGCAGGCTCCTGATCCAGCAGCGCTCTCAGGAGGAAGCTGGCAATATAGCAGACTCTGAATAAGTCAAAAACTAGAAAAATATTGCTGCAAGTGCATCTGTCAAACCGGGGGATGCAGGAGAAAATGAGGTGGTGACAGGTTCGGCAGAAAGAGAAATAGCATAATATGAAGTGAGTTAATGATGCCAGCAATTTTTAGCAGTTGAGCAGGTAAGGGCTGCATAGGCAAGGTGGCACTCTATGATTTATGTGCAAGAGGTAGGCAAGGTGATATTTTTTGAAGTGTATGTTTTAAGCTGCTAGGCTAAGTTCAGATATTCGATTTCACTGTTGCCCAGGATAAACTTATGAAAACAGTTTTGCTAGAATAACCCAGTTAATTAGTGATTTGCTCTCTCTTGTGTTCCAGTCTACACAAGATTACTTGCTACTAAGAAACATTTATTGGTAAGCAAAGGGTTTGTTTTTCTTATGCCAGATATATGCTTAAATATTTGATTTCGATTGAATTATTACTCCTAACTTACCTATGGAAAGTAAAAAACTTTAATTGAATTAAAAATACTTATTATAATGATTTTCTTTCTTTTTAAGAAGTCATTTGTCCTAAGATGCCTGCTACTTTCATCTAATTCATAAGAAACTATAACATGTACAGCAAAAATAAATCATGACATTCCAGGTACATGAGTTATTATTCATACCAACAGGATAAATAATAAAGGAAAGGAAATAAAAAGCATTAGAAAACTTAATTTGATCTGTGTTATTTTCTTTATGAAATAAGTGAAAATTTTCAAATAAACTTTGAAAAAACAGCTACAACATAATTCTAAAAATTTTCTATTAGTATGCAAATCAAAGGATTTCTTACATATCCTTGGCAAGGATTTCTTTTCAGTATCTCTTTGCTACATTTTGTTTCAAGGTATTTTGTTTGTAAAAGTGAGTGTACTTCACTGTTATTATATGTACAATGTATATTTTGTAATCTGATAAAGTATTTTAGAAATGAAGTGTATGTTATAGATATAAAAATATTATTAGTGTGACATAGATTTGAAGAATTCTATACATTAAAGAAGATGAAACAAACAGATCCGGGTATTGTGTTAAAACTGTGTTCATTTGACTTCCCATATTTCCAGCCTTGTCTAGTATCTCAAACTTATTTTCTTGCTAATTGCAGTCAGGGTATAAGCTGGTAAAGCTTTCTGTTTAGGTGATGACTTCTTGCTCTAGAGTGAGTTTGATATCTCTGATTGATAGTTGCCGAAACAATACATAATGATGAAACTTCAAGCTAAGAAAAGAGGTAATCCAGATGGAATATTATTCAATGAATTGTATGTTAGGGACATTTAAAAATAATAAATAACAGCTGTCAAAGGAAGCTGTCTCGGAGGACAACAGCTGAACTTTTCAAGAAGTAAGCATGTGGTTGGGTCAACTTGTAGTACGGTAGTCACTAGTCACTATGAGGATAGCAAGCTTTAAAATGGCAAAGAAAAGGGGATGTGTGTTCATCAGTGTAAAACTGATGTGCTTACAGGATTCTAATTATGTCATGAACACAAAAAAGCTGTGTTCAGCTTCACCATGAGGGACTCAAGGCCATAATATATTTTACCATCTGCTGTTCAAAGAAAAACCTATTGAAGGAATTTGTTTTTTTATGGGACTACTGGAGTGGATCACTGAACCAAGTCATGAATTCTCAAGATCATGGTAATCAGAGGGAGATAAGTATCTTTTTGATGTGTGAAACATCTGTTAAAGAATTTGTCACAAGTCTCATCAGTAGCTGGTAAGTCTCATTGCTTTAGCAATGTTTTCATTATTGCTCTGTCTATAAAATGGCATAATATTTTTTGTACTACTGGTCTTTTCTGTCTTCTCAGTGCGAACTAGTAGCAGATATTTTAGTTCCAGCTTCTTGTTAAAAAATATAGCAATATATAACTTAAAATAATTTAGTGCTTTTCATCTGCTTAGTTCTATATTGAAAATTTCAATTTCTGTGCTAATAGAAATCCCTGAGTATGAAAATAAACTACATCTAATCTATGAGCTATACTTCTAGCTCTGTTTAGACCTACTTACTTTTAAAATGAAGCAATAACTATATCTTTTACTGTGTTAGTCTAAAAGTAGATGTACCATTGCATGTACCCTCTTTTCTTTATTCTGTACACAGAAAAGACAGGTTTCCTAATGAGTATCTGTTGAGAAGCTTATGATCACACCTACACTAATCTTAGAAGAGCAACCTACAGAAATAATATAGGTTAGCCTGTCATAGGAATTGGTATGCAAAGCCAAATAAATAGTCTATTTATCTATTATTTTAGAGGAAGTGAAAATGACCAGCATCAAGTACTCCAACAAAGTTAAAAAAATTTGCACATTGGTAACATCCATTCAAAAAAAAAAAGAAAAAAAGAAAGCTTTTTCATTAGGCTGAGGCTGAAACCACCTTTTCTCATTGACTGATATCTCTTTACAAGTGTCAGTGCTAGAATACTCAGACTTAAGAACTTTAACACATTGATAATTCCTTATTTTTTGTGATGATTTTGATATCGCTGTACACCTTTAGGACATTTTAAGATAATCTGCAGTTTTCTACAGAAACCTCATGGACAAAGGAGATGAGTACAGCCTGTAAAGCACACCCACTTGACTGCCAGTGCTTGGGCTGTGCCAATCTGTTGAATGAGGGTTGGGTACACATACGTACACACTTAATCTTCTTTAAAAGGGACTGTGCATTTTCATCAAACTAAAGGGAAAGGTTCATGTGCATATGCTAGTGAACAAAATATTTAGCTGCTCTACTTCTGTTTCATCCAATTTGAGCAATGTTTGAAAAAAAATACTTTTTTTGGCGTTTAGAACAATTGTGTATTACAGACCAAACACCACAACATTAATTTTTGTCAAAGACACCACTTTATCTTATCCATTCACTATTTACAAATCATCACCAGACTAATATACACAGCAGAATTGACTGGAAAAAACAGAGATGTACGTATTTTTCTTAATAAAGGAATAGGGCTGAAGGGAGAGGGAGATCTTGACTAACAGATGTCTGATAAAAGTTCAAGTTCTCAAAATTTGAGTTGTGGTTCACAGTCTGTTTTGTATAATAGTTGTGATAACAGTGACATTTGACTAAAGAGATATAGCATGGTTTTGCTTTCATTTCCTTGCTTTTTTGGTTTGTCAAAACATCTGATCTATCTAGCAATACTCTAATTCTTTAAGTCTACTGAAATGTATTTTAATATTCTATCTAGTAAAAACATTAATTAAATGTATGCTTTTTCTTCCCACTGCTATCATAGTTTTTGTATCTTGTGGTGGGAAGTTTAACACATTAATTATGTGCTTTATAATAATATTGTCTTTTAACTTCAAGAACTTTTTTCTGAATGGATCCTTACTCTTACTTTATAAAAGAAGATAAATACATGTTCACATTCACCTCTTCGGATTCAACTTGGATTCACTGATATTCAGAAATTATGAGCAGTAGAAAAGAAAGAACTGAAAGATTTCCGTCCAATTAGTTTAAAATACATAAGTATGCTTGTGTATGCATTCTTGCCTTCCTTATGGCTTATCGTACTTTAGGAGTACAACTAGACCTCCAGCTTACTTGGGTGTATGTAGCTCTGATAGTTCTTTTTGTCTCTGCCCTCTGCTGGTCACCATCCTCCATTTGTCAGTAACTGGGGGGGGGGAAGTGTTGGTTTTTTGGTTTTAGGTTTTTGATTGGTTGTTTGGTTTGGTTTTGGGTTTTTTTTGTTTATGCATTAGACTTTAGCAAACAAATACATAGTATATGGAGTATCATCAACTTTATTTGTATGCTGTGTTATCTCTAATAATATGTTTCTTTAGAATTACTTTAATCTGAGTTTTGCTTCTCAAAAACAAGCCTATATAGAACATTCCCAGCATCTTAATACAAGAAAGTTCAATATAGTTACACGGTGCTTGTCTTTGTTAATAACTGTACTAAAATCAGTATTCCTAAGCTAGTAAATAGTATCTTCACATCTAACATGTAAGTTCTGTTGCTTCTGCAAGTAAATTACAATTGCAAGATGCATACAACAGACCTGGCAAATACAAGTAGTTGTCTGTGTGTGGGTATGCCTGAATTGTTACAGGCAGGAAGACTACTTAGCTAAGTACATCTGTGGTGCCAGATGTATAAGTGGAAAAGGATTGGTGCTAACATGGGAACCCTAACTCTACCATTAAAGACATATCAACTGCTCTGAAATATCTGAAGAATGTGTTCCAAAACTGAGTTAAAAAAAACTCTGGTAGATGAAGGGAGTGATGAGGCTGTAGAAATTATCAATGTTATAAAAATGATAAAAATTTCAAAAAAAGAAAACAAAGAAATAGACAGATGGTGGCAAGTGTCATCTTTGGATCCAGGGTACTTTTATAGTCATCTGACTCATGAATTTCTCTCATTTATTGCTATCAAAGAGAGGATGAAACAGTTTAGCTTCAAGGCAATACCTAAGCCCTTTACATCTAACTCCAAGCACCTGGCTCATTTCAGAAAGAAAAGCTACTCATCTGTCAGTCTCCAGCTTGAAACTGGCAGTTCCTAGGCACTGTTTGCCAAGTACAATTACATCAATTGGCACAAGACATTAAACTCCCTGTTAAACCATCACAGAACTAAGTTCCCAAGTTTTAAGAGTTAGTACTTTGAATTCCTTTAAATGCTGAGGTTAATACTACAGTAAGATTGATAGCAAAGGATATAATAATTTGGTAGTTGTAATGGTTGCAGTCTTCTAGGATCCATCAAAATCCATAGCAGAAGAACTTTGCCACGGTCCGAGGGGGGATGGGGCTGTGACACAGCACGGATGGGTCCGGAGACAAGGTAGAGGTGCAAATGGAATACTTTATTGAGGTGTCCAGAGGTTTTATGGGTTTCAGGTGGGGAAAGGGCTAGAACATGGGATGGAGCATGAGACAGACAAACGGGGGAACAAATCGGGGTAGGGACACAGGCAAAGGGGGAGGAACATGGGAGGAACTGGGGAAGGAAAAGGCGAATGGTAGCTGTCTTCTCTCTGCAGCTTCTTCAGCCTATCAGAGAGGGCAGCGGCACACCCGGGAGATACAAATCTTGAGGAAACATACAATGTGTATATTTATAAACACATAAGAACTGTAAAGTCCATATCATAAAGTCCTATCAATTGCTGTATTTTTTTTCTCCACACCTGGAGCCTCTCCCATCCTGAATCTTGTTCCTTCACAGAACTTCCTCAAGACAGTTATTAATTTGTTCAGTCTGAATTTAAATGATGCCATATATTCATCAGTGGATTCCCAGGTCACGTACAGGTGCATTGAGAGAGACAATGCTAGAAAAAGACAGGAAAACTTTTCTAGCTAGACAAGTTGGAAAAACAACAAAGAATGAGAGTTTTACTGAATTTCATTTTAACATGCATTACCACATCTCTGTATCTCAGGTGAGGTGTAGTAGTAAACAGGTGGGAAGTAGTTCTCTCCAGCTGAGCTCTAACAGAATATTCACAGATTATTAGCTTTTCTGAAGCCATTCTGAGAAAGGGGAATTGTTTATAGTGTTTTACAGTACCCAACCTCTTTAAATAAAATGCTTCAATTTGTTGTCCACAGAGTACTTAATGCAGTGTGGCCAGACTCTTAAAATCAGCTCAGAGAATGAAAAAGGAGGTTAAATATATTGCTGCAATAAATAGATCCCAAACATACCTCCTTTTACTTTGTTAGGCATACACTAGGGATGAACTTGGCTCACTCTTTCTGTGGTTACTACTAACCTCCAGTTGCTGATGCCGTTATTAAGTTAATTGTTTGGATCATCAATCTGTGTCAACAAAGCTTTCAGAGTGCTTGATGAGATATCAAGCATCAAGCTGCGATGCATTAAAAAGTGATGAATTTGCATCCAGGTAAAACAATGCCCTTCAGCTATAATAATGAATCACTGCTTTGTTTACAAATGGGTATTCATCATGAGACATGGCATGTACAGACAGTTTTGAAGGGGAAAGGCATTAGCACAGTAAATGATCTTTGCAAATAAAGCTGAATACACAGCAAAGTGAAAAAGGAAGGCATGTCAAATTATCTTTTCAGAAAGGAATTATGAATGCAAATTCGCACTGTTGTTGCCTGACCCATATTTAAATGGTAACAAAAGATACAATTCAGTATTAAGATGTCCTTTTCCAGTAGAGAGAAATCAACACAGTAGACTTCTTCCAAAAGTTTCATTATTGGATACAATTTCTCAGTATACACTTTTAGATCCTGGAGTAAATTCTCAATATTTTACTCAGAATTAAACACCACTTTCTCTAAAAGGCAGCGGATGCCAGTGGTCTACCTCCCACCATTCTGGCAGCCAAGGAAGATTCAGCTATGTTGGCTATCCCTCCCTATGCTGCTTCTGCCATTGGTCAGAAAGATTGATATCATTTTGTTAGGCCTGTCAGCCTAAATAACTGTGTGATCACATAACAGTTAAATTTAGTGTAATTAGTCTCATAAAGGCAGGGAAGATACTACTGCACAGGCTCAAGCAGACAGAGAACATGCACAGAGTTGCCAGAAGTTTGATTCTCTGATTGCCAGCAAATTACTAATACTGGGTAGATTATAGTTATCAGAAGTATGCCTGCCTGTCTTGTAAATGTACCCAGATCATGGGTAAATTACATACACATTTGAAATCTAAGTTATTAGTATTACAACTCTGGAGCCATTAGTGATTTCTTAGAAAAGTAACTTCCATGCCATAATGTCTGAATTCTTATGAGACATTTCTAGTTGTCCAAAAAACCCACTACATTTGTATTTTACAGTGTGTTATTCAGATAAGCAGTTATTGAACCAATATGTAGTGCTGGGGACAAGTCAATACAAAGAGTTCCAAAAAGCTGGGATATAAACTGGAGACACATTAATACCCCAGCAATACAATTCTGCTACAAAGATGTGAATGTTTGTTAATTCTGGAAGCACCAAGCCTCTTACAACCTGTTCTCTGGGAGCAGAATATACCGAACAAAATGCAACTATGTCAAAACTTTCTAATAAAATTATCCATGTTATTTACCAGCAGTCTTATGAATAAATTTTGAGACTCCTGAAGCAGCCTTCTTAGGATGGCCTGTGTTTGAAAGTTCTTGGAGTAGTCTTGGCTGACCTCTTTAGCAATTAGGTTGCAATTGTCTCAACAGCAGAGTTTGACATGAAAGCAGTGCTCTGGTCAAAGTGACACATTCTGATGGAATTTTTGACAGAGGCAGTAAGTATTTCTGCTAGATAGGTGGTAATGCTGAAGTTAAGGAAAATTTGTTCTTTCCTCAGGGTACGAGGAAGGAATTTGTGAAGTCAGTGTGCTACAAGCTTTCATTGTTCTCCTTTCTCTGTGCAAAATACTTGTCAGCCTAGCCACTGAGAAGGGGAGGAAACCTCAAAATGAACAGTAAGATTCCATGCTGTTAACATTTGAGTTACCTTTAACATTAATCACACAGATCCCAGGCATTATTAAATTTAAAATAGAACTGACATAAACTTCAGGATAGACACTAATTTTCCAACTTGAATTTGAAATATGCTAGCAAATGTTTTGTTTCTGAAAGGAAAGTATGGGTAAGGCAGGAATTTGTCTTATTATAGAAAGTAAAATAAAATTTGGAATAATTTTATACAGCTTCAAGGCAGTAAGTAATACCTACAGTGACTATAAGTCAACAGTGCTCACTACAATCATGCATTATTGATTATTTTTCATGAAGAAAGGCTTTTTTTTTCTCCTTGGTTGCAGGGTTGTCTGCCAAAATTCTGTGAAAAATTGCAAATAGCTCTAAGAATTGTTTGCATAAAGCAGAAGAATACTTGCAAAGATAGGCTGGAAATGTTGTAACAATTCCCATTTCTACAATAAATCACTAAAGAATCACCTTTGTGTTTAGAATTTTAATTTACAAATACAAATGATTGCAGTTCATTTGACTAAAGTAATTACTGTTTGTCTGCCTGGCATTCACTCTCTTGGAGATTATTGCTTCTATAGCAGGAGCAACCACACACAAAAAAGTTCTGAACATCTGATGTTTATTGCACAGGATATTAAAGTAACCCTAAGCAGCATCAGTACAGTTTCTTATGGTGATCTGAGCGAAACAGCGAACCATCTGTGATGGTTAAGGAGTTGTTCCTGCTGTGGTAGCAGAAGCTGTCAACAGAGAGATAGGGAAGACAGGCAAGAATGGTAAATTCTACTGTCATCTGACTGTAACAGTAATAATGAGCCTTCTCAGGTTTTTCTTATTAGTCCGGTTTAACTTACTTTCAAGAAGAAGTGTTCATGTGTTAATCTGAAATTCTAGTCTTGTACCTTCAGTGGGCCTTTACTGACAACTCATTTAGTATAACAATCTTACATCTTTTACCCTGTAATTATTGTCTGTAATTTTACTGGAAAAAATAATTCTGTCTATAGTTTTTTGAATCACTTTTTTGATTTGTAATGTGCATTATTCGCATTCACAGTAGGACTGTAAATATACAACTCGGTACAACAAAGTAATGCATCCAAAGTTACACAGAGGGAGCTCTTGCTTTGTTTTTCCAATGCAGTAATGCAATATTTCTGGGCAAAGACATCTTTTCTTTTATTTGTTACAGGCTAAAGCAATAGCATCCAGTGATATTGTCTCATTTACTGACTTTCTCATTTATCTGATCTAGAATACTTAATGTTCTTTAAAATGCAGGTGTTTTCAGCTGCTATTTGTTTCATATAAAGAAGGTAAAAGAATAGACTTTGTGTGGCATTGAAGCTTCATGATCCCTCATTTCTCAGATAAGAAATTTCTCATTCTAGGTTGTGTAAAATATGAACAGTAACCCTACAAAATTGTGTATAGAAGAATTAATACTTGCCATGAACCTTGTGTAGTTTGGTCCGTCCCTTTATCTTGGATTTGTAACCGTGTATTTAGTTCCCATCATTGTTAACCTGTTACTTAATCTGCAGTTGCAGTTCAAAACCTTTCATCTGTTCAGTGTTCTTTTTGTGTTTCTATTTTCCTTTTCCTGGAGTTGTTTGCTTTTCAGAGAATGTTTGAACTCCAGCTGCTAAACAAACACTAGAAAGAATAAGGTTTCCTTCCCTGTTACTTATATGGGAACTTTACAATTAATTTTTATCACAGATATGTGAAAGTTGTTTTTCTTTTTTAATAGGAACTCAGAAAGGACATGCTTCATACACCCTTAGGGTGGCAGACAGAGTTCTGTGCAAGGAAAAGAGAAACTTGAACCATAATTTTAGGCTGCATGTACTAACAAAACAAACACTCCTATGGGTGTGATTTTCTAAAAGTGACTGACTTAAGTACAAATTTTCTCCAGGGGACTGTATTCTTCTTATAGTTGTTTATAGTTTACAAGAGACAGAAAGTATTTTTAAAAGCTATTAGTTACACAGCAGTTTTTAAAGAAAATTACACCTACCAAATACATCATAGGTTGCAAAATTATACTGTGTAATATCTACAAGCTTTGACATTCTTTACAATTCAGTGTGCTGAATTTTTCGTTCAATAAGTTAGAAGTTAGAGTAGTTGTATGAACTGGCAGACTGTCAGTCCTGAAGGGCTAAATAAGCTGGCTGCTCAGACAGAATGCTGTAGTAGATTCTGCTACCTATGTTTTGAGGTGCAGGTGCATAGCATTCTCTCACACCACCATTCTCCTTGTCTGAGTTATTCCAATAGGTCTGTAGATCATTAAGGTTTTAACACACATCTAGAATAAACTGGGATAATTTCAGCAAGGTCAATGAAGCTCTTATTTGTAGAGGAGAAAGACTGTTGCAAAATATTTTTAAATACTTTAGAGAGCAGAATTTTTTGTCACGTTAATGGTTTTAAAACTTCTAGGAAGAAAAGTCACTACTTTACATGTTTACTTAAGTTTATAGTACAGGTATGTGCACTTGCATCTTTAAAATATTTTATTGGTCTGCAAGTCGGTGTTTACTCTAGTAGACAAATATGAAGCTTTAACTGATCCAGCAGCATCAGTAAAACAGAATGAGTGGTAGCAATATTGAAGATCCAGTGCTCTTCACTGACTGTCGATAGCTGACAATGATCCTTTTGATGTTTTTTGTCTGAAAAAGTGTCTTCATGTTAACACAACAAGGGCCCAATACTCCTAGGCCACCTAATTTCAGAGTATCCCAGGATAAGGAGACAGGGTCACTTCATCTAGTTCCTTGTTTGTTTTCTTTTTCTTCTTCTTCTTCTGTTTCTTCTTGATTTTTTTTGTTTGGGTTTTTTTGGGTTTTTTTGTTTGTTTGTTTGTTTCCTTTTGTGTTTTGTTGTGTTTTTTTGTTGTTGTTGTTTTGGGATTTTTTTGAGGGCTGCAGTCTGTTACGACCCTTGGACACATTTCTTTGGGGCTGGTTATAAGGTCTTGGTTTTTTTAAGCTCTGAGAAAGGGTGTTTTGGGCAGGGAAACAGTAAAGCTGCTATTCCCCTCTTAGATAAACTAAAGAAGGATTTCTTCCTACTTGGTCCTGCAGGTGGCCTGCTCTATACCCCTATGTTCTTAAGGTCTGTAGAGTCTGGGTTAGGTTTGTAGATTCTCTTTAAGGCACAGGCTTGTACAGTCAGGGGATGAAGGGAGCATGCACGTGAGGCATTCTTGCACGCCTTACCTCTGCAGTACATGGGTCAGCTTGGAATGGGAACAGGAAACACTGTCCTGTGGGATGTGGATGTTCTGGTAGGCAGCCCTAAAAAGACAGATACAGCACACTCAACCTCATGAAGGCTGTTGGCTTCCAAGATGTGGAAGGGCCCTGGGAGGAAAGTATAGATGGCTGCTAATGCAGAGGTACTGTCCTGGCCCAAGATTTTCACCACTCTTGTTATGAGACTTTGGTGGGGTAAGATAGAGCTCCTTATGCAGTACTGTACAATGAAGTTGTAGAATGCCTGTGTTACAGAAAGGTTGGAACTGGAACAAATCCTAGAAGGCTTAGTGTGTGAATGCAGAAAGGACACTTTATGGAGAGGCGCTTATACTAGAATGGTGTGGACATAGTCTTTATCACCAACTAAAAAGATAAAAGGAAATATACAAGGGACGAAATTATTATGCTTTCTCTATATCACATTATACCTGAAAAATAATGTACAAAAAGTAACATGTTAAATGGTACTCTTGGAAGATATGGGATTTCTTTTTTGGCAAATTGCAAAAGTGGAAGACAAAGAGAGCAATGAAAAAAAATGAAAACTTCTTGCAATTTTTCTTCTTTTGTCACCATGAGGTTTCCAGTTGGTAAAAAGTTTCACAATATTGCAACCAATGCTACAAAATGTCTGAGTCTACCTGAATCCAAATATGCTGTTCTCCAATTGGAGAGGGTTTGGAGTTTACATTCTACAATGAATTTACAGTAAGCTTCTGTGTTATTGTGGGCTAGGTGATATGTCAAAAAACAAACACAAAACCCCAGCCTTTATCAAAATACCACTAAAAGAAAAATTGAAGAACTGTAACCAGTATATTTTACAGCCCTTTTCTGATATGTATAGATACTTGCTAACATGTATACATTTCTAAAATGCCAGTACTAAAATTCTTTTACTCTGGAAAAAAATACAAGGTTGTCTTTTGATTTGGTTATATACAGTAAGGTTATAGTCTGTTCTTCATTTTAATACTGTATACTGTAAATCAACTTTCTGTGAGTGCAGTGTTTATGTATTAGCATAAAGAAATAATAATAGTTTGTAGAGAATAGTACTAATTATTCCTGGAGGGAAAAAAAGGATGTCTCCTTGAACTTGAAGATGTAAGATTATATGCCTTACCCTTGTCCCTGATTTTCCTGGCTAAACAATCAAAAAACTGAAACTTTGTCCTACAGTAATGACATTTTATAATCATGCAATCCACGGTGTTTGATCCCAGATGAGAGAAAACTCGTATTTTTCTACATACCCTTACTGATAATTCTGTCTTGAATATACACATACAGATTTATATGTATGTGTTACAATGTTTCTGCATTATCAGTGTAAACATTTAAATATTTGTGTTTAGAGTACCTGTTTTTGAGATGATTACAGTAGCCATTGAGTTACTTGTGTGTATCATGTCAACTCTGACTTGACTTAGATTTTGTTTCAACTTTTGAATGTTCCCTCTTGAATTTACTAGTTTACATAAAGAACAAAACACGAGATGCTGAATTGAGATATTTCTGATTATCCCAAGGAAGAGCTTTCCTTTTGTATAAAATTCTAGTAATTTGGTAAAATTCCAGTAATATTTGGTGCATATATACTATTCAGAGTAGCAAAACCCAAAAGATTTGAAACAGAAATTCACACTGGGAGTGGTGAGTAAAATAAGAACATTCCTGTGTCTAGAAAAGGATAGAAAGGATCATGCTAGAGAAATGCCAGTTTTGATGCATAACTTTTAATCGCTGTTGATCAAGTTGCACTGCAACTCTGGGTCTTGAAAAGATCAGAAGTAGCCAATGTCAAATCACACTTTCATGGTAGTTCTTGGCATGAAGCAGGCATTTCTTAATACATTTGTTCAGAATAGCCAATGAATTATGTCATTCAAACTTTTTGTAGATGACAGTGATAATCTGAGCTACTCTTGTACAATTAATAATGAGTTAATACAGTCACGTGAAAATATTGACCCTATGCTTGGATTCCATAATGTAATTGTAGAAATTCTGATTTACATGCTGAACTTAATTTTATGTACATTTACTTTTACAGTCAGTAAAAAAATTTATATATATATATATATAAAATAAAAAAATTAGGCTCATTTTCACAAAATATATTATAAAAATAATCTGTTACATACCCAATGGCTTAACACTTACTTATTCAAAACTGAACAATGACTGGAATCTATCCAAATGCAGACAAATGCTAAATACTGCCAGTACACTGCCAGTATAAAACCAGTCTCTCTTGCAAGTATTCAGTATCCCTAAGGGAATAGTGACCGTACATTGCCATCCACAATAGCTACTTTCCCAGGAACAGAGGGGAAGAGAATGTTTGTACAACCAACTTTGGTAAGTTGAATTGCTTTTTATTCGTATTTTATTTTGATTTAGTGGCAATCCATGGACCTGAAGAGAGGACTGTCTTGTTAACTGAGGTTTCAGAGACAGAGGCAGAAGAATCCATCAGAGCAAGCGTTAACTCTCTATTCATCTGTTGAGCTACCTTATTTTCTAGTTTACTTTTCTATTGTCCTTTCTGACCAGCAGTGAGTTTTTTTGTTGTTCTTTTGATTTTGTTTTAACTTCCAAATCTTTGTCAACATACTTGGAATATCATTACACAGCTCAGTTTGAAAGTGGTCCTTTTGAGCACTAAAATATAAGCTCTTACCACAGCTCTCCCAGAGCCAGGATTACATAGGGGAGACAAAGAAGAGAAGGAGTCCAGGAAGTCTTAAATTAGGATTTTCCCCATCTCAAACAAGGCCTACAAGAGAAAAACACCCCCATGGCTCTTAGTAGAGGAGGATGTTTCTGATAGCAATCGTCTGGTTCAGACAAATTCTTAAATAAGGATAAGGATAAGCAACATAACTCATTAAATAAGTAGTCTTCCCCTTTGACACAAGTTCCACATTCTCTCCAGAGTTTATGACCATGGGAAAGGAAATACAAATGTTCCTAGACTTTTATGGGCCAGACAGACAGAATCTGAGCTATTCCAGAGGAGCCTTATCTTCTTTCATGTCACGGTTCTGCCCTCCACTTCAGGAAGACAAGCATGTATTCACAGCATGTCTAGAAAGATTCAGGACTTGAAGAAAATCCCATGCACTGTGAGAACCCTGTGGAGGGACAAGGCGTTCTTCACCATGAGCTGATAGCAGGAAAAGGTTTCTTTGTCTTTAATCAATATATACACCTGCATTCATTGATAGAGATGAATTGTAAGATTTTGCTTTAGCAGAGCAAGAATTCACTGGTACCTCATTTTTTTTTTCACTTGTTTTTTTTCTAAAACTAGAGCACTCATCTGCATATTAGTACATGGAATAAAGCAGCAAAAAGTAATGTGAAACCTAGGGCTCTCAGGAAGAGAGAACACACTGTTGCACAGATGGTAACTCATCAGATTTACAGAGACTTGCAGGTATGAAGGTTCCTTAGTGAGATTTGTAGCTGAAGGCATATATCACCTCTAATAGGGGAAGCTCATTCAGTAGAAAAAGTATGCAGCAGGCAGTGACTATGAAGGATGAAGATGATGACAAAGACAATTTTAGACCATGTTGTTCCTCTAGTACTGCATAACTTTTGTGAAGATTTGCTCTAACTCCTTGCTAGTTGTTCTTGTTTCTGATGCTATTAGCAATGATAAGTAGTATGCTAATTAGATAAAAATTATGCACTCTCTGATTCATTGATGTGTTATGGAATAATGTTTATGTAATATTTAAATAACTTATCAACTTTGTTGTGCCCTTTTTTGGTGTGTTTTGATTTTCTCTAGACAGAACTAAAATTTACACAAAAAGAGGTAAGGAACAGGGAGGAAAGAAATGGTGATTCCCTTGCCAGTGTTAGTTGCGTCCTATAAGAACCTACCACAAAGCGCATTTGGACACACGGTTGGACTGAATTTTCCAGTTCAGCACTGGAAAGGAAGGAAATTTTGTTGTCTGATCCAAGGCACAGTAAGTAGGGCAGAGGGGGAGGTTTACATGAACGGTGTACTATAGATCTAAACTAAAACCTGAATCCATATATACCCTATGACGAGTAGCTCGGTGGTATTACAGAGAGAGCCAAAAGTCCAAAGTGGAGGTCAGGTAGGAGGCAGAGATCTGAGAATCAAGAGTAGGACAACTGAAGTTGCAGGCTCCAATTTCCTCACTTCTGACTATGACTCCAAGGCTATGACTGTGTTCCTTGTTTCTCTCCACACACGTAAAGCAGTCACAGAAGAGCTTGGAAGTAGGTTACTCCTGTCAGTATGTGCTAGGTGTGATCTCAAAATGCATACTAGATCTGGACTCTGGATTTACACAGTGCTTGTCTTCTGAATGATATCGGGCTTACATGGAAATTAGAAGTTAATCTCTGTCTAGCATATCAGCTCTGGATTTGAACTAGAGCCTGCCAGAGAAATTCTGTATGCACAGCTCAAGCAGGGCAGTACTCAGTGAGTTGGGCACTTCTGGTCTTTGGCAGCAACAGGTTTTTTATTGTGACTTCTACTTTAGACATTTTGTTATTTCTGTGTACTTAAATATCTTTCTTGGGAAAAACAGAATTCGTAACTGATCCACGTATTTGATGGTTTTGTGTTAGAACTGTTCTTGGTGATTATAATCATGATTAAGAAGCTGTCATGTTAAGCCCTGTACAAAATATAATGAGGGACTGAACTTTAAATAACATAATATCAGAAAGGAAGAAGAAAAAGAGAAGTGAAATACCTTATCTTGTTTCTGCAGTGGATCAAGGATCATTTTCTCATCAGTCTTATGACACAACTCCATGTTGCTGTGCTTCCTAAGAGAATTGTTTATTCTCTTTCTTGCTGCTGTTTGATGGTATCACAGGGCATCATTTAATTGTACAACCTCTGTGTATATTGTTTGCCTTTTTTTTTTGCAAAATAGCTTACTTGTTTTCAAATATACTTAATTCTTCTTACAATTTCTGGCCCTTCTTGTGCTTACCTCTTTAACAGCTACAAAGTTTGCTTTCTGCGGCCAGATAGTGTAAAGTACTGAGTTCTGTTAACTACTAATCCAGGCCTTAGCTCCTTCCATGATCAAACCTTGTCTGACTGCAACATAAATGATCTGGATTAAAGACTGTAATATTAAGGTTGAATTACATTTTACTGACAAATCAATCAAGTTCCAACTGTAGAAGTAATTGGCAGTATAGAATTTCTAATCTGATTTCCAGTCTGCCCTTATGTAAGTTCGTTATTTGCTTTCTGAGGTCACCTCATACATCTATTGTATTATCATTATTTGCTCTGTTTATTAGTAAAGAAATTGTGTTCTCATACACCTAAGTTAAAAATGTATAAGCATGGACTGTAGATAGTGGAAAGAGCTGCCAATTCATTAGTGTAAGAAGTGGAGAGCAGAAAATTACCAAGAGAAAATGTTTACACAGATACTCAAAAGGAACATTTAGACACATCAGCTGTATTAGCAGAGTTAATTGATAAGCATGACCCGACTCCCTTCAGTCTAATTACACCAATTCCCAAATTCCATGAAAAAACACCAACTGAGCAATACACTTCTAGAAGAGAGGCTTCAAGTGCAGCTGTCTTGCTCTTTTTAACAGTGAATTAAAAAGATTCAAGAGATCATTATGATAAACAGAAACCTTTTCCTTATGTAAACTGTAGGGACAGTCTGCTTGCTCTCTTCTTTCTCATGAGTGTTGGGAGATAATGAGAACATGTACATCTTTTCTCCAAAACCATATGTAAGGCAAAAGCTGGCTTGTTACTGAGCATAACAATTTTGATCCTGAATGCCATATCATTCATAGCTCAGCAAATTCAGTATTGCCCTAGTGACTCTAACTGAGAGCAGAACCTAGTATTTTGTCATATCAGACTAATTTTTTATTTAGACTTTTAAACTGGGTTTTTTTGAAATTACTGTTGTCATTTCTCTTTCAAATGCTTTCTACAAATTTTGAAAGTCTCTTTAAAAATGAAAAATACTGGGGTTTTTTTGTTAAACTCTTATTTCAAAAATACATTTCAACTGACTTATTACATGAGGCCTAGGACTAATATTTTTGAAAACATTTTTTGTGGACTGATCTGGATCACATATGTGTGTGTATATATATATATATATATATACACGTATATATATATAAATTTGATAAATGAAGGGTTTGTGATATATTAATTCAGTATGACTAATTCCTGTTCATTGACATTTTTCTTTTCTCTGTAGAAATTTATATGAATATGACAAGAAGTACCATAATAACTTGAAATATATTTAGCAAAACAAAGAATTCTGTTGCCAGGAAAAAAAATTATTACATTAATCTTCTATCTGTCAGCATTCCTTTGTTTTAAGACTTCTCATTTTAGAGTATAAATACTATGTGCATTATACAGACATCCGGTACTGATAGTGCTAGTTTAAAAAGAACTGGATTTTACTCAGCAAGAATATTAGTTAAGTCAAGGTACTAGTCAAAAAGTAACCTGGCCTTTAAAGCATCCTCAAACTTAGACCACTACAGATGTGAGTTGAATATAAGAAAATCTGTCACAAGATTGTCACCTTTGTACGATGAGAAGAATTTTCAATCCAAGCTGTCTTATTTTGTCATTTACTTCATGTGACAGTATTTGGCAGGGAATTACAGCATCAACTGACATACAGAACAGATGCAACAGACACAGGAGTAATCCAAAGATGAAGATGAAGTGCCCATGCTCCTTTGCATACCTGACAATAATCCCATGCAAGAATATGCTGCATGTCTTCTCTGGTTTGGTTTTTTTTTGCCTGATCCTGTATTAGAATGCATTTGACACTAAGTGGTTTTTTTTAATCTTGCTCAGTACAGAAATAAGATATCCTTTGTCCTTGGGAAGATTGGCAGTCTGGCCTCTAAAGCCTAGAATCCCATTGGAGTCTCCTGGGAAGTTATAGACTTAAAAATGCACCATGTCCAACATGACTTTACATCTTCCCTTGCCTGACAAGTTTTCTTGTCTGGCCTGTTCTTGCCTTTTCATATGTACTATTTTACTATGATAGTTTACAGCTGTCTTCTGGGATCCTTTCTACATGGGGGTACAATGATGCCATAAAAAACACAGAGAAGTTAAATATTATTATATTCTAATAATGCTGAATTTTTGATGGAATTCTTCTGTCATTATGACATCATATGTACTGCTCTCTTACAAACCAAACTCTTTTAACTTTACTTTCATTTAATAATTGCAAAAAACCCCACAGACTTGTTCTCTTTAATTAACTGTATGTCCTACTTTCTTAAAACTTTGTAGTAAAATCTCATTCACAACTTATTAAGTCATAGTATCTTCCAGATGCAGTCATATCTGAAAAAGTACTAGGTAAAATTAAAGTAACATCGATAACATAATTTATTATAATATTCCGGGATTTTTTAAGTGGATATTTTGCAGTAATTTTTTCTTTACCTTTTGTTGTTCAACCACAGTCAAATCTGATCCACATAAAAAGATGCTTTTAACATGTTTTCTTTGTTAGGAAATGCTGAACTTGAAGCCTACTCATTATCCTTTTTTAAAAAATTAAATAATAATTAGGAACAAATTTAATACCAGCTAATATGTCTCATCCATGTAAACCACTTTCGATCTAGCAATTATCTACTTTGAACTGAAGAACACAATCTGTTATTACAAATGTATCATCAGCATATGCAATTTCATAACTACTCTCTGCCAACTAATAGAAAGACTCTTTCTAAAATAGGAATTCTGTCTTGTATAGAGAAAGGTAATTCCAACCAGTAGTAGAACAAGAGGGCACAGTCTTAAGCTGTGCCAGGGGAGGTTTAGGTTGGATATTAGGAAGAAATTTTTTACAGACAGAGTAATCAGACATTGGAATGGGCTGCCCAGGGAGGTGGTGGATTCAACGTCCCTAGGGGTTTTTAAGATGAGATTGGATGTGGCACTTAGTGCCATGGTCTAGTAACCATGGCGGTGTTGAATAAAGGGTTGGACTTAATGATCTTGGAGGTCTTTTCCAACCTGATTGATTCTATTATTTCATGATTTGCCTGAGGATTCAAAGTTTGATAAATATCTAGTCCTAAATGAAACTATCTAAATTATTAGTAAAACCCCAGGCCCCTCCTAGGTGACAAAAATATCAGTCATTTTAAAGTTCTGAGTGTCATACTTAAGAAATACAGGACCCAAAAACCCAAATACTCCCACCTTTATTTCAAATTGTGTGCTCCTGCAAATTCTTCAGAACCCTGGAAGTATTCACTCTTGTCCTTCCATGTGGCCCACAAATGAGCTTCTCTGAGCCAAAAGATTTACAAAACCTAGGGATTTTTGTGCTGAGGGCTAATGGAGAACAATTTGTATAAGTTTGATTAGAAATCAGAGGTTCTGAAGGAGCATTATTCTGTCAGAAGTCTGTCAAGTGCTTCCATCAGGTGTTTTTAATTTGATGATTTAGAAAAATCTAGAACAAATGTTTGTAGGATTTTCTTCTGTTGAGTTCAAAGAATGGATTTAAACTTATATGCAGAAGGCTGTATTTGTTTCAGTTAGTGCTAACTCGCAGTTTACTCATTTGATCACATTTTAAGATCTAATCTTTGTGTCAAAATTGTATTTCTCTGATCCACCCTGTGCTAGGGGATAATGAGAAGCTTGCAGCCTGTGAGTACACTGGGAAATTAATTACAACTCAGAACCACAATCTCTTTTGTGCTTTTCCCTTCCTGTTGTGTGGGACTGTGAGACTACTCCACTGGTTTGTATGGAGCAGATTACTTGCTGTTTAAATGGCAAATACTTTGGCTACCAAGTATCAAAACCTCACCTGCAAGCATGTCTATGGGGAGAGAGAGGAAGAAAAATAATCAATATTCAACTTGGTGAAAGATCATATTACTAATAAGCTTATTTGTGAAAAGTAATACTCTGTTTGTGGAGACAATAAAATTATCTGTAAAGTATTGCACCTTATAAATAGAAACAGAACACGTCTTTAAACTATCATTCCAGTGTTTCAATATTCCAATCAAGATATACTTTATTTTGCAAAGAATGCAGCCCAACCATGAAAAACTTCTCTCTTGAAATTTTTTTTTCATGCCTATGAGCTGAATGTATTGGATATGGTATCTTAGTATCTAACATGTCATGTCAATTCTGGTTCTGAACAAAACGTTACTTTCTATGTAATTAAATTGAATATGAGAACTAACACTTTCTTATATCTCTTAAAGCATTCTCCTATCTCTATAAATATATATCCTTAATTTAAAATTCTTCTTATCTCCATAAGCACCATCAGTAAAATGTCATAGCAACGTATCTGTTTCTTCACTAGTACAAGGAAAAAACATTCCAGAACTAAAGCAGCAAAAGTGTATATCCTATAGAAGACAACTTTCATTTTTTGACAGGTATTTGCTGCCAATCCAAGTTGGGCAACAGGTTTAAAAAAATCCCAGATTATTCTCTGTATTCGAAGGCCATATTTCTGAATGAAGTGTAATTAGGTAGTCCCTTTATTTAGTTTGTTGTATGCTGAAAAACATTAAGCCAATGTAAGTAACTTCAGAAACATAACTGCCTTCATGCTTGTTGCATTGTACTGGATGCAAAAACTATGCTTCATTGAGGAAAATCACCATATTAAAAAAGAACAGCTCGTTTTCAGCTGCTGGACGTTATTAAAAGCTTACATTAAGGGTAACCTAAAAAGATTTAGCAAAATATACATTGGAAGAGGTAGAAAACTTTCCATTCTACTAATATATATGCTGCACCTGCAGCTGAGGTCTGTGTGAGTTACATGATTTTATGAGCACAGTTGGACCTTTCTAAATACAATACAATATAAAATAGAAGGTCAATAGTAAGATTTGCACTTCTAGATAAATGTAATTATTTTTACAGGAAATAATGTACATGCTTTAAACATCCAAGCATAGATTGAAACAGATTTGTTTATCTTTATTCAGATCCTGACATATATATACTACTTTGCAACAGAAAGCAAGCTAATTGATTTCCATGGAGAGAAAATGCAATTCTTTTCCTTTTACAGAACAATTACGCAAGCAAACTTTGGTATTAGCCTAAATGAGTATCAGAGTTAGTGAGGTGAAGATCACTTTCTATGCAGTGTATGCACATTCAAATATGCAGATACTTTCAGATAAATTTTTGAGAATGCCAAGGAAATACTCATTGAAAGCTGATTACCCATCACATGTGTAAGAGCTGATAAACTGAGCAGTAGGTGTCGTATTACTATATTGTGGGGGTTTTAATCACTCAAAGAAACCCTGACATAAGGTGATACTTCAGCCTCTTCCTTCTTTCAGTGATTAAGGACAATTGGCCTCCTATCTTCTGACTTCATTTTAATAAAATGTAAAACCAGTCTGAACTAGAAGAAAAACTCAGGGTCTAATTAACTGCCCATTTTTAGTAAAGCTTGATTAGTTCCAGTCAGTAGAATCTTTTATTGACTTTGCGAGGGCTGAGAAAGGAACTTTGACACATCCATCAGAGTTAACATGAAGAAAGAGAAATTATTACCTCTTTGGACACAGTTTGGTTTTGGCTTTTGTTCTTGTTTCCCAAACCTTTGTTTGAGGCTCAGATGGAAGAAGAGAACTGAATTAACTGAACAAAGGGAGGCCAATATTAAATACAGAGAAGTGTCTGGTTGCCAATGTTTTTGTGAGTTTGATTCTTGTAGGTGATGAGAGCATAACAGGACATCTGAGCAGCTACTCCCACAGAAGGGAGAGCAGTTTTGGTTTTTTATTCTTCTGCCTGGGACAGGCTCTCAGAAGTGACAACAGATTCTCTTCGAGCTCTTCAGAGAGCTCATAGGCACACAAGGCTGCCTGCATGGATGCTTTCATCTCACTATTTTTCTTTGACAGTATGCATATTCCTCATGGAAATATTTTTTTGGAAACTTTCTTCTAAGTATTTTATATTACAAAAAAATAGATTTTACGTTACAGAAAGCACTTGAATGAACAGCCTACTTTAATTTGCTTAATAATGTTTTTTTGGACTCATGAGGGCGTGCTCCTGTGCCGAGTAGTTTGCACATTCTCAGCATCCAGTTTTCTTCAAAGCATTGACTTGTGGTTGAGAAGTGAAATCAATAATGTAACAGCTCTCTTAGTTTTCATGTCTGAGGCTCATTTGTATGCATATATACTGAATGGATATATGGTCTGAGGCAAAACTATTAATCAGAGGATACCTCTGAATTATTTTTAAGACTGATGCAAATGAGTGGTAGAAAGAAAAACTAAAAGGGGAGAGAAGGGCAAAAGAATGATTGGAGAGAAGGAAATAGCAGTAACATAAAAATATTTATATTTCCATTTTTAAAAGTATGATTAAACAAAAAATATTTTGCTATTGCATACATTTGCACAGCAATGAAGTATGCTATTCTGAAACATCAGAAAAAAAAATTTTTGTAGTATTGTTACTTTCTTATCATGGCACACTCGTTTTAGCCAGAAATAACTTTCTAAGTTCACTTATTTAACATAGCAAATTTTGTACTAAGTTCTCATACTTTTGGCATTCCAGGCATGAAGGCATACATTTTAAAACTGGAGGCTGAATGGCAAAGAGATTATTAAGAGTGCACAAGCACCTTCATTTAGACAATAGAGCAATAAATCTTCAGGTTCTCTTGCCTGTTTCCTAGCAAAAAGAGGCTTTGAATAATGTTTCCATTAAGATTACTTTCGTTGCTTGTTTTCACATGTATCTGTATTTCCATTTGAAATGTACCTTTACTTAAAAAATAGGGAAGCTGTTTTCTAAATCTAAGATAGTAATTTTATATGTAGGTCTAACCATAATGAAATGTATGGAAATATAAACTCCTAATTACCATACTGTATTGAAATGCAATTTATGGTATTTTCCTATTGATTATTCTATTTAGTTTAAAATCATGAAGCTATGCAGATATTGAATATTATTTATACACTATTGGATCTGGCCTGGATTCCTTACTTGATAGTGCATGTGTATTCTCGCCATTGATTCTGTGCGCATTCATGTAATATCTTCTGATAGAAATAGTGGTGATAACTCCATGAAATTGCTTTCTACCTACGAGATTGTTTATGCAAATCTTCATTGAAAGTGAACATGAGTTAAATTATTGTGATTGACCAAAATTCATCCAAAAGACAAGACACTGATGAATATAAACAAGTAGTCAGAAGGTCACAGTAGAAATATTTTCCAAATAAAATAGATTCATAAATCTCACTGAGTATGAAGCTTGCTGTGATTTTGAATTCCCAGATAGTCCCTTTGTTTACATGGCATATTCATGCCTAAGTTTCTAGTATACTGCCTGGCAATTTTATTTTGTTAGATATAAAGTAAGTAAGCTGAGTATAGAGTGTAACATTATTCAGACTAACAAAGGAATAATGGGATAAGTGTCAATTAGCAAACGAACATCCTGCCTTTTTTTGATTTAGATATGCCTAGGAAAACATGGTTAAAAAGTATTACTTAACGTCTGACTGGTAAGAACTTACTAATTTTTAAGCTTAATTTTTCTATTGTATGAAATAAGCTGAATGATTCTGCTAAAAAAGGGTGTTTTTCCATGCTTGAAAACTAAGAGACAGTGTCCTGCAAAACTCAAAACTGGTACAAAAGAAGTGTCTTTATTAGATGAGATAAACAGTGTAAGAAAATGACCATTAGTACATTTTTAAGTCATATATGCTTTTATCTAATCTGACACAGAGATAAAATGATCTAGTACTGTGAGCTGCGTATTAACATGTTTGATACAAAGATATTAGGGTCAACAGTGATTCCATGCTGGCTCTGTGAATCATGAACCCTTTATGTTTTAGTCTGTGGGCACGAAGAAGTTGTGAACCTGCATTCAGTTGCATTTGTAAATGTATTTTAATGGAGGAAGGTGAATATTAAAAGAATTTTTTTCAGTCTAATTCAAGGGAATTTATTTATCCATATCTCATCATCTTAACATTAAGCAGCAATAACTAGAACCTGTAATATCTGATAAGAGCAGACATTAGATATGACTGATATGTGGTGATTTATTTTCATCACTTAAATAGCAACGAAAGGGAATAGGGAAAAAGCTATTTCCTTGTAAATTTCTCACATCTTTGCATATGGCCCTTTGCAGGAGGCAGCTTGTTTGGAAAGTTTACTAAAATCAAGTTTTTTTGATTTAGTTAAATCCAAACAAGCTTCTCAAGTCACCTCTACATTTTATGGTGACATAATACTTCTGCACACTGAAAAGATTTATGTAAAAGAGCTTAATAGAATATTTTTCCATCAAAAAAAGAAGTTATAAAACTAAAAGACAGGAGAGATCAAAAGAATAATCAAGAGAAAATAATCCCTTTGAGAATTAGGTTTGTATTTGCTTTGTGCATCTCTTACCTTACCCCAGCCCCCCAACAAAAAGCAAAACCAAAAACAAACAAATAAACCAACCCACAATCCAATCCTAGAACTAGTACCTATTTATAGGATTTATAGGCACATAGAAAACAACTCACTTCAAACCTAGTTCTCCTTGCTTAAATTCTTTTACTTTCCTTACCAAACAAGCTTCTGCACTGATTGGAACCTCTAAAATCCAGCTAGTACATAGGACAGCTACAGGCACTAGAGGGAGACAAGAACACGTTGACTTAGTCAGTGTATTAACATAATATTTAAGTCTTATGAGAAATTACTTTATATATATAGACCAGATGAAACGTCAGTTCTGAAGGAAGCCCTTAGATACAAACACTTCAAGTGTTTAATGCATGATTAGTAGTGATTTTGAGAGCTATAATGAGTACTATACATCTTGAAATAAAGTAACTAAAGTTGCTTACTACAGAATTAGTTTACATTAACTTACCAGCAGTTAGAAATACTCTTTCAAATCCACTGCAATACACTAGCTGTAAACTTTAACACAAAAGTACAAGTTAACAAGAACATTTTCTAAGGTCCTTTACAAGATCTCCTGTCTAATTTTGCCTATGTATCCTTTTCTGTATACAAAGTCTAGGCACTATTTGGGAAGAGATAGACACTGATAGACACTGATGCTAGACAGACATATGACATTCCCTTAAAGATTTTATCACGGAAGAAAACTTTTTATTTTCTTTAGCAGAGTATATTAAAAGTGAAAGACACAGGTTTTCATGTGGGTTTATGGTCTAATAAGTGTCACCACCTATTTTTTTTTATAGTCTTGTTTGGTAACTTACAATAAATGCATTGTATAATTATTGTAATTACAATTATTTTTAGTTACTTGAGAGATCACTTTACATCCAGCCCTCTTAACCTAATAATGTTTTAGACACATGGAATTTCAGTTTCGAAGAATCTAAGCTTTATCTGGTAAAGCAATCCATTAAGATCCAGACATTTTGTGACCTGTAATGGGATATGAAAAGATTCAAACAATTTGTTTGTGCAAGCCATCTGTATAAAATCAGGATGTTTGCTCAAAGATATTCTCAAATCAGATTATCTTCTCAGCGATATTCAGCTGCTTGGGAATAATATACTGGTTTCTACTGCTTTCTCTAATTCCATCAGCAACATTGATTTGGGCATATAGAGTATGGATCACACACAGCCTTTTAAAAGCAAAGTATAAATAAGAATATGTACACATTTTAACTATGAGTAGTCAGCAATGAAAATGTTTACAGCATTTTGCAATTGTCAAAGCCCTGAACATTATAAATGTTTTAATCAAATTAAGAAATACATTGTAAAGATAAATTCTATAAAGCATTTTCTAGACTGAGTTGCCGCTTTAATAAGGTAATATATTAATATTCAAAATATATTGTCATATACATTGATTTTCTTATTTATATATAAAGTAGTTGCTGTCAAGATATAATATAAATTTGATGGTTGGTAGTTCTCTACAAAAGGTATTTTTAATTGTTTTGTTAGAAAGCAAGTATAAGAACCACAAAAAAAGGTTCAGAATGCAGTAAAGCCATTCAAAAGGCATTAAAAAAACACTCAGCCCAGTAGAATAAAAGACTATAAGCATGTTGTATTTTATTAAAGCCAGAGTTGACATGCCTGAGGAAGAGCATCATATAAATAATTCTTAAGCTTTTGCATAATTATGTTTATTCCTGTTGTTGCTTGTAAAACACTAAGAGTGTGAGACCTTCATGTTTTTAGTACAAAGGAGTTTTTCCAAAAGATCCACTCTTTGAACCCAGAATACAAATACTTTTGTCAGAAGAAATAGAAATATAAGTAAAAATAATTATGTTCCATAAAATATTAACTAGGTGATGCATTTTATTTTCAGCATCCTAGGTGAACTGGGATTTATGATCATTCATACTTTCATACAGTATCCTGATGACCATTTAATTATTTATAAGTTTTGGTACCATTCTTAGGAGACCCTAAGAACCTTTTTGTCTTCGTAATGGGGTAGCCAGGCTTCTCATCTAGGGAACTGTTTGGCATTACACAGAATGCAGGATTGAACCTGTTGTTCCCATCCACTTGTATGGTTTGGGGAGTCCTTCATACTTCCTACTTTGTAAAAAAGACCTTCATAAATAGATGACCACCATTAAGAAATAAAATTTAGGTTGTTTTTGATGAAAACCATAACTGAAGGGAAGTAGTTATTACCAGTTATTACCAGTCAGGCTAGGTAAATTAAGACTTACTTTTTGCTACCTTTCATTCCCATCTATTTATTGTCCTCCTATGATCTTTTCATATGTTCTTAATTCATATTGTGCATTACATGAGGAGCTCAAATGTCTAGTTCAGTGTTCAGAATTTAACTTCCATGTGTTTCCATTAAACTTTTTATCTTGTCTTCCATACCTTAAATCCCATTACCTGTATTTTCTTATTCAGATACCATAGAAAGCATCTCTGGTAACACTAGAATACATCTAGAATACATTAAATAGAAACCTATTTAAGAGATACACAATAATCATTACGGTAAAAATGCACTGTGCTCAGCGGAAACAGCTTCTATATCTTTGAAAGAAAATATCCTCCATCTTTGAAAATGTGCATTTGCTGTTAATCTAATATCCTACAGATGAAGGCTTCACAAGGGCAGGCTTGGGTTGCTAGGGTTTTTCATTCTTTTCTGAAGAGACATGAAAAATGGAAAGCTTCTTAAACAAATACCTTCTGATTTAAAAAAGTTAGAACCATTTAACTGTGGTCTCTAAATTAAAAGCAACTTCTATAGTGTCAGTAATTCTCCCAGTGTCAGTTTTTGCCTTAAGTGTACTTAAAATATAACTGTACTTAAAATATACACTTTACTATAGTATACTATTTTCACTAGGAGCTGGATTCACACAGATTCTTCATAAAGACCCTAAGATAAATACCTGCAGTTGATTTCTGAAATTATGATTACAGCATGCACTAACACAGTGCACATCTCACTAATCTGACCTATCAGCTCTGGGAAACTGTAATAGCATTGCAAATATTTTTCCCAGATGCCTCTGAGCACTCACTGGATGAGTTGAGTCACTCACAGGTGACTTGAGTTAACTTTGGGTTTAACTAAGTGTACCTAATGTATTGCTTAATGGTAACTTGATTGGAAAGATGCTTCGCAGTAATTGTCTATTACAAGCTTGCTTTCTTCCTGAATATAAGCTATTTATCATTTAAAATATAATTTAACCAGTGCTGGGAGCCTTATGCAAAGATAGACTGCTAATTTTGATGTAATTCATGCTATTTAGTTTCCTTATAAAATTGGCTAATGTCAGGAAAACTTGATACTTAGCTTGCCTTCTGGTATAGGCTTCTGTAGGGTCAACTTAATGTCACAAAGACTGTCCCAATTAGGTAAACTCTTGGAGGGATTACATGCATATTCCAGTCACTTATTAGCCAGAAGAAAACCACTTTGAAGTTTGAGAGCCGTAAAGCTGAAGACAAGCTAAATACAAGCTCTTGTATATATCTGGCATGTTGGATAGATTAGTCTTACTAAAACACTTTATAGTTCTATAGGGCTATTAGGAACAGCTACAGATGTTTTAAAAGCAGCTACGAATCAGCCTGGAGTGGTCTAAGCTGTTATTTGGGCCCTTTAGTTTTTTTCAAAACTGTCAAAAAAACCAACAGGTTGTGTAACACATTCAGGGAATTGCGTTAATTAATCTTAGTATAACAAAATGCATAAAAGTAGTATAATAGTTAGAACTTGTTCAAATCAGAACCTTCACTAAAGTTTATGCTTTCTGATACGATGTTTTCATAATTATTTGGCAGGGTAAGAAATAAAGAGTGAGAAGACAAAATAAGTGAAGGCTATGGTAAGGGAGATTTTTCTTCATTTAAATTTCCATGGGCAAAATTCTCAGGTAATTAAAATTTAAATATTTTCTAGCTAAGAATTACCGTAAATTGAAATGTATTTTTAATAACAATAAACCAAGTCACAAAGTCACAAACCAAGTAATCAGCTTTTGGATTTATAATTGGTGAGCTAACAATTCACTCCTGACTCATAATTGCTTCAGAAAGTTAAAACAAAGATAAAAGTTCCAAAATTATGAATTCATCCTAAAATCATCTTCTGATATGCTGTTTATAGCTGATGATTTTTAACACTTGAAAATAATGGTTTAGCAATATAATAACTATGAGATTTTGAAATGTCATCTACTTTTAAAAAGATTGATTTTCTCATTTTCCTTATTACTGTTTATAGAGAAATTTGTAATAAAATGATTACACTATAAAGCTTCGTAGTAAATAAGGCAAGTGTCTTGTCTCAAAATACTTACAATTAAAGTAAACTGAACAAAAATCAGCATGAGGAAAAATACTTAAGAATTAAAGTTGTTTTTTTCAGCTTATACGTTAAATATACCAACAAGTTACACAATTCCATGCTTTTCATTTTATTCTTAGTCAAAATGCATAGAGTACAAAACTGTTAAGGCTTCATTTCAATAAAAGAAAACTGAATTATCCTAGGAAAATAAGAATGAAATTGCTTAAAAATAGATAAAAACCTTTTGTCCCTACTGCTTTTTCAGGAGTCCTTTTGAAAATTTGTAACATGTTTGGTTTAAAAGTCATGAACTTGTGTTTATGTCTTGCAGCCAGATCTAACAGGTCCCACATTTGTTTGAGAGTACAAGGAAAATCAAATTTTGGACAAAAATCTGATAGACAAGCCACATTCAGTTACTGAGTCACAGTCCATTTCTGTGACTGTACCAGTTAAATTGCAAACGAAAATTGTTTAGAAATGTGAAGGATACGGTATTAGATCAGGTCATATATTTTATATATATATATATATGTATTTTAGTGATATTCCAGAGGTACACTATTGAAAAGAGTGATTGATAAGGACAATTTCTCCTGAAGCTATACCTGGCTATCAAGGTCAGTTGCTTCGTTTTCTCTGAAAATCTAGTTTTCTTTGATTTTGGGTTTGGGTGATTCGTGACCCCATTTCTATACTCAAACCAGAAGTTAGACAAAGAGAAATTATTATAACATTCAAATATAATATTTGCTATCTTGTCTGATGTCATTAGCCTTCTGCAATGCCCGTTTAAAATATTGAGCCAGAAAAGACATATCTGTTTAAAACGTATAAAAGTGTCATTATTTCAGATAGACAAGAAAGCATTATTTTATCTAGAAATTTTACTGGGAACTCATACAGACTGAGACAAGGCATTAGGAATAGTCTAGCTATGAATATGCTTGTCCTTCTCATTGAAGAAAATATTAGAGAATATTTACACAGCCATGTGGCAATACTCATTTTGTTTCTCAACAGAAAGGAGACTCTTGTCCATGAAAAAGTTTGGAACTAGAATGTGAGGCAGAATGTTTAAAGTAACTGGGAATAGGATCTGGTGGCTGTAAAAAATAATTTTTTCTCCATTGAGAGTAATTATTGTTACTTTACACATAAATATATTATGGTTATTTATGTCATATAAATGTTTTATATGCCATATACTTTGTTTCCTACATAGCTCCTCACCTGTCATATGTTGAATTGAAATATTAGTAGATCATACTGTCAGCTCTTTCTTTTTTTAAGATTTGGAATTGTTTTTAAATGTGAGAAACATAAGCCTGACAATATAATTCATTCGTGTTTTGGTTTTGACCCCTGTAAGACCCCAGGTCTCGAGCTATGAGCTCACCAAGGGAGTTTTAATACAAGGCTCCAAAAATTTACCTACCAGATTATTAGAAAATGCCTCATTTCTTTTAACATTTTAAGAGAGGCTGCATAGGAGGCAAGCTGCACACTTTTTAGAGGGTACTTTTACTGGTAAACTTTAGGAAATAAGAGGTCTTGGCAAAAGTTCAAAGGGTAACGTACAAACAAAATAAAGCATTCCACAAAGCATTAACTTAGCACGTGCTAACCCATACAGTTTAGCAAAATCCAATCCATTCAGTCCCAAGTTACCCAAAAATAGTAAGAAAGGAGATTAAGAGAAGAAGTAAAGAATGAGAGAGAAAAAGAGAAAATTATACAGCTGCCACTGAAGTCCTGTGCAAGTCCGGCTTCCATGTGGCCCAGTGGTAGGTCTTGAGGGAAGATGGAGAGCACATATTGGTGCTTTTATTACTTTGGCCTCCCTGTGGCCACCCCTCTCAGGGGGTATTTCTGGCCCACCGGCCACTCTGAGGTGGGGTGAGGTGTGTTGTTCCCACTGTGCCAACCAATCTAAGGCTGGGTTAGGGGCTCCAGAGTGTAGGCTTTGCTCCCAGGCTGTCTTTGACTGATGGCTGATCTAGGGCTGCCCCAGGACACTTGCGGGGGCTGGGATGTGGGATGAGGTATGACCTCACCTTCATGAAATTCAGCCTCTCCCTCCCCCCCTCATACACACACACCTGAGTTAGTCCAAGCCAATATAATAATCCAGTATCTCACAACCCCTCAAAGAACTACGGTTTCTAGAATTCATAAAATAGTGTAGTCCCTTATGTTTCAAGTTTGCCTCTAAAGTTTCTCTCACCTGAAGCTTCTCCAGTGGATTTTTACCTCTAGCTCTGCCACTAAATCCATGTAAAATCATAAAAATATAAACATTTTTATCTTATCAACTCAGTTAAAAAGTGTTACCATAGGAATTTTGCTGGATTCTGTGTAGCACTTGAGAGAACAAAGGGATTGGGTATTTTTCATTTGCTTTTTTGGAAGGGCTTATTCTTTTAATAATGTAAGAAGTATGTTCTATTTCCAGTCACATTTTTGTGAGTCACATTACTCCATTGTTTAAGTCAATGGGATTTAATCCAAAGAGAAGACAACACTAAGTGTATTTTTAGTTCCTTCTGAACCATACAGTGTTATTTAATGTTTTCATGTCTGTCAGACATTTTGTAAAACAAGTATGTATGGAATAAACTAGAATATAAATTTATCCATTTAAAGTTCTACTTTGTCGCATATTGACTTGAATGCTACATTATGCAGGGTACTATAGAACATATTTCCAGAACTTTGCAAGATGTGGTAACACTTAGCATTTTTGAGGAATGGAAATCACACAGATCACCAAAATATAAATTATTAAATTTAAGGAATCTGCAGCTAAAGACGTATGAGGGTTGTAGTTGATACCATGATTGCAGTTTCTGTACTCCCAAACATTTTAAATTACACTAGGATAGGCAGATGATGTTTGTTTTTCATTTGCACTAAAGTAAAATTATTTTTGCCAGTGAATTAAGTCTGTGATTTAGTAACTTTGGCACTACGTATGAATTGTTTTGGTTTTATTTCTTTTCAGTACAGATTTCTTACATGTTACTTTTTTGCCATCCTTAAAATTCACAATACTTACATATTCTTCTAAATAATTCTATGCAAAGATACTGGGAATCTTTGGCAGTCTTTCTTGAGTGATACTGTTTTTTCTGTGTTAATCTTATCTACAGCATGTGTCATTCATTATGAACCTGACCAATTGTCTAATAGAGTCTTATTGACTTTGATGGATCATGAACTTTGTATTGACAAATAGAAACTAACACTCTAATTCCTAAATTCACTGAAGCACTTATATTTTAAAGTTTACTGGCTCACAACATTAATAGCAAGAAAACTCTACCTGGTAATTTCTGGTAACTTCTTATAAGACTGATCTAAAAATTATAAATGTAGAAACTTAGCTTCTAGCAGAAATAAAATATGTCTTCAAGAACAAGAATTTTAGGCATTTCAAGGAAAACTCATCCCTAATACAGCATTAAACGAAGAACCTGTATGATAGTAAGTTTTAGGTTGTCTTTCTATATTTCAAATTTTTTTTTTCAATTAATCAAAAAGTCACATTGGTAGACCGGTATCTCAAAAAAAAGTTGCAAAACTTGTTTTGTACTTCTATTCCCCAAATCCGTGTTATTTCGTGTTAGAGGACTGTTCAGATTTTCAGAAATTAAGTGAAGGCAAATAGTTGTTTGAAATTCTTATGACCTTAGCCAATAAAAACATTTCATCACTATGGCTGCAAAAAACAAATACCCACTATTGCAGTGCGTCTCACAAGCACATAAGAATTAGCTGACATGGAAGGATTTGCTCTCTGATACTAGATCAAAACCTGAATTCTTGAGGAAAAAGAAGTGCGAGTAGGTAATTTGATTAGATGAAATCTTGGGTATAATGCTTTATTGTCCATGTAAATTTGTCTTTGATCAGTTCTGATGTATTCTTTTATGAAAAAATTTACTCTGAGCCCTACTTTGAGTATATGAACAGTGCTTGCACAATGACAGAGAAACTGTTTCATGACATCTTTTCCAGCTGACTTAATCATCACATTCTTTGTGCATTTGGTCCCTAGATGGAAACATAAAAAGCATGTATGTTTAAATTTCTTAGTTAAAAGTGGTCCAG
Source organism: Corapipo altera (assembly GCF_003945725.1). Classification (NCBI taxonomy): domain Eukaryota; kingdom Metazoa; phylum Chordata; class Aves; order Passeriformes; family Pipridae; genus Corapipo; species Corapipo altera. The sequence goes on from NW_020884876.1 coordinate 10,769,605, forward strand.
AGCTTTATTTGCTAGATTCGGCCAAATGCCTTTTGAGGAATGCAGACTATGTTTGTCTAAGTATTTTCAAATTACTTACTTGCTTATAGCAGTTGAGGGTTTCACAAGCACTCAGGCATTTATTTTAACTGTAAACTGCGTGACATGAGATGATTTTGCTGTTACCATTTTATGGGAATCAAATTGCAGAATCAGGTTACAGAATCAAAATAGAAAGTACCCACTAAGTTTTGTTGTCAATTTTGAAACATCATAGACCTAAATAAACAGTGTATTTAGCAGTATGTGTTAGTATTTCTCCATGTCCATAAGCTTAAATTACTTCTTAAACTGAAGTTTTAATCAAAGGTTTGCCCTGCCAAAGTACCAAGCGCAAGAGAGGACTAAGAGTGATGGATCACGCTAGATTCATCCTAGAATTCATCCTCCACCTTTCTTCTAGTCTTCTATGATTATTTCTAGGCAAAAGTTTCCATAAGTAAGCTAGTGGCACCTTTTCTATTGTCTTATCTGAAATGACTAGCATTTATCTAATTTCTCAATTCTTTAATGTATTATTTTCTAACTACTAAATTTTTCTTCCTCTGTGGAAAAGATATTTTTAATTTGATAACTAGTTTTCCAGATATGAAAGAAAGTTGAAGTCTAAAACACTGCAATGGTTGTCTTGACCTTGAAATGGAAAAAAATTCTATACTGCTAACTATATCAAAAGGTAGACTACTTACCCATAAAAATTATCCTTTTTCTCTCTCCTGGGTCAGTGTAGGAATCATTAATGACTTCTAAATATTTTAAATTTTTTTGTCATTACATCACTGTCCAAATCAATACAGTTGTTAAATTATGCTAAAACAAACACACACACACACACACACAGACAGGCACACACCCTGAATCCCAGGGTCATCAGCAAGATGAGTCAAGGCTTCTGCACCTGCCCAGACAGGCCCATGAAGATGCAGTCCCACTCCAGTTGTGGTTAGAGACTTTGCACACACACAGCTGGCTGAGATTTCCCAGTTCCCAATGCAGACAGACCACGGACCGTACCACCCAGGAGAGACTTAGAAAGAAATTTAATAAGAAGACAGAAGAGACTGTACTGATCTGTTCACACATGACCAGCCCTTTTTATCCTCTTACCTTTCTTTTCCAACACTTTTTTCTCCCTAAATCACCTAAACCTCTCCCTTTTCTCTATCTTCTATTCTTTCCCTGAACATCCTGCAAAATTCCTGTGCAATCCCAAAACACTCTTGCCCTGCATCCTATAGTATATCCCAGGATAAGGGGCCTGTGGCTCTGTTGGGACAGCCCTGGAAAGGGCCCAGAGAAGTTGTTTATGCCTTGGGAGTCCTTAATCTGTGTTCCCAACTGCCATTGTGCCCCTGTACTCCCCTGGGTTTGTTGAGATGGGCTGTAAATGGGTTGATGACTCCTGTGATGGGAAGTGGTGTCCCTGGGCTCCTTTGTGAGTGTCCAGATGGCTTTTATCACATGACCCAAAAAAGTCCAACATAGATGTTCTTAGTCTTGCTCCTGTCCACACTCCTTCTTTACCTTTAATCCTTTCTGATCTGTTTCTGCAGACAGAAAGCATTTGTCTAGTGACAGACAGCTGTGGCAAAATGTAAATAATGGTTTGGATGTTTTCTAGTGGGATTAGGTGGATCTCAAGTATTACAGTGTAAATGTGTGCTGCGGGCAGTCCTGAGTTTACTAGAGACTCTGGTAGCTTGATCACAAATGAAACATTCCATCTTGGACACCTTCATTGATACAGTTCTCATCCATGTCTGAACAAAGCAGTGTAGAAGCACCTACGATGACTGATACTTTTACTGTCTCTACTTCAGAATATCATACTTCAGGAGAACTGACATTTCCAGATATGGATTCCAGCATTTTCCAGAGGTTGAGGTCTTTTTAATATTTTTAGAACCATTGAATTATGCTTGAGACAAGAAGTTTAAATCCATATATTTTTAAAAGTAATAACTCTTTGCTTTTTTTTTTTTCAGAAAGGCTAAGCAGACATTTAGGTAAGGTATTAATTTTTTCACTGTTGAAGTCATCTTCTGTGAACACCTGATTTTTCCTCCACCCACTGAGAATTACAATTTTTATGGATGTTTGTTAACCCTCGCCTTTACATAATAGGATCTTCTGTCTAGATAAAATGAAATTTACACTCTTCAGTGAAAATTTTATCCTTTATTACATTTGAAAACTGATTATTTTCTATATATATATAGTTTAAACAAGGTGGCACTGCTTGAAAATTCAAATGAGACAGAATAAGATGCATAAAGACCATTAAATACTTATTCAAATAATGTAAGTTTAATGAGAAATGGAGAGCATAATGCATGCAGCATGCATAATGAGCCCCAGGATAAGTAAATTACCTTACAAAATTATGTTTCTACAGTCAACACAGAGCCAGAGCTATGGTGTTCAAAAGGTGTAATTCTCATTTTGAACAAAAAGATAAAAACTGCATAACTGTCTAATTCTAGAAATAAAGCATGAAGATATTCCTACCAATTTATTGGGCACATGAATTAGCAGAGTACAGCCATTCTTCCATGTTAGGTTATGTCTTTGTATATGAAAGACAAAGTCACTGCTCAACTTGCACCTCAGCTGCTGCATATTCATTCATTTTTTACATCTACTCTGCTGAAAACTGTACCAGAAGATAAGCAGAATAATCTACAGAGCTTAGTCAAGTTACTAATGTTTCTTTTTTCACTCTAATAATGTACGAAGAGGAAAGATGTAGGTTATTATATCCAGTTGAGCACTGTATAGCACTTTGTAGGAATAAGCAGGAGATATGGGGAGGCTTAGCATTAGAGCAGTATAATTTGTGATTGCAGTGCATAATATAGATGGTGGACAGATGGAAGAGGAGAACTGAATGGCAGCTATTCTTCAGTAATAATTTCCCCTATATTCATATAATTTTCAAGTATTCAGGTAAAATTTTAAACACAGCTATACTCCTTCACATATTCTGCTCTGTTTTTTCAATTTGAAATCCACTTGATCCTTGTTTCGAATAGATGGTTTGTAGTCAAGTATACGAACACTCTACACAAACCTTCAGTCTTCCTAATTCCTTTTCTGCTATTGTGTCATTGTGATTACCTACACTACAAAGCCCTACAGTCTTTAAAAATTGTCTTAAGAACTGAGTATGAACATACTGTTTGCCCTACTGAGCAAACTGTTAGAAACAAACTAGTTCATTTCAAACTAGTTCATACCAGGGACAGAAAAAAAGGTTGATGTAGTTATGCTCTGTTGTCCTGGATCTCTCCACTCCTCTTACCAGGATTTACAAATATTCTTGTAGTACTGTCTTATGAAATTTACAATGCCATTTACCTGTAACCTGTTGGTTGAATAATACAATCCAGAAGGACACCAGTGACAAGTGTGATATAGAAAATAAGCTAGTAAAAATAAAATCTATTTATGAAATTGATTACTGATAAAGTTATAAAAAAAAGTTCCTGAAAAAAAAAATTTAAATTTCTCTACCTAAAAAAAAAATAATGCTAAAAATGTAAGTTTACATACAATGTTTGTTAGCTGAAAAAATGTCATTGTTGAAGAAAATATCTTCAGTGCCCTGCTTCGAGAGAAAGCACCTTTTACACATTTAGGTGGCAGAACTCCCATAGCAAATAGGAGTCTAAAATTAAGAACGAGTGGTCCCCTTTACTGTTTCTAATTGAAGATTATTCACTTCTGGGGCTGCTTTTGCTTTGAAATTATGACCTCTGCTACTGAGAACTTGATTTATGAAGGGAACAACTAGATCCCCTATTAAGGACATAGGAAAGCAAACATTCATAATGTAGAGTCAGTTGTGGAACATTCCTTAGAAAATCAGGCCTCAAGCACCTAATTAAAGCAATTTGTGAAAACCCTTAGTTTAGAGCTCAAGGAATTCTATGAAAGAATTTCAGAGTGTTTCAACTACTACTAAGCAGTGGCTATAAATCATGGATTATTACATGACTGCTCTAGATTCTGCTTTTAATGTTGATGACACCAAAGGAGACATCAAATCTGAAAGAAATAAAGTGTTTTATCTGTAATTTCTCACTTTACTATTTTAGGAACATAAACATTTCCCTACTGCTATATTGAAAGGCATTAGCATAGGAGTTTGACTTTTAAATATAGCAAAGGTAATGCTGAGGAATGTCACAAATATAAGTGGAATATAAAAACATTAAATTAATTTTTCAGTTGGAGTGGCATGGCACATGTAAAACAGGCATAAACTTTTCTTGAATCCCTTAACCTAAAGGGATTGTTTCTAAGTATGGAAGTGGCATTAATATCAATGCCTCTTCTGTTTTAATTTTTCTTCAGCAAACCAAAAGAATTCCAATTAGTTCCAAACCTTGTGAATTAGTTTCAGTTAAGACTGACCTTTTTTTCATGTGGGAAACTGCAGTGTGCATGTAAATTTATCACTGAACATCAAAGGTTTAACAAACTGCTGTCTGTCATCTCTGTTAATCCTGTTTTGCTGTTGATGTCATGTGAAACTCAGGACCAACGCATAGAGAAGACAGCCCATGGTTTTTGCAGAGAGAGCAGACACAGGTAAGTTCAGATCTGAATAATCAGAGACTACTGCAGAGCAGAGACACACCAGTTTTTCCTTTTTGAGTCATTGTGTACTCTTTTGAACAGATGTTGCATATGAATTTTAGATGAGTTCTGGTTCATATTTGAAACTTTTGAAACTGCCTTGAGTAAAAAGAATGATAATGCCTACGAAAGATGCAGAAGTAAGGTGAAGAAGACAGGTAGTCACTTTCTCTAAATTTTTACTTTGAAATTACAAGCCCAAGCTTATGACTATGCCATTATGTTAAAGAATGCTCAGTTGTTATTCAGTCTTGTGTGCAGTGCTGGTTCCCTCACCTCCTTGCTCTCCAACCATGGTTCCTGCTTACAAGGTAGTAGTATTAAAAAAGTAAGGAGAAAAGTAATAAAGAAGATGGAAAGAATAGAACACATACACAAAATTATGGAAAAACTGAGGAAGATAATGCTTTTCCACCTGAAAAGCAGGCAACTGATATAACAAAGGTTAGAAGTTGTTGGAGGCTAGAAGTGCAATTGAAAGAACAGTGTTTTTTCTGTTCTTACATTCTCTTCTCAGTACTTGGCTTTAGTTACTAACTGTGGCCTAATACAGATGCAAACTACTCTCATATATATTTTTCTAGAAGGAGCCAGAGTACAATACAGCAGTAAGGCAAATTCTAACCAGAAATACACTGAACTATTGGAAAGAGAACTAGAAATCTGTTTTTTTGTGTGATCAGATCTGTAGTAGGATTAATCTGTCAAGCCTTTTATAAGAAGTGGAAGATTATAGGGTCTGCAGACAGATTACTCCTAATCTGTAATTTATCAAAATTATAGCCCCAGTTTTATAAATTTTATAAATTGAGCAATTCTTGCATACATTGCATATGTAGGCATATAATTTGAAGATTGATAGACATGGAATGAAAATATTGCTATTTCTGGTCTATAAATGCCTTAAAAGAAGCCCATTTGCAAACAACTTAATTTTACTTTATTTATACTATTGTAAAGATTAACAGCCATAGTAGTATATTGCTTTGCTGTTTTTGGTTCTTTGCCATTTTAAAAAATCACTCAACGTTTTCCCTTCCCAAAATAATACAGTTTTGCAATTAAAATGTTGTGGTCTGAAAAGATAAGAGAAAGCAGACATAAACTATTTACTATTCATGAGGGGTCTCTGCTGATAAAGCAATATGTTCCTTATCTATTGATTTGAAAGATCAAATGATGTACTCAGGTTACATTTCTGTTTTGTTTAAGTAAGGTCAAATTCCTTCAGTACCTTCACCTCTCGTACTCTCAACTTCCAGGTTTTGAATGATTGTGATAAATCAGTTGTTGATAGAGATCAGTCTTACTGAAACTGTAACTTGAAATTCTTTAGAATAAATGTAGATAGTTTTGTCAGCACTGCTTACTATGAATACAGGGGGAAAAGATAAATAGTTATTGTTTAAATACTGTGCAAAGATCATCCCAAAGTTTAGCCCAATACTCCCCACTCAGTAGAATAAATAATTTTACAATTTGAAGTTAATTTTTTGGCATTATTGCAAATTAAATGGAAAATTATTATTGCTATTGTTGTTGTTTTTATTGTTATTATTAAACACCTATTCATAGCCCTGTCCAGCAAATATTGTACATGAGCAATGTTTGAATTTGTTCGACTCATCAGAACAAGAGTAAGACTTTGGAATGTATCCAAAATAGGATTTCTCTGCTGTAATGATGTGGGTTGTACTGCATCTGTTCTAGCTGTTTATTAATTATTTTATTTTAAAACCAATGTGGTGTAGCAATTTTGTCTTAATAAACATGAAGTCTTAAATTGCTCAGTGAGAAGAATGCACTTAGACCTACAGTATCAGTAAAATTAGCACTTAATTATTTATGTGAGAGACACAGCTGAAGGTGCCATTCAAAAATACTATTAAACTCCTGTCTGTGTTCAGCAAAGTTCAAATCTTGCTTTTATTAGCATACAAAAAAAAAGAATTTTAAGGATCAAGTGTATGAAAGATACACCAGGCATGGTATAGAAAATTAAATCTGCTCACAATTCATGCATCCATCAGAATAATTCTTTTGTAAAATCCTGCAAGCAAGGAATATTACTTGAACAATATAAAGCACAGTCATGCATCTAGTTTAGAATTTGTATGGAATTGAATGAGAACGGGGGAAAAAAAAATCGGTCATCCTAGTGAGAAAAATTGTCACATGAATTTAGGGATATTTTTCATTCTTTTCATTATCCCAAGTCAGTATTTTTCACACTATATAGCACTTTTTTATATTAGACCTTCTCTTGCTTTCTGTTTTAAGGTATTTTAATTCTGTAACTAGTACAACATGAGTTTCACTAATACCTAAGGGAAGAACTTACTTTATGACCACAAATTAAAAGACGATACATCAAACATAAAAGAAGTATCACGATATGATACGTGTAATCTCAAATGTGGATTTTTAAATCAGGTGTAGCTTATCAAAATGTAAGGAGGATCAATATCTTATCTGGCACTACTTCGGTGCCAGTTTTGAACACCTACGTGTTTGTCTGAAATTTCAGTTATGAAGTGAACCACACTGAATTGATCAAAAACCCTTCAGCATCCATCTCACACTTTCTCTACTATTTCTTTTTAATATTATAATTTATCAGCTATTAAATAAAATACCAAAACCAAAACAAAAATTAAACTTTTCTGGGTGCCTTTATTCACAACCACAACTTTGTGTTTTCAAATTTCCAAAATCTGAATTTTTTCCCTAGTCAAAAAGTTACATTCCAATCAGTTGTTAAATCTCAGTTACGTTCAATTGTAGCATCATTGCTTTCTATATTTCTTGGCTAATTCTTGAACTTCACTTGATACTTCATGTTTATTTCGAATACAGTTGCTGTCACAAACCTACTCTTTCTTGGACTTGAACCTCTACCCATCTCTTCTGTCCAGCTCCTTAGACATGCTGTATCATCACCGGCAATGTAGTACATATGATAGAAAGTGAGCCACTTAGTTTTCTTTTGAGATCTCGTCTACCCTCCTTGCTTCACAAGGCAAATAACTTATACTGTCCTCTTCTGAAGCTATCATCTCAATATTACATTCGCATATCTCCCCTTTTATTTGCATTCACATAGGAATGCTGCTTTCTTTTTAAAAGAGTTTTGTTATTATGATTAGTCTATTACTGCTGTCAAAAGTGCTGGTTAGTGATCTGTTGAATTTCCACTTCAGTGTGTTCCCTATTACACTCATTACCATGCTACTTGATGTCCAAACTACACAAAATATTTGCAACTGTGCTTTTATTTCTTGAAGCTTATAGATTTTTGACAACCCCTTTATGACAGTTCTTATTGAATATACACAGCTTGTTGAATAGAAACCTGTATTTCTCATCTTAATTTTAAAATATTATCTATCTCATTATTTTTTTATGTAAAGCAAATGGACACTCCCTGTAATTTGATTCAACTTGGTGTCTAGCCTTTGACAATGCATGCATGATCAAAGTTATGAAAGCCATTCTTGTTTTCAACATTATTCAACTTGACCATATAAAATTAACACTGTAACTGCTGAGACTTCTCAGTGTGCGTTACCTACTGCAGTATCCAGGCAACTGACAACTGGAAGAAACTGAGGCCCAGAATGTTTTCTTATGCTAATATAATTTTATTTTGAAAAATATGATTGATTTTTATTTATACAGTGAGTATAGGGCAATATTAAAATGTCATCATTTCAAAACAAAACAAAACAAAACAAAGAAAACAAACCCAAACCACCAAACCCAACCTGTATAATTAACCTCAAGAACAAATAAAGTAACTCTTAAGTCAACATCTCATCAAAGTTGGCTTGTCCAGAAATTGCAGGAGTGGCTGTATGTCTCTAGGACATAGGTTTGGCAGTCAAAGTCTAACTACTCTTCTGGCTCTTGTTTAACCATGTTGTGATCTTGGGAAATATTTTGTAATTTTTTTCTCCATCTATAACATGAGGATACACATAGTCCTTTCTGTAAAATGTCACATGGTGTACAGAACAGATGGAAAGTGCTGTGTGAAAGCTAGGTAACTATTATTCATGTTATATATAACCTACCTTTTATTGTTTTATACTCCACCACACACTTTTCTGGATTCAAGCTAACAGCAACACCTTCCCTGCCTATCAGTCACACTGGCAGGACAGTAGAAATCTCAACCTTTCTACTCGTTTTTGCCTAAGATGGGGATAAAAGTTCACTGCTAAAGTGAGAGTACAGACTGGAGGGCAGAGTGTGCTGGAAGCAAACGAAATATATTCCATGACCAGCAGTCTTCCAGAAATCTCGGGAGACCCTGGCAGAGTGTAGGTAATGGAGCCCCAGTCAGATTTTATAATGCCAAATGAAAGTTGCGCAAATCCCTTCTCTCTGCTGACAGTAAACTACATTCTTCTTTGCTACACGTTTATCTGTGAGGGAAAGCTGGATGAAGAGTGACTAATTCCAACTCATTTTTTACTAGTATATTAGAACTTCCCTAGCATGCAGTTGCGCATTTGTCATTTTAAGAGGAGGAAAGTACTGTACTAGTTTCTCACATGGTGATAGTTTTGACTTAGTATCAGTCACTTTCAGAAGATACCAAAGCTGAAACCAGAGCCCAGAGAGGCACCTTTTGACCCTCAATATGGTTTACGTCAGGTTGGCCTCACTGTGTAGTAGCTTCTCCTAAGTAGTTCTATCTTTAAATTTTGCTTAAAATGAAGCTTTAGTTTTCATTCAAAGTTGCAATGAATAATAAAAGTCTAGCAACATGAATTTAATAATTTAAACAGAAAGGTAATGATATATTTATGCCAATAGAGTATCATACAATATTTATTATAGAGGTGTACACTGAATCAGCAGTAAGTTCCCTAATATTTCATAGATGTACTCAGCTGAATGTCACCAAGTTGCTGTCATGTCTAGAAATTGCAGAATAGTTTCATCCCTGATGTGTCTTTGTCCTGTGCTAGAGAAATATCTGTGAATGAGTGCATATGCATTACCTTTGGGAGCAATCAGTATGCAATATATTTGTATATGCTTTAAAAAAACATATATAGCCAAATATTTTACATGTTAATTTTGAATAGGTTTTTTCAGTCACTAAGTGTCCCAGTCTGACTTAAAGTAGGTTAGTCTTTTAGATACTGATTAGACCTTTGAATTCAGAACAGCTAATGCTTAAAAGTTAGCAGTGTTAAATACTTCTCAACGATATGAAGTAAGTTTTTAAATTAGTAAATACTGAAATGGCAAAGAAAAGTCAGTTTCTGACAAAACTTTTCTACATTCATCTGTACAAAAACTGAAAAGTGGAATTTTAGACAGAGAAAATCATAATGTGATTAAAGAAATCTAAGATGCTAAAAACCCCTTTATAATGTCACAGCTGGTATTTTGCACTGAGGTAGTAAGTCTGAATGACTTAAAACATATCAGATATACAAAAGTACCTGAATATTAGTGCAGGATTGTCTATGTAGTGTTACCTACTTTGTTGTTATTCATGGTTTCCAACAGTTAATTACATTTTTGAGCTGTTTTATATTTTTAGAAGCTGTGTTGTGCAAGAAAAAATGATATTGTGCAACAAAATTAATACTGAATAAACAAGAGTTTAAGGAAGCTGATGTGTGCGTTTCTGAGCTCAGTTTGCTTTTCAGCATAGTGTATTTTCTGTAGGATGAACCTACCTAAGATTTCATGTGATGACAGATTATCAGCCTCTCTTCTCTTGCACATATGTTTCTCAAGACTTTTTAGTAAATGCCAAGTTTTGGGATCTATTACTCCAGTAGACTTATAAAAAATCATTAATAGAATACCTATTTGTTGAGAGTGACATAGTAAACAAAAAAGTTGGAATATTCAAAGCCAGATACAGCCCAATAAAAGTGGCTGAAGTGAATTATTACTAATGGAAAAAATTAATTTATAAGAAATAAAAAACATTTTTAAAGTATTATTTTCTTCTAGTGTTATGTAAACAGTCCAAATCCGAAACAGATTTAACTGATGCCAAATCAATTTCTGTACAACTCTTCCTTTCAGCAACTTGGAAAGTGATGTGGTTTCTGCTTAATGAAAATGAAAATTGGTCCAAGAGCAGAAAGTCCATTTCATATGGCTTTAACTCCTGTAGTATAATATCTGAGCTGTTCCCTGTCTCTGGCTGATTATACAAGCATTAACCAAAAGAGCCTTCAAAGAAAATGGTGTTAGTACAAAAAAAATCTGTTAGAATTTGTAGATTTCTACATTGGCTAAGTGCAAGGTCAAAGCTTTAGAACACATGTGGAACCTAATTTAATACACTTCTTAGTAAATAAATTGTTATGCTTTCATGATTATACAACCTTGACAAATTGAAACATTCATATTGATCTACTATGGTCATTATTCTTTTGATTGTTTTATTTAATTCAGTGTGAATTCTCAACAGTGTAACATAGGGTAAATGCAGATTTTAATAGTAGAAATATTTCTTAAAATTTATCCTGGATAATTAAACCAACAATAGAGGTTGATTAAGAAAAAAATGAACCTTTTATACATATCTCATACACTCCACCTCCATAATCAGTCAACATTTTTCGGTTAAATTCTTCTTACAGACAAAACTGCATATTTAAAGCTTTGTTTATGAAACTATGTGATTTCATGTATAAAAATAAATAAATATACATATAAAATAACCTGATAATTACAAATATCCCACTCTAAAATTTATCAGTTCAAGGAAGCAATAAAAAGAGATAATTAATTAACGTTGCAGACAAATTTCTAAGTCACTGTAACTTTGCTCCTCTTTCCTCTTATTTTAATTTATTTTTATCAATTTTTTTTATAAACTGAGATTAAAAATGCTGCCTTTGAGTTCAAAAAACCTTACTTGTATACAGAAAAAATAGGTAAGTCTAAAAAATGTAGAATTTTTTTAACAGAATATTTCAATGCATGTAGATCATCTGTGAATACTGAGTGTACAGTTTCCCATAAAGAAACCATTTTGAATGCTTTTGGATTAAAAATATCAGAACTAAATGTTAAGGTGGAGACTGAACTTGGAAAAGCTGCATGTATAAAGCAATATTTATAGTACATGGAATCTTTTGGGCATGCGAACCTTTTCCATCACATAAAATCAAGTGAATGAGCTACATTGTGTGAAATAGCATGCAGTTATCTCTAGATACATAAGTATAAATAAACAAATACTGATAATTCCAAAATTATTCTAGATTTTCAAGTTTACTTAATCTTGGCAAAATAAACACCATTGTACTTCACATTTGAAACATATGAGTTATATACTAAACATCAGATGATTCTGATTTGCAAGTTTTACTTAACTGTATGTGATAGTTTTCACCCTAGGCCTTCCTGGAGACCAGCTTGTAACCAGGAAGGAACTAGGAAAGTGACTAAGGAAGTATTCCATGCTATTCCTATCCGTAACACAACATATAAAAAGGCGCAGATAAGAGAGTTTGCTCTCTTCTCTCTTCTCGTGGCTGAAGATGACAGGTCCCTCTTGCAGATGGTTTTTGCTTGTATAGGCCAGGGCCTGCTGCTCAGACCTGCCGTTATCTCCAGTCTCTCTGGGAGGCGTGGGGGAAATCGGCTGCTGCCGTGCACAGATCTACTGTTCCCGCTCAGGGAAGTATTTAATTTGTTTTTATATTCATTCATTAACTCTCTATTAACGGTTATATTTAGCAAATATTTGTTTTTTCGTTTTCTTTTTATCCCTGTTTTCTCCCTCCCTTTTCCCTTTTTTCCCCCCTTGGGAGCTCCCTGTTGTGGATAATATATTCAAATTGTATATATATAATTGTAAACATATATATTTTTGATAGAATCCCATTTTGTCCAAACTTCTTTCAGGTTTTTTCCTGTGGTTTGGTTTTTTCCTTCCCTATTTGGGAAAAAGGCTCTGTTGTCGAGTTTCGGAGACTTGGTGGGAAGTCAGCTCCAAACTTGCACACTGTAATATTTTTATTCCATTAGACCATCCTGTGTGTTGCACAAATAAAGTTAATGTCCCCCAACATTTGTGTTTTCACTAATTAGCCTTTCATGTGAAACTCTTTTCGTAGGCCGTGTTTGTTAGTCAACATAATCAGCAGAATCCTAAGTCCACTTCCCGTTAAGGTGGCAACTATATTTTATTAAGTGAATTACGCTCCGAAAATACCCGTTTCTTTCACTGAAACACAGGCCAAGTTGTGGTTGACTAGTATGGACGTTGGCTGTGCTGTACATGCCTATGTTTCAGGGAGACAAATCCCGTGCAGTGAATCTGAGTTATGAGAGTGAATCAGAAGTTATGTGAAAACCATTAACTCGGCAGAGATTCTACAAAACTTTTATGATTTGGATGTTTGGTACATGTTCTGCCCAAGTGATCTGGATATTTTCAGTACCTCGTAACAAGCCCACAGAACTTCCTGCATGCCCACAGGCTATAGCCACTGCACATATGAGGTTGAAGAAATCCAAGATGCAAAAGGCCCATGATATGGGCCAGTTGGCTTGTCTCCACATGCATAGAAAATTTTGCTGGCATTTCTTGATATGCTGCAAATGCTATACCACCTGAACCATTGGACATCCTGAGCAAATGTCCATGCTGCCGTGTTTTTCTCAGTCAAAGTTACCAAAAAGAGAATTCGCAGAATCACAGAATGGGTCAGGTTGGAAGGAACCACAGTGGGTCATCTGGTCCAACCTCCCTGCTTAAGCAGGGTCATCCTAGAGCGCATTGAACAGGACTGTGTCCAAATAAATCTGGATAAATGTAGAACTGTGTTAGCTCTTATGCATTTCCTGAAAAGCATACCAAATGTAGAGATTTCAATTTCTGTCCAAATTCTAGCAGCGATTTCTCACAATGCAATATAAATATAATTGCATGCATTATAATTGCATGCATAACTAGAAGGGAAGGATTGCTGTTATGAAAAGGTCGTCAAGGTAGTCATCAGTCCTCAGAACTAATTTATCAAATTGGTTTTATGAACCACTGAAGCTGAAAAGCCTTGGAGATCTCTTTGCAATTTCTTGGCAGAAATAATACACTTGGTTGAACCTAATAAAACACAGGGTATCTCAACAAGGTATGGAATTGTTATCATTAGAAAATCACTGGCCATCTGGTTTGGCATTATGTGCAATAAGCTATAGGCTATTGATATAAAATTCAGCTTTTGAAACATTTTCCTGAAAATGGAAGAGCCTGATATAGGCTACATCATCAATATTCATAACCAGAGAGAGAAATTTTTAAGGTCTGAACTCTACAGTGTGAAAGCTAATAGAGGACAAACAAATTAATCTCTTTGCCTGAAAGTAAATAAGCATGCAGGTGGTTTGAAACCCTCATTTAAACACAGATACTGAGGGATACTACAGTAGCACTTTAGATATAATTTAAAACCTTTATTATAAAATGATTGTGTGCATCATCTTAGAAGCTGTGCAAAGATATGTGAGTCAGAAACAGCACACTTTTCTGAAAATAGAAGAAAAAGTCTACAAGAAAGAAATTTCCTGTTTTCTTTTTTGTAAACTTTATTTTTGCAACTTTAAGCTCTCTTTGAATTAAGGCAAATCCATGGGGCCATATAAAGCATCTAGGTAATGCAGAAAAAGCAGTTCTGTTTAAAATCCACATTGTCTAATACCCTATTTACATTTTTATGGTGATAACTTACAAATAATGTTTAATAAATTAATACTTGCAACTAATTCTTTGAGTTAAAACTATGAATTATTTGTATCATAATCAATATTACTCTAAACCGACACATATTCCTTTTTCTCCTAGTTGCCTTCTGTGGATTTACGTGGCTATGTAGTGGAAATTAAGGAGAAATTGCTGTTTATGTTGAAAGACCACATGGACCTCAACAGAAGTGTCATTGGAAATGGATACATTTTTGTCTTCTGATTTAAATAGATGAATGAAGACAGAATAGTTTTCAGTAAATGAAAAGTTAGAAATTATCTGACAAAAGAATTGCAACTCTGGAAAAGCTATAAAACATACAGTTTCGCTTCGGGTCATTTGTAAGTTTGGACACACTGGGTAGGTCACTGACAATCTGAAAACATGTGTCCAGGCATTTCATGTTGTTCTGGGAGGGAAGCCTCTCTGTCTGTGCCTTGTGTGCTAGGCAGGAATACTTTGCACTGCATTCAGGAGTCCTTTTCCCCCTGATTGCTGTATCAGGTACTTGACTAGATCACTTTACATCTTTGGAATCCACATGCTCTCATTTTTGATGGAAGATGGAATATGTGTATGTCTGAGAGGAGTGCATAGAAAAAAGCATACACAGGTCTTCTTTCAGAAGTTGAGCAGAATTTTTGTTTTAGAGTTCTCTTTTCTCTTGTGAAAACCAACTATCCAAAACAAGTAGAGGGTATGATTATAATCCTGATAGATAAAAGTTGTTAGTTATTATTGTCATTACTTCATGTCCTCAGAGTCAGCTCCTAGGGATAAAAAACATCTGGGTCTCATATATGAAATCTTAAGTGAATGAATGTATTTGAGCAATTTGTTAAATGAAACTGGGGTGGTGACAACAAAAATAAAAGTAATATGCTATCTCCCTGCTGTATAATACCCAGCATGTCTAGGAGTGATTTGTCTTTTTTTTCCCTTGGGAAATCACTACTACATGAAAGAGAAATTCATAACAACAGAAGAACAATTTGTATACCAGCATTCCCCATATATCTTGAGATACAGGTATGTCCTGCCAGGCATCAGCATTAAATAGCTTGTAGCAGAAAATATTTTTCAGCATAGCAAAAGACAGAAGTTGACTATTAAAGGAATGTCTTATAATTTTAAAAGGAAGACTGTCTTTGTTTTGTGCAAAGAATGCATTCAGTACAATATTTAGTTTGTTGCATTTGAACTTACATGACGATGAAGGCACATGCTACACGAAGCATAAATGGTGAAGAAATGTGGATTTCAGTGAGGAACTCAAATTTATCTGTCAATTTTCTATCCTTTTCTGCCCTGCTATACACATATCCTATGTTAAGGTCAAGATCCTGGAAAACTGCAATGTGGACCAGTATCCAAATCCTGCAGATCTAGTCCCCATTCACAATAATTTGTTCCTTTCGTGTACATATTTCACTCTAACTCTGATCAGCATAGTTGTTTAGTGGTATCAGGATGATTAGAACCCCAAACACTGAATGCTATGGACTCATGAATTAACTCTATGATATCCAGAAGTCTACTTTACCTAAATAACAGAAGCTTGGAGCGGGTGGTAGGGTGGTATGGTAATGCTTCTGTTAGATGTTCCACTCATGATTAATGTAACTTATCCCTAAATTTCTTTATTAGTTCTGTTAAACAAGATAATATTATACATTTTATATATTGTACCTTATACATGTAGGCATCATACACATGCACAGACACATACATCAATGTTAAATGTGCCAGAAAACAGGTTTAAAATTAAATTAAAATCGATAAATAAGGAATACAGAATGTTTTAAAAAATCAAATAACATAAAGCCTCAGAATTATGGGGTTTTCTGCAGTTTTAGTTCATGGAGCACATATATGCATGTTAGAAAACTGTTCTAGGATAAATTTCTGTGTGCAACATACTATTATAAAAGTAGGGTGAGAAGCTTTTAGTTATCAAAATAAGGTCATCGTACTTGGTCATCTATATAGACAAAACCAGCTAGATTTGAACATTGTTATAAAAGATGTGACATTTAAACCTCATGTAGACATTTGAATTTAGCTAGAGACCTGGGATGAAGGGCATACCCAGTTTGAATACTAGTAAAAATAGTTGTTCATGCATATTAAACAAAAAGGCATAATTTGATTTGTCATATGCATAGTGAAGAATTCATTTGATCATGATTTCATGAACAGTTAGAATTTATTTTTTTTTCATACGAGGGAGGTGTAACAGAAATTAGTCACAAGTAGGTATTCAAACTCATCCAAAATCAAATACCACCCCTAATATTGATGGGAGTATTTTTAGTTGTGATGCCTGCTGCACCATAATAGACCATTGTCTTGTTCACTTATACTTTCCTGTTGGTTTTTAAGAAGAATTTTGCATTATTTCGCTGGGGAAGTAATGTATTTTATAAATTTTCATTCACAATGTTTTGTGGAGCCTACATTGCTTTACAAATTCTACATAGATATTTTAATAGATAACTAATTCTATTATTTAAGTAGCATAAACATAAAAGAAAATTGCTTCCATGTCTGAGCAACATAAATATTTTTGAAACACTATACAAAGTTCCCTATTAGTATTTCTCTAAAGGAACTGACAAAACATTAAACAAAAGAAGAGAAATAAAGGAGAATTAGAAACTAGAACTGTATGAAAGATTCTTAACTTGGAATATGGCAATTTGTAAAAAAACCCCAACATTTTAGTTAATTCCAACAGTGGTTTTTTGTGTTATTGAAAAGATCAAAAAATGGGATTTCTGGTCAAAAAGAAAGATAGATCATATAGCAAGACAGGTATTCAGATGAGCTCTACTAAACTGATTCCAAACAAAAACTAAAGCTTCAGGTTTTCCAAATTCCAGTTGACTGTCTGACCACCAAGCTGTTAATGAATTCTGAGTTAAATTTTGGACTGTACCATGCTGTAATACTTTGCAGTCAACAATGAACATTTTCAGTAGCCCCCTATATAAAACATTTTTGAATGCAATGCCTGAAATGCACTTCAGTTACCATGAATCACTATGATCATTTTAATCACTATGGTGATTAAAATGTCATTTCGATACGCTTTTAGAATTCCTACTTCATTAAAGTAATGTGTGAATGCTATATTGCACCTTTTCCTCTTTCATCCAGAATATAGTATTTAGTAGTATACACAACTGGAAAGTGACCCAAGGAAAATAAATACTGTAAATTGAATGTGTACAGCACTTAATATTAGTGTTTCTGAGTAGACCTCAGAGAGTGGTTCAAATCAGTTGTTAATGTTCTTTCTTACTATGGAATCCTGGAATAAATTTACTGGGATTGGGTTTTTTAAAATTGATATTAATAAAAACCAATTTTAAATTTGACATTAAAAGTATTATCTTCTACTATCACACTATTATCTAGATGAAGTTTAAAAATTGCTGTTTTTGCTAATATACCTAATGTAACACATGGCTAACTTGTGAATAAAGGTGCCACTACAAGTATTTGTTGAGAAATGCACATTATTACAATTATTCAATTGAGAAAATACTTTCTGTTATATATTTCCCTAGTATCGTCTTAGGAAAAGTAGAAGAGTGAAGTAAAAAAAAAAAAAAAGTGCTGGATTTCATAGTTTGAAAAAGTCACCTTCTGCATGTCTCCTCCTTTTTTCTCTATTCTGAATGCTTACCACTTCAACTTTATAGCATCAAGTGAAGGGGTAGCATGTTCTTTCTGTATCCTTTTCAGATGAAAATCAAAAGCCTGGTATTATTTGCCATCTCAAAACATGACGCCTAGGTTGGTACATATACCAAACATCTCTCTAGTTAAGAAAAGCATGTAATCTGTCTACCACTTCTCCCTTCCCCTTTCCTTTCCCCCACTTTCTTCAGGTCTCAACCTTAGAAAAGACCCAGAACAGAGGGAAAGTTCACAAGCACCAAAAATCCTACATCAATGTGTCAGAGTGATATGGAGTTACAGGATCCCTTCTGTATGTCTGTAGGTCTTTTTAACTCATTGCAGCAATCAAAATTCGAAGAGGGTGGTCTTATTGCAAAAGTGATTCAGAAAATCTGGTCTCTGATTATTTATTTGTCTCTGATTATTTGTTTTCTTCTGAGCAAGTAAATCACATTACACTTCATTTCTTCCCTTGGAAGATACAGAAAATTTATCTTTCTCTTCTACTTTGTTGTTTCTATCAGAGGTCACTTAGAGCTTTTCAGGAGCGTCTCCTGAAGATGAGCAGGCTCAGTGAATCAAGGGCTGCTACTTCCATCACGAGGAAGAAAAAGAGATGGAGCAAAGGCAGAGGAATACAGTTGAATTAGACTTCCTTTTGCCCCTGAACATGATACCAAATTTTACTACTACTGGGACTTAGCACTCTTCTTAACAATAGGTAGAACACACAGTGCATTTAATCTCTTAATATGAACTCCAGTCCAAGAGTTTGGCACTGACAGTGGGCTGCTTATGAGAAGTAGGAAGTTTTTTCTATTTATTAGATATGAAAGCAATTACTAACAATGCTAATATTAGAAGAAAATCTATATCTGAAAGTTCTTTGGCCTTTCAGTAAATTTTTAATTTCTCATATACCACCTTTTTGTCTAAGGATTCTTGATCATGGTGGTTGCATTTTGGAAACTGAAATGCAATTGTTGCAGGAGTGTAGAACAGTCCATACAGGAAAGTGGATATATGTATTTCAGTGCACATGTGCATCTTATATATAAGATATAGCGCTGTACGTGCAGTTACAAGTCTCACTTGGCATAAGAGACACTTGTTGAAGTAGTCAGTTTATTCAGTCACTTTATTCAGTTAGGTTTTAGACAAGTTGAGCATAATTTAGAGGACCAAACATGACTCTGCTTTACTGGAAGTAACACTGATTAAATGAAGCAGCAATATCAGGAGAGTGAAAAATCTCACTGCTGTACTTGGGAAAAAGAAGAAGCAGAGATTTGGGAAACAATGTCCCAACACTATGTTGCACAATTAACAGTACTACCTATTTTGTATTATTTACATATATACGAATATTTACAGTTTTATATACAGATATGCATACACTTCCTTTCAACAAGCAGCAGAAGAGTTATAACTTCTTTGTGCTGCCTTTCTTTTTCCACTTGTTGTGTTGCCAGCAATACAGAGAGAATTAACAAAATGTTTTATAGACTTTTTGATGAAAAATGTTTTAAAGCTGCCAAGTTCATAGTCATTTGTGCCTTGAAGGCTAGATGAGAAAGATTGTCAAGGAAACACATAATAATGAGTTCCAATAGAAAATGTTGCCTTTAGAAAATTAGGGAAATGGGAGCCAAAGATCTACCAGGCTAATCTGTAATTGTTGTGGCTTTCACAACAGAACAAAACTCTGCATGGATACCCTAGGTTTTGATGTAGAAAGTTTATTTGCAAAAGCTTTAATGAGTTTTTAAAGAGCATTAAGATGATAAGTGTAAAAAGACAGCTTGTGCATCATGCAGAAAGTACTACAATCATTTTCTGAAATGTGTTCTGACTGCTTGGGTCATTTCTACACACATTAAAGATTTTTTAAAGCAATTATGTCACGTGAAGAACATTTTTTTTCAGTCCAAACTGCAATGTAATATGATCTTATGGAAATTCAGTGAAGGTCATGTAAATTAATTCAATTGGAAAGGAACATAAGTTTTAGATACTTATTGATGGATATTTCCAGAAGTCCATTATTTTCCCAGAGGTCACAGAATCACAGAATCATTAAAGAGGGCTTCACCAGTGGAGTCATCTTGTCCAACATCCCTGCTCAAGCAGGGTCATCCTAGAGCACAGGATTTTGTCTAGATGGTTCTTGAGTATCTCCAGTGAGGGAGAATCCACAAACTCTGAGCAATCTGTTCTAGTGCTTGGTCATCTGCACAGTAAAGTTCTTCCTCATGTTCAGGTGAAACTTACTGCTCATCAGTTTCTGCCCATTGCCTCTTGTCCTGTTGCTTGGCATGGCTGAGAAGAGCCTGGATCCATCCTCTTGACACCCTCCCTTCGGATAATTATAGACATTGATGAGGTTCTCTACACTGAACAGGCCCAGCTCCCTCAGCCTTTCCTCATAAGAGAGATGCTCCAGCCTCTTCTTCATCTTTGTTGCCCTCCGCTGGACCCAATCCAGGAGGAAAGGATTAAAAGGATTAAAATGGAGCCTGGTCTAGAAAAAAGTCATCTGACTGAAACATACTACTCTTTTTTCAATCCACCTTTGAAAAATAACTAAATAGGCTCTTTTTGGTAGATACAATATTTAGGTTGCAAATATAACACTCAAGGTTCAGTACAAGGAATAAAACCAGCTGAGAAGGCCATATATACAAATTAGGAGGAAATGTATTATTGAAGTATGCAGAAACATCTACATTAGATTTCTAGTTCTCAATTCAGTGATGTTATCACCGTTTTCTAGCACCTAATAAATCTGAAGCAATATGTAAAATCATAATTGAGATCCATGATCCACAGAGTTTTTATGCAATCCAAGCAATTTTCTGGAATCAATATTTACATGTAAACCCTGCAGGCTGATGGGCTCAATCAGCCACAGGAGCATACATTTTGTTGTCACCCAGAAGACTTAATTGTTAGACAATGCGTATATCCATGCATTCAGCCTACTCTTTTAATGCTGCTGAACCAGCAGGCCTTTTAGCTTTTGCTGCCAGTAAAGTATTGATACAATGTCAGTAACTTCAGGGCTGTAATTTGTCAACTGTCTATGAACTGATAGTCTGAGAGCCACGAGATTTGGAAAGTTCACAGACCAACATCTCATCTGTATGATTTTGGTCATATGGGATTTCAGTTAAATAAACAGTCAGTGGGAAAAGCTCTGGCCTTTTAGTCTTCCACTGTGGGACAGCACATGTCGATTTAGTGCTGGAGAGAAACGACAGAGAAAGCAGGTTCTACCATAAACATTTATGTCAACTTAATCATTTTTTCCCATCACTGCAGTGGAGATGGTATTAGGCTTGGAACTGTGAGGCACAGTACCAAGGCACTGTGAGGCATTTAATGGTTATTTATTGTCTGATTATTACCACCTCTTTTTGCTCCTCCACCATCATGTATGACATATTTAGGAGAGGGATATTACAAAACAACCACCAGAATGTGAGACTACAAGGAGACTACTTAGATGAACCCTCTAAGAATTGTTATATGGAATAGTGGTTGTCCAAGTAGCCACCACTTGATCACAAAGGCAGAAACACACTGGCATCTAGCTGGAGTAACATCCTAAACTGGGTCTCCTACATGTTTGGGTTTGTTCTCGATGACATGGCTTTATTCCCTTGTTTTATGCTGGGTAATCACGGCTTTTCAATTTTTCTTTTGCACAAAAGCTGGAGTTGAGAGCCGTATGAAGTTGATGTGCTTTTGTAATGATACTGACTTTTCTGTGCTTACACTCCACCAACCAAAAAGCTGCTTTACTTTTCTTTTTTTTTAAAAAATAATTCATCTAGCTTAAAAATGGATCAGTGTTGACATCTCTTCTTAACAGTAAGGATAGAAACTCAGAATGAACAGTTGTTTGGACAATCTTGGATGAAAGCCTTTCCCTAGGCAAACACAGTAGATGCACAAGCACATGCAAGGGCACATTGCTGCCATTATTGATGTCCATCTGTTAGACTGGCATGGTGCCCACTCAGAAGCTGAGTCTAAAGCAAGATCTTCCTGATGTAGGCTCTGCGTCCTCTATAACAGTACTGCCACCTGGGCGCCAAACAACTTTTCACAATAGCTTCCATTTTTAGGTAAAAAGCAAAATACTATTTTAAAAAAGGAGTAAAAAACTAAATATAATCAAATGAAAAACTTAGTTTGCTTTCAAACAAATTTGGTATAATGACTTCATATATGTCTGTGTGTAGTGCATGAATATATATATACACACGCATTTAACTGTAAAATCACATTGTTGTTGCCTGTTCTGATAGGTGACTAGAGCTACTTGTTTTCATGAAGACTGAGAATTTGTCATTAACCAGGGAAGTGATTTATAGATTTCACAGAATTTTAGGGGAAGGAAGAGTTCAGAATATTCAGTAGTTTCAACTGGGAAAAGTTTACTTACAGAAAAGTGATCATATTTAAGTACCTGAAGCGACTGATTCTTTCTACTCCTAGGTATTCTTTGAATAACTAAATAAGAGCTAGTGGTTTTCAAATGCTTCTGAAATGTTTATTCCTAAACTAATGTTTCTGAGGGACCCAATGTCACCAAACACCTAGCAGTAATCTTTTCTCGGCAGTGAATGGAATTCCAAGTAATTCCTACTGCCATGCATAATCCTTTTCCAGCTTACAAAATTACCTTAACTGTTGGGTGCAGAATTATAGCTGCAGTGTTTCATGTCCTGCCAAAATTCTGCTTATTTTTCGCACAGAGTATTCTATTTAATTATATTTTCTTCAATAGAACTATTTATTCTTCTATTTTATTGCAGTCTGGTAAATGAAGTACGAAGCTTTATGCCATGTCTAATAATATTATGTAAAAACATGGGTCAGTTTAATTTTTTTTTTACTGATATGACTCTAAGTATGAAAGTGATTCTGTATTTGGAACTCTGGGCTGTTGCCAATCTGCCCTGGAAACCTCATTGATGAGATTAATAAGAAATAACTTCAGATTATTCTAGGGTTTCCTATTTTATGAAATCAGAATATTTTCCTTTTAAATGCATACAGGTTTATTATTATTAGAATTATTTAAAGTTATGAAGAAGAATACCATACAAAAATTACCGAGGTAGAAATTAATTTTAAGTATTGAAATAGAAATATTACAAAAAATGTCACCAGGTGGCAATGTTACACAACCTCTTCCAAGTTTTTATTGTGTAAGAAAACTGTGTTTTAGAAAGATGTGTTAACTTTAGCCTTCAGTTACATAAGACTAATAGAAGTTCACTCTGAAGAGAAAACTTCGTGAGTGTCAGTAATATTTACCTTCTTGGCTTCTGATTAGAATTCATCATTAGGCAGAACTGGCTATGGATAAGTAGAACAGTTTTCTGAACTGTGCGAATGGCACATATATATGATGCCCTATTGGCTACTAAGGTTACACAATACAGATTTAACACTACCAGGACCTCCTGACTGGACTAATGAAGCAATTACTATGAAGTGGAAACTTTTAATGTGAGGATAGTTTTACTGTACAAAGAGCTTTCCAGAGCCTAAAGAAAAGATTCTGTCATCAAATCAGTTCTCCGCATTGCGATAGTGTTACCTCACAAAATAAAAACAATGTTGGAATACACTGTATTGGCTTTTTGCCAAAAGCTAGTGGCAACAATATGTTTGATTCTGTGGCAGAAAATAAATAAATAAATGTTTAGTTAATGTTTCAATAGGGAAAGATGTTTGGAGTAGGTACAAGTAGGAAGGGCATGCCCCACAGCTTGTGAAAATTCTTACTATCTATCCCAGCTCTGTGACCTAGGATTGTCCTTTCTTATATCCATGCAGTGTTATTAATGATGATGATACAAAGAACAATTTTTGTTGTTGTTGCTGAATTCATGAAAAGATTTATTTAGAACTGTAATTCATAATTTTATGAAGTAGAAGAAGCATTTCATGTGGTTTAATCTAAAATATTTAAACTGCAACTTGTATTTTTAGTTATAAAGTAATAGCATTCAGGATATCATACATTAAAAAAAAAATTTCCAAATCCAGCAGGGCTAGGATATTTTAGGTTATTGTCAGTCCTGCCATTTTAAAGGGCCTAATTCTTGCGTTTAGTCAGTTGCATTTCTAGGCAGCAATGGAATGATTTTTTTCTTAATCAAAAGTCATAGAGGACTTGTCACATGCAAAGTAATATACTAAAACCTCACATATTTCTGAAAATAGTAGTGTGGAAAATACTGTAATATGGTTCCAGGAATCATAGATGGAACTATATATGGAATTAAACTGGCTTTGAATTAATTCATGCAATTAATTCATGTAACTAATTCACTGTAATACTTTAGTTGACTTCAAGTAATATAAGTAGTGTTACAGGCGCACGAAACAGATGGAGATCGTTTGGATCCTGGTCTAGTCCAATGACCTAATACCTGGTTTTATATACCTGTTTATCAGGCTAACAAAAAAAGTCAGACTGCTTTCATTTGCCTCCAAGGGAACTGAATTTCTGTGAATTTGCAACAGAATTTATATGTTTTGAACAGCTATTTGCCAACTACAAGGATAAAAACTCATCCCTAGCCTGTGGTAAGTCTACTTACAAACTGAGTCGAACAATCCAAAATTATATAATGGATTAGTTAAATTAATGAAAAGAAGACTTAACTTGGAAAACATAACATTTATCACTTTCTCTTATGGACTTCCAACTTCTGGAATAATACAGTATCATTTGAATCACCTTCCCAGCCACGGGTATTGCTTAAACTATGGTGACCAAAATGAGGTTGAATAGGACAGCACCATAGTTACTTTTCGCAAAATAAAAAGCAGGCTCTGGAAGAAGTCCAAACTCAAAGAATATTATCCCTGGAATTAGATGTGGGAAACTCAAATTTTTACATTCTCCAGACATGTTCAGATAGACAGATCATGAAATATCACTTTGTTTGAGGCATGAAAACTTAGATGTCCCAAAATAGTGTGACAGGAAATATTTATTTATCAATTTCTTGGTCACTATTTCATATGAATGCTTTAAATGCTTATTTCCCAGTGAGGTGCACTGGAAACAATATTTCAAAAGTTAATAGCCATAGTTTAAAACACCCTAAAAATTACCCTGGTGTTTTTTAATAACTTGTGAAATCCATGTTGATAGTACTGATAAACTTCTTTGCAGCCATGATGACCACTTTCACTTGTTTAAAATGTTGTTTCATCATATCTCTTTATCAGAACGTCAGAATGAACCTAGGGTTTATACAAAAGAAATTGAAGATCTCCAGATTTGTAATTTGAAGTCAGGAGGAGACTAAGTCCTTTGATACCTCTAGCACTGATAATTTCAAACAAGAGTGTGCTACCACTGCATTTTTACCATCTACTAATTTTTTATGTGACTTTCATAGTAGAACAATTCATTGCATTGTTTTCATGCTTCTACAATGTGCTTTGCTTGCAATAATGTGGAAGTTTCAGCTTATTCAGTACAATGCTAAGACCTATTACCTTGGATGATTCTTGTCATTTTCTTTCCACTGGTTTCTTTCTTTGTATTCCTACATACAAATATACACACACACACCACAGTATTATCCCTCTGGAATTGACTTTTACATAAATCTAGCTTGGAGTCTGACTGCTTCAGAGACTATCTGTTTTTCCGGCAGCTGGAATTAATGAGGACATTATGACTACTGAAAAATGACACTTTTGGAAAGTGGGATCAGGGCATTCTCAGTGCATGTAATTCATATTCAATCTACATATGATATGTGGATGTTCTCTTTTATTGCTTATACACACGGAGAATAATCTGTTTGGAAAAAAAAGACATTTGCCTTTGATGATCTCAGAAAACTCATAGAAAAGGAATATAAATAAACTCCTTTTTCAATGACAGGAGTTCAATGGCTCTTCTATAACTAGTAGTTAACTTTGAGGTATACTTTTGGTCATATCAAAAACTAAAGCTAGAAGACTCATACAGAAGTAAACATAAGAAATAGATCTCAGTCAAAAAACCTTTGCTTTTCCCAGAATGAGCACTGAAGTAATAAAAGAGCTTATATAAAAAATTTAGATAAAAAATGTAGAAAATCGATATTGATAAATATCAGAATATTCTACAATATCTATTGTCTTTTTTTGTCTTGAATTCAACTTTTTACAAGATAGGCAAGTAAAATTGAAGGGTATACTCGAAGAGGAAATATATAACAATGATAAGTTTAGTTAAAAGAAGAGAACTATAAGTGTAAGGGAAAAGTATAATAGGAAATACTGTTAAACATAGAGGAAAAGACAGAGTATCTTTCCTTTTATTCGTTTTTGGAGCCTGCAGGTGGTGTAAGTACCTTAAGAATTATTCAGAATTCCAAAACAATGGTTATTTACCATTTCTACTAATATTTTATACAACTATATTGTATGTTTGGTAAGATTGTATTTTCTAATCTGATAGAATTCTGTTTTTTCTTCTGGGTAAATGAGTAATAAATTCACTTTGTAGTAGTTAAAGAGCTGCATAACAATGCAGGTTCTTGGACTGTATCATCTACAAATAATTAAATATGTTTTTTCTTAATTTTTTTATAGGTTACTTGTGTGTGAAGGGGGAAAGTGAATGGGATACCAGAATAAGAGAGCTGTATGTTTTACTTAAGAAACGTTTGAAGCATAGTTTGAAGTAAACACATCAGTACCTGTGATGTGACCTGCACAGAAAGCTTTTCTTTTGCTGCTGGAACTCAAAAATTCAGAAGCACTTTGCATAAATAGGAATTCCAATTATGTTTGAAAGCTGAATGTGAAATACATTTGATGACATATTTATGCTTTAAAATCAGTACCAAAAGAAAAATAAAAATCAACCACTAGCAGTTTTCACCTCTTGTTGTACTATTAGCAGCCCATTACTTTTTGCTAAATGATAGTGCTGATAAGTAAAAAAAAATAGAGGGCGTCATCTTTCATTCTGTCTGCTAAATGCCAGCAGTTAAATAACAGCTGTAATAGTTCCACGAAGTGTAAAACCATAACCTTAGTGTGGTATAAAATGAAACATAGTTTCCCAGATTCCAATTAAGTAATGAAGACTCTTGTCTTAGACATCAGAATTTTCCTATGACATTAATGCCATTGAGTGATGGTTTCCACCAGACATCAGCCCACTATGGAGAAGTAGTGACATCTAAGTTGGGCATTTGTTGGAAGATGTCTGACTGTGACTCAGGTTTTTTCTAGATGAATGCAACATATGTACTTTGACAGTAAATGAAAGGATTTTATTTTATGTTTTATGACAAACAGAAAGAACATATTCTGAAATTATTTTCCTTTCTAGATTTTAAATTAACTGGATATACATTCTTTACTGAGCTTTTACAGAAAACAACTTACACAAAAGCAATTTTAGTAGATGGAAGATGATGATTTTCCTCTGCAGAAATAATAAGCTTGTCTATTTTGTTTACTTTTATATGTCTTTCCTTACTGTTTTAACTGTAAGGAAAGAAAATGGATTTTGTCCAGCAGTTCATTTTTTTCTCTCTAGTGAGTAATAACCTGATACCAAGATTTTAATTTAAAAAGTACACTCTATTGACTATTATGCAATAGTGTAATAATATACAATCTTCTTAATTTCAGTTCACTAGAAGCAATATAATGTCTTAAGCTTCTAAAGATGAAGTCTCACAGCCTTCAAACTCCCCTGGGATCATTTGCCAAACTCTATTCCTTCTTTTAGCAGGAAGTTCAAGACAGGGAACACAGGGAAAGATGATCAGTGTTTTCCAAATGGAAATGAATTAAAAAATCTGTTAATGTCTTAAACTGAAAGGTCTAAACATGTTTTAAATATCATATTTTTAGAAAAAAACTAATTTTTGTTTGATTGATACTGCTGTAATATCTATTTTTCCAATTATCATATATATGATTAGTATTTATAATCTGAACTTATAAGAGACTTCTTGGACTGCTTATTTCTCTGAATAAAGATTATGGAAGGTTCTATACTCCTTATGCAAAGGTGATTTTTTTATAAATTTTATCTGGTTTGAGCCTTTTGGCATTATCTGGATATTAATAGGTGATAAAGTAGTATGAGTTTAATTACACTACCAAATTTTTCTTGCTTCATTGAGATATGAAAATACATTTTTTATATTCTAAATAATGATATAATTGTAATTTCAATTTTAAAATATTAATGTTCTGTAGCTTAGATAAGGGGAAAGACTGCATATAACAAGAATAATTCCTTTTTCATGTCTGTCTTGACTTTCTCCCTTTTTTTCTTAGTTGAGTATCTGTTCAATTTTTTTTCTGTTCAGAAGATAAACTAAAGTATTTAATTTTGATCAGAGAAACAGTTTTACATGTATTAGTATATTAAACTGAAACAAAATCTATTGTTTCCACCCAGATTTTTGTTTACCTGGACTACTGAATGAGCTGCAGGAATTGTCATTCTGTCTGCACTTCTTGCTAATGATTTTCTCTGGTTATTGAGCTTTGTGATGAATTACTTGCTCAGCTACCCCAGATGATTTGACATAGTCTATTTTTAAAAACTAAAGCAGTTGTAAGAGGGCCCAGGATATTACAGACGCTCAAAACAATGCAATTTTGTCATCATACTTTCCTGAATTGCCCAAAAAGAAGCTTTTCATTCTAAAGTTTTTTTTCATTTTAAAATAATTCATTTTTGCAGTACCAATGTTCAACTCTAAAATTTCTTCAATGCTTCCCCTGGTAAAATTTTATCTATCTATCTATTTATTTATTTATTTAATTCTAAAAAGGAAACATTTCAAAATAATAGCATTTGGGTATTCAGATCTGAAAAGTTTTATTATTACAACTTATCAAAGCAAAACCTTAGGGAACACGGAAGCACAAAACCCGCATTACACTTTAAAAAGAACATCAGCATATTTTCTCAACTATGTCACTGATCTCCTAGAGCTTTTGGCTGAAAGTCATATTTTAATCTCTATATCTGTTTCTAATGTTACCTGTCTGACATGTTCACTACTATCAAGACTGATCCAGAAAAATAAGTAAACGATTAATGTAGGCTCACAAGAAATACTGAACTTAATAAGAATCCAACAGAACACTTAACTGAAAAACATATTCTCTTAACTGACAAATATATATTTTTTCATATTTGTAGCAGAAAGAAGTATGGAGCAATTAAATTATGAGAATTTTAAGTAAAAGCGTATATAATAATCTCCAGTTCCTTATACAGCTATTTGCATTTTTACAGAGAACCTGTGACATAATCAGCATAACCATAGTTTGCATTCTGCTCAGACTGAATTTGTAAGTGATTACAGATATGCAAGTTGGGAGAGAATTTGATTGGCTGTTGGAATTTGGGTAAACATTGGACTAAAACTCTATTTTTATAATCTCCTTAAACAATAGCATAGAACATATCCACTATAAGCCTATTCAGAAATTGAAACACATCTCATAGGTTACAAGTAGAGTTTATACAAACTGCTATACTTGGTAATATACTATCTTGAAAGAAATCACATATTTCCTGGAAGTTTATTTTCCAAAATTTTTCATTTGCAAAGGACCAAAATGTTATTGGTGCTGAATTTTACTACTAAGGCTTTAAATTGTTGTCAGATAGAGCAACAGTTAACTGTTTGTGTTTGACCTTGGCATAAGCCACGGATTAAAGTGCATATTTATCATAACATGCAAAAAATATGCATTGAAGTTTGAGACCTGGTAGAAGAAAAGGTTTCTGCCAAAAAACTAGTGATAGATATAGCAGTACATGGAAGAGATCCCAAGGCTGAGGCACCAGATGTGAGTTTTATAATTTGTGAGGAAAGATGTTTAATCTGACCACTGTACAGTGTAAAGTAATACTTGAACAAATCAGGTGGTGTTTACATAGGAGTCTCTGAAGTGATAACATTAAGTGAGTACACATTTATTCCATCATGTGGTAGTCTGAAATGAGTAAATTTGATACACATCACTCTGTATATGCATAACAATTTTCTTAACTGTAGGGAAATATATTTTCTATTAGCCAAAAAGCAAGTGTTACTAGAATTGTGAGATAAACTAGAACAGGAGGGCTGCCAAGCAACCCATTCCCTGTAATCCTAGTGTTAGAAAGAGACAATAAATAAAAAGAGTTTAAGAAGTAGAAAGCCAGTTTATTAAGTATGAGATCAATATTTTGTGAAAAATTAAGAATAAAGCAGTCAACAATTTGACTACATGTTCTTCTCTGACTTAGATACTTTTATCTTACTTTTGTTAGTTACTCTCCTGTTGCCTCACTGTATTTTAGGCCTTTGTAATCCACGCGAAAGGAGGCAAATTATTTCACTAGCTCTCTTCTAAAAAAACTAGGTAAAGAATTACTAGTCTCCTACCAAGAAATAATTTTGTTCCCAACAACAACCTACTGAATGCCTAACTATCAGTCTCTTAATGGAAACCTACAGAGTATTTAAATTACAATAGTAAAACATTTTAGTCACCATGCAGAGGAGTAATACATTTATGCATAACACGAGAAGTTCAATTCCTTAGTGTGTAGAGAACCTTTTAATGGGTTTATTATTTCTTTGCTTATCTACAGAATAAAGATTTTTAAGATTAAACTGAACAATGTTTTCAAAAGCAGAAATTGCATCTCAAAAGTTTTCTGGCAGTTGGGATGTACAAACATATTTTAAAAATCCCACTAGGCATCTAGTGCCCAATGTACATGGGGACAAACTGAGTTCAGGAGTCTACTTCTAAGATTTTCTAACTCCATATTCCTTCACTGTACAATTTTGAGTGTAGATATGAGCCTTGGGAGTTAGAAAGCCTTGGAGTTAGAAAAATAGTGTCTAAGCTTTCATTGATGTAGGAATTCAATGGAGTTTGGCTTCAGAGTTCACGGGTTGAAGGGAAAACTATACTGAATGCTGATGCTCTTTAAGGATTCCTCTTCCTATTAATTCCCATCACCTTTAGTATCCTGTGACTCCCATTCTTGTCTTCTGGTCCCTCAATATATCTAGCTTCTTTGGTACTTCCTTTTGGTGCCTTCAATTCTGCATAGTTAGCCCCATAAAATTCCTCTTTCTTAAGTTCTACCTGGTTAGAAAATCAACAGGCACACTCAACAGTACAAGGCTCCATATATACCAATGAACAGGAGCTAGGTAATAAGCACAATATCACTAACAAGACTCTCCGTTTTCTGTTTTTGCCCAGCAGATCTGATGAGATCTGTATTCTTGGCCAGTTATTTTCACTTTACAAAATGTGTAGTGAAACGATACACTTCCTCTCTGAAAAAATGGGTGAATATTGACCAATCGGTGTAAAAGGTGCTAGACAGATGCAACTGTATAACCTCAGTTTTCTTTGGAAACAAGGCAAGAATAAGAATGCCATCATCTAATGCTGTTGGTTGAAAACCCGTAATGTCATTGCAGAAGAGTTCCAGCTCTGGAGAGAGAACAGAAAATCATGCAAAAGTACTGACAGATTCCTAGATGGATGCCTATATTTAACTTGTATTCTGTAGCCTATGAGTTTGACAAATAATGGTAGTCATTTGAGGAAAAGATGAGATTTAGGAACACTGACTATGTGCCCACTTTTCAGTCATCAGATGTTTCATTCGGCTCTTGGTCATCTTTCTTTCCATGTAATTTCCTTCCAACTTCTTCCATATTATTAATACTTTGCAAAGCTGTTCTAGTCCCTCAGTTTCCCATTACAATCTTTTTTCCTTCTTCTATTACCAACTTAATATCCTAGGTTGTTTTTTTCTTCAGTCTCTGTTATCTATCTTTCCATCCCAACTCTTCCTCTAATTTCTTTTAACAGTCAGTAGAGGCTGTCTTCAGTGCCTCTTAGGCATAGGTATGCCCTTCAGTCATTATTCAATTTGTGTTTCCACTTTCTTACTTCCCTGTTATCTTTAGCTTGCCTAGCTAGCCACAAATTCCTACTCTGCTCACTGAAATATATTTCTCTTGGCTGTTTCCTTCACATCTTTAAGCAACCATTTCCCTTCAACTCAGATCTTTTCTCCCATTCTGTAAACAACTTCAAGAAGATGTTTTCATGGGACAGGATTTTTTTACCTTAAAAATGCACAGAACTTTTCTCCCTGCCCATAGAACTTGTCAGTGTAATGTGAA
Organism: Corapipo altera; assembly: GCF_003945725.1. Taxonomy (NCBI): domain Eukaryota; kingdom Metazoa; phylum Chordata; class Aves; order Passeriformes; family Pipridae; genus Corapipo; species Corapipo altera. The sequence continues at coordinate 10,801,927 of NW_020884876.1, forward strand.
GAACTTTACAAGTTAATGTAACCTCTTAGCTTTTTCAGTAAAGAAAGAAATGTAGGCTATGTCATGCTGATAGCTCACTCATTATGGATCAGGGCAAAACCTTCAATAGAAAACCTAGACATCCTCCCCCAGCAACCTAATTCCCATAGTCTGCTCTTTTCCTGACCTAACAACGTACCTCCCTTCCTGTTAAATAGCAGTGGTCCCATGCCACTGGAAATATTTACAATAAGGCAAAATTATTACAGTAAAATTGACTTATTTATTGCCAACACTGAAAGATGTTGTTGAGGTCAATGAATGCCATTAATGTTGAATTTATGCAGCTGATGCTTTCAGTGCTCCCCAACTCAAGTAAATTTTCTAGAAATGAACTAAAATTCACACAGCAAGTATTTATAAAGTGATATGGTGTAAAGTTTCAGATACAACATTAATGCAGCATAGCAAAATAAATTTTATGTGCTGGGAACGTACTTGGTGTCATATAAAACTTAAAATCAGACAATTTTACAGTTTTTACAAGACCAACTGCCAGGAATAGTGTTTTTACATTGCCATTCAAACAAAACATTTACATATGCAACATACGATTTAAATATGTTAATCTTAATCATATAACATTATCACAGGCTGCTAGACAGCCTAGAGGAGAACAATACTGTTCTGATTACAGCTAGCTATTAAAGTGCTAGTGGGGTTCAATAACACTCTTCCAATGAAATAATTTAACAGAAATCGAACATGTAAACTATTATCTTGCCACGACTTCTTCCTCAGAGGTCCTGTATATGCAGCAGTGATGCTCCATTAAAAATGAAATTTACTAATTATATGTCATTGTCAGGCAACCATAAGATTCACAAAATTTATGAGAGAAAAATCTCTTCCTACGGGGATTATAGACATACAAGGAAAAGGATGGTTTAATTTGTCTCTCTGTGCATTCTGAGTTTAACATTAGTAAAATGTAACTCAAAATATGCATTAAAGAGGTTCTACAATTTCTCTTCCTCTCATAATGAAGTGTGCAAAACCAACAATAAAAGATAGATTTACCCATAAAGAAAAGTAATGAAAGAAAAATTATTATGAAAATCCAGTTATTGGAGGTACTGAGGTGGTAAGATATTTTGGTGCTAATTTCTTGTTGCCCAGGCAAATACTCTGATCTTGTTAGCTAAAATTTCCTTCTGCGATCAATTTACACCATCAAAAATGCATGCCTGCATTTTCATTGCAGTCAGATCCACTTTCTCATTGGGTCCCAGATGGGATCAAGTAGGATTAAAGTGTCTAGATGTTCAGACATTTCAGTATTGTGGACTATATTTTTGGACATAGATTTTAGATATCAAAGTCCTTTTTCAGATACAGGTCTTGAATTATTGTTATATATGATCAAAATCAACACAGCTGGCAATCAAACAGCTAAATAAATTGTAGTCCTAATCTAAAGTAACCAGACTGAAAGACTAGGAAGCTTTCCTTCAGATTTCTCTGGTTAGTTCCTTCTGAAGGGTTCTGTTGCTTGTGCCAAATGCTTTTAGTTGTTCATCACCAAATGAAAGCTGCCAGTAAATGTTTCTTTAGCTCTTCAGTAGTTCTTTAAAGTTCAAATTATTTGCATTGTACTTCATTACATTTCACTGCACTCATCATATGGCAAGTTCAAATTCATAAACAGTCTGCCTAGTTTCTTTCAAACAGCAACAAATGCTATTTTTATATATACTGGATGTATTTGTTTAAAGAAGACTGTATTCATACACACAATATTCATGTAAATATTGAAAAGCATCTTTTACAGAATCAAGTCAATGTTAGGTTTTCACTACCTTGCATAGTTCTGAAGCATATGCTTCCATTCCCCCCTCTAAATCTGTGGATTAATCTATACCTTATTGTCCAAAGCATTTAGACTGTATGTATCAAAGCTGCTCAGCAAGTTTTTGATTACTTTTTTTGCTTTTTTTATTCTGCATGTAGGCATAAGCAATTATTTTCAAAAAGATTTAATGATTTTAGATGCATGCATTTCTTTGGTACCAAATTGAGAGATTTTTACTGGGCTCCAATCCAGCCTACTGGAGATGGTTCAACTTATGTCCAGAAACCAAAACAATTACAATCAGATTCAAATCCTGTAGTAGATACGAAAATTTGATCAGAAACCCTGAGACTGAAAGGTGAATAACAAAGTACTTGTTGGATGGGGCTCTGAGCAATCTGGTCTAGATGAAGGTGCCCCTGCCCACAGCAGGGTGGGATTGAAACTAGGTGATCTTCCAGGTCCCCTTTCATCCTAAACCATTTTATGATTATATGATTCCGTAATGCTTCCAAAAATTAAAATGGCTAGAAAGTTTTTACTTTTTTCCCCTCTCTCTCACTTGTTGATGTTTAGAAAGGATTTTTAATAAATCACATATTCTTGATATATTACACAAGTTTGTCTAAGGTTTCCCTTCTGTTACTATCTATGTGATTAGATAGTAGAAAATACCACCCTAATTATAATAATTTTAAAGGTCAAAATAGTAATTGTTTTTAAATGTCCAGGGACAGTACAGTTGGTCAAAGGAAAAGCAATAGCAGCAGTAATACAGATAAAAGAAGAAAAAGAGTTAGTGACAGAGGAGTTTCTTCTCAGGCTTTTAATTATGGTAGTTAGCAAGGAGCATTTTGTTGGTTTTTTTCTTTTTTTACTTGACACAAAATACAATGGCAATTATAAAGGACACTTAATGTAGCATCCTGAAAGTGAAAAATAAGTGAACCTATACTTCTGCAATACATTCAGACACTCACTGGACTTGCTGATAACTTTTTAACCTATTTTTATCCCTTTGGAAAACATAGCGCATTAAAATGTGTATTACAATAAACTCTGATAGTTCTGAAATCAGAAATTTTTCTAACTACTTTGCAGCCTGTAGCACAATCTAGGTTTATGTTGGTTTAAGAGTAGCAAACTGAGATCTTGTTGTTACCAGATGAGGGTATCAGGATCCCGAGTGCACTAATAGGTCTTAGTGGCCTTGGCAAGTTGCATCCCAGGTGCTGAGCAGCCCCATTTTAGCTCAGCCCCAGCCTGTGCTCCCTGCTGGCTGTAAGGGCACTGCACGGGCTGGGGGCTTGCCATGGGGATGGTGGGACAGGGCCTGGCAGCCAGAGTAGGGCAGCCAGGGAGCAGCTGTAAGCAGCTCCAGCCCCAGGCATCAGGCACCTCCCTGGGATGTGGTCCCACCTTGGGAGGGCCCATGGCCAGGCAGGGCAGGGCCGTGGGGAGGAAGGGGTGAGAGGGGAGCAGCTTGCCCTGCTGTAGGCTGCTGATATAACTGATGGCCCTGGAGGGGGGCCAGAAGGGACAGCTGGGCTCAGTGGTGCCCTCAGGGCCCCGGTGGTAAGGTAGGGAAAGAGAGAAGTGGCCACATGCACTCAAATTTACCGGTAATGCTCTGCAACAAAAGGCATTACTTGAAACTCCATGATGGCTTCTCATCTTTGCACTTTTTTTACTCTTCTAACATGTGTCTCTCACTACAGTCTTGGGAGAGATACTGGATTTATTACTCCCAGTGAGAGCTGGACTCACCATTTCTCAACGATTTCTTTTAATAGTAGTATAAACAATTTTTCTTTTATTCTATTTGAGCTTCATACTCATGGATGCCTTCCTAGAATTTACTCAAACTCAAACTCAAAAGGTTTTCAGTGACCCTTAAGTGTGAATTTACTCTTTTAGTTACTGCTTTTAATACAGGAAGGGTGGGTTTTGGTTTTTTTTGTCATTATAATGCCTAAGAATCTGAAGGTTACCACATATTTGCTAGTTATGAATTCATCTCATTTCTTTGATAGCCATTTAAGAAGTTTTGCCTGAAAGAGACTCCAAGTTTTACTAGCAAAGCTTATGTTCTTTTAAATTTCTCAGAGCTTATGGGTATATTAAATGAGTGGATATCATAATCTAACTACAGGATGGTAGCAAAAATACAGAGTTATAAATCAGATTAAATTGTATTTTGTGTTTCATCTTAAACTTGTTGAGGTAATTTCTGTTCATAGATTAAAATTTGTTGAACAGTTATGAATCATTGGCTCTGGTACCAAGTTTATTAGAGCTGGACCAACACCAACCACCATGATTTTCAAAATAAACTTCAGTCTTCCAGTAGATTCTTGCTGGCATTTCTCTAAGTTTCCACCAACGCCGGGATGAATTAGACAATATGTGATACTCTGAATCCCTTGTAAGCTTCAAAACTGGGTCAAAAGTAAGCTGGCTCAGGCACAGCTCTGTGTTGAGCTGCAATAGCTGCACTGCTAATCACACTACAGCTAATCAGCTGAGAGATAGCACAGGTATCTCAGAAGTCAGCTATGTAAGCTGACTGTAAAATGAGTTGGCTTTCATCAGCAAAGTAATAACTGCTGTAACTATACAGCGAAAGCAAATTCAGTTATGTTTCCATTTTCAGATTTGTAAAAGAGTTCAAAATAATCCTGTTGCCCCTCTGTTCAACTTTTAGAGGAATATAAGCATTGTGCAGTCACTTACTTTAGAGCCATGTACCTAACATTCCTGTGATGAGTTTAGGTAACATGACCCAGGGGCTGGGGGAGGAGGACACATACACACGCTCACACACACAGAGCTCCCTGTTCCCTGGTAACTCAAGTATTTTGATTGAGGATGGATTTAAGCTCTTCTGCTAGATTTCTTTCTACCAAAAATGCTATTCATCTGTTCAGATTGACCACATCTAATTTAGATGATTTTGGACTGCTGATATGTTTAAAACTCTATCTTATGTCCAAAAGCATGTACTCTAGTTTCAGTAAATTTATTTGAAAAATCTGTTATTTATAAACCACTGAATGACTATTTCTCAGGAAATATTCCTTTTAAATAATATCTTAGTGTACCATATTCAAATAATGAATACATTGTTTCTTTTCTTGTAAATTAATGGTTCAACAATAAAAGTTTTTATATTAAGTTTATTGTATATATTCTTATACATTTTAAGTAAAAGAATAATAGAATTATTTAGGTTGGAAGACACCCTTATGATCATCAAGTCCACCACTAAAACATGTTCCTAAGTGCCACATCTCTACATCTTTTCAACACGTCTTCAAAAAGGCAAGAAGTAGGAACTAGGGAACTACAGGCTGGTCAACCTCACCTTGATTTATTGTTTGATGAAACAACTAATTCTGGAAATAATTTCTGAGCACATGAAGGACAGGAAGGTGATTAGAAGTAGTCAGCATGGCTTCACAAAAGGGAAGTCATCTTGAGCAGCCTGATAACCTTCTATGATGAAAAAACTCGTTTGGTAGATGAGGGGAGAGCAGTGGATATTGCCCACGGTGACTTCCGTAAGGCTTTTGACACTGTCTCCCATAAAATCATAGAATCATAGAAACATAGAATTGTTTGGGTTGGAAGGGACCTTAAAGATCATCTAGTTGCAATCCCCCTGTTGTGGCCAGGGACAACTTTCACTACACCAGGTTGTTCAGATGCGCAAAGAGAAGTTGATGAAGTATGGACTGGACGAGCAGAGAGTGAGGACTGAAAACTGGCTGAAGGGCTTAGCTCAAGGTATTGTGATCAGTGGTACAAAATCTAATTGGAGCCAGTAACTAGAAGTGTACCACTGGGGTCAGTACAGTATCCAATATTGTTCAACATCTTCATGAATGATCTGAATCATAGATCAGAGATAGAGTGTACCCTCAGCAAGTTTGCAGATAACACAAAACTGGGAAGAGGGGTTGAAACACCATCAGGTTGTGCTGTCACCAGAGTTATCTCAACAAACTGATATGGACCTCATGCAGTTCAACAGAGAAATGCAAAGTCCTGAACCTGGGGAGAAACAATCTGATGCAGCAGAACATGCTGAGAGCGTATCATTTGACTGCATAAGGAGAACAGCTGGTAACAGATTGAGAAAGGGCCACAACTGGAGTACTGTGTCCAGCTCTGGGCTTCCCAGGACAAGAAAGACATGGACATAGTGGAGATAGATCAGTGAAAGACCTCTAAGATAAGGGCATGTCTTCTGTAAGAAAAAGCTGAAAGAGTTGAGACTGTTCAGCCTGGAGAAGAGAAGGCTTGGAGGGATCTCAGCGATGCATACAGGTACCTGAAGGGTATGTGTAAAGAACACAAAGCCAGTCACTTTTCAGTGGTGTCCAGTGACAGGACAAGAGGTGACAAGCACAAACTGGAACACAGAGTGCTTATCAGGAAGCACTTCTTTACTGTGAGGGCAACTGCACATTGGTACAGAGAGATTGTGGAGTCTCCTTGGGGATATTCAAAAGCTGTCTGGACATGGTTTTGGGCAACGCTCTAGGTGATTCTGCTTGAGCAGGAGGTTTGGATCAGGTGACCACCAGAGGCCCCTTCCAAGCCCAACTGTTCTGTGATTCACTAATCCAGTTGAACGGCAATTTCCAATAGACTGTAAGAGGAGCTGTTTGTGGTTCATTGTATCATGTTAATTTTTATAAACCATATTAAAGTTTGATGAATTGGAATTTTCCAGCCAGATTTGTTGATAAGCTAAGATTTGAGGGAGGCTTAACATCACTAATGTCATGAAAATTGTTTCTTTGTCTATTCTAAATAATGTGGATTGATGACATCTTGGAGGCTTGCAAGACAGGGATACAGATATAAGAGAGAGACAAAATAAGCAAGTTGCAGGAAACATGACAAATATCTTATAGGAAACTCTAACATAAGCAAAGTTTTATCAGAAACAATTCTGGTATCCACTGATTAAGAAAAAAAGTTTCAGGATTTCACAGACTCCTTTAATTTCATCTAATGAAAACATGGCATATTTCCAGTACTGTATTTCCTGCTGAGTGCCTTTCAAGAATTGGAAACTTTTCGTCAGTACTTTTTATCATCACAAATAACTTCCCTGACTTAGACATATGTTACTACTACTACTAAAGTACTCACATCTTGTTCCATATCTCTTCTAAAAATTTATAGAAAAGTTCTCAAATTTTTGAGAACAGCAAAACAACTATAAATTTTTTCTGTGTTGGAAAATGAGAACACAGTAACATTGTCTGGATAATGTGAGACCAAGTGAAGCAACAGCTGGATGAAGTGGCAAGCTATGATTTCCTGTTGAATGGAAAGAATTTAACTCAGAATTTCTAAAATATGGTGCAGTATTGGAAAAATTCATAGGAACAAGAGAAAGTCAAATACAATCCAAAAAATGTAAATTTTCACGTATTTCTGGAAGACAATATCCCAATTTTACAACTTTCCACAAAGAAATAATTTCCTCCAATCCAAGATGACCCATATGTGTATGGTTCAGTGCTACAGAAAGCCTGCCAATTTTTAAATGAAAAAAATAGGGAATACAATTCTTGCTATAACTTCAGATTACAGAAACAGAAAGAGAACATTAGCATCAGCCAGGAACAAAGAGACAGAACATTGGAAGAAAACAATATTCTATAATTATTCTAAATTTTGATCCAGTAATCCTGTGCTGCAAAAAAGATTACAACATTAATAAGAACCTTCCAAATATAGATAATTGTCACTGCATGTTCTGTCCTACAAAATATACTGTAAAATATATTGTAACTGACATTTTGAGGCAGATTCAAAATGTAGCAAATAGTTTTAACTACACTAAAAAAGGAAAATAATCCGTAAGTTTCAAAGAAATAAGACATCCAAAGTAAAAACGGATTTTCATGTAATTTCTTACAAACTTTTCAATTCCTGTACATGGGATTTTATTTTCTGGCTGTGCATAGTCTGAATATCTAGTCTGAGACATTAACATAAATGCATGTCTAAGTCTATGTTATACCAGCAGAATTAGCCAATTGTATAGGAATATATAAGTCAGAAGGAAGCATCTTAGAGTAACAAATGTTGTACTGGAATAGAGCTAATTCTGATTGGCAGCTCAGTTACTTCACAGTTCTGCTCATTTAGAACTAATAAATGAATAATTTTCTCCCATATTTTCTTTAGTTTGTGAGACCACTTTACAGATGTGGAAAACAGAACAGGGATGAATAGAACCCGATGTAAATGTAAAGGGCATACATAAACAAGCACGGAAAAAGAATATCATGAATATGGCATACACCTCACAGTTTAAACAAGGTATAGCTCTGCTTTTTGAACTCCAGTAGCAGTGAGAATTATCCATTCCTTATGCAGAACACATTCTAATGAAAGCAACTTAAGTAATTTAAAATAAGAAGTCCAAAATAGGATATGTAGTAGAAAAAACTATATGATGTATATGAAATAGAAATAGTAATAGATTATGGTAATAGAGTATAGTAATATGGTAAAGCCAATGGGAATCGAGGTAGGAAAAGTGCATGAAAAGTTGTGTATATGTATTTATTTAATTTTATTGAAAATTTACATGTTATGATGGATGCCTAGAAAAATCAAACTTTAGCTTGTTTGAAAAGCAGATATATTTCTGTTATATAGAAATTTACTATGAAACAATAAAGGTTATATTTCTGGTGAAATAGTGACTTCTGATAATCACCAGCAGCTATAGCTCTTGCAATTGTATCTTTAATAATTTTTGATATCTTCTTAAATTTTTTTTTAATCAGTGGACTAGTTTGTCAAAATAACTTAATTTTTTAGTAATAAACATTTTCTTTCCTTTGAAATCTTGCCAACATTTAGAAGGATAAATTGCAGTCAGTTCATTTTTCTCTAGAGAATACTTTATGAAAATATTGAGGTTTGAGTCTGTGTCTAGGACAGATGTTCTTATTTTTATGCAGAGATGATAAACTTAAATTTAATATAGTATGATAGTTTCTGGGCAACTGAGAAAGATTCTAACGATTTTAAATCAGCATTCTGAGTTATCTGAAGCAGCACTGTATTTACCTTACTTATTGGCACAAGCTGCGTTATTTTTTTCTTTGGCTATTTCACTTGTCAAAACGAGATGTATCTATTTTCTTTATGACTGCCCCACAGTCCACTTGCACCGGACACAGTAACTGAAATTCATTTCCTCCAGTGGCCAAGCTATATATCTGATTTATCATTGGTTGAAGTGAGGCTGTACTCCAGGATTAGGTAATTTAGGATCTCCATGTGAGACAAAGGAGTGGCTCACAACATAAGTGTCATATAAGCACTGATCTAGCAAAGTATTTGTACTGTGATAAACTTCAACCATGTTAGTAACTTCAAGAATTCTGCTGAGAAAATTTGCATATTTGAATATAAGGGCCACCTGGACTGTGGCCATAAATCTAACTGGTTTCATAGACTAGTAAAATGGTATGCTGTTGTGCATACAGATACATATTTTCATAATAAATAGATTATTATTATTATTATTATTATTATTTCATAATAAATGAAGAAAATAAAATTTTTCCCATGCATGCTGTATAACTGAAGGTACGTGATTCATACTCTAGTCTAAACAGTTTACAACCATCTTTTTTTTGTAGAAAACTGCAACAATTTCATGAAAGCAGTAACGTACTGTAGTTAATTCTATGGTGTCATTATGGACTGTGACAACTTTATAAAACAAAAATCAGGAAATGTACTCTCTATATGGTGGGCTAACAAGCAAATATAATAAAAAACACAGATCAAACAAACAGCAAAGGGAAACCAAGAAATATAGTCAATAAAGAAAAAGACATTTTATTTCAGTACAAAATTTATCTATTCATTCATTCATGGAGTCACAAATCAAAAATGTTCCTGTCACAATAATGACTTTCATATAAATTGTCAAAATCCTATTCATAGTTATTACTATGAACGTGATAAAATGGCCCAAAAGATTAATTAAAAGAAATTTTTTAACAGCTTTTAACACTGTAGAGCTGAAAGAGCATAATTTTTTTGTATTTTTTAAGATGGTGCTTTTTTATTTACCAATTCAAATGTCAGTTAGTTGCTGTATTTTATGGAAAAAAAGATTGTTCCCTGAACTGGTATTAAAAAAACCCAACTTCCTAAGTCTCCTAAAAACATTAGCACCATCTTTACATCCTGGTGTAAATTCCCCATTGAGTTTTGCTTACTCAGTTCAGTGTTGTAGCTTTGAACATACTGCAGTACTCAAAATAGATACTGTGTTTGAACTTGTTTTCTATAAATGATAAGCTTTATTTATTTGATCTTTTGGGGAGTTTAAATCTTATTAGGATTGGCAATCTTTCTGTTATCTTTAATAGGCAGAGTGAAACAGTAGTTCCTTCAGGAGTTGCATAAGTGAACTAAAGTGGTTTGAGATCTGGTGGCGTGAGTTGTAACACTGTTTTTTTGGTTAGACAGCCGTGGTGTCACTTGACATGGAACAAAAAAGGGAAAAAATCCGCTGACAGTCTGTTTGTCATAGCAAATTGTCACATTTTGTACTGTGTCTACCTCTTTGATTTCAAACCCCTTTATTTGTTGCCTTCAAGGGGCACACTGCAAACAGTTACCTACTTTGGGTTTTCAGACAATATTGCATTTTAGAGGAACAGTGTCTAAAACATAAATGGATTTATTCCTCTGTAATGTGATCTTTACAACTTTGTAGTAAAGAGACACATGAGGTCCTTTTTTAGGGGCCCACTTGGGGTTCTTTAACGGCATAGACTAGACTAGACTAGAATATTTCATTTGAAAGAGACCTACAATTATCTTCTCATACAACTGCCTGACCACTTAAGGACTGACAAGAATTTAAAACTTGGTATTAAGGGCATTGTCCACATACCTCTGGTAGGTTCCAGTGGACTTAACTTTGAGCTTTTGAAACTCCAATTCTATGGTTTTAGACACTTCCAACAATATAATAATTTGGAATCTTCAAGTACTTAAATGAGGATCTTCCTTTTTATCTTATCGATTTAATGTAAAGCTAGATGCATGTCTGAATAAATACATTTAATTTATTATGATTTACCCACTAAGGCTGAATAGGAAAAGTTCCCATGTATTTCAGTGACAGCAATAATAAGCTTAGCTTTTTATTGTTCTTGGGTTTTGCACAAGTTGGATTCAATTGGAGTTTAAATCATGGCAGATGTTTTGAAATAGATTGTAGGAGTTCTGAGCAATATAATTAGAGCTTTTAATTTTGTATTCCTAAGAATACATCTTCTCATTTTTAGAAATTATTTTCTTAATAGAGGAAAACGAATTCACTGTGCATAAGAAATTACTATCCTGACCATTTATGTCACGTACTCATATAGAATGCTTCTACAGGATGGAAAACTGCATGGAAAAATTTATACTAATGTGCTTTGTCCTAGTGATAGTTTGAAGGATCCAGATTTTATTAAAATATTTAAAATCTCTATAATTTGTTTTCATATATAGGTTTCATAAACACTCCTGTCATTTATATTTTTATTAATCATATAATATTTAATTGCTCTAGGTAAATCCAAACAGTTTCTCAGAATATCTGCTAAAATGGATAAAGGAATATTTTTAATAATATTTTGATGAGTAAGATCAAAGCAAACTAAAATGAACTTTTTGTGGAAGCTATATAAATGATTTATTAACATTGGGGAAAATGTGTTTTAACTGTCATACTCTATTAAAAACATGGGCCAACCTTTTTCTAAATATGATTGATCTTTGAACTAATCTTCAGAATGGATACGTTTGGGTGTTTTCTAATGGACTCAGTGTTGGTCTGCAAGATAGTGTGTAATCTAAAAGTTTACTTCTTTGTGTTTATAGCTGGTATTGCTTTTCTCATGTTCAACTGAGGCCATATCAGAGAAATAGGAAATCTATTTTAAAATTTTAACAAAATAATTATACTGTAAGCTAAGCTTAAATTTTTCTATTTTGCAAATTTTTATTTTTCTATTTTTCTATTTTCTATTTTATTTTCTATAACCTGACTGCAAATGGCAGTTGGTTTAAAATTTCCACACCCTATTTTACACTACTAAATCATGCAGACTTTTCTGGTCATTAAAATCTGTATGAAGCAGCTAATTTATTCAAGTGTACTGAAAATAAAATATGCATTAAAATTCTGTTTAACAATGGGTTTTGAAATTAATTCTGAACAAGATGGAGAAAGCAGAATAGAATGAAGATCAAATCTTTGTGTGACAGATTTGTGTGGCTCGGATTACTTCAATAGTTTTTCACTGATTTACAGCAGCTGAAGCGCTGGCCTGTTTACTGAGTTTTCAGAATCACAGCCCTGAAATATCAGTTCCCGGGCTAAATTGTTTCATCAACCTTCTCATTCCCTAATTCATAGTTTAGTTATCATCTTGCTAACTTTCTTACTCCTTTCCTCTAGCTAGAGCTGTGATGTCAGCCCCATCACATTGCGAATGCAAAGGTTTTTTCATGTTCTAGATTGTTTTCATTGATGCTGGTAGTATCTTTTAAGTCACCCTCTTATTCAGATCTCTTACAGAGTATTCTCTTTTTATTCAGTTTCTTCTGCTGGGTATTGATTAAAAAAACACTGTAGAAATAATTGAAGTGGTATAACTAACAAACAGTGACAGAAGAAAAGAGAAAGAAAGGAGGAGGTAGAGAAAGAAAGGACAAAAAAGTGCTCAGATAGCAGCAAATAGATTGTTGCAAGGATACATTTCCAGAGATATAGAGGAAAAAAACATGAAAGAAGGAAAAAAAGACTGTGAAAGAAGGACCTAGAAGCTAGAGAATGTGAAGACAAGATCAGCTGAAAACACCCAGTAAAGACCAGCTCAAGTATGAGCAAATTATGTAGAATTGATCCAGTTTTGAAGATTTAACAAAAAAAACAAAAAAGAAAAAAAAAGAGAGGAAAAGGAAACTGAACATTCTAGATAGAACAGTGTTTCTGGGTGTTATGACAGACATCAACTTCTGGGTCAGTGAACTTAAAATTTATATGTAGTGGCAAGTAGCAAGCAAACAAAATGTTTGTTGCTGTAAATTAATTCATTTACCTCTTTGTAGTTTAAATGCAAGGCAAAAACATAGTTGCAAGCAGCTAAGTTAAGATTAGATACATATTATCACAATCATGTAAAAGTTTTATTTCACTCAGTATGAAAGTTGCTGAAAATTTATTCCAGCTAATGAGTTCTTGGCAAATTTAGAGGCCAAGTTAAAATTTTTTTCAACTTTTTATCTCATACTGCTTTTCAGTTGTTAAAGAAGTTATGTGAATAGTCCTGTTCGGGGTTTTTTAATATATTTTGTCAGATTCCCAACAGTTCACCCTCACAGGAAGACAGTCCTGTGTCTGATTAGTGATTTTCACTCAAAATTGATTCACAATGGTAAGAAACGTCATGTCAGCCTCTAAATACTTCTGAAATAATACTCTGAAACCTTCAATATGTTCATATTTTTCCCTTACGAAAATGTCATTTTGGCAAAAATAAAACCTTTTTGGGAGACCATTTTCATTGGAAAAGTATTTTTTAGACCCAGACAACAATTTCTAGCCAAATCTGTGGAAAAAAATAGATCCAGCTTACACTTCCTAATTATCCATAAGACTGCAGTGAGGTTGGTAAAACCCTGGGTTCTTGCATTGCAGTAAACACCACAGACACTGGGGATATCTTCTCTGCTTTGTTGTGCTTTGCCATATTTCATAAATGTGTTCATTGAACATAAACTGTTCCTTGGGCTAAAGTAATGTAGTAATACGACTCAATGGCTACGAGGTTCATCGTTCAGCTAATTTATGTGAAATTTAATTTCAGATCCCCTCGTACCATTTTTCTGGTGTTATTCTGTTTCTGGAAGGATGATTCTTAGATATGTTTAGAAATAAAATTAAATATATAATTCTTGTATTTAAATGGTTCAGTAAATTTACAAATACTTTGCAGAATATTCCCACTAACAGCAAATTATTAGGAACTGGATGAATTTTTAAATACACCCACTTGCTATTCATTTTTCCTGGTAGATGTGACTGATCACTTGACTCTCATGGTGTTTTTTTTCTGTTTTCTGACTTACTGACAGAAAGTCTTTAAGCAGAAAGAAAATAACATCTGGACATCCCACTGAATTGTCACTGTGCATTCATCTACATTTCATGAACATTTGGGGATGCCATGCACATTGAAAATACCTATCGGTACTCATCCAAGTACTTAGGAGTGTAATAAAATACCTGTAGAGTGCACTATTTGCTCATAAATACATGAAGATTGTGTAATTCAAGCAGTTCCCTCCATTTCCTGAAACAGAGCTCTACTTTCTTAAGCAAGTTTTAACCAAGTCTTAACCAAGTTAACCAAGAAAAACGTTTGGCTTTTGTTACTACATGGACAGCAAAAAAGCTGTTGAACGTCAACAGAGAATTTTGGACTCCAGTGTCTAGGCTAATTTCCCAAGCCAAAGAAAGTTGTCTTTGTGGGAACCTTTCTAGGTAACACTGATCCACACACTGGTGTCAGCTACATTCTCAGTAGGTATCCCTACCACGTGGATCTCCAGAAAGAAATGTTAGCAGTACTGCAAGTAATATGTGGTCTTCAGTATATAAAACCATCACTTTTCTTTATGTAAATATACGTTAACAGAATCAGTAAATTACGACTTAACAGTAGCTTGTTGGAAAATTTTCTCTGTTATTTATCATGTTAATAAATAAACAAAATTTCAGCTTTCTGGAGGAAATAGCTGAATAAAACATCTCTGTAATTTCTGTTCAGTACTTGGTAGAAAATGTTGTTGCCTTTTTTCCTCTAAATATTGCTTGTCTAGTGAGGTTATCTTTGATTTACCACGATTTCCTCTTGTAATTTCCTCAAAAATTAATTGTCTGAGAACAGTGCTTTTTGCACAGTACAATAGCATGTATACACAAAAAATACTTTAAAATATATTTATATCTAACAAAATAAAGATTTTGGTTTTTAACAACTCAAAATTTCCATGGAGAAAAAAACCTTTAGGAAACAATTTTGCTATTGTCAAAATCTGTTTTCCATCAAAAATCCATATTTCTAAAACCAGTATTAGAATAAACTGATGTTTTAATATTAGAACCAACTTTTCCCAGTAGTTATTGCAATACTTTCTCTTTGGAAAATGCATTTTCAAAACATGAAAAATAATTAGGATACTTGAGTCAACATAATGCTAACCCATCAGAAGATTCAACAGGTTAGTGAATTTTGACCAGCTAGTTGAACAAAAATAGTCTAGGTACATCAGTAGACAGTAGCTGCTCTTCCATAACATTCCTATCTTTTTGGTCCTTTCCTTGATGAAATCTTGTCTGTGAATCTTCAATTTTCAAAAATGTGTCCTAATGATTACTTAGCCTTGTATGAGCATTCTTTCATAATTTCCAGTTTGCTCGGTTAACTTCATACCAACTTTCTATGCTATACAGAAATGTTCAACTTGGCCTTGATTCTGCTTCCTGATTCTTTCATTTTGCCTAATATCCTCACAGTATGCAAAAAATAATAATGGAAAAATTTTGATATAACCCTTAATAATTATCCCTTGCTTGAATTTGAATATTGCTATAAAAAAATAAACTGATCATTTATACTGAAAGCATTTAGGCCAGTTAAAACAAAACACACAGCTGCTGTGGCAAGGAAACCTATTTTCATAGAACTTGGAACCCACAGATCTTCTCTGTCACTCAGGATGTTAATTCCAGTGTTTCTGTTTGTTTGTGCGTGGAGCTAGGAGACTTTTCAGTGAAGTGGACTCTTAAGTAAATGCAGTGCAGAGGATCAGTAATAAAGTATAGAATCACCATTGGTTTCATTGTGTGCAAAGTGGGACAAAAATCAGAGATCACTGATCAGCCTTTTAGTAGCCAGGCAGTTGGATTTTATTTTATAAGCTTTATTCAATCAGTGCCAAGCACATGATCAGTATAAATAATAATCCCTTCCGTGTGAATGTTGCTTTTACTGGCATTCTTATCAAGATCTCTGTTGAAATTTTCCTTGGAATATCTCTAGTTCCAACTATCAAATAATAATTTAGAAATCAGAGAATCATATCATTATCATAATTGTAGATAACACTTGGCCATGTGAAAGAATGGATTGCTGATATTTTCTAATGGGAAGTAGAAAAAGCAATGTATAAATATGTGAACAGTTCCATATTAAATATATTTTTTAAAAAATTGTTGACATGGCAACCTTTTTCCATTGACAGAGAGGAGAGATGAGGATGAGAAACATATGCAGGAAAAGACACAAGACTTAGAGTAGACACAAGAGAAATGTAAAATTGACCAGTGTATTCCACACAACTAATCAGGCGAATCACCAGGTTAATCTTTCTTTCTCTCTTTGTCCCTTAATGAAATCTCATTTGTTTTTGAGAGTAAATAGCTTGGTAACACAATTTCAAGTCCAGATAGAAACAAAGCCAAGGGTGAATGCAGAGTTTTAGACATGAAGTACAGACGAAGGAAGGTTCTGTTTTAGAAATTCCAGCCAACATCCTTCGCTCCAACCTTTTCCCTTCAGTCTTGCTCTATGACTTTCATATTGCCTGGAAAGAAAAGCAACATTTTGTGTTTTTTCCTTCTGTTCATACTGAGTCATATTGTTACCAAGCATCTGTTGCGGAAGTGAGGCACAGTTCTAACTTTGAGAGATGTTTCTAACTTCTTGTTAGAATTTCTGATAGTATTGTCTCTAGTAAAGTTGTGAAATCTGTGGCTTTACTCCTTTCCAGTTTCACCGAGTTTCATTTTAATGAAGTTTCACATAAACCTCAGAAGTTAAAAATATATTATGTCATTCCAGCGCACTTGCTAGTATGTAAGACCACGCATTCTCACACTTGATGCAAACTTAACTAGCAAATTGAGCATATTCAAAATTAAAGATATTTGTATTAAAATCAAAATAAAAGTTTTCTCACTGGAGAAGCTGAGGTTATTGAATCACTCCCTCATTTTTTGGAACGAAATGAAGAAAAGTTATTTATAGATCCTTTGTCTCCGTCTAACTACATAATGTGCAAAACAAAAAAGGCAGTCAATGAAGTTGTTAAAGCTAATGTTGAAGCACTGAACTGGGATTAAGCACCTAGACTTACTTATCCATAGCACAGATGACCTCTGCTTAGCGCTCTCACCATTCTGAATTCCATTCTAATTCTTACTAGACTATTTTTAAGGGTATGCATTTGACTTGCCTAACTAATGGCTGCAGTGTTTGCATGGGATTTTAAAAGCCAAATGTTGCACCTACAGCTAAAATGTGCAGTGTGTCCAAGCATGTAATCTGTAGATTCTCTATTTTATAAAAGGGGACTAATAATGATATCTACTTCAAAAGGTATTTTGGAAGAGTGAATACAATAAAAGTGAAAAAATGTCCAGACAGTTAATATCAGAAGATTTATACATAAACCTGACCTGTACAGGTTGTTTCAAAATAATTGCTATAGTCAAATTAACACTAGACATTTTCTCCAAATGAGCAAGTGCAAAGAACAGTTGAGGTTAAAGAGTCTGGTAGCTGTAATGAGCAGACACAGGTCTATTCCATTGTCTTTCATTTACTTGACTAGAGATTGCAAAAGGGCATATATGTACATACAAATATATACATTTTTTTTTTTTTAAATTTCCTGACTTATTTGGTGAGGGATGCCTGGAAGGGGTTGCATTTTAGATTGATGGTGCTAGTGACATGTTAATCTGACCAAAACTGCAGTACTATTATTGTTAAAATAATAAAAAGTTGTAAGCTTCTGAACTCCTCCAGACTCTACTTTTTTTTTTCTTGCTGTCAAAAAGCTCAAGAAAAATGCCAGAAACCAAGAATTCATAATCCTGTGCTCAAGGATTGCTAAGTGTAATGGTAGTGTTTTGGAACATGAATAAGACAGAAATAGAAGTTACATAAACAACAGACCTGACCTCTTTTTATCAGCATTTACTAGAACAAATACTGTGCCTGAAAAAAGACAGATAAAGTCAAAATATGACCAAAATAAAGCTGCCACACTTCAGTTAGAAGATACCTGGAAACAGACGTATAGTTGGATTTTCACTCGGGTTCCTCAAAAGTACTGTAGAGATAACAGAGACCACTTTAGGCACTTAACTACCCATTTAGTCTACATTGATATCAAAAACTGCCACCTTTCTCCAAAGGCAGGTATATTCTCCCGGCATTTCAGTTTCTGTCTATGACTTTGTATTCACAACATCAGTTCTGATTCCAGCCTGCTGTTATCTTAGCTAAAGTTCAGGGCCAACGGAAGACTCCTAACCTATGCTCAATAGACTCAATTCTGTAGGAGTGTTCTGACTGCAAATATGAAAACAGATTAGAATAAAATTGCTCCAGGTATTGGTCAAATCTTTTTACTTTTAGCCATACTGTAAGTGCAGAACATCTAGAAAGTTTTACAGTAAAAACACTTTGTGTAGGATAACTGACCTGAAATTCCTGTGAGAAATTGGGCAAAGTATGGATTTGAGGCTATGTCCTGAGTATTTCATCTGGGCCATTTGTTACACAAGAACTGTTTGTTTCTGCTTATTCCCTCTGTTTTCTGTTCCCATTCTGCCTGTACAAACATAAACAAGTAAAACTGGAATTTATGACCTTGCTTCCAGGAAAGGAGTGCACAGGTTTAGGACTGCATCCTACTTCCAGGCCAGTTCAAGAGAAAGTTTTTATGGTCCTTTCTAATGCATATAATAGGTGAAATGTAGCAGTTACTGATTTCACTAGCTTTTCACTGCATTAAAATTAGTGGACAGCTGTATAAGTATTTCAGAACAACTTTACATTAAAATATTCAGATTCATATTTGTCTGCTTGGAAAATCAAATAACTTAGATCAAATTTAAAGATATACAGGGTGAATTAGTAAGCGAATGTGAGGACTCAACAATTAAGATGAATACAGATATTGGATTAAATGCCATTAGCTCATTCCTTATAGCATCAAAACTGAAATTATAATTAGCTATGCTGTGTTTTGATGGATGCCTCTGTTGACAAATATCGAAAAGAAAATGACCATGTCTTCAAAAATTACTAATTTTGAAATACTATTGAATAAAATACTGTGGGAGTGATTTGGGTACCTAAACAGAACTGTCTGCTGTCACTGATACCATTCTTGTTCTTGTCTGTAAGGGCACTCACTGATTAAGCATAGTCTCAGTAACACCACTGCTCAGCTTTTATACACCACAGTTTTCCAAAGTTAATAATTCAACTTTAATTAATTATGTGGCCATTTTTTCCTTCAATTACCTCAGTGGTCTTTCCCTCTCCCTCCATATGCCACTCCCACTATCCAGAAATATTCCTCTTTGATGCTCTCTCTGCTGTGATAGTAGTTTAATATTAATCAACAAATTGAAAACATTGTTTTCTAGAAATTGCACATGTTGTTAATCTATTTCTTTTTTTCTCATCCACACCTCCGACATTTCAATTTTTGTTTTCTTTGTTTGAGTAGGAACCATTTTCTTTCTTACTTCTCTGTCCAGTGTGTTCTATAATGGTGCCTTAATTCATAAATAAATATTTTGGTGCTAGAATAATAATAAATAATCAGGCTATGTATCCATAGTGCTGTCAGGTATATTATGTACTATAATAAAGTTATTTTAAAATGCTGAAGACTGATTTCATCAAGCATCTTCTGGAGCTGCTCTAAACAAGGATTCCAGAGGGGCAGAAAATGGCACCTAACACCATTTGCCTTGCACCAAGCAGAGTTTAAACCCACTGAAAATATACTTCCAAAAAGTTCAGTCTGTCTTTGAGCTCCTTTCTATCTAATGTCTTTCCTCTTTAAGTCACCCTTCTTCCTTCAGAAGGGGAGAAACATCAACAAAACAAGCAGCTTCTCAGAGCATCTAACAGAAAATGCCATTTATAGTGACCTTTCCTGAACTTCACCAGTACCCACTGGAGGTACAAAATATCTGGAGAGAAGATGGGTGTGAAAGGCTTTTCTGCTTAGGATAGAATTTTGGCTAGAGTAGCTCCCAAACTCTGTAAGGGAAGTTGCTGTAACATTGACTGAAGTACTGAAAAAGTCTGGCTTTGCAGATAAAATTTCATTAAAAATGTCATGCTGAGTAAATAAGTGAAGTACTTCATATTTCTGCCATTAACATTTGTGCAATTTCTGGTATTGTCCCATTCTAACAACATGCAGAATACCTCCTAGCACAGCCCAAAGCATGTCTGCATTTCCCAGCTGATAACTGAATTCCATACTGGTGTACTGGTAAGAGTCAGATATGGATGTGACAGGAAATTACTTAGCTGTCCTTGAAAAGATCTTATTTTAGAAACAACTGGTGCTTTGGAAGGAGTATGGAAACAGTCTAGACTATAGGAAAGGATTTTTGTGTTGTTTGAAATCACTAAATATTCAAATATTTAGACATGCTAAGTAGAGCTGTTTTAAGACTGCACTACTTTAATTCCGATGCCCAGCCCATTCCATACAAAGGAATGGAAGAGCCATCCTTTAATGGAAAAATGCAAAACGTGTTTGCATTGCCTAAAGGAGGACAGTGTAAACTAGAAACGAGGCATGGAGTCTTCTGTGTTGCTGCACTTACAATTCAAAGAAGCATTTCATTTTTTTTTTAAGGCATTGTTGAACATTTCATTAACATCAAGACAGTTTCAGTCTTACTTATAATCTGTTACTGTATAGGATACAAGCATTGTTCCAACACATTTCATATGTTACATTGTTATAGAGATTATGAACATAATGTTTTAATATTGTGTAACACATTACAGTGATTCAGTAACATTTGCTAGAGGTAAATACAAAATTCATTTTCAGTCCAGTTTTTATTACTAAACCACAAATAATGTTGGCTGATCTGAGCAGCTCTGTTCCAGATTCAGATAGCTTTAGAAAAGGAATTATTTTCCATTTTCAGTTAGCTGCATGTTCTCTAAACTGATTATTTTCCATGGAAAACACTCATTGATTAGCACAATGACTGAAAAACACACCTATGCATGACTGTTCTCTGATGTTCTCTGAGTTTGAGGCCTGCCTTCTGAATCAGAGAAAAACAGTGTTTTAGGTCAAGCACAACATGTTGACATCAAAATCTCTCTGCAAACAATTTTACAGCAAATACTTTTCATTAGTTGAGATTATCAGCTATTTACTTTGGGGTTTATCCACAAAATCTTCAAGTAGTATTTGCAGAAGCAAATTTGCTACTGCAAAATGCTGCCAAAGACTACCTTTTGCAGAAGTTGGTTTGAAATTAAAAGCAGGAAGTGGGTTAAAAAAACTTTGAAACATGTCAAGTGCTAACACAATTTTTATTTGTGAAATTTATACTGTAAATCCTCATGTAAAGTGAAAAAATGAAAAAAAAAATTGAGACATGTTTTTTAAAGATATAAATTCCAAATGTAACTGTGATTTAACTTTCTCCAATAGAGATAGCATAAGTTGTTCCATGAGAAATACTCCAACAATGAATGCTTTGTTTAGACTTTTCTTGATCTTTTCTATTCAAGAAAATAACAAATGTCTTGTTAGAAAATAAAGTATTTTCATATAATCCAAAAATATAATATATTATAAAGGAAAATCTGTTTGAACAGGCAATAATTGTTTCTTTTCCTAATTCAGTTTCTCTACCCCAAAATTAAACATGTAGGAAATACAAAAAAAAATGTTATTTTGTGTCAAAAGAAATTCCCCAGTGTTTAAAAAACCCTTAAATACAGCTAATTGCACAGATTTTGTACCATTGCTAGATCTTGATATCATCATTATTATAAAGCGGACTTTGAGCAAAATGACAGAAATCCCATCCTTATAATGGTCAAGTTTGGTCAGACACAGGAGTATAAGAACACTGATAGAGCTGAGCTAGAAGTCCTAGGAAGTTTTTTCTACCTGTAATTCTGGGGACATCCTGCTAAGAGGTGAGATTTTTTTTCTGGTTCTAAGAAAAGTACGTGAGGTCTCTGGATGCTTGCCCTTTCTGTAAACTAAATACTATTATTACTATATGAAATATCTGACCCATTAACACTGTAATTCATACTTTGGTTAGGATTTTTCTGTGTAGTTAATTGGAAGTACCCTTGTCTAAAATAACTACACATGCAAACCAGAACTTCCTTATTTCTGTCTTTTCCTCCCCATTTCATTCAGTATCTAGTAAGTACAGCAGTTAACTAACAGATCCTTTTGCACTGGATCTTCTATATCCAGTATCCAAAAATCACTTCTATATATATTTTTTGCTATAGAATGACCACACTGTGTTTTAGAAGCCCAGTATTAAAAAGCTGTACTTTTGTACATTTCCTTGAAAATCAGAAAATTTGTGACATTTTACACCCAAGGAAACCCCCATAATTATAGAAAGTGCCTTAGCAGTTTTGCTAGTCACAATTAGCAAGTAAAGGTAGGTGAAAGCAAACACAAGACTTAAAATCAGATTGGCAAATAGATTATACTTTCTGAAGAGTCAGCTTTCACTTTCCCTATCTGTACCAGTTGTCTGTAAGTAAGGGAATGGAAGTATTATATCTTCTATTATATTCTAGTGTGTACACACATGCACATACCCATCATATCGTGCACAGTAAAACTAAGCCTAAACCTATCACATTTTTTTCAGAAAAGCAAAATATAATAAGTAATATGAAAATTCATAAACAACGAAAACCCCCAATCTGATATCACAAATAAAATGAACAAAAAATAAGTTGTAGTCCCTAATTTTTGAGTCCCTAATTTCAACTGATCTCAGTAAGGTCCAAAAACTACAGAACAGAAGGACACTCTAGTCTATTTTCTGAGATAACAGCAATGTAAACAATGAGAAATATATACAGCTTTGGGGAAAAAAGTAAGTGCCGACTTCCCACTGAATGCCTGGCAAGAACTACCAGTAGCAGTGTCACTAGGCCTTTCAAAATGTGTAGCTTTCAAAACATCTCCAAAACTCCCCAAAATAATGTAACCTTAAGAATGTCCAGTGATGGATTACAAATCTAGAATTAGACTTTGGATCTCCACTGGACAGCAACAGAAGTTAAAGTACAAATTGAATCAGACTATTGGATGAAAAAGAAATCAACATCACTTTGGCATCAGTTTTGAAAGGTATCTGTTTACACACATTCATGTTTTCATATTGTATCAAAACCTAAAAAATAACTGGGTACTTGCTTCTGTTTCAACAGATACCTTGAGTCATTCTTTATATTACGTTAGAATTATTGTAATTTTTGCTTAAAGGAAATCTGTCTGCCCAGGAGGATTTTCTCAGGTAGCAGGTATCTTTTTTCTAGAGAAAGATGATTTTTCAGACCTTGTCAAATCCAGTCTTTTCATGAGTCAGAATAAAGACACATTCATTACTTTTGAGACATTATGGTCCATTCTTGAAACTTTTAGAAGAGTCTATTATCTGAACCTGGGAATTACTGCTACATGGATTAAATAAATTCTGTCTTTCACTTCCAGAAATTATAAATATTATGTATTAAAATAAAATAAACACTATTTTAGAAACAATAACCAAACAACAATAATGAAACCATTAAAAATTAACTGGACTATGCTAAAATTATCACAAGATACACAATTTAATCTGAAGGTTCTTCAGATTAAATTCACTATAGTCTTTAGTCTAAAAATAAGTTGTACATGAAGTATTATTTTACTGTTTATTTTCAGAGATTAATTAGGTATAGAATTAAACTTATATGCTTTTTCATATAAAAGAGTACTTACCTATCTGATTGATTGCATCACTGTCATCATGGAATGCCTAATACATGGGAAATTATTTCTCATATCTAAGTTTTCTGGTAGATGTACCATGAAAGATTCACAATATAGGGAAATTGGGATTTTGTCTTGTTTTAGCAACTTTGCTTAGTGAAACAGAGTTATGAGCAGTGTAAAATCTATGTTACTACCATGTAGCTTTTTCTCATGGTCTTCACATATTTTGTTGTCACATACTATTTACATAAATTACAAAGTGGTTCAGCAAAATGTTCAAGATTTATCATAACAGTTAATGATTAAATGTAAGCTATTATTTTAAGCACACACCTCTAGAAAAGATCTGGGATTTGTTTTTGTAAAAAAATATTGCTATCACAAGTTTGTCTTTTAGAGAAATATTTTATCAAAAATTAAGTACACAGTTTCCACTGCATACGGAAACAGTTTCTATATAATTTATCACTGTATGTAAATTAAGATTTTTTTCCAGTTTTAAAAGTTCTCTTTAGGCATCAGATTACATACTGTGCTAAGGTAACTAAAAAGGAGTGTATACTTGCTCCTGTTTTAACAAATACCTTGAACTGGGTCATTATGTTATGCTAGTCATAAGAGAGTTATTCTAACTTTTGCTTAAAGAAAATCAGTCTTCCCAGGAGGATTTCCTTAGGTGACAAGCATCTGGCTGTTTATCTAGGGAAAGCTAATTCTTCAGATAATTTTGCCAAATCCAATCCTTTCATGAGTCATAAGGAGACAAACTGTCAAACTTTATGAATAAACTTCTGGATTATTTCTAGCTTCTGAATAAAAGCCAAAAGGCAATGCACTCAGTCATTAAAATGTTCTGAGAGAAAAAATTAGTAGATACAGGAAGTAATTAAAATGTCTGATAAATTTCAATATCTGCAAAAATATCCTGCTTGTTGAGGTGCATGTTTGCAAGAGTAAGTGATTAAATAACTTATCAGTTTTCGATAGTACCATCATTTGGTCACGTATCTTTTCTGTGTGTATGAAGTCTATTTGGCAAATTTGTTCACTGAGCCTGGTATGTTTTATTTTGTATGCATATAGCTGTCATGTCAACTATGAAGTGGACAATCCTTTGTAAATAACATAAGAGAGAGATGAGACGTCAATTCCTTAAACAGACAGAGATTTGTAAACAGGTCAGTGGCTAATTATGTGGGATATTCATCATACAACTAATGTGATGCTCGCAATTTTGGCACACTAATAATCACAGCATCAAAAATACCCACTTTGTTTTCAAGAAAGTAATAGTTTGGGTAAATTTTGTCCAGATCCAGAGTCTGATAAAATGTTCATTAATATTGACAAAATCTATCAGTTGACTTAACTGGTTGTCTATCAGGTTGCAAAGTTTGCATCTACCATAATAAAAATCAAGTTTGAGGTGCAATTTTACACTATTAAACATTCTATTTGCTTTGTTCCTCACCATGTACAAGCCCTAAACCAATAGAAGATGCTTGATTTCTCCTTGTTGGAGAGTAGAAAATGACAGATATAATGAAAAAGAATCACTGAGATACTGTACATTTTTACTTACTTAACAAAACAATTGGGTTTGCGGCAGTAACACAACATTTTGGAGTTCCCCCCACTGCAGAATGTATTTTAGCTGCAGTGATGTGGCTGACATGGCTGATGTTCAACCAGGCCAGATAGTGTTTCTAAGAAAAAATGATTCTTTCTTAGAATGAGAAGAGGTCATATTTCCAGGGAATAATTTTAAGGGAATGATTTTCAGGAAGTTCCTTATCTAGAAGTAATAATTTAGATACTTATTTCCCTTTCTTTAGTTTGTGATTTGATCTAGTGAAATTTGGATGGCTTTGGTGTAATTGAGACTAGATTTTGACCTAGCTAGGTTCTTTTTTCTACATTACTGAAATTTTGGCTAGTCTCTCATAAACAACAAGAAAAATCCAGGGAGTATTCATGTAGATAGAAACACTGAAAGCCTCATAAATCATGCAACTTTAGTCTATATTTTAAATTTCTTAGTCCAGATATCATTTCTCACTCAGATAAATTGTTCTCTTCCCACAAAGTTAAATTTAAAAATTATGGTAAGTATAATATACAATCATTATCTAAAAAGCACATACTATAAGGAGACCTGGAGGTCCAAGAAATTATGTCATCAAATTAATGAAGATATTAAACATCTGTGTTTGTTATGCAAAGTTTATCAAGAAGCAGTCTCTAAATATTAAATGGAAACAGGTCAGATTTGGGAGAATATGCTTCCTTCATAGTCACATTTTCAGTTGAAAATACTTGACTCCCAGAACTGTAAAATAGTTGTGCAGCTGATCCAAATTCACATTAGATGATCTCGGGACATTCTTAAATCAGCTTATACAGAATCCAATATCATGTATCAGTGTGAATACATTCTTTCAAATTATAGTCTAAGAAAAAATGATCATATCAGAATTTACCGTCTGAAGCATTCTTACAGTTTTAACTTAGTGCCAAACAAGCTATAGTCAGGATAAATATTTTTCTATGATAGCCACTCAGAATGAAAAAAATACAGATAAGTAACTAATAAAATGGACATTTTCAAGATGTCAGAAATCTGAGATAAGGAATTATTTTGAAGAATAATTTGAATTCAACAGCATCAACTAACATTCATAAACTAACCTGTCGATCATAAGTGCTTAAGTTTTGTTGCTTTAAGGCACCTGCATTTGGAAAGGACTAAAATGGTTAGCTTTAACTTTTTACCTTTCATTTTACTCATTTGATGTTGAAATCAAATGTTTATCATTCTGAAAGAGTCATTATGAAATATTTTCTGAATACTCTTAAGCAAAAAGGTACTTGTTAAGTGCTAAAAGACTGCAACCTTCTTTGAAGCTTACATAACACAAAAATACTTCACATAAGAAGTACCCATCAAAAATGGGAAAATGATAAACAGAAACATATAAAAACCTATGTTCTCAATAAGATGGCGAGATATTTAGGCACATTGCCAAAAACCAAATTGTGTGCCTAGATAAGATTTAGGTACCTAAGTAATACTGAGGATTTAGGTATTCTGTGGAAATAAATCATAAGGCTGAAGTTATAGACACTTTTAATTTAAAAGATTAATATTCCATGGTGTTTAGTTAAATGACTAATCTGTATACTGCTTCTGACAATCCTGGTAAAATATTATGACATTTTTGGGCACTATCAGGCTGAGAAGTATGTCAGAGTTTAACCAAAATTAGATCATATTCTTTGAAAGTAAACTTAGACCTTGTTTTTCCCCTTCATTCCTCCATCTCTTTTCACAGTTTATTAGTACACTGCATTCCTGATATGTATTGAGCTGAAACGAATTTTAGTACTAGAGCTTACAGATCTTTCTCCAACTCTAGAATGTTTCCTTTTCTCATGATGAAGAAATATATACTTACAGATCTATCAAAGGCCACTCTGTTTTCCATCACTACACTGGTTTAGCTGACTGTTTCCTTTTTATTTGTGGAGCACATATTGCTCCTAGTGCCTGTTTTTCTTTTATCATAAATCCCATTCCCCACAGAATAGGAAGATATTTGTTCACATTACTTATGTTTTCAAGTAGGAACATGAAGTTCAGATTCTGAAATATGTTTGAAAAGAAAAAGAGTTGTTTTTGTTAGAAGGAATTCAAACTCCTTGTAACACTGACATGAAACATTGCACTCATTGTTATGGGAGAAGGTCAGCAGTTCAGATAGAATCTGCATTACAGACAGTTCCAAAAATGAAACTAAAGAAGTACTGATAATATATTTTTAAAGCACCTTTCTCTATGCTCACTTTTATGTTATTCATAAAAGTATGGTGGCCTTGCAACAGACAGATAATCAAGGTAGTGATTTGTAGAACAGCCTTACACAACATGTATTAAGGAATGAAAGGAAAATGTAGGCTGAGATTTTGTAGTCATGCCTGTTTCTTAGGAACTGTGTATAACAGAGACAGGCTATTAATTGAGTCATATTTACTTTTAATGGATGGGGTCCTAACAGTAGAAGATGGGGACTTACTGAAAAGCACTCAAGTGCTACAGACAAAATAATACCACTGGAATCCTAATAACAAGAGACTATGCAATATCACTACAATGCTTAGATTACGAATGTGATTCGATCATACTATTAAATAATAAAATGTATTAATGATGTTTGACCTTTCTTCTTAGGGATATGAAACAACTTTTAAAGTCATAAAATCATACTAATAATTCTTATACTAACAGAGAGTATTTGAATTCCTCATTCTCAAATGTTATATGAACGCTTAAATATCTACACTGGGTTAAATGTTTTGCGTTTTATTTACCAGGGAATTATTTTGAACATACAAGAGACATTTGTATTGCAGTGTGCTCAACAGAGGCAATTGCTATAATGTTTTTCTGATTTAGGGTGTTCATCATACATGAACATTTAGTTATGCCTGTCAAATACCTCTGTCATAAACAGTAGCGAGACAAAGAACAAGATTGTCTGAGCAGTCAAGCCAAACAACTCTTGTTTGCTTGCCTAACGTTATGGTATCGTAACATACATCATACACTGCTCTCCTGTGGATGTGAAATACAGTGATATGTTGCCCTGTCAGTTTTCTGAGTACTCGTGTATCATGTCCTTTTGGGGAAAATGGTTGCATTGATAAAGTTTTTTCTCAACCAGTAAGAAGATATAACATTTGATACAAAACAATAATTATTTTTAGGAGTGCAATAGTTCATGTAACATCCACCAACATAATTAGATGGGCATGTAGTTGAGATGCATTAGTTGGAAACCATGACTAAGCTAGTTTTAGCAGTAACTGAAAAGTATTATTAACTGCTACCAAGAACCAAACTGTTGAATAACATGAGATTAATGTCTCTATGTTCCAAGATTACTTTAAATGGAAAGATTATCTTTCACATTCTTAAAAATCCCACTGCAAAAATTTAACTCTATTAGTTGCTGCCCAAGAATTGGGTAGCTGAAGGCTCATGCTTTCCTTTCTGGACAGTAATTGTTGAATTCTTTTACTGATCAAATACATTCATTGTAATTTACTGAAATCTGAAGTTATCAATATTTTAATTAATTAATTATTTTTTTGTCAAGTTGATAAAACAGAATGAAACTTAACGAAGAAGTATTTAGACTAGGTAAATGTGATTCTAACCAGTCACTAGTAAGTTACTGGGGTTTTTGTCTTGAAATTTCTAAAATGGATCTCAGTACTAAACACTGATTGTTTGGATTTGAATGTGGCTTGAAATATTCAACAGTACACACTCAGTATATGAGAAACACAGTTGTGGAGCTAGGACTAGGTTCACAAAAGTTTAAGCATTTCTGCACTTACTGCCAAAATACTGTTATAGACTCATCCAGTCTTCCTTAATGATGCAGAATGGGGTGAAAAACTGTAGGCAGATAGTTGAATGAAGTTGGGAAGATACTCTATCATGCCTAGCTACTATGACTATCAATAATAGCAAAGAGAGAGCGGCATATACTTTATCTTATGCCAGCAGCCACTGCACACTCTTCCAAGAACCTTAATTTGCTCTTTCCTTGCATGTCCTAAAGTTTGAGTGCTGGTGTTTTGTGTTCTGTTACCTGTAGGAAACAAGTGTATATCAGAGTCATAATGTCTCATGGTCATGTAGATACCACAACAGACTCGTTATAGCACATGCACTGGATAAGTAGAACAGGAAGTTACCTGTTCAGGTAACAGGACCACTAACAGGACCACTCCGTTACCTGTTGAGACCGTTTTCACCCTGAAAGGATTTTGTCCCAGATGTAGACTCATACCTAAAGGAGGATATTGATTTCAGTGCCATAATTCACAAAAAAATCCAGGCTAATTAAGTCGGGTACCGAGCTATTCCCAGCACTATGTTGTTGCTTCTGACATACAAGTTAGCAATTCTGCAAGGCACTGCCCATTTATACACATAAAGTTTAGAAGACATCTCTCTCTTATCCTGTGCCAGTTTAGACGAGAATCCAGAGTCCTGCAGTTAGGTGTATCTGAGCTTTTGTTATTAAAATGTCAGTTGTGCCTAGTGCTCAAAAACTCAGTGAAATTACACATCAGAGTAGCACTGCAGTCAAAAACACACTCACAAACTGCCTTTTCAGCTGCCTGTTGGGAAAAAAAGTTTTACCTGGAGATTATATACAAGTGCACATTTACTGATATCTTTTCCCACCTCATAAGCTACAGCTTGCTCACTTAAATTTTGGCCATTTCTAAGTGTCCCAACCCCCAAATTTCTCACTGCATGGCTATCTTCACTCACAGAAGCTTACACATTCAGTGATTTTGGGCAACTTCAGGGTTAGACCCTAAGACTGAAATTTTGGAAGGAAATAAACCAAAAAAAAAATTTAAACACGCAGCTAGGTCATCTGTGATCTTTCTCTACCTTTTCTATAAATCTAGCCCA
Organism: Corapipo altera; assembly: GCF_003945725.1. Taxonomy (NCBI): domain Eukaryota; kingdom Metazoa; phylum Chordata; class Aves; order Passeriformes; family Pipridae; genus Corapipo; species Corapipo altera. Next base: position 10,832,187 of record NW_020884876.1, read on the forward strand.
TGAATAACATTTTATCTTTCAGTAATTAATAAAACTCATAATGAGACAGAAGCTACAAACTTCATTCCACTTATTTCTTTTACCGTTTCACTTATTTATCTTCCACCAATTAGTCTTAAATGCAGAAAAGGTCCAGAGGATTGAAAATCTGTAAGCTTTTGTTCATTAAGGCTATTTGATTACCAATTGCAGATGTAAAAGCAATTTTCTTTGTTATATGTAGTTGAAACATTCCTCTAGCTTTTATCAGAACCTGATCATTACTTAACAACTGAAATATTAAATATTAATGACAATGAAGGAGGCACAATTACCACTATTTTGGCTATTATATACTAACAATAAAATTTAACAATTCATTTCATTTCCCTGTGAAGTGAGTTGACAAGGTTATTCACAGTCCAGAAAGTTTAAGAAGATCTTAAAACTGCACAGACTTGAAGTAAAGGAACAGGTATTAAATACAGCAAAAGTATAACATATATTCTTCGGTACAGTCGAAAGTGTTCATTATCTAAGTGAAAGATAAATTTTTATTTACTAACAATTAGAAATATAGTAGTTCTATTTAATTGTTTGATAAAAGTGATGATAACTTGCTACAATCTGATTTACAAAATTGCTGACTATAAAAATACAACACATTTACTTGTTGAACATACTCTTTTAAGAAATGAACTTTTTCAAGTTAGATTTTGCTTTCTATTTCACTAACATTCTTCCTAAGACAACAAGTACAAGAAATTTTCAGTTGAGGTATGAAATTTATTACAAATGTATGTGATATTAAATGACCCTTACTCAAAGCTAATACAGGTTAACAGGCCTTTAGATGGTTTACGTTTGAGTTGCAAATGGTTTCTGCTAACTCAGGACTCTGGCCAGCAGAGGTCATACTGATTCAATGGGATTTCGTGTTCCCACTTTTCTTAATACCTCTTCAGGTAAAGTTTCCACTAAAAAACAAAATAATGTTTTCAAGAAAAATATCCTATGGCTGTGAGAATATTCCCAGAATGAACTGAGCACTTTCTTCCCATAGCTGCAGGTTGCCAGTTATTAGTCTGCACCCTGACAGTAGCGTCTTGAAGTTATGGCAAAGTCCGTTTGTTAAGCTTTCTTGACTACATTATTAATTTCAACCTCTCCTCCATAACTGCCCATTCACACAGCACAAACTGCCTCACTGGCAGATGGCAGTTTTACAGTTGTCAGAAGAGAAGTCCATGATAATAATGACTTTCTTGGTGCAACAAAACAGCAAGAGACACAACTAGGAATAGAAATTTGCCTCCTAAATCGTAAATGAACATGTAAATCACCAACTCACACAACTTTTCATCAGACTGCACAGCCTGGGTAGTTTGCCTCAAGTGTCAGAATATAGAAATCATCTAGGACTGCCATAGGCATTAGAAGATGTTACTCCTTTCACAGTAATAGCAGAGAATGCAGGGAAGGGATGAATTGATCGGATCTGTGGAACTGTACCAAAACTGAAGCATGTATGCAAATTGTTCCGCAGTAGAGCAAAGGCAGGGATAGTGGTATTGAAAATCTCTCTTCACAACTCTAGAGCAGCATTTAAGAACCAAGACCAAAGCAAAGGTACCTGCTAGATCATTAATTCCAGGAGGCAGCTAGCAGGAACTCTGTCAGAAACCAAGAGAAGAGAAAAATGAGGACATGAGCTGATACAAGAAAAGGAATAAGTGGCATCTGTCACCGCTCAAGACTGCTGAACGGGGGAGGGTATTTCGGACAGCAAAGTAAGAATCAAATAAAGGCTGGAGTGTAGGCACAGAAATGTCTCCTATTTGTTTTTTAAAATCAATTTGTAGATACTATACCTATTTGTCCAGTCACATTTAAGTCTTGTTACTTATATTAGGTGCTGCACCATCTCCAAAGATTCATAACATTATTTTGAACACGTGCCACAGTAAGTTTTATTGTGATTAACTTAGCTTACCAGGCTGACATGATTGCAAGTTGTGTTCATTACATCATCATCCCAAGAAAATTCGCCTGGCAGCAGAGAAGCCTAATCACACAGAAATAGGCAATGAAGGATGTAGATATTTCAGATGGTTGCGGTTCTCATTCTTGTAGAACTCATTGTGTGTCCAGGAAAGGAGGGAAACTACTTTTTCTACCCAATTTCTGATTTCTTTTTTTTAATTTATTTTTGATGACTGTAAAATTACTTTGTGTGAGTGTAAAGTTTGGTTTCATGCCTTCCCTATTGCCTAATAGTTAATATGATTTTTGCTCTCTAAGCTTGGACACCATATGTGGGCTACAGCCTGTGTGAGGTACTTCTCCTTGATTTTGACTATTATAAAAGACAATGGGGATCAGAAAATGTCAGTTATGGTTGTGATTTATTCTGATATTAACCAGTTGGAACCCATAGCAAGAATTTCTTCTGAGCATTAATTCCCCTTTTTCTTTCATCTGTTGACCCTCTAAGCACCATTCATGTCTTGTTTATCTAAGACCTCGAATCAAGTTTGTTTACAGATGCTTCATTTAGGAACTATTCATTTCAACTGGTATGGACCAGCTTATACAATATTTATCTTTACTATATTCTGTATACTGTAAAATCTATACTATATTCTATATACTTTATATCACATATAAATTATGCAATTAACAATCTTTTCTATATATACATATATATTTAGTGTCAATGATATACATAATGTGTCAAGAAACAATGGTTTTTTGAATTAGCAATTTAGAAAGGCATTTGAATCATCTTGCATACAATGGCTTCCCTTGAGTGCCATGGTCAACAGAATCTACCTTTATAGAGTTAGGCTCATACAGCAAATAAATAATTTTCTACAATGTAGAATTCTTTCTGTAAGAAACTGTTAAGTTTAGAGCATAACATCAAAGCATGATATTTTATATTCTAGTATTTTTATACTATATCACATATCATCTTATTACATGAAAATACACAAGCTTACATTTAAAGAAAATATATCTATAATTGGATAACACAATCAACTCAACAAATAATAGTACAGTACAAATTATTTCATACTTGGTGTACAGCCAAAACATGCTGAAATATGTACATTATTTTTGGCAAAGCTTGAATTCAACTTGGAGCATGCTACTGGTTGCTTATTTTTCTCTTACCACAGTTCACATAACTACTGCATGTACTGAATATAATAGATAACATAATGAACTGTAAACTGTATTGCTTCCTTGTACCCCTGCTAGAGAAAAAAAGCATCTGAGAGCACTTGGAATGTGTGATATTTAAACTTCTTAGTCATTTTCGTGCAGTGCTGGACTTTGTGGTATTCTGGGACATTTTAGGATTCGTTTTCATTTTTAGTATAATGTAGAAGCATAACACTATCTAAGTAAAACTGTAGTATAAAAATAACCTCTTTCATAGTTAAATGTCATGAACATTAGAGAAGAGTAAACACAATGAAAGGATACATAGCAGACAACTTCATGAAACTCACTTGTATAGCATGGCAGCATTTTTCTTTCTATTGTGTGTATTAGGTCACTATTGCAATGTCTGTTCTTTTCCTCAAAATAGTAAAGTTATTTGAAGTACAGAAAATACACTTTATTTCTACAGATGCATTGTCATCAGAGCCTTGTTTAGATTGGGACTGCAAAATATTTCTGAAACAAAACTAATAGATTTTTTACTGGAGATGGATTCTTACTCTATAGAGACTAATTATCTGTAAGGAATCATTTGGATTTCTTTCTTGAAAAAAGACATTTATTTGTAGCCTGAAACATCATTTGAGTAGCAAGTGTTTGGGCAGATTTTTAAATTTTACTAAACACGTTTTCCATGTTTCATTTCTCCTGAGATTCAGTGTGGTCTTTACTAGAAGAAATAATGAGGGATTTGAGGGTAATCTCTAAAGTGTTTCGAAAAAGGTACCAGTATACCTTTGTATCAGTTTGACCTATCACAGTTTTTAGTACCATTAGTTGGCAATGATTCTAAAGCAATAAGGTATAAATAAAAGGGCAAAAGGACAGGCTTCTTTGGCACTTCTTGTAGATTACATAGCTGTAAAGACATTCCATTAAAGATTACTGATAATATGTAAGAGATATAAAAATTCCTGCTTTGGTTAGCAAAAGAATTAAAGATGTTTGCTTACAAGTGAACTCAATTAACTCAGAATATATATTCGGCATGGACTAAATCCAGCTGTGTTTTTATTGTGCTAAAAGTGCCTAGTGGTCAACTGTCTTTACTTAAAAAAACACTCATTTCCCAACAGTCACCACACTGCTGGGTGTAAGATAATGCCCTTTACCCTTCCATTATTTCAGATACCACTCTGTACTGACTTGGTAAACACAGACTTCTAGTGTTCAGCTGAGCTGTCCAAATATTTAACTGATCGAAAAATCATCTCTGCTCTTATTTTAGTGGGGAATCTTAGTGGTATTTATGTGGTACTAATAGATGAGCACCTAGGAATTTTCTTCAAGAGTTGTTTGTTTGTTTTTTTTTAAAAACCTGCCATCTTTAAAATGGGAAGAAAAATTACAAACTAGAGAGTGTTCAGCATCAATAAATGAACAACAAAATGTGTATTAATGTTGTGTCACTGATAATTCCTTCTCTAACTTGTGAGACGCAGTCTTTAGAAGTCATTTCATCTAGCCAAACTTTATGTGTGATGAGATTATTCAACATTCCTTTTATAAGCATTTTAAAAATAGCGTTCTTGTGAGAGGCTACTCTCATGTATGTGCTTTATGTAATATTGTTTTGTTTATTTCTGGATGTACTGTATACAATTTGTAAGAAATATTTTTCTCTTGAAATAGAACTTTTCTAGCAGTCTCTCTGAAACAAACGATATAAAGGAGAAGACATAAGCCAAATATAAAACATTATTCAAAATAAAAATTAACATACGTACAATGTGACCATTATTAAATTGGAAAGTACAGTGTTACTTTGCAGAACCAGAACTGCAGTGACTCACATCTGTCATAGCTCCTCATTAGGAATGTTGATCTTGTGGTTATGGCTGGGAACCGTGACTAGCAGATACACACTCAGTCTCTGAGTCTGCTGAGCAGCTCTGTGCCGAATTCACTTCATTTCCCACCAGTTTCTACACAGTGCATAGGAAATGTTCAGCCACACTTGAAGCAGGGCCTCTTCCTGCTGGCCCAACATAACCCTGAAAATAGGAATGTGACTTAATTTAAACCCTTATCCTATATTTAGATGTTTTTCTCGGTGTTGCATAGAGGTGCCTCCTCCCATTCAAAGTTCACAGTCCAAATTCTATCCTTCAGAGAGCTGCCTATATTCTTTCTTTCAAAACCTGTCTTGAAGTGGTGATAGTGATGCCCTCTCACTTTTGCTCTTATACAGTATCTTACTGGTTAAAGCACTCTCCTAAGATAACAAAGACCCATGTTCAGTACTCTATTTTGACTAAGAAAGCTGAAACTAAGTTCCTTCAGCCTTTCAATCTCTCTTCTAATGACCAACATATAGCTCATGAAAAGATAAGTACAGTTTCCATCCCACATATATTAATTAATCTGTAATGGGGGGAGGGCAGGGGGGAAGTTGTTAACTAGATCAGAGAGAATGTCTAGTGGTAAAGGTCTTCAGCTAAAGGCAGTAAGATAATAAAAGTTTTTCTACTAAAACTTGATCCTTAGTTCTGCTGTTTGTGGAAGAGTTTTTTTCTCCCAATTTCCATTAAACTGTCCACTTTTGACAAGAAAGGCTACTGTCTATAATGGGAGTGTAGAGGCTACAGCAGTATGCAGTACAAGCTGATGGGTTTATCATAGACTGAAGTCTTGCAGTCACATGTACCCATACAGAATATGGGTAGAAATCACAGACAGGAACTGTATATTGCAACTTGAAAATAAGTGAGAATTCATGGTTCTTGATAGATTCAAACTGTCTCGCTCTAGTGTCAATGCTTTATCAAATTGTTATGAATCTCTTAAGTTCATTCTACAAAGCATACAGTGTGCTCATCAATGAGAAGCTTAAGGATGGAAGATAGAAAACTGTGCAGACAACAGTCTTAAGATAAAAAGATAAGAGCTTTATCAGCTGTTTACTCTTAAAATCCTAATGAAGAAACATTTGGTATTTCTATCATATGTTTCTTAAAGGCTTGCAAAAGATTTTTTTTAATCACAGTATTTTGATTTATGCTGTCTTTAGCATGAAGCAGTATTTACGTTGCTGTGTTTTTTCCTCTCCTTTGTCTATTAATATTGTTCTATACATGTTCACTTACTTTGCACTAATAATCTCCAGTCGAGCACAGCTTTTCTGTTGGCAACAGTGGATTAATCTGAGAGATAAACAATACTATCTTCTTTGAATTTCACAGAATTGCATTAGATTCTTTTAAAACAGAGATAATTGTTTTCATTGTTTATTACATCCAACTTAAGTGCAAAGTGAAATGCAAAAAAAAAAAAAAGAGAGAATCAACTTATTAAAAATATATAATAAATCTGTCTTTTTTGAAACTTCCAAATATTCTTACTGTTTTAAAGAAGTGGTGGTTGCAACACTAGATTTATTGAACATCTGCATTTTACCTTTCTATATTTTTTGCATGACAACATCCTATATAAATTCCAACTTTACTAAACTTATCTATGCTTATACTTCTTTGCTGAAAACCAAGGGTTTTTTTTTTCCAGCAGGAAATTTGCAGATTTCTATCTCCACTCAACATTATCACACACATGTATATTTTTTTAAAAAACAAACCACCTTTGTCATGAGAACTATGCTATATACGACAGTGATAAGCTTCTTGTTGTTTAACACATGATCTGTTAATGAGGATATACAGGTCTATAAATGACAGATAGAAAGGATCTGCTACTTTATTTAACTATTGAAGACATGGGAAAGCATTATAATTTTATCTAGTACTGTACAGCAGTTACTGTATTGAAAGTTTCCTTGCTACCTAGATCATTCAAGCTGCTCCTATCTCATTTGGGATGTCTCAGGCACAGAGCTTATATATAATGTCGAGGGGGAAAAAGAGTACTTTGATTCCTACTTCCTTCTATTTCTCTAACAAGGTAAGAATGCCACAAAAACACAAGTATGTTTTCTACTACTACAAACAAACACTACAAACAGATCTCTCTTGTCCAGCTGAATGCTGTTCCCATCTAGTCTATGGTTTATAAGATTACAGTAAACCACAAAGAACATATTTCTCCTAAAAAATCTACTACTTGGTAAATGAATACTTCTACAATTTTATATCAGCACTTAAAGTATTATGAAAATCTAAACCCTAAATAACATAAAACAAATAATATGTACTTGGTTGACTCTCCATGGCATTTATCATCTTCACATGCAGTTGCTATGTATTGCATTTGAAAACTGAACACTAAAAAGTTCTTGTAAAGCTTGAAGGTTAATGGCATTAGTCTGCCCCTTGACTATAGGAAGCTGTCTATCTAATTTAAACTGACAGATGTGCTTTTACAGCTGGAGCAGTACAGAGATCTTTAAGTTTTGGCCTTCTGGGAGAAAGTAGTGGGTAAATTAGCAAGATATGCCACTGAGTAATTTTTCTAGAAGAGACTGATCACAGTTTGGAATGTGTCCTGTCCTGAGAAGCCCCAAGAATTTACAGGAGTGTCTCTAAAATAATTTTTTCATCCAAACAATAGCTATTAGCTTGATGGCTTTAGTGTATTTAACAAACCCACTGCATAATTTCCTCCCTATATAAACTTTTCCAAATTTTTCTTTTTTAATCTAGAATGATTAAATATATAAGCAAAACTTTCTTTTACAAAACTTGTATTTTAATGAAAGAATAAGTTATATATAAGTTTTGGTGGGCAGAATTTGAAGTCTCAAAAAATCTCAAAATAGGCATTTTTCTGTTGAAATTTATTTCTACAAATGAACAATGTCAGTGATTGCTGCAAGGCTTTCTAATTTGAGTTTCATCTAAGAATCTTGAGGTAAGTTCTATCTGATGATAGCTTATATGAATTACAAAAACGACTCTCTGAAAACCACTTTGAAGAAGTAATTTCCTACATTTGTAGAAGAAATTATACAACATGAGCTGTATTATAACAGAAATGTTCTTCATGACCCAGAAAATCTATTTCAGTCCTATAATGTCCTAAACATGCACAAAACTGGCTCTGGCTTCAGAATTATTCATATCATAATGACTGTAATATTGCACATTTTAGCTTCTCAAAAATAATTCCCAATATAAAATTTTTGCCAAACTGGGACTATTCTAAGACAATCAATAATTACAACATACTTGGAATTTAATGGATTCAAGAGTCATTTCCTCATTCTTTGTAGAAAGTGAAGAAAGTGGTACAAAAAGTGCTACTGTTGATCTCTAAGGGCTAGCACTGAATTCCCCTGAGATAATACATAGATAGCATCTAAAAGTTTGTTTGGAGTAGAACTGCACTGAGGTCACTGTTCAAGACAACAAACTGTCTGCTGCATTCTCTGACCCTGAAAGGTTAGAGTTTAGGAATTTCCTGGAGAGATTCTGTTTGGTCTAACATTTTTATGAAAGTATCAAGGGGATAGTTAAGAGCAATAGTGAGGTTATTTTCTCCAGAGCTGTAAAACTCTTTTATCTAGCCAAAAATACTTTCAGACAGATGCCGGTTAAGTCTCTGTGAATGCAGAGGAGAAAACAGAAAAAGGAAGATTTCTTGCAGGAATCTAAGAACACAACAATTATTTTATAATTTTATATTTACTTTAAGTAGTATAGCACTCTTTTATGTTTATGTTTCATAACACATGAAAAAAGTTCTTAAACACTTATTGAATTTTTAACCTATTTTTGTATACAAAATTCTTTAAAAAATGGAAGAAAAGAGATACATTTTTTCATTGATGTAATGAATTTGCTAATGATGTGTCCTGAAAAAACAGCTGGAGACAGCTGACTGGACTCTTAAATACACAATTATATTCATGATAACCATGAGGAAGTCAGAGGAAAGTTAACTTTGTCCTAATTGCATTTGTTCCATTTTCTTCTATTAGATGTGTGGAATATTTAAATTCTGAACATGTACTGCCCATCGTGCCATTATGATATCAAAACACCCTAGTGAAGGAAGCAAATGAGTGTTACTTCAAACAATTCATGACTGGTAGTTTTACAGAGAAAAACTGATTGTGTCTTTCAAGAGCATCAAAAAAGATAAATTTTAGGCAAACTCAGCATGTGTTCTTCATCAATGTCTAATTTAGGGTGAGAGTAATAGCTCATTAATACATCTCTAGGCACAATGTCTGTGCAAATACTGACAAGTCAAGACAGACAAGTCCTCTGAAACAGGAGTCAAATACCAACGTGGTGCGTAACAATTGATAGTGTGACTGCCAGTACTATTCTTGAGGTCAGTTCAGCCAGAGTTTCACATGGGCATACCACAGATGTAAACAGTGGTAAACAGGGTTGCAGCATGGACTTTCAAAGAACAAGCTTGCTGTAGATTCTTTAATGGGGACAGCTCTTCAGGAGCTAAAATAACAAAGAACTAAAATAACAAAGTAGGAATAGGTGTTAAAATCATGTTGTATATTACAGATATATTGACTGTGACTGTTAGTCACTAGTCACCTAGCCTATCCCATTTCTACATTCTACCTCTCCACTTCATTGAGGCACCTACAGCTTGAGTTATATTCACATTTAGCACTCTTATCTTGATTAATTTGCAGCATTGTCCTGTTTTCTTCTTTGAATACTTAGTCCTTATTGCTAAGGGCCTGTTCAAGTTTCAACCATATGTAACTCTATTCCTGTTCACAAGAGTGTTTCCTTGATACATCTCATGCCATCAACCAATTTTCCCTCTTCCATTTCTTTTTCCCACACTTCACCTTTCACTTAGGGCCCTACTGAAGGCTGTTCCTATAACTAGAATAGTTTCTTCATCCTTAGTGTTCTATATGAATTCTCAAATTTTTGTTTTTGTTTTCTTCTCTGAGTCCTATAAATACAAACAATTAAAAGTAATAGGGTTATCTTTCATATAGGTTTAACCCTGATGAATATTAACAGGATTACCCTTCATATAGGTTTATTATTATTTCATTGCTTTCTCTTGAGGGTTTTGTAGGTGGTCACTTTCAATAAAAAGTTTCTTTGGAAGAGAAGAACTGCTTTATGGATCAGTATTTTGCTAGTTGGATCCAATTTTGGTTGTCAGAACTAAAATCAAACCAAATGTTCCCTGTCCATCATGATTCCTCTCATTCCCTATGAGTGAAGGATGGTTAGATCAAACACATCTGGATGATATAACCAAAGGAGTCAGTTCAGTTTAAATCAATACTGAAGATCTAAGGGACATGTTACAAAAGAGAATCACTAAGCTTAAGCAACAGGTTCTTTTATGTGTTTATTTATTCCTAATAATACACTCACGTCTTATTATCGTATTATAAAATGTAACAGATTTTGTTGCTATTTCTAGGCTTCTTATGTTAACAGGATAAAACAGCTTTCAGTTGACCAGCAGTGAGATGCTTATGTAACTGCTAATAATGTGCTATTTACTGGCAAAAGTTAGTAATAAAATTAGGCACTTTGTGCACAGTTCAGATCTTCATATACAGTAAGTCAGGGTCAGTCTGTGTTGGAGTCTGTATTTTCACTCAACTACTAGATTACTTAGTTTTATAAACCTTTTATAGAACCTTTTTGTTTTCTATAAACCTGTTTGTAGAAACAGCACGTATTCTGACAGTTTGCTGATTAAGAAAAAAATCAAGAATATGTAAAAGTAAGATCTGATACTGGATTTCAAAAGTCAAAGAATATTCAGTTTATTCGAAGTGAATAGCTATTCATAAGAGCTAAAAGAAAAGCTACTAGTAGTTTGGAATGATTTTTTTAAAGTAATTTTTTTCTCTTACCATTTTGTATCTAGTAGCAAGGAGAATGTTTATGTTAGCCACTTGTATTGACGTATTCTTTAGAGTAGAGTTAGGTAAAGACCTTTAGTCTGAAGAAAGAAAAAAGTTACAACAGTTCCTTGAGCCTTCACTCATAGGGTTTGGGAAGAGCAAGATGGTTCCTAAGAGGAAGATGAGGGTAACCCTTGGACTAGTAACTGCCTGGGTGAGGAGTAAGACAACCTGACTACTAAGGAGTGTTCATGAATATTTCTTCTAGTCTCAGTGCTTTTTGAGAGCTAGATGAGATGTTACCATATGCTAGCAACTGCTCAATGAAATCAGACATTTTCTGCACCTGTCATTAAGAATGGAGGCAATTGCCACTTGTGCACCAAAACAAATTTGGTAAGAAGGGAATCCATGAACTGTTACAGAGTACTCAGAGGAACTGATGACCCTGTAATTTATGAATGCAAATTAAAAAAATCATGTTCCTTGTACTCCTATCATATTGCTTTTATGTCTGGAATTGAGATTCCACTGTACCACTAAATAGATAGTAACACAGCTAGTTTTGGTTTTGAGCTGCTACCTTCAAGGCATCATGGCTCTTGAAATATATTTTTAAAGATACCTTTCCTAACAGGAGGAGGTAACTATACTATAACCATAACAACTAACTTGGAAATTCCAGTTTTTCCTAATGACCTTGCACTTGAATAGCTCCCTTTATCCTCAGAGGGTTCTAGAGTTCTTAAGCTTAATAGTAGCAAAGTGCTCTAGAGTAGGATGTAAAGAATCCTTCAACAATTGAAACTGCAGGGTAGAAAGAGCAGTTAAGTGTTATTATTTCATAACTACTCCAATTTAAACAATTCAGGGAGGCAGTCTGTAGGAATTACATGGAACAGAAAAAGAGATTTTTTTTTTCCCTAAAATATGCCTGTAGAAGTATGAATTTTAGTTGTACTTGTCAATACATTTTTTGTTACTGAGGTTTTGTCACTGGTTCATGCTTAGGTGACCTTTTCTTCTAAACAAAAATAAATCAATCTGTTAAATTCAAAATCATCAGCCTCAAAGACATAAATAAAATTTAAAAAATTTTGTCTTGCAAAAAATGTACTATAAGATGATAAATCTGAAATAGGTATGAACATCTTTCCCACACTGCACATCCAACTAGAACGAGCCTTAAGTCTTCAGTTAAAAGGATTATATGTACATTCTGTCTGAAATAAAAAGGATTTCCTTTTAAAACTGAAATTTAACCTCAAGCAGTGCATGCACAGATGAAAAGTCTTCACTTTTCTGATGCTGCTTAACAGCCATTTAATGGACAATAAAGCTTGGTCCTTAAACTGTACTGTGTAGTTTGTCCTTGAACTCTAAAGTAATGTATTGGCCTCCAGCTGTTGGCAGTGGACCACACTAATATTAGTAAGAGGTATCATCCGTGCTACTAAATGTGAAGAGTATTTAAGTTACCATGATCTGGAACATAAATAAACTGTTACTTCATATCCTCTGTTCAATTACTCTTTATGGCAGTGTTTACATCTTCCTGCTGGGTCATATTATGGCATGCAATACAGTCCGAATTAGACACATGTTCAGGGAGTGTCATGGTTCTCATCCAAATCAGAAGCTTGTGAAGAATAAAAACCAGGTCATGAGAAAAAAAATAAAATTCAATCTTCTTGGGTTTTCAAATGCTCTGGCTGGAATAATTCATAGGCCTCCCAGTTCCTAAATTCTCTTTTCTTTTTTTTTTTTCCTTGGGTACTTTTACAAATAGCAATTCATTCTACAGTGTTGTAATTTTGTGTTGAAGACAATTTTAATTTTAAAAATTACAATAATTTTATTTGCAAAAAAATAAAATATAACTGTTTACTTAGCATAAAGTATTAAATACTTTTATTATATTCATTATGATACTAATCATTCTGCTCATTATCTAATATTTTTTCTTAAATTTTATGATATGAACGTCAAGTAACAAGAGAGGAGTAAGGCTTTATTTTTGAACAATCCCTGGTTCCAATAAACACGGTCCTGCATGCTGCATCTCTGCCTCCTCTGATCCACTTTGATTAAAGTTATAATACACTGCCTGATTTTACTGTTCCCACCAATATGGCATGATTCTGAAAACTTGGGAATGAAAGAAGACATGAATAAAAGTCTTGCATTCCAGAGCAAGGAGGTTAACTCAAGAAGGGGGGGAGCACTGGGGAGAGGGAAACTAGAGTTTTATCTTCCAAAGCATAACAGCATGTTTATAATAGAGGAAACACATACCCTTTAAAAACTGACTTGATTGGAAGAAAATTACTTTTAGCCAGCTACCGAAATCCCTAAGCACATGCTGATTTGTTTAATGGGAACCGATTTTGAAAGTATTTATGGAATGTATAGAGCGATCATGTCTGAAAACATACACAAGGAAGGCATACCAGCTGCAGTTATTCCCTTCATCCTCACTGACATTAGCAATTTAAGATTTAGCCAAGCACAAAACACCCATGACCTTCTGAGCCATGCAGTCCCAAAAAAACACAGTTGAGCTCTGAAGTCTGGCAAGCTATCATGAAGAAACATCATTGTACCACAGAAGACTTAAAATAAATCTGCAACAGTATTGATAACTGAGACAGTCAAACAAGAAAAGTCATAAATCTATGTTTTCTCTCATGTGTTGCAATACTCTATTCTCAGGATCTTTATCCCTGTAAAACTAGCTAAAGAACAAGACTGAAGAGGACTGTAACTCAGCATGTTTGGTTCCTATTGTTTTCCCTGACATCGATTTTTCCAGCTTTAAAAGTCATTCAAAACCAAATGCTGAATAATGCTTCTACCTGATTTCTGCCTGAAAAAAATAATCTGTGATTTACAGAGAAATCTCTGTACTATATGACTCCAAATACTTCATGATGTAAACACTGAATAGTTCCTCTCACATGACCGATTAGAAGCTTGAGGAAGTAATGCCATTGCCATTCCAGCTCTCTAAGCTGCTCATTTTTAAAAAATGTGTCTTCATGATAGAAAAATATATTTGCCTGCTTAAAGTGTTATTTCTCTTTTTTTCAAAGTTAGCACAGAGTAACTCAAAATACACATATAGGACATTCTTTTTACTGCTCAATTAAACCTCCTTTTTAGTAGTCATCTTTGTTGTTATTAGTCAGAACTTTTTCAGTTGTCCAGTTTACAGCATAACTCTCCAAACAGGAGCATCAACATTATTTGAGGGAGGAAGTGAACAGAGCAAGGGAGAGAATGAGCTGCTGGAGAAAGAAATGGATGTGGGAACTTCTGAAGTTAATTCACTAATTTACAGTTCTAAAACCTACTCTAAACATATTATTGATTACAAGTTGTTTAGTTACTTTCTCAGATTGGAAAGATGCCAACAGAGGAAATTGACAAAACTCCCAAAGCAGATTTTGGTCATTTACTTTTGACAGGGAAAGGACTGTCCAGGAAGAGAGCATTTCTACAGGCTCCTAGATCCCTGATAAATTATTAATTAATTATTAATCAATTATCTTCTCCCTCAGACATCAGAAATCCCAAGAAATATCACACCCAAAATGTTTATTTAAGGTGTATGGTATTCAGCTATTCCAATTAAAAATTTAAAAAAATATTTGAGATTAATGAAATTATTATTCACAACAGAGGAAAGAAAAATATCCATCTCAACATCTGAATTAAATTTTCTAGGCAAAGATTGACTCATTAAAATAAAAAAAATGGATTCTTTGCAAATATAAACTCAAAGTTGAAATTAATTTTATACTTACAGCTCTACAAAGCTTTTAGGCAACATCCATCGTCACAATAAGAGGAAATTTTCTTCTGAAAAACATGGGAACTTGCCCAAATGGTTCTTGTGAGTCCTCAGCATGCTTTTTTGTCTCCTTCCATAGGGAAAGTAGAATAAGGAATGATGATTAATGTTGCTGGCATTCTTGGCAGAATTGTAACATATATTTAGCAATTGAGTTCACAGTTCTAAATAATATTATAATAAATGTGCTTTATTAATGGTATCCATAGCATTATAAAACTTTTGCATACGTCATGAAAGTTCAAAAACTAACAAAAGCACACTGAACACTGGAGATTTGGGGGTGATTTTTCACTCTCACTTTAACAAGAAGTGCTCTTAATTAATACATAATGAAAACCTCTTTCTCATCAGCATTATCAAATGTATTTTTAATTTATCAAAAGCTACAGTTGTAAGTTAATTCTTTTAGTGCAATTAAATTCACATCTTGGCAAACTGTTTTACATTACATTTGTATTTATTATTTCCCTATGACATGACTGAGAAATAAGGATTCTAGCCTTTGCTATTAACTTGAATATTAAGTATTAGGTATTTCACAGCTTCATAGCCTGAGAAAATTGTATTTCAGATGGCGAATGGGAAAGAAAAAACACATTGTAATTACAAATACCATACCCACTCCTATTGTCTCTCTGGTAGACAATCATGTTCTATGTTGGTAACTTCCAATACAAAGGTTTCTTCACACTCCTAGTCGTTCTCCTGGGTTATGACTGACTATATGCTGTTTGATTTTATTCCTTTTAATTTGAATGTGAGAGACTTACTTTATCTCAGCTAAGCAGCAGATCAGTCAGGTCTTGTTTTGAACCCTTATTCCACAAAGAAAATTATATATAGTCTCTAACACGTTGCTAATACTGAAAGCAATTTATTGTGGTTGGCATATTGAAACCACACTAATTTCAGAAGAAAGACTTACTGGAAAGTTATGTTATCAAATGTTTTTCATCACTTGATGTATCAGCAATAGGATTTGGGCAGGTGCTATGAGAAAAACAGAGTATGTGCTTCTGCACATTCAACACCCCTCTGGAGACGCTTTTTCCTCACACTGTCACAGTAGGTTGCTTTCAGCACATGATGTGCTTCACAGGGATAAAAAAAGCATAGATATATGATTTTGCAGAAGACAGTAATGTTTAACAAGGGAAACTGAATAGTTTTGGAAAGAGCTATGATACCTGGGCTAATGCTGAGAAAGGTGGGGAGAAGATTAATATCAATCCTCTACAGCTGAGATAGTTCTTTTCCTAGATGTGCCAGTACAGAAGGTAAGTTACTGTAGGGCCTATGCTATTCCTAGTATGCCTGTTTTAACAAACAATAAATAGATTTAAAAAAATATTTGAACATCAAACACCCATAGAGAAATTGATTTCTAGGTGCTCAAAGCAGTAGTTCTGAGATTTTATAACAAGATATTTGAGATTTTCTCTACAGATCTAAGGGAAAATTAACTCTAACTTAAATTTAGGTAAAACTCATGTTTCCCAAAAGTAATTGGCAAATATTTATGTGAGATTAGGATTCTTCTTTTTGTTTGTTATTTAGTTGGATTTTGGGTTTGGGTGGGGGTTTTTTTGGTTGCTGTTGGTGGTGATGGTGGTTTTTTTTTAAATCTGCAAGAGGATCATTTCAAACTGAAATAAGTAGCTGGTGATTTTATACTCACTCTCATGCAATTAAGAAAAATGCAGTGGTATCCAAACCTAGGCACATACTAATTTACTTATAACAATCAGCTCCATTGTGAAAACTGAAACCACAGAGAAATTAAGGAAGGCTATTGGTACAAGTGACTGTCAGTATACTCTCCCTTTCAGAGCCTAAAATTATTTCTATAGCGCTATCAAGTCATTACCTCAAGAAAAACCCACAAAAAAAAAAAAAGAAGTGCCACTGAGGTCCTTTATCAAATGAAAGAGGGACAATTTGTATTATGTGATTTATCAAAAGATCTCAGGAACAGTTGAAATATATGTTTAAATGTATACAAGAAGATTATTCAGGGACTAAAAAAATACACACAGCAATCTTAAGTAAGGAGTGACACTGAAGAGACTCCTGGTTCTTGCCATTCATGCTAAAGATTGAAGTCCAATCAAGCAAAAGAGTCCAATTAATTCAAAAGTGATGGATGTTTTTAATTGATGCCTACATAAATATGAATATATTCTTTTTGTAGACTGGTTTGAATTCCTCGGTATGACTTTACTAGAAGTAATAAAAACAAAAGAGAGGGAATGCTATTTTTAATGGTAAGAGCCATTTTGGGTGCTTTTTACTTAAATGAAATTTGGACCTATTGCCACAGAAATATGATTACATATGTTTTCTTTATCACCTCCTGACTCTCCAGCAGATAAAGGCAAACAAATGTTCCTCATTAGAAACTAATCTGCAATTACTCTGCTCAGATAAGGAAACAGATAAAGAAAAGTATCAATCTTTATATCTTGGGTATATAAAAGGTTAAGAGAAAAATACCAACATGCTATATTAATTACTAACAGACACATAATAGTACAAGGTCACTACCCCAAGAAAGATATCTCACAATATTTAGGTGCAATTCTTTGAAGCTGCTATTGAAAATGAAATTGGCAGTTAAGAAGTAGCTCAGCTCAGCAAAGAGAAGAACATACTTTCCCCAGTTTCAACAGAGATGGAGGTTGTGAAGAACATTATAAGCATTAGTGGTCTACCTTGCAAAGCCGTTTCTACAATTTGAGAAATAAAGGACCCAGGGAAACCACATAAACATCCATATGTAGTATTAAATATCAGTGGAGTCTGGAGTCTATACAGCCTCAGTAAACAAGAGGGCTTGTCCCTTTAAGTACCATAGCAGTTTGTGAGGTGACGCTAGTAAAAATGGCTACCCTCATACATATGTAAATATTCTACCTAATGCTTTTTTCACAGTTGTCTAGTGAGTCCATATGAGAGTATAACATCCTTCATATATTGAAATGAACAAAATAAACTAGTCAGCATTGCTATCATGATAAAATTAGTAAAAAAGTATAAAACAAGTCAAAGCAATTGTTTTTCCCTCACTATTTTTGAACAGATATTTCCATTAGGAAATTCCCCAGTATCATCAAACAACACAAAAATTCCTTAAATTTCTCTAGGTTAATGAAAAGAAAATAGTGGCTTTGATGATCTGTATTATTCAGCCTTGTTTCAATGCAGAATTATTACCTTTATTCCACTAGGAGTGGAAGGAGTTTAAGAACCAGCGGACTTTAATCTGCTCTCTTGTTCTACTCAATCATGGGTTTTCCTGAGCAGCAGGGAGGGGAAGATTCAGGTATTGACATTTGCTCCTGATTCCTGTGTGCCAATGAAGCACAGATGACCAGATGAGGTGCAGGTAACATGCTTCTCCAAGCTTGAATTTTCCAGCTGGGCATCATATCCACTGGTTAGTTGCTTGACTAATACAACAGTCTCTTCTCCAGAAGCTTGGATAGGTATGTTGTGGACTTCTTTTGTTTCTGACGATCTATATCTATGTAAGGATTGATTAATATCCACCTAGGGCTAGATTAAAGGATCACTTCGTTCGATAAAAGCTGTTGTTGTTTGACCTCAAGCGTAGTAATTAAATGGGTGGATTTATATTTCCTGAAAAAAACCAACCTAATTTAGCCAAGCCTTCTGTCAGTGTGTTTAGCTAAAATTCACTTCCTTTTTACATTACAGCAAAGTTATGGCTTCATAGCATAGGAGCTGTAGGGAGTAGGTAGGAGTGAGGTAAAACAGTAAAGAATTTTAATAGCTGTTTCACTTTAAATGTGCTTCAGTATCAGTACTCTCATTTCTTTATAGTGGATGAATTGGACTTAGAGAATCTCTTTTATTTTAACAGTTTAATATTTCAGTACTCTACCAAAAGGGTGAGATTAGAGGTAACATGAACAAAAGTTCAACACTCTCTGTAGGAGAAATTATGGTGCTGGAAATGGCTTATACTTTTATACTTTTAAGTTAAAATACTGCCAGAAAATATGGATTAAACTGTGGGAACAAAAGAAAAAAAAAAAAGAAGTTTGGATAGTACTTTTTTTCAAGAAGGAACTTGATTTGCTCTGTGGAAGAATATCAAATTGTACTTATCTATTTTAGACTGTTCTAAACCAGATGAGTTTTAATCATAAATGTAATATTACTTAATGCTATAAACTGATGTTGATGATATTTCTTTCTATGACAAAATTTCTGCTGTAATGAGTGGGAAAGGAGTTTAGAAAAGATTAAAAGGAATTAGTCCATAGGTTGTTAAGAAAGTACTTCCCCATACATGCATGTTCATTTAGCACCTGATTTTTCTTATATTCATTGATAAAGTTCTTATTTGACTAAGAGTAAGTCTTCTGTTGTATAATATTTCAATGAATATTTGTTTTCTCATCTAAGTGCTTTGTTTACTTCATAGAACCTTTAGATGTAGAAATACGGGAACAGTAGGGAATAGAAAAATCAAGGAAAAATAATCTTAAGACCACAAACAAGAAATATGTTTATTTTAAAAAAAATCTAATTCAGCATTTCTGAAGGAATAATATTTCAGTAATATTTAAACAGACCAACAGGAGTGAATATAATGAATTTTATACTGACAAATTGCAACCAAAATCTTTATAGCTCTGTTGATGTTACGAGTGCACTGTTTTACAGTTTTGCCTACATTTTCTCTTCCTAATCACTGAAATCACTCAAGCTTACTACCTTGCTCTGTATAATAATATTTTAGCTAGAAAGCTGTTACTGAAACCACTTCACTTCAGTGAATGAGTCTTCCTATTTTCTTGTGTCTAACACTACATAATTTACTAATGAGGATTGTTTTTACAGAAATATGATTTTACAAGTAGAAACCAGTTTTAAGTGAGTGACATTCAGAGACTTTGAAAGCAATTTTTTTCTGCCTTTTCATGGATTTTTAGTTCGTGAACGTACTGCTGGATCCAGGATAATTTCTGGAACTGTGAAAACTCGTGTTAATCCTTTGGGATTTAGTGATTGGGTCAAAATGCAGGCAATCATAGTACTTTGATACACTTTTTTTAAAAGAATTTTGAATAGGTGTAGCAGATATTTTCTAATGCAATTTGAGTGTCCAAATTAATTAGTTTTAGTTAGTGGTTTGGGTTTTCTTTTTTTAATGACAGAAGTTGGATAGGGAAATGAAAGAAACTATACCTCAGCTGACAATCAGTAACTGAAGGAAAACTAATGGAGTAAGTGAAGAGAAAAAATTAAATGAAATGAGATCTTCCTGTGAAAAATGTTCTTCTTTTCTTCTCAGAGTGAAAATATCGTCATTAGAAAGGTGTTTTTCTTTGAGATAGTGTTGGTAATAACCTTTAGGTCATTATTGTGTTTTCTACTCTTATTAAACATCTGGGACCTAAGTGTCTAAGTAACTATTGTATTGTTCCCTACTCAGTGGATTTGGACAATTAATACAAAGCACACTGCAAAGAGATAACTTTAAATGTGTAAAATGTACTGCTTTGTAATCTGTAATTTGACTTGTTTCTCCTTCCTGGCAAGTGAGATTAAATTTTAGACACAGGGAAAGAATACACAGATAGTAGCACTTTGACTTCCCTTCCCACCCCCATCTGCACATCTGGGTAGTTAGCATCTAATTAACAAGCACTGCTGAGGTTGTGAAACAGATCTTTTTTTTTTTTCTACTTTGCTGTGTGCTTTTATATTGAATTTTCTTCTGTGCAACCAGATTTATGAAAAGTAACTATTCTTGATTCCTGGAAAAGTTAAATGAAAGAGATCATAAAAAAGCAGAATGTAATATTTTACTCTGTCAGGCTTTGTACTGTTATAATTATATTCTGTACAGCCTATCAGCCTGGGATGTTCATGTGAAGGCAAAATTTCGTTCAAAGACATTAACAAGAAAAAAGATATCAAAACAGTTGGTCCAAGTGTATTTGCATTTGCAGTAAAAAGAGACAGACTTTTTGTTAAATACAATAAAGAAGAATCTTGTTTCTGAATCTTAAAATGTTATTATATCATTAAAGAACTCTGATATTCTAAAAAAAAAAAAGCCAAGTGGGTTTTTTTGTAAGACTTAGTAATAATACTTGTACTAAAGCTTCTGCAAATGTACATAGAGTAATACAGCTAGGAGAATGTGTGGGAAACTTGAGAGCTACAGAGGGAAATGAATAATCCTTAATTGATCATCTAAGTACTTTTTCGTAAAAGATATATTCAGTTCATTTTGGAATACACTATTCCTAAATCAGATAAACTAATACCTCTGAAGATAATATTCTTGCCTCTTTTACTGTTTCCTTGTGTGTTGTCCTTGCAGATGCTCATTTTATTTATTTTAAAATACTTCAGAGGCTATCAGTCTAGAAGCAAAAAATCTAAGATTCAGATTCCATTTATCTGATACCATGTTGGTATTCATGTCTGCCATCCTAACCATATCATCTTCTACTAGTACATCATGTAAAGCATACCTGGTTGCCACTTATTAGCATATGAAATTCTGTTAAATTTTTAGCCAACAAGGTAATAAACCCTATGAAATTGTATAGAATTTAGGTCTATCAAAATTCCTACTTACAAGAAAAGTGTAAGATTCGCCAGTCTGTAGTGTTTTGTGTTTCATATTCAGCACTATAATAATAAGTGATTGAAACATAATGCTTTTTTACCGCCTAAAAATAAATTACGTAATGCTCAAAAGGCCAGGATGGCTATCCTGCTCCCATACAAAAGCATCATGTGTGCCATAAGCCTTTAGCAGATCCAAACAGACAGAGAGACTGTCACCATTCTAAATGTTTATGATCTTTGCAGCAGGACATCCATGTGCAAAAATCATTCATTTTGTCTAAGTTCTCTTTCCAGTTTCCATGTGGTCTGTGATTGCAAGGCAGTCAGGGAGGAAAAGGGGAGAGAGACAAGACTTAAATCTCTTAGATAAGCACACATCTGCCTTCAGTATTTAATGAAGAGGTAAAATGCAGAAAGAAAAATTCAGACAACTTGGATAACAAATGTAAAATACGCTACTAGTATATAGACAATTGAACTATATTCTTTCATCTCTTAAAAGAGCTTGGAATTGCTTAAAATGTTTGGATTTATGTGTGGATTAAACTAATTGAGGAATAATTGAATTTACCTTTTTAGCATTGTTACAAGCTACTTTGTTAAGGGCACTTGTCCTGTGACTTCTTTCTGTTTATCCCTCTGAACATACAGTACTGGATATTGACACATCTCTTAATTCTTTGTGCTTTAAGGTGTTTCCCAAAGACATTGAATTTAAGGAGAAATAAATAAGAGATAATGGAATTTTAAGAGTGAAAAGCAATAGTTCCAAGAGGAACTATCCTATTTCTCATTTTAACTCCTATTGAAACATGACAAGGTTATTTATGCATTTCATTAGCTGGAGAAAACTGAAATTATTAGAGCTTCTGTTCCTTTCTTCTGGTGGAAGTATGAGCTTCTACACAGGCTGATAGTCTACACAAGCTGATACTCTAATTTTCATTTTTATTCTGTTTCCATATCTTATTTTACGTATTGATTTTTTACCATATAAGAGAAAGCAGTGAAATACTAAATTCATCTAAAGCAAAAAACACTCAAACAAATTAGAGATTGATAATGGATGTATTTTCCTTTTCATCTACTGTGTAATATTTCTAATTAAAAAAAACCAGCCTGAATTGAATATTTATGCTGACTCATACCAGCCAAGTTCCTAAAATAGCAAAGCAGCATCATTATCTACAATTCTAAAACCAAATTGCCATGCCATTGATCAGGTATTATATAAAAGGCTTAAGCAGACTTCCCAGGGAGGCTCATTTCCATCCAAATCAAATCTATCACAAGTGTAACCCCACCCTATTTGTAATGCCTGGTGGGACACATAGGGCTCCTGTTGTTTTTGAAGTATTGCAGTGTAAGTAATTTGCCTGCATAAGAGATCTATAGCTTGAGGGTCAAAGGTCTTGATCGCCTGTGACCCAGAAACAAGAAATGTTTAGGCTTTCTATGTACATAAAGTTTGACCACTTCAAAACCTTTTGAATGTGCCTGTGCTGTGCCCTCGCAGCTTTATGTGACTCTTCTCTCAACAGTAATT
Source organism: Corapipo altera (assembly GCF_003945725.1). Classification (NCBI taxonomy): domain Eukaryota; kingdom Metazoa; phylum Chordata; class Aves; order Passeriformes; family Pipridae; genus Corapipo; species Corapipo altera. The sequence continues at coordinate 10,855,158 of NW_020884876.1, forward strand.
GTTTCAAAAATTCCTTTAAAAATAATACTTTTCAGGGACTCCTTGGCCTCCCAGACTATGAATAAAAAATACATTTACTGTCACAATGGAGCTCTTGGAAGTGAATAATATACTTGCCTCAAAGTTTGTTGCCTTGGGTTACTGTGAAAACAGTATCTTAAACTGTGATTTCAAAGACAACATTTATCTCTATGGTTTTAATTACCTGCGCAACTTTGGGTATGGTAATTAGCCTTGCTGGATTTTTTCCATGTTCCATAAAATCTCAGTTTACAATAATGCAGTAAATATAAATAGTACATGCTACCTAAGAAAATAACTTAGTTTGGTTAACTTCAGGTATCTCTCAGATGAAGAAAGGATTTTGTCAAATGATCTGGAATTTATCACTGCAGCTGCTGGATCAGGCAGCAAGGGAAATTAATCCAAAAAATATGCTAAAAATTTGAACACAGGGATTTTAGTGCAATCTCTTTCCCACTCTTGAGTGTGATCTCAGCAACATTTTAACTGCTTTTATTTAAAACATGCTAACCACTGCGTGATGGTCTCTCAAGGGCCTTGGCAATGAGATTTTTTATGGTGAGTTGAATCTCTCCCCTGCCTTAGGCTAAGTTCATAATTCTCATAATGTTCCTTTTTTTTTTTTTTATATAGAGTACTGCTATGCTAACAAGAGTCCTGTTAGAAATAGCCTAAATCTATTTTGGGTATGATTGTTCTGAAGATGGTCAATTCATAGGTTTCCAGTTTGCAGATCTTTTTCTTTTCACTACTAATAAATGTAGGCTGGTGGCAAAATAGGGTTTTAAGAGCAAAAACAGGATACATATTTACTTTCAATTATGAGTGGAAAAGTTCTCCCTGATATTACTCCAGCAAAGAGTTTCTCTTATGCAACTATGCTGGTCTCTCTTGCTGTGTACAGGTGAAACATCAGGACATGCAGTAGGCAAGTCATGGTGGAGTGCAATTAAGGTAAGAGTTTACACCTGGGACCTTAAAACAATTCTAGATTAAGTCACCCAGACTTGGTGTTTAATGGATATTTTGCAGAGACACAATGTCCATATAGCTCCAGTTACATGCTTATTTAACTGACTTAAGGCATGAGCCAATTAAGTTATTTATTTTGACTTCAGATTTCATGTAGGCTCAATCTCTGAGCTACAACCTTCTCAACCTTTTCACACACTTCCCTTTTTCTGCAACCTTTTCTTATAGAAAGAGGGACTAAAGAAAAGCATTTTTTGACTATTTAAGCTTTTAAATTTTTTTCTCGAGGCCTGGCTCAGGGGTACAGAGAAAAAGCATCACTATTTAAATGGTCTCTGTCCCCTTGAAGCTTTTGTTGTATCCAAGCTGGCTAAAAGTAGTAGGTACTAGTGTAGTCTTACATGGAAAATGTAAGTTATTTAAAATAAGCAGATTAACTGTAATTCTGAAACAGACATGGCATGCCTGCCTTTATTGATTGTCACAGTTTAATTGTTATAGCTGACAATGTTTTATCTCTTTTATACATGGATATTAGTCTCTCACAGATTAGATCCAACTATTAATTTTCCTTGAAGGGTGGGGACTTATAGGCTAGTGCACATTTTAAATTACCAGTTGTTTTTAAAGAAACTCAAGTAGTCAGTAGACCACATGGGCTGGCTTTCACTTCAGAAAATACCCCTAATTGTAATGCTATTTGTCATTTTAAGACTAGGAGTATGACCTGAGTTCCCAGGCACACATAGCAAATAAACACTCATGTCTCATGGGAGTAGTACTACCATCCTACTACTAACTTTGGCTCATTATACTGAGATCGCTGAACATTTAGTCTTTTTAACATACTATGTATGTGATATATGAGAATGAGTGAGTGACTGTTGCTTGCAAATGTCCTCTGTTCATCTATAACATAAACAGGCCATACTTACTGGCCCCTAGGTAACCAGTTTCTGGCTCAGTGTTTAATCTGCAGTCTCCTGGAAAGATTGTGTGTTGGACCTGATTCTGTTTGTATTAGAAAATTATCTAGAGTTTGTAGAAATTCTAATGATTTACTATGTAGGATTCTAGCATATATAACCTAAACTGAATGCTATGATAACTCCTTTACCCTATATGTCATAGATGCTTAAGCAGTAAATCATTCTAGTCCTTGGGTTTGACCCCTACAACATCTTTTCTTTGTCTTTTAGAGGTTACATCCAGTAAACTGAAGTTCGTTAACTCCTTAATGCTGTTACCTTCACTTTTTAAAATATTTACTAATGATTCATATACAATAAATAATCTTACTCTAATGATTTGAAATATGTTTCTTCCAATTTTCAATTCTCTCTTAGAACTTAGAATTAGAAGAGAGAAAATGAGAAGGGGATGCAAGAAAGTCTGTGCTTCACTGCAGGCGAGTCTGTGCTTCACCAACTGTAACTATCTCATTATGCTCTTCTTTGTATTGCATTCACCACCTCTTGCACTGAGGTTGTGAATTTTTTTTCTAAATGTTCTGCTTTATATCTGCTTTCACTCTTCTTAGTACAATGGAACCTTCATCTTACACTTTCTTTTCCATTTGGAAAATGTGGTCAGACACTCAGGAGAACTAATTCATATCTGGTTGGGGGTTTTTTATTAATTTGTTTGTTTTTTGTTTTGTTTTGTTTGGGTTTTTTTTTTGCATTTCCAGAAAGGGGATTTTCAAGGTGAGTTTTAGAACTTACCTCTTGCACTAAGTTCTCAAGCTGTCTTCATCTGTAAAGTCCCTCTAGATGTGTTTCAGCACGTCTTGCTGCCTGCAGAGTAGTAGCAGGTAACCTCAGTCTCAGAGTCTTGTCAACTCTTGTAGTCCTCTCTTCTATTTTATTTACTACAGACCATACATATCCCACTGTAACGGTGGTTATCAAACAAATACATTCTTTTCACTACAGAATCAACCATGATAGTTGCTTTCCTCTTTTAGGATTGCTTAACTGTCTTTTGTATTAGACCTCTGCTTCATCCATTACAAAACAGTGTCATAATTTCCTATCCTGCTTTAGCAGAGATAAATCTCTAGGCAGATGATATCCTGAATATAATTTTGTAATGTTTCTTTATTTTTAACAGGAGTGAATATCTCCTTTTTCTTTGCACCCTGCCCCCTAGTCTCCCTTTGAGCACCAGGCTTCACCAGGAATCGTGTCTACATGATTCTTACTTCAGAACTCTTTTTGTTAGGTAGGGTCTCAGCGGCACTTCAAATACTAATCAAGAAGTAAGGAATTGCAAAATGAGACATTTCACCTGTTTGTTGATTTCTACTCACTTAGACAAATTAGCTAGTGAGTTCAACAGTGCATATGGATCCATTTATGTCATTTGAACTGCATTTTCATCTATGCTCCATGCTGGGCAACTAAAAAAGTGAAGCAGGGAAGTGGAAGTACAGAAACCCACAAACGGTAGTTTGATAATCCTTATAGTAAGAGCTCTTACCTGACATGCACAGGATTTGTAAGATGAACACAATTGAGACTATACTGTTATTTCTGAGTCCATATTACTTACAAATTTGAGTGCTGTGAGCTTTAGTTTGTTGGTTATCTTACATTTCCACCAGATTAAGTTCTCATTTCTACCATTGGTTTTTCATTTGTTTTCAGCTTTCTGAAGCCAAATGGCTGAAGTAAAAATAACACCAATCTTGCAACAAGAATGCATCCTACTTGGTCAATTAAGATTTTCTGCTCTTTAACTAACCCTAAATTCAAAGTGAAGATCACTTAAAATGATCTTTTATGGTACAACAGAAAACTCAAACTGAAAACCATAAATCTTTTGAGAGCTAACAGCAGGAAGTGACATCTTAACCACAAACCCAACTGAATATTTTATCTCACATGTACACATCTTTGCCTATGAATGTAATTTTTCAGAAATGACTGTCAGTTGAATAACTGTGACAGGTGTCACCATCAGTTGGTCATCGGACAAAACTGCCTCTGATGTGCTGACTGGTACATCAGCAGCAGCCTTGTAGAGATGAACCTGCTAATGCAAGTGTATTTTTCTTGCCTTGGTTCTTACAGGGGATTAATAGAAGTTATTCTCCATTACACAGCAACATGCTTTCAGTCCAGTGGGGTGACAGTAACAGGAGTGTCTGATCTTATTCTACCAGCAGTAGCACTGATAGTCCTTTTCAGGTGCCATAGTGCATTGCTGAGTCTTTTCTTATCCACACAGTGATGGTCTAAAGTATGTGTGTCCTTATTTCTTAAGAAGCTTTTGGATGGTCTGTATAAGTTAGATAAGACTTTAGGAAGAAAGAATTACTCTAACATTAGTATGCCATCCAGGAAACACTAATACTACTTAGCAAGGGCAAGTTTTGTGATATTAGAAATTTGGGAACTTTTCTTAAAATATTGCTTAATCTCTACTTTAGAATTTTAGTACAGCATCTGTAACTTTACATTGAGCTATAGGCTTGGCATAAAAAGCTGTATGACTTGCAATATGACATTTGTTGTTTGTTTGTTTGTTTTGTTTAGATTTCTCTTCAGGAGCAAATTTTTGTAACCCTATAGGGAATATTTCTTGACTTAATGATTAGTAATAAGGAAAGAAAAAATGTTAAGAATTTTTAGGAATGTAATAAAGACATTACATAGAAAACATCACTATGATCATTTAAATCTGTAACAAACATACAAGAACATTATGCAATTCTTTTTTATTAATTTCAGTTATTAAAAAAGGTTTAGAGGAGAATAACAAATATAATCAAATGTACAAAAGCATCTTCCACATGAACAAAAGGCATACTGACTAGGACCCTTAAGGAAAAAGAAAACTAAGGGATGTATGGAAGGAGGTTTACAAAATCAAGTGTAGAGGAGAAGGTGAATAGGGATTTATTTCAGTTCTGTCATAAGAATGAGAGGCATAAAATAAAACCAGTAGTATTCAGAGCAAAACAAGGAAGATGGTTCTTCACACAACATTATTGAGCTGCCATATGGTGTTACAGATAGTGAAAATTTACATGATCTCTAAGTGTGACAGTTGAGATTCCTGGAAAAAAAAACAAACTTAAGAACTGGTACCTAAAAAAAAAAGGATAACATTTCTGCTTAAGAAGTTTTTAAGCTGCATCTTGCTCAGAGAGAATTCAATTTCAGAATCACACAAAACAATCCTCAGCTAGGATTACATTTTCTTGACAACTCTATATTATACATTTCACATTTTTTCTCTGTCTGGTCAAAACAATGTGATTAAAATGACTTAATATGCAATTTTAGAACTAAATGTACAATCTTAAAAACTCCTGGCCCTTAAGTTTGTGGGCTGAGGTTGTACACTTTTCATTAAACTTGAAAGTAATAGACTCTCATCATTCTCAAACTGTAGTTTTTAAATGCTTACTCATGTAACAGTACGTACCTACTGATAGAATTGAGTGGTGGCTTTGGATGAGCCTGGAAGATAGGACTCAGTTACACAAGAACTGACATTTTGGATAAAGATGACCTTTCCTTGGAGACACCAAGGAAAAGAAACTTGATAATATGTGGGTTTGGTTTTTAGTTCATGCTCTGTAGTGGTTTGCGGTAGGTTCCTGGTAGTCATCTTTAGCTATACTGTTCAAGTTTTAGAGAAGCTGGTATGAATTCCCTGCTTCTAATGAATTCTTATGTCTTTGCAAAGCCTGCTAAACCATCTTTACAAATTTTTGATTGTATTAGGTTCAAAAAGGAATTATAAGAACAAAAATAATCTTACCTAAGGTTAGGTATCTAGAAAGAAAATCCTGGATTTATAGCCAATTTCCCATATTTCAGAACTAGGTATAAATATATCCCGAGGCACATAGTGGTATATGAGAGTTTCCTCCATCTGTTGGGATTAGAAGGGGAAAATATAGGAAAAAAAGTTCTCTTTTTACAGAGGAAAAACAACCAGTTAAGTCTTGTCCTCCCTTTCTGAACGCATACACCTTAAGTTTCCACAGTTTAAAAAGAAGTATTTTTGTGGGAACTGTTTATTAAAATAATTAAAATACCTCTTTAGATTCTTGGCTTGTTTTCTTTTATTCAAAATAAATACTAATTTTTAAATGGAAGAGGCATTTTTGTAATGACAGAATCAACTTACTGTAAGCCTCATCTTGTCCTTAAATTACATTTTCATTGCTATAGAACGAAGAAATAGAAAGATATGTTGCTGAGTATACCAAGTTTGAAAAAGAACACTTCCCTTGCTTTCAATACAGGATTGAACTTGATGAAGAATCAGAAATTGGTTTTGCAACAAAAAACACTGGTGTTATGTTGCTATCAATTTTGCCAAGACCAATGCATTTGAAACCCTAAATGTCTATAGATTTCTTCATCATATACTGTTCTGCTTGAAAAGCAAAACACTAGCGACAAAACTTTCTCACTGAGGATAATGGAAAATTTTGTTATTGATTTTTAGTAAACTTTGGATTTTATTTGTATTGGAATATCACCTTTCCCTTCATCACCATCCCCCAAGCAAATAACGAAGACAAGGCACTAAATTATATCCAAAGTGTAACTGATAATCTAAATTACATCTGAAGTGTAACTTATAACATTGTGACTTGAGTCAGATTCACAGGTAAATAACTTTTCTGCTAATTAAGAACAACATAGATTCTTACTTCATTTTAACACTTTGTTCTTTGAATTGAAAATAAAACCTTTCTGAATGGAAATAGGAAAAATCACAGAAATGGAGAAAGCAAATCTTTAGGGTAGAACAAAGCAAAGCTTTCAGGGTTGAACATCAGAACCCAAAAGGGGAAAATACCTATTTAAATCCCATATTTGTAGGATCTTTACAGTTTTTCTGTAGGTAACCAATCTTAAGCAACATTTTGCCTATATATTTTACTACCCTTATTTTAACTATCCTAGTGGCATGCATGTGACTGAGCAGCAGGATATCTTTCATGTACAAAACACCTAGTATCAGTAAAACTGCAGTCCTGTCAATCTTTTATTTAAACAAGAGAAAAAAGAGGCCCCAGTAGAATTACTAAAGCTTAATGTTGCTTTCTGCCAATACAGGATGGTTACATGTATGGGAGGATAACAAGCTGATGATTTCTGATATGCATGTATAAATAAGTATTTTCATAAAGTATAAATGTACTGTAAGAGTGTTAGCAACTTGCTTTCTACTTTCCATAGATGTCTTGTGGCCCTCTGCCTAACCTTTGGAAACAATAACTGTGACACTGATGTATTCAGTGTTATTGTGCCTGTTGTATTAGGAAAAAAAAAAGACACTTCAGAATAAGATATTCTGTTTAAGATACATTTGGATGAACCTGGGGTAAATCTGCCTGGGAAAATGAGATTTAAGTGTCTAGAAAACAAGATTAGCCTTTTCCATTTGATCTTTGGTGAAACCATGTTGAACTGAGATGTTTCAGAGTTGACAGCTCCTAGTGAACTCACTTTTTCTTCACCTTATGGAATTGGAGAGCAGAGGCCACAGGCCCTGCTGCCCTTTTATTGTCTTATAGCTCTGTTGAGTCAATTCTCATGCAAGAACTTGTTTTGTGTATATTGAGTAGCTAGAGCTTCACTAATAGTATTTGACATTATAATAGATGTCTAGCTGAAATTATAGAGAAAGATTAGATGGATTCAAATCTCTGTGATTAATAGGATATGTTACTTCACGCAATTTTTTTTCTTCTTTGAAGTAAGTATACATAATGAATGTAATAATGCAGTTATAGTTTTTACAACTTCCTAGAATTATTACCTCAAAAAGGAGGCAAAAAGGTAAATGACAACTACCTCTTTCCTGTTTTCATAAAAGTCAAGCATAAATCTCTGTAGTTAATACAAAAAGAAGGTTACGTGCTACTTTTTCTTAATGTAATGCTGAAGGCCACATACATGGTATCATTTAAAAAAAAGTGTGGTAGACTGAAAAAAAATTGCAGTGGAATTATTATCTGTTCATAATTTTGTAAAAGAAAATCAGTGCTCTAAATAGATCTCTCATGTGGAAATCCTCGGTTGGTGCTCTCTTTCTACTCTGCTATTAATTCAGTTGAGCAATTTGCATTTACCGCACAAGAAACTTAGGGTGAATAAATAAGTATGGAATTTCCTCATTCCTAGGTAAGCATTTACTGTTTGCAATGAAAATGCCTACAGAGGTATTGGGCAGAATGTTCTAAGCTGAGTCTCCAATATTAGAGAAATCAAGTGTTGTTTTCAGATAAACTAAAGTTAGTAGCTCATAAAGCACGATACTTCTGAAAATCAGAAAACTTATAGAGAATAATTGATATTTAGATATAGATGTTATTGATATTTAGATATATATGTGTTCCACTATATGTGGAACACAGTTGTCTTGTTTCCATTTATTTAAATCTTGTGACATGCAAAAAGGGAAAGCAGTGCTGATTAAATTATAACCATAAATGTAGTTCCAACAGAAGGAACAGATCAACTTGTGGGGAGTTTTCACATCTGGTTTGCTAAAAAAAATCTCATAATACATTTAAGTGTAAGGACTATCACAGTGCTACGAGAGTAAGGAAACTCTGCATGCTTCCCCACTCTTTCCATACTCTATAACAGTTCTGTAGAAATGTCTTCGAATTCACTAAAAAACCAAAGCAAAACAACAACAACCAAAAAAAAAAACCCAAAAGACCCCAAACCATCCTTACTTTTATAAAGATCATAAAGAGTCCAGCAAGGCAGTTTACCATGTTAAATTAAAATCCTCATAAAGTTATGATTATCAATAATACATGTTGTAAAGGCTTGTAGTTGCAGTGCAAGGAAAAAAGAGAGGAAAAATAACATAGTCCCTCTAATGGCAAAAAAAAATGAACCTATAAATATTGTTCCTTCTTCCTTGATAAAACTGTAACCTTTACTTATTGAGTAGTATCTGTTCACTTTGCTAACCAGAACATTTTGAATGCATTATTTCTGAAATAGCAAAGGAGCCATGAGAGAGTTAGTTTGACCTATGTATAACAGATTAAACAGATCACTAAAATTGTTCATAAGTTTGCCTCACAACATAGTCTTTTATGAGAGAGAGACTTTAACTAGAAAGAGACATTGCTTTTTAGTTTTCAGAGTTTACAAGATTGGCAGGAAAATAAAGTGGGGGAGATGTTGTCTGGGTTTTTTGGGTCTAAGGGCATAAAATTAGAACCTTTTGATATGAAGTCTTTGGAGGGGGGGGGGAAACTCTAACCACTGCCAAAAACACCCTCACCCTCTCCCCTAAAAAGAACATATAAACAAACAAGCACAACAACGAAACCACAAACAACCCCCCCACAAACCATGAGGCTCCATTGTGAGGATTTTTTTATTTTTTGACCTGGAATCTATTCTTTATCTGATTCTTGTTTCACCTTGACTTTTTAATCTTTTTCCAACCCTGCAGTGTCTCAAATGCATTTTCCTTCATTTAATCTGTAGTCTACTTTCACACTTTATAGAGCACCTGGTGGTTTTTATGGTATATTTCACAACTGGTGACTGTATCCCAGAATTCAGTCAGAATTTCAGATCATCTAGCAATATCCTCTTTCCATGTGGCTTGATTTTGACAGTCCAAATGTCTCAGGTAGAAATCAAAGTACTTTAATAGAAATCACTCCATGAGCAAGATGAGGACGTTAATTTGATAATTCTCCAGTAAAACCTACTGAAATGCCTAATCGCTGAGATATATCATACCTTTCAATTTTTTGTTCAATAAAGACCTGAAAAAATGAGCAAGACACAAATCGTAAAATGAAAACATTGTCAGTCAACAATCAAATACTTCTCTTATTTTATGAAGTATGCCACTATTGTCTTTGCTCCATTTTGATAATCAAATGGTCAAGCTGGAGACTAATTTCCTGTTCCACTTTCTCCTTGTATTTCTTGGACATCTCCTTATGGCATTGGGGCTCCCCAGGGACAGATTTTTCAATGTAGATTCTCAACATGAGACTTTTCTTCTGTAACTTTAGGGATCTCAAAGTTCGTATATAGTGTCCCCTGTTACCAACTGAGCATGTCCTAAAATTTCCATTCCATAAAGAAATGGAAAATTACTTCCACTTTGGAAGGGGCTTGTTGCTTTTCATGGACTTTAATGGGCAATCAGACATTTGGCTTTAGACTACAGCCTTAATTCTGGGATGACAAAAGGGAGGTGAGATCCTCTTCTATTTGTTTTACTCTTTCTGAGTGCAGTTAGTTTTGATTAATATCTGCCCACATATGACTACTGTTGAAAAAAATTGTAATTCTCCCTTTGTATTTCACATTCTTTGGCCCCACGAGAGGCAGTGAATGTTGGCACGATGCAAGAGGAATATCAAGGCAATGCTGCCCTTGAGGCATCCTGGCCTTTGCATGAATTTGAAGATTTCTATGTATTCCAGAGGCTGGAACAAATACAGTTCAACTGATAACCTGAAGAAAATGTCAAGCAAGTAGAAACACCTTTTTCTTTTTTTTTAACCTTTGTGTGGAAAAATTAGTAGAAATAGCCTGTAAATGTCTATTTTTAAGATAAACCATCTTTTTAATGAAAGAAAGCAGTTAAACATACTTTGTAATGTCAAACCGACAGCTCTGATTTGTTAAAACCAAATGGTTTGGCTTTGCATCTTAAGAGGGGGAAAAAAGGAGTTTGCTTATGAGGTCAAGTGTTCAAGCCAACCTGAAAAAATGAGTAGTGTTATAATTGCTCCCACTGCTGTGCAAACTTGAAGTTGACTGATGAAATGAGTCTACTTAGTTATGAACTCTGATATTGTATATCTAGGGTAAATTTTGAAAACTCACTGAACTCTGATGTTGTATATTTAGGGTAAATTTTGAAAACTCACTCACTCTTTTTGATCTTGACTGAGAGTATATTGAACTCAACAAGTTGTTTTATTCCTACTGGTACTCAGCATTATTATTATTTAACAAGGCACCTGTTACACAGTCTAACTAAACAATAGGTCACACAATATGCAGAAAATCCCTTGAAACTATTATACATCTAGACTTTGAAGTTCTGTTTAAAAAAAAAGGGAATACACTTTTCCTCCATAATTTTAAAAATCAAATGATTTTTTAAGACCTCCTATGAATATTAACAGCCTTGCTATGAATATCACTGCATGAGTAAATCCCATTCTCATTTGAGTCTTATCCCTTTTGGCTAGATTATTGACATACTTGGATAAGAGCAAAAAAAGGAATATGGACTTAAAAAAATCAGATGTGTTTTGAAAGAAACCTATTACAATGTAAAAAGATATAATTACAACTAATTATTGTCCCTAATTCCCTCTGGTTGCTTTAAAGATTTCAGTGCAAAACTGTGGACTAGAAACATTAGCTTATAAGGTGAATAGTTTCAGATTTGTGTGGAAACAAATATTTCTTTGGACTATTTTGATTTTTATGTAGTTTTACCAACTAGAATACTAGAAATCCACGGATCCACCAAAACCCATCTATTTTCATTATAAAAGATTAGAGACTTACTCGGAGTAATCCAGGAGCAAAAAAACTGTGGTGCAGATAGCAGACGGCTGCATTTGAAACTATTGTGTAAGTTGTCTCATCTTTCTTGTGCTGTCATTGTAGTCTCAGCAGCAACACCATATAGTTTGGGTTCATTAAGCTTCACCAGGTTACTTACCTAATATGGCCAGATCCCAGAAAAAAAATAGTCTCTCATTTCTTCTCTTTCTTCTCTTTCCATGTAGCTGAGCTCATGGCTCAGATGTTGCCTTTGATCATATACTAGTATGTAAAACAAATTAAATAAGCTAACATGAGGTTCTCTGACAGTCTGATCTCCTCTGTGTTTCCTCAGCTGGGGCAACTCAGAGCCCAGCACCAGCATGTTCCCTCATCCCATAGTTCTTCCATGGTTGAGGGACTGCTCCTGGCTGGTCCCATCTCAAGAGAACAGAAAAATAAGATGGAAGTATGACTTTTCTCTATCCTGTTTAAGTGAGATAGCTTTGAGTGGACTTACAGTTACATAAAGAGATTAGAATACAATTATGACTAACCCCATGCCGTTACTAGGGAAAAAAACAAGATCTGACTCCTGAAAGAAATGGTGATTTTTGACCACTCAAAATTATAAGGCAGAAAAGATAAGCAAAAGTGACTTCTGTGCATCTCTGAAAATTATTTTAATGTAATAATGCACAGTTGGGAACATTTTTTTTAATACAATATCTGAAATTTTTAGCTTTTTAATTTACATGCTTGTCTCTCTGCCTCCTCCTTCTCTACCCAGATCAGCTGGTTACCCTGGGAAGATGCCATCACTGCAGGGAGTCTTACTAAGAAGCTGGAGTTGGTTTTAGTTTTGAATACACTCAGGCTTATATTCATTATCAATAGAGAAGATTAGGTTGAGTTCCACAGCTGGAACCTGCTACTGAAAATGGTCTGTTGATCTACCCTTTGCACTTAAGAATTTTATGCTGGGACAGATTAGCTGAAGTGTCCCTGTGGAGTGTAGCTGTAGGTTTGTGATGGGATAGGAATTTAAAAAATAGATTGCGCCCAGCATGCTACCCACTTTCTAGATCAGTAGTAGCTGCTTAAGTTCAAGTTAGAAAGAGGTAAGCAACCAGAAGGATGACGGATGTACTGTACTGAAGCTGCTTTGCCCAGCGATGATCTCATTCCATGTTGCCTGCATAAGTTAGGTGGTTAGTCTAGTTAGTCAGCATTAGTCTAGTTTAGCCTGAAGTGTTCAACATCAAGAAACTGGTCAAAGGAGAGATAAACAGGTTGTGCTGAAATAAAGAAGCAGTCAAGAGCAGGTCTAAGAATGTCTCATTATGTACATTCATTAATGATAATGGGGAAAATTAGGGTAGCTTTCACTATATGACAGGGAATTAGGATCTCTATCACCCTGTGCTGAGTGCTTAGGAATATGAAATTTCCTGGCCAGACTGGGAAGGAAGGAATTGTTTGTGGCCTATGATGCAATCTGCATATCAATGTACCTTTGTTCTTTAATTTGTTGTCTTTTATTTTTTTTCCCTTAGCAGCTTTTGAAAAATGAAAAGGTTAGGGATTGAATTTTGAATTCTTACAGATGGTGGTTCCTCATCCATCTGGGTTTGTGCCCAGGATGCATCCCTAGGTCTGATAGCAACAATGACACTCTTGATTCAGCACAAAACATACTTTTCTTTTAAGGGAACATGTTATGGTTTTTATTAAGCAATTGTTTAGCAGAGGATAAAACCTTCTTAGTAACCAAGTTAAGCATGCTACAAATTCAAACTGTTAGTAATGGTAACTTCTGGATTGAACATTTGTATGGAGCTTTCCTGTTTTGCTGTGTCTTATTTGTTAAAAAAAAAAAAAAAAAGGAAATAAAAAATCCAAAACTTCTGCTTTACTGTTTTTCTGTGATATGTATCCAAAAAGCTGATATATGGGGTTTGATTCAGATTTTTCCTTTTTTACAATGGAATGATTAAATCTAGTTTAAGGATGATGGCAGTAGCACTCTAATAATTTCATTAATAGTTTACAAATTGGATTTCCTGTGTAATTCCTTCCAGCCCTATCTGTTGGACTGACTTTTAGTGCAACAATGATGTGTGAAAATAAGTATTTTTGTTATGACTAAGTATATGTGGTCTGAACATGAGACTAAAAGACAAGAACAAATTTACTTTGTGGTTTGGACCTGAATAAATGAGGAATTGATTAATTCTCTCTCAAAATATAAGATATGTCCTATTGGCTTAGACAAACCATCTGTCTAGACTGTGTATCTTTTTAAGGAGATCACACTGACTGTCTGCAGACCATTTCCTTCATGTTTTTCCATCATCTGCATTCATTGAATTAGGTATGCAACATAGTACTACTCTGACCTTTTTTTCCTCCTTTTTTAAACCAGTTTATGGTTCTAATCTCCATTACTATGTCTGATCCAATTTTAGACCTCACAGTTTAAACCTCTCATAATAACAAATTCCAGAAGTTCACTACCTGCTGTATCAAAACAAAAAAAACCCAACAACACAAAACCAGAGCCCAACCCAAACCACAAACCTCTCTTTCAGCATTTTTAAACTAATCTCCAACTATTTTCAACCATATGAAAAATGAAGATGGATCTAAGCAAGAATCTCAGACCTCAATATCCCCACATTTCAGCATTTTTGGTGTCTGAATCAGTATGATGGGCTGAAGCCAATCCTGTAGTGTGGATCAGCAAGTCAAGACGGAAGTTTCAAACCTTAACTAAACCTTGTAATAGCTAACAACGTTTTTTCTGACCACAAGGAATCAAGGGCAGCACAGGTGGAATACACCTTTACTTTGTTATACTTACAGACAAGATCTAGGGAACAAGGACAACAAAGACAGATAGGCTTAAAATTGGAAATAATTTGCATAAAGTGAAAAAATCACTAGAAGAAAACAGATAGTGGATTTCTGTTGGGAAATGTGAGTGCTCCACTTATGTTGGAAGAGTCAAATCTACAACTGCAGGAAAGGGAACACCTGGCTTGATAGAAAATCCTCAAAAGATATTCAAGAGTTACAGCTTATTGCAAGCTGAATATGAAGCTGCCTAATTATCAAATACCACAGGAGAATGTACATGCAGCAAAACGGGTTGGGGTGTTTTGTTCTGCACAACACAGGTCAGTTTTGAAGTATCCTTTTCAGTGTGGGGCACCGTCTTTCAATAAACTCCTGGATAAACTAAAGGTTATTCAAATGACAGTTATAAGGATAAGTGTAACTTTAGAAAACAAAAATCTATAAAGCCATGTCGGAAAAACTGATCTTATTTAGCTTAAAATAAGAAGATTAAGTAAGGAAGGGTATATGTTCAAATATGTAAAAGGCTATTTTAAATAGAAGAAAAGAATTTACTTTGGTAAAGAATACTTATTTAGGAAAAATAAGGATCATTACAATAACTCATTACACTATTCTGTGTTTGGAGGCAAATTTATGTCAATACTGTTTGACAATTTTTATATGTTTTAATGCTTCAGCATTTTACATTTGAAGTGTTTAACATATTCTTAATTTCCACAATAGGTAAAATATTGAACAGAAAATTTGAAGCACAGGAGAAAAATGTAGGGAATGCAGCAGAATACATATGAGTCGAGGAGAGGTATGCAAGAACAAAGTTAGTGGAAACTGCATCTCTTTATAGAAATAATTATTTCTGCCATTGTTTTAGCAACTATATAGAAATGTCCCTTGAATTGGTTTAGGACTGTTCTGTCCTGTTATATTCCTGAATTTTATATGCTATCTCATAGATTGTCACTTTGAAGACTACTGCAGGAAGGTATATATCATGCTAAGTGTTTTTATGTTTAGTGGTTATGTGCTGTTAGATCCTAATATGTTTTGTTGAATCTAATTTTGTTTATTTAGTGACATGACTTCAGCTATACAGTTTAGATTGTGCACCACTTTCAGTTAAGAACAAGCATAAATTTGCAATCAGTCATTTTATTGTTTATAGTCAGAGGTCATAAAAATAATAATCAGTTTACAGGATATAAATCAATATTCTATGCATACCTGTTCTTCTGTGAGACCTTACACCACAAGAGGGAAGAAAAACCATGGTAAAAAAAAAATCCTAATATAAGTCAGCTGAATAAAATGTATGCCAGGGCTTTCTCCATTCTAAATTTAGGGCAGCTTTAGAGACATGTAATTTACTTTGAGTAATTCAAACTCTTTTCTTGAGATGCAGCCTTGTGCTGTCCATTTTTGCATTATATTAACCCCTTATTATAGCCAAGGTTGCAAGGGTTTTACACTATTGCAGTCATTTCGTCTGTAGCATAGAGAAATTCTAATGCTGGATGCCAACAGTTTTGAATTTAACAGTTTAAAAGGGAATCATTGAGGACAAAGAAATCCCAATAATCCTGTAATCCTTGCATATCAACTGGAGTCAAAGGGGTGAGGACTAAGGATTCTTGTCTTGTTAGTTAATTTTCAAAAGGCACTAACTTTTATACTAAACAAAAGAGACATTTCTAGATAATAAAGTGCAGGTTGCTAGGTCAAGCATTGCAGTAAATGATTTTGCACCAATGATGTCCTTCTCATTGCACTGAAGTTATTTTTCCTGACAATAATTTTGGAGAAAATTACATTTTAGGATTCTTGGCTGGAGGTTTGGTGTACAACAGGTTCCCATTGGTTTAAGTTTTACAGTGAGGATGCCTGATCAAAGTTAAGGAAAATATTTCAATTGCTATTGATGATCTTCAAGCTACCATGTTTAGACCCTTTCCTAAATGAGGGCATGTACCAAAAAAAGATACATTTTTGAATGTGCTTGTGCTAAGCGAGGAACTCCATTACACACCTAATCAGTAAAACTGGTAGTACTCCTAAATATTTCCACTAAATCATGTTTTATACAAATAAGAGATTTTGAGAAGTGGACTACAGCCTAAATCCACTGTACAAACATTTTTCAGTAGCTAAGTCTTCTGTAAAGCTGGTTACTCTGAGTAGATAAGTAATACGATAAAAATGTGTAATAAAACTTTGGATTGAATAATGCAAGGTCAGAAAATGCATCAATGAGCAGCTGTTCTGTTCACTTTGGCACTGAATCTGAATTGCCTTTTCTTTTTCTTTCTTTTTTCACTATACATTTACAGCTAATTTACAGTATCTACATAGAACATTGATATTTAAGACACTGATCAATATCCATTTTTTTTTCTATGCTTTTAAGCATGAGAGGAAATATAGGGGAGTCCTATCTGTAGAGGAACTGAGGAAGCTTACTACAATGCCTTCATCTTTTGGAATGACTCCAGAATGGCACTTCCACAGTCTTTTGAGTTGCTGCACTCAGGGAACAATGTTTTCTAACTTTGAGATTTACAGTAAACAAAAATTCCACTGAAACTCACCAGTGTGAGTTTCAACACACAAGACTATATGTGTTGAAAAAAAGCAAACCATACTACTTGTGGTTTTAACTCTTGGGTGCCTCTACATGTCTAGTTAATAGGAGAATGCAGTGGAGATTGCTTTGAATCAAACAGAAAAAATAAATAAGAAGATAATAGAAATGACATTCTGTGAAAAGAAAACATTTGTTAGTATTTAACTCTACAATAAGCAAATAGACCACACTATGAAAGCATGTTACTGATTTTTCTCCCTGCTGTTGACTCTCTTCTATTTCCCAGTCTCAGCTCACATTTCTTGTAGTGGTTCCTTTCTGACTTTTCATTTTTCTAATAACTGGAAATAGGAAACAGGTATTGAAACATATCTGTGTTTTAGAAGCAGAATGTATCTGAAAGGAACATACCAGATATGTCTAGATAGAGGGGAGGAATGTGTTTGTCAGATGTATGTTACACCAACTTGAACAAGAGATTGGGGCTTGGATTTTTTAAATGGATCCTTAAAACAATACAAAAATATTTTGAAGGAATCTTACTTCTGACATAAAAAAAAATCCTTTCTTTTTCAATTGCTGCCATTGAAACACAACAGGGTAAGACCCAGACCTGTGTCTCTACACTGTTAGGGATATCTCTTGAGTCATTTGTGTCTATAAGGTCAGTTCACTCTCAGTGTACAGTGTCACTTAGAATTGTAAATTAATTGTCCCATAGGCTGATTTCTGTTTAAGTTGAAGACACGAGAGGAATATTAATCATTAGATGGTGGAAGGAGAAAATATATTTAAATGGGGAAACCTTTAAATTAGGCATCTTCTATGGAATGGAGAGAAATACAGTCTAGATTAAGCAAAACCTTAGTGGCCCAGAACCAATGGTATATTTATTTGTTTGTACACTGAACCTATAAAGTATTACAGACTTCAACCACTTTATTTTTTAAATCTTTTGATTAGACTGTGACTTGAGCCACTATTACTATGATTACTGGCTTTCAATTATACATGTTAAACTTGCTATACGGGCCACTTGGTAGAAATGCTCTATTACATAAAAACGTTTGATCCCATGATGGATGTTCTATGAATGCGGGAGGGTGGGAGAATGAAAGTGCTGGGGAATGGGGGAAGTAAATAATGAAGACAGTTGATATTATGATGGCACAGCAGGAGTGGTATGTTCCATCCTGTTTTGTGATTTAGTTTCGGGAAGGCTCCTTGCACTCAGTTACTGAAATAATATTATCCGTGCATGATTTTTCAGGCAGGTTTTATTTACATGCTGCAAGAGAACCTCCTTTCTACATCAGCCTGTGATGTTTTTGAGAGATTTTAACATGTTTAAACTCAAATCAGTAATGTTGTAGTTCAATTTAGATGGGGTTTGCATCTTATGGTCTCTCTAGGCTTTAATCCTCTCCTTTGATCTCAAGTGCTGTAAGGGTCCCATGAAGAACAATGGGCCTTTTAATTTATGTACACTATTTTCTATCTTCATAACTGTTCTGCTTAAAATCTACTGTGTCTTTATTTCATTGCTTTACTCTGTTGTAATGTGTTTAAAAAATGTTAGTTCTTCAATAATTTTCTAATAACTATACAAACTCTCAAAATGCAGATCTATTTAAACTTCAGATTTCATTCTGATTGCAAATGAAGTGATTACTTTCTAGCACCAAAATAATTTATCTGTGTAGCAGCAAGCTGAAATACTGTCTTGGAAATTATAAGAAATAAATAAAAAAGAACAGGAGGTACCTAAAGGCCTACTAGAGACACCTTTATGTATAACTCCCAGAATGTTGCTCCCAGAATAGTTACATAATGGGATTCCCGAAGAATAAGAGCAGTGTAACATGAGGAGACTGCCAGCATCCAATCAAGGCAGTCAGGGATCTGCTCCCACAGTTGGTTCCCATACAGTCTTGTTACCAAAAGATGTACTCAAGTGATGCAGAAAACAATTGAAAAGCTTTCTAAATATTTACACAAGGTTCAATAATGCTGATCACATCAAGCAAAAAATAATAGTATAGAGAATAACTTTTTCCTTTTGCATAGCTGAGATCTGAGCAGGCTGTAGTGTGTTTCTTTGATTGCAATGTTCATTTTTAAAAACCAACTTTTAATCACAGTGTAACTGGAACACAGTATCTGTACTCGATTTTATTTAGGACTCTGAATGGGGTGTTACTTCTCTTCGAAGACAGCTCCAAGATGTCATTGATAGGAAGGTTACAAATAATTATAGTACTCTTTCTAATATGAAAAAATCTTTTTTTCTCAGGCCAAAAATAGCTGCATACTCTCTTTAGTGAAGCTGCCAACACTGCTCAGCAAGTAACTGATTAGGATTCACAGAAATTGCCTTGCATGATTCCTCTGTGCACGTTGTGCCCAACTTCAGCTCTTGGTTTCGGAGCCAAATGAAATGAGCTGGTCACGTTGCTCTCCCCTCTGGGCTTGGACCTACAAGGGGCTTCATCTCGTCGAAGCCGGGACGAACCCAGCTCTGCGGGGCCGGGCCCGCTCTGCTCTCCTCCCCTCCCCGGCAGCGCCGCAGCGCACTCCGGGCGGCCCCTTGCCCGCGGTGCGCTCTGCTCCGCTCCGCTCCACAGGGCGCCAGCGGCAGGCGGCGCCGCCGCGGCAGTAGCAGCAGCAGGAGGAAGAGGTGGAGGAGGAGGAGGAGGAAGGCGGCCGGCCCCTCTCAGCGCACAGAGGCGCAGGCAGAGGGCGCTTTCGCCATGCGCAGCCCCCGCCGCCGCCGCGCAGCCCCAGGCGCCGCGCACCCCCCGGGCGCGCCGCCGGTGACAGGCGTCCGGCACAGCGGCGGGAGCGCCAGAGCCCCTCGGCCCGGAGCCCCCGGCCCCAGACAAGGGAACTCCCCCGGTGCGACCGGTCTCGCTCTGCTGCTCGCTGGCTCTCTCCCTCCTTCCCCTCCCTCCTCCTCCTCTCTGCGCTTTCCACCTCCCCTGCTCCTGAGTGAGCGCAGCCTCGGATGTCCGGTTTCCTGGTGGGTTTTTCACCTGGCAAACTCTGGATAACTTTGGTGAGAATTTGCGAAGCGGCTGAGAAAGTTGGGAACTCTCCTGAAGGCGTCTAGGAGCTTCTGCTACCGCATCTTCTCCATCCCACGGATTTTACTGCCTTGGATATTGCGAGGGGAGGGAGGGGGGAGAAGGACAGCGAGAGAAGGGGGGAAGAGGAAGAGAAGGAGCCTCATAATTTTGCCTGCATTCCTCCGGCTGCCCCGCGGCCCCGCTCCGCCCTGCACCATGCACTTGTTGGAGGTGCTCTCCCTGGGCTGCTGCCTCGCTGCCGGCGCCGTGCTCCTGGGACCCCGGCAGCCAGCCGCCGCCGCCGCCTACGAATCCGGCCAGGGGTACTATGAGGAGGAGCCCGACGCGGGAGAGCCAAAGGTAAGACCGTGCCCCCGCTCTAGATGCCAGGTCGCTCCTCTAGGCATGTGGCTGCGAGTCCCCTTGAAGGAACGGCTTGGAAATCGCTCCAAGGAAAAGATCTGTGAGAAGCCTTTTGAAGTGGCGGGGTTCCTTAAAAGTGAGGGAAGAATTTTTTTTAAAGTGTCTGGATTTTCAGGGTTGCTGGAGTCCAAGGCTGCGTGGGGAACAGCTGCATTTACAAAGAGATGCGAAACACCTGATGGGCAGAGGCAGCCCACGGGCTGCGGTGCTGCCGCGGTGCAGGGGCTGCCCGGCGGGAGCGATCCCGGCCCTGCCTTTGATAGCAGAGCTGGGACGGGACAGTGGCCCGCGGGCTACGGCTGCTGCCGGCCCTGGCAGGGAGGGCGCGCCCCGCGGGCGTCTCGGTGCGAGGTCCTGGGCTGGGGAACGCGGGAGGGAAGGCTGAGAAACACTCAGGGGAGCAGCTGGGCTGCTGGAGTTACTGACGCTTTGGGTGAGCTGCTGCTGCGTGCAGAGTTGACGGGAGATGTAAGGTGACACTCGAAAATCTCAATTCTACCCAGACGCACAATGAAAGTTGCGCTTAAATTCTCGGATTCCAGACACAAATTCTTTGTTAATTTTTGTTTGCATAGTAAGTTTCGTAACAAAATTCAAGTACCTTGGGTACTTTGGTGCTTGTGGTTTTGCAGTTCCCGGTATGCTGATGCATAAAAAAGATGCATAGCATGTGGCTGTATAAGCATGTGGCATTGTTAGGAGGACCACTGAGGTCTGAGCATATTACAGCTCTTAGCCTTGTCTCGTTGTTTCTGACATACTTATTGAAAGCAATCATGACCCAGTTCATTCATTATTCATTTCAGCATGGGGCAGGGAGGGAAGTGTGTGGATTAAAAGCTAAGCTAATATTCTGACTTCCCTCCTCCCTTCCCCCATTCTCATGCTGTTTGTTTTACTGCTTAAACATTTGTGAGATTTTACTGTCACTACATGGGCAGTCAAGTTTTGATAGTGTACATTAGCTGTACTTATTACAGGTATTCAAACTGTTGTAGATTATGTGTTGTACACAGAAGTCATACTTTTCAGATAATATTCTGCATGGAAAAGGTTATTGATTATACTGTAGTCTCTCTTAAAGTATTTTAATTATAGACAAATGCTTACATTGCAACACTGCTAATACGCTATCTGTGATCATATTGCTTAAATGTTTAGCAAGTGTTTTTCAAACTTAAGTTATTCAAAAGTAGGAACACAAAATCAATTCAGCTGGCCACTCATCACTTAGACTATTTATACAAGTTTTAAAAAAAACCAAACCAACAAAACCCCAAAACTTAGTGGAAGGTAACGATACCTCAATGCTTTACAACCCATGACTGTAAGTCAGATATTTACTGGGTGGAACTAGCATTTGAGTTGTAAAGCCTCAGAATAGTTTATGCTCAAAAGACAGAAAGAATCCAAACTGGAGCACAGTGAATATTTTGTACACTTAAACTACTGAGGTAGAACAGCTGATAGTGAAGGTATTCACCTCAGATCCCATGCACATGGTGTGGACAGTCACTCTGTTTCTGGAAGAAACCTCGAAGTCTTTGGGAGCTGCCACTGTCCTGCATTGTGTGGAAGTGCAAGTACTCCCTGGAAAAAGAGGAACTGTCAGCATACCAAAGGAAGGAAAGGTCAAGAGACTGGGAAGTGAGTGGGATAGCATGTGTTAAGTGATTACGTTAATAGAAAAACGTTTTTGTGCCTGACTATTGGTGAGTAGTAAGCAGAGAGAGAGAAAGACTCTGGATCCAAAGAGATTTAGTCATGTTGGAAGTCTTTAATTGTGATTTTGTTGCTTTTGCTGGAACGGTTTGAGTGAGTACTGCATGTGTTTGTTACTGTGATGAGTGAATATTGAGATGAATATCTGAAGTAATTATGAAAGGATTAAATAAGTAAACTGCAAATAATTGTTTCAAGGAAAATATGATTGTATTGTCAGTACAAAGTATCTGCATGAACTTTGTTAACTTCAATGAAATTCATAGGTGCTATGCTTCCTTTGTTTTGACTTTCCATCCATATGCCATGTTACTCCATGTTAAGCCGATGCCTAAGTGCAGGTTATGCAGTCCTTTGGGTCAGCTTTTTACACATTATCTTTATTTCTCTCTACTCCTACATTAGGAACTTTAGCTTTAAAAAACACTTTAAAAAGTGTGGATGAAGTTGAGGGTCCTCCAACATAGAAAAAGCTGGGCAGAAAATAAGGATATCATGGTTTTAAGCAGGTAATTTTCATGTATTAATCTTGTCTAGAGATTTGCAGCAACTTGAAAGCGTTACAGATATAAACAGTAGTAGTTCTTCATACACAGCTCTTGCAAGGACATGTTCTGCAGCAAGTGGGCACCGATAAGCTTGTGCAACACTGCTTTCCCCCCCAACCCCGCCCACCCCGGGTTTTTTTTCAGCCTAAGGGTAAAGTTCGTTATTTAACAAGCTTTCAGGGCCCAGATTAATACTTTTCAGCTGAACTGTCAGCTCAGTGGGATGGGAATGAACCTTACCCGTAAATCACCTTTTTCGGATTTCCTGCAGCATAAGGGGTTGCCCCGACGAGGCGACCCCCTCACAGTCACACCCCGCCTCTCCCCGGCGGGGCAGGGAGGGCGGCCCTGGCCCCTTCTCTCCGCCTGCGTGGCTTGCTGCGGAACGTAACCTGGTACTTCAGTTGTCTCTCTACTTAAGGTGGGCCCCGGGGAATCAGCTCTCCTGCCCCCAGATTTCACGCAGTTTGGCAGGGACCCGCCGCAGAGATGCTCGCAGCAGCTGCAGCAAGGAGAGGGTGAGCTGTGGTGCCATACTGGTGACTTGAAACTTAATCTCCCTGTACTGTCTATTAATGTTTTAGTAACTTTTACACTGTGTTTTGTCTCTGGCTGTTGTTCTTTAGGTAATTTTGAATGGGCCACGATGGGTGAATCTATACTGTCTACCTCTGAGAGTATTATTTAAAAATAAATAAAATAAACTTCTTAGGTTATTGAAATGAAGGTGTAACAGTAGCATGTACCTAGAATTCATTAATGGCAATAAGATAACAATAGCAAAACTAGGTTATTATAGTAAGAATAACTGAAATGAAGCCACACAGTTGCAAGAATTTGTCATAGCTGCACCATCATTTTGTTACATAGTCTAACCTTTAGGATTATGTGACTATACAAAAGCAATATTGGTCAATTTTCCCATTTAGTTTTAAGAGATTTAAAACTATGTTTATGCAAGGATTCTTTGTTTTGTATTAGAATGGGACTAGCAAATGAAATATATTTGCCTGTTCTAAAGTACACCCCTGAAAATTTCATTGGGGCCTCTTTACACAGACAACATTAAGTACAGAACAATCTGTGCTGTGATTCTATGATTTGCTTTTTTTGCAATGAAAATATATGCGCTTATGTGAGCTGCATTTATCTTGGATGCTACCTCACCAGAGATACACCTTGTTATTATTATTGTTTTAAAATTATTTAAAATCTGACCTAATCATACAATGCTGTTTGTTGATGGCTAACAGAGTTTAAATATTTTTAGTTAATGGGAGTGTGAGGAAAAGCAGTGTCAGTTTCCAGGGTTTCCTCCTGTCAGTGTATCTCCAGGGTATAATCTCAGACCCATCAGGTTTATGGCCACCTCTAAGTTTATGAAGTGTGCCTTACTCTGTGTTGTGATGTTACATGCACTGGTGAGAGATGAAGCTAGGCTTTCTGCTCTGAAAACAAGCATAAACCTCCCAGTGCTTAGGTTGTTGCTTAAGTGTTAAATTGAGCGTGTAGAGAGAATTTTTTTTTTTTTCTGCTGCTTCTGTTTAGTCTGTTGCAAATTTTCTTTTTATGTGTGTGTAGCCACTCTCTTTTCAGACACGTGCGCATAAAAAGATTGTTTTTTTTAGGAGCATGATGTGTATCATTCAACAGGATGAACATTGGTAATAGGACCTATTATAAAAATTAAGCAATGCTTCTGCAAACATGAATAGTAAACCTTGGTCTAGCCTTTTAAGTGAGTAAAGTACAGTACTAAGCTCTAAGAGCTCAGGGCACTTTTTAGTTCTCAGTGTAAGTATGTGCATTCCTGGGTATCTTGTGTAAGCATGCTTGTGTGCCTGTTTGGGACTTCAGTTATTTGTCAGTAGCAGTCCCATGCTCTTATAAAGATTCTAAAAAGGCTTTAGAGATCACTTGAACTGCAGTGTTTAGGGGTATACAGAAGCGTCCCATCAAAAAATTATTTTTATGCTCACTTAGGTTCAGTGTGTGTTTAAACTCTTGCCTGTTTTTTCAAGGATGTGTGTCCACTTATTTTAGTAAAAATAAACCAGGATGTATTCATTGGGCTGTTGTAGCTGAGGGTGATGGTAATAATCCTCTTCCACTTATACCCCGCATCCAGGATAGAAAGTCTGTCTAGAACCTTGTGTTCAGCTGCTGCTTTTTTGAATGTGGTTAGTGATTTATTAAAACAAAATCCTTGGAACAAAGGGAATCCAACTGAAGTCACACTAGTTTCCTATCAAATTTAATATCCTGTTTAATGTAAAAAAAATGTACTACAGCTGTTTGTAGAATGATTTATAAGAAATTCCAGGCAAGGTTGTTACTTGAAATTCATAAGCTCTTTCGAAGTTTAAGTTGTTTCTTAAGAGTTTTTTTGGGAAGGTATTGAATTTTGCATAGTTAGTAGGATAGATATCATTTTTTTCTTACCTATTATAAATATTCATTACTTTTTTTTTCTAATTTCACCTTCTATTCCAAGTGATATGGAATACCAAGTTCCCCTCCATGTAAATGTGTATCTGCTTCAAAGACACTAATGACTGCCTAAATTGCACCGGAATTTTAATTTAAAACATTGATAGCTTAGGAGAGTGTCGGAGATTCTTTGAATTCCTGTTATATATCAGTTTGTCAACTTGTTTATCTTCTTTCGTGTTTATCTGTCTCCAGAAGTTCTTCTGGTGACAATATTTGTGTTACTCTTTTCCCCCTCTTCATTGTATTGCAGATGTTAGTTAGGAAATAGCAAAACTATAAGACATTTATTCTTCTGTTCTTCCATTGTAATCATCATAAATCAATCCGTCTAGCTCTGTAGTAGTTTGTTTTCTCTTTTGACGTTTCCTGACTTAAGACAAGCCAGCTGTAAGATAGTTATAAGTCCTTACAAGTATTTAGAGACTGCAGTTATCAGTGGAGGGAGTGAATGTTATGGTAAGAAGCTCCTTTTTAGCAAAGTAACCAAGAGGAATGGTGTTCTTAGGGAGAGGAGGAGAAAACACAAGGAAAAACTTCTCATAACTGAAGAAAAAAAATAGTAATACTTGGTGTATTTTGGCTCTATTGTACTCTTCACTGAGTATAGACGAGTATGTAGCCATCCTACATGTAGTTACTAAGGCTATACATCTTCTGCAGAAAACTTTTGGTATTCCAATTATGGTTAACTATAATGAAAAATGATTGCTTGGGAAAGTTAATGATGTTAATTACCCAGTACTGCCATCACCCTGAATTCTGTAGTACTCCATACTGTTCACATAATGGCTTCGCCTACTCACTGACAGTTTTCCAGTAGCCTGACCTCAAGGATGCGGCTTAAAACCTGTTGAAGGTGTTTTACAGCCTGTTCCTTATTGAATCAGGCAGGACCTTTTATACTGGACAAGGGAATGTAATGGCAAAGAATTGGACAATTCTGAGAAGACACCAGGAGGCTGCTGGGGAGCAGATGACACGCATATTTCTCTCTGGTGTCACAGGTGTGGCATCCCCTGTGTTACTCCTACCTGCTTGTGGCACCAAATAAGTAATTTCAGGAATCAGATGTCATCTGTAACAAAATCCTTTACACTGTTAAATGGTTTAATTCTCTGACTTTCCTTACTCAATAATTGTGCTCTGTTGAGAAAGGGAGAAGAGAGGAATTTATGGAAGGGATAGCTTCTGAGAACAGATGCAACATTTGGCTATTTCCTAATTTTTTTTCTCCAAGGGAGACCTGTAGCATCTTCCAAACACCCCACAAGCATGTGGGAAATTTTCTGGTATTTCTAAAGATTTTCAGAAACAGTATTTATCCTGCTCTCCTGCTGTACTTAGCATTGGTGCAGCCTCGCCTTGAGCGCTGTGCGTGGTTCTGGGCCCCGCAATTCAAGAAGGATGTGAAGATCCTTGCATGCATCCAGAGGAGCGTAACAAAGCTGGTGACAGGGCTGGAAGGAGTGTCCTATGAAGAGCAGCTGAGGACTCTGTCTGTGTCTTGGAGAGAAGGAGGCTGAAGGGAGACCTCATTGCTCTTTACAGCTTTCTGAGAGGGGGAAAGTGGAGAAGGAGGTGATGATCTCTTCTCCCTGTGGTCCAGTGGTTGGATGCATGGGAATGGTTAAAACTGCACCAGGGGAAGTTTAGATTGGACGTTAGGAAGCATTTCTTTTACAAGAGGGTAGTCAAACACTAGAACAGGCTTTCTAGAAAGATGGTTAAGCCTGAGCCTGTCAGTATTTTGGAGACATTCAGACAATGCCCTTAATAGTGTGCTTAAGCTTTTGGTCAGCCCTGAACTGGTCAGGCAGTTGGACTAGATGATTGCTGTAGGTCTCTTTCAACTGAAATACTATATTCTATTTGAGATCATTCAGAAAAAGCAAAACTACTGTTGTTGTCCGTCAACATTCTTCAACTGCTGAATTTAGCAGGACAGATGCATTTGTGGTAGACTGCTCCAGCTGGCCAGAATATACTTGCTGCATCAGTTACAATATTTAGAGGCAAAAGAAAAACTAGCCAAGTGAAGCTTTACCCTTTATCTGCTGTCAACTTAGTCATGTTTATGTAGACAATGACATGTTTGGAGGTTGATTAGTTTGTTTCATTTGTGTTTTTGTTTCAAATTGAGAGATACTGTTACAGCTGGTAACCTCTACAGTCCGCTCAAGGAACAGTCTCATTAGAGAGAAAAAGAGCACCAATTTTAGTGGTTGAAGTATTTATTACTTCCTGGTCAAACATTCATTTTAGAAGGCCTGGATTATAATTATTGAGTTTAAGAGGTGTTCATCCTTTTTGGAATAGGCAGCTTATGCTCCTTACCCTGCAAGTGTGGGATCCATGTACACAGTCACGTGAGGAAAAGCTGGTAGGTGTTGTTTGAGGTGTGTTGCCTGTACATGGTGGAATCCGTGTTCCTGCTCTGCCAACTGACTCCTGATCTGAAGGGGTTCTTGCTGAGGAAGCAGTGTGAGGGAGGTGTGGAGGAGTTCCTTTCTCTGGGCCATCTGTGACCCAGAGTGAGCCCAAGTGGACGCTGCCATGAACCAAGGCTAGAATCTGTGGACTTGAATTCATAGTAACCTGTACTTGAAAGTATTCATACCAAGTTGAGCTCCGGGAACTGTCCATGTAGGTGGTCTTGTTCTGTGCTATATACATATTAAAGAAACTTAACATGGAAAAAGAAAAAAATACTGAAGAATTTAAAACATAAGGAAAGCCTGAGAAGTGATGAAAACTGTAAAGAAAAACTGGATTGAATAACTTTAGTTTTGTTTTTTCCTTAAGAAAAAAACCAAAAAAACAAAATACAACAACAACAACCAAAAAAAAAAAAAAAAAAAAAAAAAGGGAGAGCATTTCTTACCACAGGTCTTGAAAGTAATTCTGAGAGGGTGGGTTTAGGGGTTTTTTTAAATTTTTTAGTATTTTCTTTTCTTTGAAAATGTTGCCTTTGGAGCTCTAAGAATTTACCACAGTCTTGACCTGTCATTCTAATTGACTAACAACTGCTAGGTGTTGCAGACTAGGAGACAGCTTTGTGGCTGCTGTGAGTCGGAGACCAGGGGAATACTGTGAATGTAGGTTTCACTGGATGTCAAAGATTGTTTGTATTTTGTACCCCTAAAAGGATCATTCATTATTTGGTGTACTGCTGCGGAGAAAATCTCTGCTTATTTGCACACTGTCTATTACTTAGAATATACCACTCCTATTTCTTCTTAGAAATAACATTACTTCAATAATTACAATGATAACTGCTTGTAACTGGCCACAGACATAATTGACAGAAACATAATTTGCCTTTAATAGTACCAAGAGTCTTGATGAAGACTGTATAATTTTTATAGAATTGCTATTTATGGTTAGATTACTAGTGCAATTAATTGTGAAAGGAAAATGAGAAATAAACTTGTGAGGTGGTGCCTTACTGTCATTTGTCCCTTGCCTAGGGACAGATGTTTCCAAATGAAAACAGAGCCTCGGACTTCCTCTTCACCCACTTTCCAGCCTGTCTTGCGTAATGGGCAGAGTGCTGCTGCAATACAGATTTGACCATTTACTTTGTTTCATTTGATTTATGAATGTCAAAGTATTCATGTTAAGATTTCAATATTTCTTTGATGCAAGGATTTTTTAATTTTATCTCCTTTATATGTTAATATTGAAGTATTCTGTAATTTGGAGAAAATGAGGCAGTCTTGTTAGCACAGTAGATTCAGTAAATATGGAGAACTGTTTTTTTTCCAGGAAGGAAGATAATATGTACAATTACTTTGTCTTTACAGTTGGATGTGCTTCTGGCTGGATAGAGAAGGGCAAAATGTTGGTTCATTTAAAAATATCAAGAACCCTGTTGTGCAGGCCCCAGGGCACAGCTTTCAAAAGAACTTTAACAGCTGCTAGAAGTCCCACTGACATGAGACTGAATGCAGTGGTTATTGACCTCTCTCCTTTGTACAGTTTCGTGGTGGTTTCATCTAAACTGCCGGGCAACAGAAGCCAAGAGGCTAGGCTCAAAATCAAATTCTCCGAGAGTCTCCTTGGTTGCTGGAGTGTTAGTGATGCTGAGTTTGTACCTTCTGCCTTGTGTTCCCAGGTACACCCTGAGATATAAAAATGTACTTTTTTGAACTTATAGTTTGGAAAGATCTTGGCTCCTCTTGTGGGTCAGCAGAGCCTAGCAGGTGAGCAGCTCCTGGCTACCTCAGTGCAATTTGTTTCAGCTGGCAGGAATGCCATGTTAATAGTACTGGACGAATGAGATTGTCCCCTTTCAGGAGGGGATTCACCATGTGTGTACGCTGAGGGAGGTGAGTTTGATTAACAACTGGACTCTGAGATCAGACCACCTTAGAGTGGCAAACCGGTTGATAAAGGGGTCTCTATGGTTCCCTCCAAGAGCATGGTGCTCACGTCAGAGTAATGGAGCCTGTACAACTGAAAGTTGTGAAGTGTTGTGTGATAAAATGCTTTTATTTTCTTACCAAAGAAGAGCTGCCTGTTTCCCTCTGATTATCAGCTGTGAAAATGATGAAGATCTCTAAGATTAATTAGAACCCTGAGTTTTTTAGGGTTTTTTTTAATGTTTGTTTGTTTGCTTGTTTGTTTCTCCAGGTGTTTAGGCCAGCAGTTGATCAAATCACTAAAAACAAATAAAGCAGTAAAGATCTGTAGATGAACTCTGAAGTACTTTCCTTTTTAAAATATCTGTGGATGGGCTGTAAGGCACTAAAAGCACATTGAACTGTGATTTTGAAATAGGAAGTAGGGGAAGGAGCAATGAAGAATTTTCAGAGGGCAAGGCCACACTTCAAAGGAAGGAAGAATTAGGTCGTTCTGTTGTATCAGATAGAACTAAAGAATTAGGCAAACTCTAAATTGAACAGTCACTACTAATCTGGATTAACATCATAAAAAGGCACTTTGTAGTAATGAAACTTTGAATATCTTAGCTAACAGTTTCAGAAAATTAGTGAAATTTTCAAATCCTCATCTCATGTGACAGGTGGATTATCTCTGTTCCCTTGAGCCTCTGAGCAACTCCCCTGAGTTGCTGCTTTACTACATGATTAGTTGGGTTATGCTATATATAGTGATTATTGAAGTCACTTAAGAGTAGAAGAATGTCTATGCCTGGTCAGGCAAAATGACTGATTAGCCCTATATGCCATTTTCAGCAGTACCCAACATGGGCAATCTCGTTGGAGAGCCCATGCTGCACAGCCACTAAACGTGCACCCTGTGCTCTACTAGTGTGGCGGAGGATGACTTGGAGAGTGATGTTGGAAACCTCATGATGAGAAGTAATCTGTAACACCTTCCCCCTGAAACTCTCTTCAGGTGAAGGCTGCCCTTTGGCCATAGGCATGTCTATTCTTGCAAGAAGACAGAATACCCACTGAATCCTGTTCCCCCAAAGTTTCTTTTTATCTTCTGTCATATGAGCTGCCCTACTTGATCACCTGCAGGGGGATTGTTGTGCAACATCCTGCTGATTTGTCCTCAAACCACCCCATGGAATGTCTTGGGAGATTTCTACTCTGCTTGCCTTGTTTCTTCATCTTTGCATCCCACAGACCACTTTCAGGAAAAATCCTGAAACCCTGGTGTGTCAACATGTACCTGCTGCTTGTTCCTGGGCCAGCTGGGGACTTCAGTTAGAGAACCCAACAGCAGGCATTTACAGGATCCCCAGACTCATGTCTGTCCTAGTGAAAGGGCAACCATGGCAACATGCACCTGGCTACAACCACTCTTCTGGCTCTTCTAGTACTTCTTAGTTATTTTTTTTGGCTGGCCTTCTTCTCTTTTTATTTATGCCCTTACCATGCAAGGCCCTGCCAAATTACAGGATCTACTTGACAACCTCCTTCTGAGCAAAGAAATTGAAAGTGTCACTACATGCTGGCAGACTGTTGGCAGCAACTTTGTGAACTTACTTACCTTAAATGTTGGGTGGTGTGTGTGCATGTTATTTTGCTTTTTGTAATAGCTTTCAATTGACTTTTCTCTTACTTTTGATCTAGGTGCTCATGGAGCCCCCAGAAGTTTTTGACATCAACACCTTTCTGTATGATCAAGTGGATGTTCTGTTTACTATACATAATAGTAAACTTTAAAATAACCAAACAAGTCCCAAAACAGTAAAAAAAAAATTCCTCTTACTTCTTGAGCCTGACACCTGCTAATTAAGTATGACACTTCCCCAGTCCTTCTTCTGGACAAGGCAGGGAGCAATGCTGTCCATGCCACTTGCCGTTTTATTGAGTTCCCCTCTCCATTGTTCTTTTTCAGGCTAAAAATCTTTCACTTATATAACCTGCTCTTTGAAATGAAACTGTTCCTTACCTTTGATCACCTGAATTCATACCTTTCTTAATTCTCTTTTAAGACTGCAGAACAAGGAGAGGGGGAAAGCCAGGAGTGAAAACAGGATTCCAGATGTGGGACACCACAGATGTGTGTACGGACACAATGATGTTTTGTTCTCTTTCCTAGCAATTCCACTTGTATATCTGTTTTTAAAGTGTGTCTTGATTTGAGAGTATTTTGTAACATGTCAGACATGAGTACGGTTCAAATGCCTCCTTTAAAGAACTACCTGTATTTGTACTGAAGAACAGGATGAGGGAAGGCATTTCATAGTTATTGCCACTTCCTCAAAATGCACATAAAAGCTGTTCTTAGGGGCCTATTTCAAGATGATGATTATTTAAACATCTGTGATTTAAACCTATGTGTTCATTATGCTTTTAATGTGTTTTTCTGCCTACCACATGTGCACAGTGTGAGATTTAATGGGACTAGCCATCTTCTGAGTTAAAAACTATGAGCTCTATATTTAATGTCCTCAATGATTTTTCTTTAAAAATGAGATGTGGTCTCAAAGTGATCTGTGAACTATGCCAGCAATCTTTCAGAGGCTGTTTATACCTGTTAACAAATTGATGCTACTGTCAGGCAAGATTTGTGAGGACTTAGTTTTGTGCATTAACTAGGTGCATATGACCAAGCAAATTTATCGGAAACCTACCCATGCTTGCAAATGTTTAGATACACATCAATCCTAGCCTAGAGCATAAGAATATAAGAAAAACCCCACTGGGGCAAACTAGAACTAGTGGTCTGCCTAGGCAAGTGTTTGGCCTCTGTCAGTGTCAGCAGCATGTGCTACTGAGTAAGGAGAATATTTGGGCTTAGTCAGTTTCTGCTGTTTGCTCCATTCATACCCTCCTAACATCTCCAGTTGCTGGACTGAGGATATAAGAAGGCATGCCACTGTCTCTTCTCTTCAGTATCTATTTATGGACATCTTGTCCATTTATTTGTCTATTTTCATACTGAAGGTGCCGTGAGCAGTTAAATTCTGAGCTACTTTGTACCAGGATGGTGCTGGTTTGGGTGCAGTGGTGCTTCTTTGGTTTTGTCGACCTGCAATATCTGTGAAGACTCATTCTACAGTTAATATTCTCTACTTGTCTCTTTTTTGAATCTTGTGTGTTATACAGGCACAAAAATTATTTTCAGCACTTGGGAAAAAATATGCAGTTTATTTGGAGATCTGAGGTATACGTCCCAAAATTTTTGAAGACCAAACTAAAGAAGCAGCATGAATGTGTCATTTATTTATTTAAATATTATTCATACTATATTTCAATCAAATACAAATCTGATTGTTTTTATATTTTGGCCAGTCTGAGTGACTACATCCAATGTCAGATTTTCCCCACCCCTTTCGTCAAGAGACTGATTTTATTTTCATCTTTAGACCTTTATTACATGCATGGGGTCTCTTCAGTTGCTGTCTGCCTGAGGTTTTGCCAGCTTGGGGTGATCTTTTCCCTCTAGGTCAGAATTAGAATCTGTAGCTCTTTTGAACTGTTTATGGTGGCTGGAACCCATAATATGGATTTGTTTGTAGGAAATTCCAAATACCACTTGATGTTCAGTAGTGCAGTGCTGAGTAAAGGGGCAAACCAGGAGATCCTCTCTTTCCCTTGATGCCTACTCCATAGAAAAGTACAGGAACAGCTGGAGAAAGGTGGTGGAGTTGGGTCCTAAACAGTTGGGTCACAAATCTTCCTTAATTCCTTTTTCTCCACTTCCAGGAGGAGGGAGAAGATAAGGCAATTAACAAAAACACTTCAGATAAGTGCTATATAATGTAAGCTTTAGCAGACATCGAATGTCACCCCCTTAGAAATATCTGTAGTCTTCTGAAGAAGATTAAGTCATCTAGGGTTTGGATTTTTTTTTTTTCCTTGCATTGGTTATTCTTCTTTGTGTTATTGGGACATATTTCCCCTGCCTCACTAGAGAAGTATCATACGCTGCTCTATTAGAGGAATCTATGCATCTTACAAAGGGTCCCATTGAGGCATATTTGTTTAAATCCTTATAGTTATTCTAGAGATATTTTCTAACAAGTGATATATTGAATAAAATTGAATTCTGGGTAATCATAACATTTTTTAATTCTAAATATTTGTTTCATATTTGTGCCAACATATTGATTTCTGCTATTGTTCTGCATATTCTTTATTGCAATTGTGAAAACTGGAGTTAGCTTTGATTTTATTTTTCCTCCCATAAATGATATGCACTATGAATTCCTAAAAAATCACTGTTGCATGCATTGTCATAAAGCTCCTTAGACTATTTAACACATGCTCTTGTAAAGACTTAAATTTTTATAATCACTGTATATTTTTTTTTTAACCTCCAAACTGCCTAATGAGGAAATTATTAAAAACAAAGCTTATTCTGAGCTGAGCAGGCTGTGCTCATTAGCTAATTGGTTTAATTAGAATGGGAATTTCCCTTTCACTTTGACTTAGTGCAGTATTGAAGAATCTAAAGTAAATGCAAAGTCTTACTTTGTGTAGTGGAATGTGAAATTAATTTTTTATCTAATAAAACTTGCACTGATACCTGAGTAGCAATCTTGAAAGAAAAATGGAATCTATAAACATTCGGTAATCATTAAAGTGGCTGAATTTCATACAGAACTGTTCTAATCCACTGCTTACCAATTTTCCTATGTCCTTTCATAAAATCAGAATTATTTTGCAACCAGCATCCTGATACTCTCATATGTTAATGCTTTAGCTGGATGGCAGTATTGGCTTCAAAGTCTTCTGGGACACTGAAAGAAAACAAACAAAGAAGAAAACCCCACAACCTCTTTGATTGTACTCAGTAAAGATTACAACAGTGTGAGAAGTTTCTACAATGCTCTTCAAAGGCACTCTGACAGAGCTGTAGTTGGGGAGGACAATTTTTTTAATTAATTTTTTTCTTCTTACTGAAATTACAGTGTTTTTACTTGAGTTGTCTGAAATACATTAATTTTCCAGTATAATTATGCTGCTGTAAGCAGTGCTGATAGAAAGACGTAATCATACCTCTCTGGATCCAGCCCTAGTAGTTGAAGAAGGTAGCATATATAGTATATACAGTTATGTATATACTATATATATATAATATATATAGTTAGTGCATTGCATCTGGGTTATGGTAAATAATATTGTACTTAATTTGACAGAAGGGGTGCTCCAGCCAGGAGCCTGTCCCTATTCCCCTTACTCCTCCTTCAACATGTATTGGAAAAGCTGGTAAGGGGAGGTAAGATAAGGGTACTACTTTTGGTAGAAGTATGGATTTATGTTGGATTTATAGGGAGTTTGCAACAGTTTACTTATGATCCTCCAGGTAAATAACTTCTAGTGGCTGATCTTGTTTTACTGTATAGCAAAATTAGGTAAGAGTAGTCACGTACCTGGTTACAGTGGTTCACAAACATATCCTCATAGACCATGACTACCAGTGTGAACAGATAAAAATAAAATTGTCTTTTTCATTTACTCTTTGTAAGTAATGAGGATCTTATTAACCAAACTAGTTTTGTTTTTTTATTTTTTTCTCTTCTTACATGCACATAAGATTCAGCAATATTGAAGTGAAGGGCTGGTAATACTGGACCACATTGCTGACTTTAGTAGTCACCTAAGCTTCCTGCAGAATATGCCTCAGGGTCAACCATTAAGCTCCAACTCAACTTTCTTTGTGATTAGATAATACTGTGGGTGTGTTCTGTGTAGCGAGAGGGTGATCTGGTTAACGATGTATTTGTAAACAGGTTAATTTTTGCAACAAAATCCATGTAGTTCATGAGCAGCTAAACTTGCACTGACAATTTGTAAGAGTGTCCATTGGTGGGTTATTTGTGTTTATGTTGAGTGAAGGTAGTTGTCCAAATTTTTTTCTGTAGAAGTACTGTAATTAAAGTGATTGTGATCCTTATTAAACTACTAGAAGGACATATAAACAAATATTGTTTATCTTCTGCTTTGTACTTGGACTTTCAGTGACACAAGTTTGGTGTCTGGAAGTCTTTCTCTTGCTACGATACGAAGATGTGTAATCATCAATGTCTTGCTGTTGTTCAGCATAAATGATATGTTAGCCTACATCCAAGATAAATCTAGTACTGTTGACGGCCACTGCAAACATAAATGTGTATAGTATATGAATATATACATTACAGCTTGCTACTTCAGTAAAAATCAAGCATTCAGAAATTGCACAATGCTACTGTTAAAAACTTTTTTTTTTTTTTAATGTTCTTCTGATACTCTCTGGAGTTGCTTGATGTTTAGAGCCTTTGAATAGATAAACAAAAATACCTGCAACTTTATTGTGTGAGTCTAGAGGACAGCTTTCAATAGGCATGAGCCTATGTGACCATTTTCCCAAAGTATTGGGACTGCTGCCTTTTTCTTTATTGACTCCTTGCTGTCATCCCACATCCCAGTCAGCTCCATCCTCTTTAACCTCTGTCTTAATTGGGATGCCTATGGGGAGGTGGGAAGCCTAAGTACCTCCAGCTGCCTCCCTTACTGCAGCACGTGTTAGCCATGCTGAACCTTATTTGAGGATTGTGAATTCATATGGAAACTGATCCAACTGAAGAGACAGAAACGCATGTCTTAAAACCTTTGGGTGTTTTTTGCCCATTCAAGACTGCTTTGTGTAAATACTAAAATAGCCAAGTGGGACAGCAGGCTGTACCTTTAGCCTACTGCCTTTCACCTGTGTTCTTGAGCAATTCCTGTATTTTAAATCTATCTCCAGTTTCTTGCTGCTTTCTCTACACTTTGCTTCTCCTTTTCTCAAACTGTGAAATCATCTGATCTCTCCCTTTCCCTCTTTGTACCTATTGTCCTAATTTTAATTGCCCTTTCTCGTGTGAATAAATGGCAGTGAAGCTGCACCAGGCTATCACTGCTCTTTGATTCCTTTTACTTTTTGCTTCCGCATAGCCAATTCAGTGCCAACCCAGGTCCCTCTTCAGTGTGTCTCTCTGTCCCTCATCTCCTTCACTAGCTTCAGAACATGGCTTTCTTTTCCTGCTTCTCCCATGCTCTTCTCTGAGATCTGGGTTTCAGCTCTGTTCCCTCTCTGTGTCTTTTCTTTTTCCCATTTTATTCTTAGGGCAGACTGAGGCTTTTTCTGCTTTCTGTTCCTTTATGCTCAAGTTTCTTCTTTTTAGCTGTCTGCTGTGGAATCACTGAGAGCACACAAAAGAAAAACCTCACTTCTGTCACTTCATAACCTGCTGCAGACCAGAGCTATACCTGCACAGCAAGTCTTGTTCAGCAGCTGCAGGGAACATGTACTGATTGTTCCTTAAACCATTTTGTGTTTTAGCAGAGCAATCTGCCAAAGCCTACTGGAACTTCATAAGCTGTCCTGCTTATTTGTAGGGTAAATTTTGATGAAGATGTTAAAAATATGCTCCTGAGGCACCCTCCATTTTTTCTTTTCTCATGTCTCCATGTACTTCCCTGTCAATTTAAGGTGCTGCAAATCGTCAGTGAGGAGGCTGCACTGTTTTAATGTGGACAAGAAACAGGCATTAGGACAGTTCCTCAGTGGAAAATCAAGCTTCAGGTTCAAGTTGGTCAAAACCTTTGAATAACCAGCTAGAAACAAGGTCTTACAAGTGGAAAAACTGGAGCAGTTCCAGTTGAAGTTAATTGCTTGAACCTGCATAGTTTGTTGCCAGTAGCTCAAATGGTATTCCCATTGCCCACTTTCTTATTTGCCACCTGCACTGTCCCTTCTTAGTGCCAGTAGGAGTTTTTGGGGAACTGAGTGAGGAACATGATCTGAATGACAGCTTGCTTGGGGGGAAGGTGTCAGGGCTAAGGAGTACACAGTTGAACTGATTTTTTTTAGTCTGGTTTACTTCTTGGCTTCATGTGTGCTTGTGTCTACGTGGGAGACAGGAACTAGTGTGAGGGCAGGAATAAGCAATTGGGAATAGAAAGAGTGAATGTGAGTGGTTTGATTTTTTTTTTTTTATTTTATTTAATGATAGTCTAGGATATTTGTTGATCAATAACTTAGAACATGGTGGTACTGTTAGCTGTGAGGACCTGTTTTCTTTTCTTTTTGCAATGTCCTATGGAAAAATAGCCTTGGAGCAGAGAATGCCTTAAGGAGGCAGTAATTCTTTGGAAAACATCTGTGATTATTACTTGGCTTTATCTCACCTTAACTGACTTAAAGTTTAAGAAACTGACTCATGCTGTCTGGGCTCCTGTTGTAGCTAAAAGACAGAGACCAGCAGCTATGAGGAATACGTGGCATGGCCTCATCAAGCACAGTTTCAAGGTTTATTCAGAAATGTCAGTTTTCAAAAGTTATGATGTTTAAGTGGGCATGCTGATTGAGGGGACATTAAATGAAATAAGTGTGCACTTGCACATTTATCCTGTGTAACTACAGCAACTCTTTTTATTTGCGTTTGGTGTTTTCCACAGCCTCTTTGTTGAAATTGTTGAGGGATTTTTCTAAAGTAAGTGAAGTTTTTGTCCTCAGATCAAGCTTGAAAGATTGCTGCAGTACTGAAGCTTTGCTTAATGGTTATATCCCATGGGTTGGTGCTGAGTTATATATAGCATGTAGCTGAAGGACAAGGTGGAAGGGATAAAGAAAAGCAGCAGTGAAGGGGTGGGAACTGCTGTCCCATTATTCCTACAGCTCCAACAACATATATGCAGAAACTAAGGTTAGTAGGAACACTATATAGCATACTCTATGCTGAGAAAGTCTAAAGTATATTCTAATTTTTTTAAAAATAAACTGTTGATCTATAGATTAATGCATCTGATACCCAGCACCAGCTGTTGTCTTGATTGCCATTCAGTGC
The DNA here is from genome assembly GCF_003945725.1 of Corapipo altera. NCBI lineage: Eukaryota > Metazoa > Chordata > Aves > Passeriformes > Pipridae > Corapipo > Corapipo altera. The sequence goes on from NW_020884876.1 coordinate 10,893,608, forward strand.
TAATACAGTGGAATTAAAGGAGAGATAATTTTAGTATGGAATTTCCTGAGGTCATAGAGTTTTACTTTAAGGTATTGTTCTGTATCCAGATGCTGTTGCTTAATTTAGGTATAACTATAGAATATAATTACGCTGTTTCCACTCTCATATGTGGATACACACAGACATACACATGCACATTTACAAAATGTGTCTATATCTATATGTACACATAGATACTTTAAATAACTTGAAAATATTAATACATGTTTAAATGTGTACTTAAAACCATCAGCTAACAATTATTCTACAGCTGGAGTAAAACTGCTCAAATTTTTGCCGATAAATAATCACTTCTAATTTTATGGTTTGGTTTCCCATAGATCAGTTGCAATATAGAAAATACAGAATCTAAGGGAAAACAAATTTAAAATTAAAATAGTCTGAAAACTGCCTATTTTTACACAATGCCTAAAACTTTCCTGCCAACTGTTGTGGTTTAACACCAGCTGCCAACTAAGTACCACCCAGCCACTCACTACTGATAAGATAAGAACAGTTTAATAATTGAACTAAAATAAGAGATAATAATTATAATAACAGCAATGATTGTAATGAAAAGGGGAGAGGGAAAGAGAAAGAGAGGGGATGGGCAGAGAGAGGGAGAGAGATCTACAATTGCTCACCACCTGCTGCCTGATAACCAGCCCATCCTTGAACAGCAATTGGCCCTTCCCAGCCAACTCCTCCCAGTTTGTATACTGATTTTAATGTTTTCTTGTACAGAATATCCCTTTGGCCAGTTCAGGTCAGCTGTCCTGGCTGAGCTCCCTCCCAGCTTCTTGTACATCTGCTCACTGGCAGAGCATGGGAAACCAGAAAGTCCTAGACTTAGGGTAAGTACTGCCCAACAACAACTAAAACATCAATGTGTTTTCAACTTCATTCTCATACTAAATCCAAAACACAGCCCTGTGCCTGCTACTCAGAAGAAATTACCTCTATCCCAATTGAAAGTAGGACACTGATTCTAATAAATGGTGATGAGAGACTCGTTGCAGCTTAAGCCGTTTTTCAGGAGCTAGTGGTTATACTTGTTACAGTCTTGGTGAGAATGTTCTACCTAGGTAGGACATTAAGGACATTAAGACTCCAGGATATTCGCTTCTTATGCTCATTAATACTTCATTAACATAAGATTTTAAATCTGTAAACACATATGTAAGTATACGATTGAAATCTCAGTGTAGTAGAATGCAGCAAATGTGCATTATCAGGAGAACTGTTTTTATTTAGAATTAAACATATTTTCAAGCCAAAATTGTGTCTTTGTTTAGAGAAGGTTTTGTAATTGTTAGCTACCTGACTCACCATACAGACGGATCGTGGTGTGCACTCTATCTGATGTGGATGAGTAGAAGGTTGAGTTGAACTAACTTTCCCTGCTTTCATTTAAAATATCATATTGAGTTCTATATAATTTCATAGTGTAAAGGGTGATAAAGATATGCATGAGACAGAAGTAATGGACTTAATAACCTTTATTGTATTAATAAGATACCTTGAAGTAGTTTTGAGGTTTTTATTCCCTGATCTGCATGAATTGAATTACATGCATGACTGTAACTTGCTTCATAACTAGATGTGACTGTCCACAAATATACCTTTAGATATACTCAGAGGCCTTTGTAGCAGTGCCAATGAAACAATTGCCTGTGCTCTGCTAGCTCAGATGCCAAATCTGGTGTCTCTTTCACTCCTGCTTCTGCTTCCTCCCTTCATCTTTATTCTTCTTTAATAGTTTTATTCTGAGTGTGGAAGTGAGACCCTAGTCACCTGTCTTACACTTACTCATTTCATCTGAGTCAGAAGTGTTTCATAGTTACCTTATTTTTATCTTGTATTTGCCCCAAATTGTGAAGTGTAATGCATCTCTCTGCTTTAAGTAGAAAAAAAGTTGCTTTTGGTAGGCCATGATTACAATAAAACCCAGATGATTTGTAGTTGTAGTACAGTTCTTTGCCTCAGCACTGCAAGTGATAGTTTCATAGAAAATATGACAAATGAGAAACGCTGAATGCAGTTCCCTATATTTCCCATTCATGTTTTTATGGCAAAAGGATGTTTAACTTCATTAGAAAAGAAAGCAAAAATGAATCAATTAAAACCCTTACTTCAAATTCAGGGGAGTACCTTGATTTTTCAGCTTGCTAATCCTGACCCTGTCAGGCCTCATATTTATGATTGCTAATGTGCGTTGACAGAAACAAAGTATTAGAGAAAATGTCTTCTTGAATGCCTGGAAGCTATAGAATGTTTCAACTATCCTACCATGTTAGTTTGAAAAAAAGGGAATGGCCTCACTAATAAATTGCAAGAGTTTTATTTGGTCTGTAAAAAAACAACCTATAAAGATACAGAGAGCAATAAACAAACATACATTACTGCTGCAAAAGTGCTTCCTATGTCATTTTTATTTGCTACATCACATTTTTTTTACCTGCTGTAGTAAAATGCCAGCACTCCCAAATGTTCAAAATCTCCAGCATAGCAAAATAATGAAACTTTAAACTCATGGTACTTAAAATAAAACTGTGATTTGTGTTTTAGTATTTAAGATTGAATATACTTGTTACATAGAAGCCTAAATAATGTGAAATAGTACTAGAAAAAAGAGTTAAAATACATTTCTAAATACATTTCTATGTCCTCCTTCATTAGAGTGTTGTCACTGAGACAGGATCATAAGAACCTCACGCATGTGGAAGGTGAGAACAGTGACTTGTAGCAGAGACATACCCTCCTTCCCTCTTCTGTGTGTGGCACTAGTAAGACAGCTACTGAACTTACTGCCTCCAATGTCTACAGATGAATCTGTAACTGAAAAACTGGGCTGGGGGAAAGATATCCATAATAATAGTGAGATGGAAATAGCTTCTAGTAAGAGCTTAAGGAGTTGTAGATCAAAAGATGACTGGGAAAACCATGTAGAAATCTTTGGAAAAGAGAAAATGTAACATGGCAGAAGGCATAAAGCTGAAGTAGAAGACATTGGTGTGTTTTTTTCCCTTCGGAACTGTGAGAGTGACTAATCTTTCAAAAAAACTGTCAAGGGAAATGGTGACTTTAACATATATTCTCATCCTCAAGTCTAGCTGCTCTTAGTTAGGAGCCTTTGTTTCCAAGACATTCAATTCAGTGTTGAGATGCATAAATGAAAATGACCATTACGTACAGGAGATTGAAGTAGACTCCCTTTGGTGCACCTGGCTCTCCAAGCAGCATACCTTTGTACCAGCACATATAGTATGGCATGCCAAAATCCTCTTTGGTATGATGACAAGTACCAAAAAGCATTGGAAATACCTTTGGAAAGTCCATGTGGGTTAGTATTTCATCTGATCGTGTTGTGAATACTGAAGGATTGTGTCTGAATATCCTTTAGCTTCCATCAGGTAGCAGATCAGGACTGAGCCAGGATAACTAGGCCACCAAGTTTATTATCCAGTTATATACTCACCCATCCATGTTTGCTGAATTCCTTTGTTATGGCTGTTTATAACTGTTACATCCACAGTCTGCCATTGCAATGAGTTTGAGTTGCATCATGTAATTGACTCTTGACAGGGAGATGAAACTCTCCAATCTCCTTTCTCTATAATTTGATTGCTTCCTTAGATTTCAAACAGTTCTGGTTTTGTAATAAATAGTGCATAATTACTTGTGTATTGCCATTCATGATATTATTTTTATTTTACAGCTCTCATAGAGAAACAATTTGGCATTGTGGTTTTTTCTTCTTGTCTTTTACTGTCTGTTTGTCAGATCCTCTTTGCATTTTGAGGTGGGGTGATCTAATTAGTGTGTGTTGTGAGAGAAAATGGGCAATTAATGAGGTATGATGATACAAGACCAAAATGTAGTTATTTTTTGTCAAAACAACTGATAACAGCATTCTGTTTTAGTCAAGTGATGTATCCAAACGTGATTTCATCCCTATCATGCTAATCAGTGGGAAGTAACATATGGGTGTCTTTCTTCATTGTAATGGTTATATATCTCATCACATGGTTGGAAATTGTGTGCTGCCTCTTACACATCCTTCATGTCCTAAATCGTCCTCTTACCAGCATGCATGCTGCTTTTATGTGAGCAGACATTCATCTATCATATATCAGTAAACTAGTATCATCATGACATGCCTGTTTCTAGTTAAGTGAAAAGAGAAAAGCTGTGATCTTTCCATAAATGTTATGACAGGGAGCAAGATGTGTGAGTAATTCATGCAGCCCCAGCTTGCCCTTATTTACATCTAGAAGCATCTGAAAAAGAGCACTGGATGGAGGAAGCTGTGGCTACGTGCAGAAGGAATTATTTTAGTGAGCCAAATCCAGTCAGTAATTGTGGGCATCTCAGTCCAAATTACTTTTCTGGCTCTGGAAGAAATACCAAATTTTTTAGAGTTTTTTGTTATTGCTGTGTTTTGTATAGAAGCATATGTGAGAGTCTGAATTGTGATTGCCTCCAGGAGTTTTAAGTAAAACAGTAAAAATTCTTTTTGAAGATGAAAATAAGATTTGGCAGTATTGCTAACAGGAAAAAAAATAATCTTTCAAGCAGTATATTTAGGGAACAAAGATAATTTATTCCATAATTAAATATAAATACACCACTTTTCCTGGACTGAGCATGCTAAACAACCTGGAATACACTTTGTATATCAAAATATGTGGCTGTTCTGATTTATTAAATTTAAAAATCATAAATAAAAGAAGTCTATAAACCTAAGAGTTATTTTGGCTTATGTTCTCTTATTTGCTCAGTTTTATATCCCAAATAAATTATTAAGTCAGTAGGTACTCTGGGCTTGCACTTATGTGAAAACAGAACGCAATCCATGTTTTTGTCCAAGTCTGCAGACTTAAGCAGATCCACACGTAGAAATAAACAAACTATGTAGCCAACATCCCCAGTACAAATCTAAAGTCTTTACTCTTATATTTTTAGATAAAAGATCAAGGGTCTGATCCTTCAATGGCAGCAAAGTGGGGGAAAAGGGTGTCAAGCTGCTAAGGGCCAGATCCTGTGAGCCAGCACAACACCAGGGACATCCATGTCCTCAGACCTCTCGGCTCTGAGATACTGAGTAGCAGCCTGGTGTGAAGTGAGACAGCTTAACAACTGAGTACCTAGTAAGACTCGTTGGGTGGTTTTGAACTTCTGATAGAACTGTGCTGGGATAATAGATCCCCTTTTCCTAGGGGATCTTTCTGGATACCAGACCACAGATCAAGAGTGGTCACTGACGCCCCTCTGCTAAGTGTGGTTTTTAGATAGAAGCACCTGTTGCACCTTGCACAACACTCAAGCTTGTGAAATGCTTTCACACTCAACCTCTGTGAAATGCTTTTAGAGTGTGCCACAGTGAGCAGCTTGCTGGGGAGATTCTATTGGGTGACCCCCTTTTGTGAGCCCCAAATAACTGCATGTGTGCAAAAGGTGCTAGGACACACTATTTTTTCAAACTGATAGGCAAACACAGTTAAATATGGTGAAATGTCTTAGGGTACTGAGCATGATTAGACAGAACATGCAACTCCAGCTTATTTTACTGTCCCTATAAATGTACCCAAATGGAGTGCTGTTTTGCATGGCATGTAATAAAGATGTGTTAGATACATCTTTGGTGTACATCGAATGTTTTCTATTATAGGTCAGAAGAAAACTATTAGAATGGATTTTTAATTTCATCTTCTGATAAACACAGAGATAGCGTAGGTGGGTGCAGGGTGATGATCAGCCTTAAGCCCCTGTAAGGTGAGTGCTGTGAAGCAGCCTGCCAAGTAAATTAGAGCTACTTTGAAATTTCAGGCCACAGTAGCTGTGTCATGGAAGTTCTTCTGTGGGCATTTGTCCTTCTTTCATTCTCTTACTAAGAGGCTCTACTTAGAAAACCTGTAGCACTTCATATAAAACACTTTTGCTCAAGAAGTGCTCCTCTGAGCCATTGAGTCCCCTTCCCAGCCTGTGAATGCAACTGAAGTGCCATGTGCAGAGGGCAGACCAGGTCAGACTAATTCCATTTGGAAAGCAATGAGCACCAGCCAGAGATTTGAAGTGCAAGAAGCTAATTTTGGAGGACAGGTCATGGTAGTGAGAGTTGCTGTAATTCTCTTCTCGTTTAGGGAAAATAAAACCAAACAAAAAAACCACAAAACCCAAAACTACTGTATTGCTCAATGTGTATGTAAAGCCATAATAATTGCTACAGAAAGTAAAGACCAAAGAAACTCTTTTTGTTTTGCTTCTGTCATTTCCAACACCCCACTGTTTGGTTAAGGATCACAGTGGGAAGAGAAGGTTAGAAAGCAGTATTTTGAATTTATCAGAAGACGCCTGTGCTTGAACCCCTGTTTAAGATAACTGACGAGGTATTTCTAGGCATGTAGCTGTGGCAGGATGGATCTCTGGGAAAGTCTGCATGAAGTTTTTTGGTAGGATTTTATCCATTTTATCCTGTGTTGCAACAGCCACTTCACTATTAGTGCTTCACCTGTTAGTATCTTCACTAGGTAGCTAATTTGCTATTAAGTCATGCATTGTCACAAACCACTCTCACATTTTGTGTTTGAACTGGAAATAAATGCTGTGATTGAATGTACGATGCAATGTAGGTACAGTGAAGACAATGCCAGGCTAATTTCTTAATTCAGGTGTCTCACTACTGATTTGAAGGCCTACTTTGGATATGCAGGCATTGAATAACAACTGTGGTATATGCTTAGAATTCCAGTTCCAAAAAAAAAAAAAAGCATAAATATACAGCATGTGGAAGTATACTTCTGATCTTTGTATATGTAGTGTTGGCTACACAAACTGCAAACTGTTAATTTCGACCTTTTTCTGCAAGCAATTGTAATTTTGAGATATGTATCCCCACTTTGAGTTTACCAGCTACATTTCTGTAGTTGAATATTCTTGAGCTGATGTGCCTGTACATGAAGATTGTGAGCTCTCTGTTGATAGTTATGAGGTTCAAGATCTAACTCAGAGTTTCTGAAGTTAGCAAAAGACCTAACAATGGTCTGTGGGCTGTGAGTTAGTCCTGGTGTGCATAAATAGTTATTTTAATGGCACTAAAGTGTGTACTTCAAGATCATATAAAAAATAAAAATTACTGCCAAGAAATCTTTTGCCATTACTTATAAGAGCCAATTAAAGATTGAAGTACATTAATATTATTAGACAAATATATAGGGATAAATGTAAAAAAGGATATGTAAAAATATAATACACTACTTGTTTTCTATATTGCATCTGTTAATTTTAAAAGGCAGTATAGAATAATTTCAAGTGAGTGATTTTTCCTTTTTTTCACAGTCTAAAGAAAAAAGTAATCTTTTGGAAGGTCAGTGATTTGCAAGGCTGTGAGCAAAGGATTATTATTACCATTTGAGGACTTCAGTGTGCTTGTTAACTGAATTGCATTTTGATCACAGTCCAGCATATATGGGCATTTAGCCGAGTGCTGTATTAGAAACTTGGTCACCCAAAGCTGTTGTTACAGATCAGGGAGAGGGAACAGTTTCAAAGGATAAACCCGTGCAAATTCTAAATTAGCCTCTGGAAGTTCTCTTTGCACGGACTAAGGAACTGGGAAACCTGAGATTACTTAGTACCTCAAGTGGAAAGCATGTATATTTTGGAATTTTTTTGAAACTGATTCTCTTTGGTATTAATAAAGGTCAAGTTTATGTCTTGCATTGTTTCTGTTGAAGGCAGATTTAAAAATATTGGCCTTTTTGGTTCATGACCTGGATCCGTTTTTTGTTTGTTTGGGTTTGCAGAGGTTTGGAGGTTTTTCGTTTTCTGTTTAAGAATCCACTACTCATGTGTTTGCTGTACTCGGATCTCATTATGTTGAATCTGCCTAGGCTTCTCTTAATCAAGATAGGCTGGAACACTGTATCTTGGTATACCTTTCATCTCTTAGAGCTCGATTTTCAGACATCCTGGGCATCCAGTACCTTGAACGTCTGTTTTCACCGTCCAGCTGTATGGTTTTTTCACTTCAGCTGAGATAGATGAGTCAGTGAAGAGCTTGGGTTTTACAAAAGTTTCTAAGACCTTTGGCTTCCAAAAAAGAAGTTGAGACACTATTAGGGAGCCTTTTCATATTTTTGTATGCTTCAGTTCTTCCCTATTACGTGAGCTTTGGAGGACAACCAAGATTTCTCTGCTTCCAGATGGCTGCTGAAACGGAAGTTCCTTCTTCCTCAGGTGGAGTTTTAGTAGTCTAAAATACCATTCTATTATGAAATTTTGTTCCTTCACTCTTCTCTGTTGTTTCAGATTTCATTCCCTCCTGAAACCCTTTTTCATGTGCCTTTGTTTTCCACACTACTTTATGAATGCAAGGAGTCAAGCTCTCACTGAAATTTGGTGATTTTGCTTTGAGATCTTTGTAGTTTGTTCCATTGCATCTTCAAATGGTAGCCCAAACACAAAAATCTAGATGACATCCTGAGAACTGGGTACACCAGGTTGCAGTATGGACTTACCAAACTACATCTAATGTAACCATTCATTTAGCCTTAGTGTTTCACAAAGCCAGTTTTAGTTAATGTATTCAATCAGATTTTTGTCTATATATTTGTTTTCGTGATTTTGATCACTATTTTTTGTATAAAATTTTTTCAGATAGCTGACTGATCCAACTGCATTTTATGTTCTTAAAAAATTCTCAGATCTCTACATTAATTAAAAAGAAAAATCTTTAAAAGCTTAAATCTTTTGGGAGCTCATTGCCACTACAGTCTCAGGCATACCATATCATCAGTTATGTAAAAAAATGTTCAGCTTCTCCAAAATCAAAACAATGATATCAGGAGGAAGATTAAAAATTAGTATGTATGCCAAGCAAATATCCACAAAGAAGTGACACAGATCACATTTTAATTGACTCCAATTTGTTTTCTTATTGGCAAAACTTTCTTTTTTGCTTAGTCAGCTCTCAGATTTTTATGAGTGCAATTAATAGAAAGCAAAATAATTGTTGCTCAGCTACTGAAGTGTGCACCTTGAAAGGATAACAATTTGATACTTTTTGCAGTGGAGGTTTCACATGCAGAAAATGAGATTGCTCTTTGGAACTTTATCTTTTAACTTATTTAGAAATGCTTAGTTAGAGTTAAGATTCAATATGGAGCTGTTTCAGAGATAATTTTAAATTATCTCTCTAGGAGTTTCATTTTTCAAAAATTTTTAGCAAATGGTTTAAATTAAATTTGAATTTTATTAAAAGTGGGACCAACAGTAATTTTCTTTTTTATTCTCCCTAAACCTAAGTTGTTTAAAACAGAAAAACATTTGATCTTATTTATATAAATGTAACTTCAAGCAGAGCTGCAGTGCTAGTGTCTTTATTACAGGGGAAAATTCTTTCTGAAAAGCCAAATATTGCAATTTTTATGACTTTATTATTATGGAAGATGCTTAGTGTAAATTGTTGCACAACTCAAATAGACTGATGATTTGATTTCATCTTCCTCATGAGAGGAAGAGGAGAGGCACTGGAACAGCACCAAGCCTGACAGAGGTGTTTGGATGATACTCTTGGGCACATGATGTTACTCTTGGGCATGGTCCTGTGCAGGGTCAGGAGCTGGACTCGATGATCCTTGTGGGTCCCTTCTAACTCAGCATATTCTGTGATTCTGTGAATTCTCCTTTAGATTAAAGCCATAATATGGTACCGAGTATGTTTTGTTGAGATTAACTCATATCATTTTTAGAATTTAAGAACACTTTTGCTGATTAGAAAATTATAGTTTAAAAAAAGCATCTTGTTTAAATGCAGTGTTTAGTTTTCTGTCTGATTTACTTTTCAACTCTTGAGATACAATCAGACCATTTCTGATACTATGATTTAAACCACTAACATAGTTAAATATTAAAATGCTTTAAAGCATTATTTTGAAACTTTAGAGTTCTCACTGATGTCTTTTTGATAATTAGCAATCTAAAATCAGCACTCTGGCTGGTTTAGAATTACTAAAATAATTCATTTTTAAGAATCCTTATTGATCTTACGATTGATGGTTAACTTGGTTTTGCTTACAGTTTTTGCTTACTGTGATTACAGGTAGGAAAGAAAAATTGTAGCCATGAACACATGCTAAATGTAAATACTAATTATCACTACAATATATGCTTATTTAAACAATGAAGGTCTATAGCAAAGGCTCCTTCCAGTGCTCCTGTAAACCCCCTCGAGGAGATGACTAACTCTGGAGATTTGGCTGTATGAATTATTGCAGACGGCAGCAAGGCTGAAGGAGTTTCGTTAATTAATACCCCTCATGTTACTTCCTCTTCTTGTATCTTCCACTTCAGATCACTTTCTGTATAATCAACAGACTGAAAAATTTGGAGGACTGTAACTCATGAAGGCAGTATTTGTGCTTACCGTGTCTCAAATCTAGTTCTGTAGATTCAGGCACCCCTTGGATATGTTTGGTTCATTGTCCACTAAAAAGCTTCAACTTCAGAATGATCCCCAGTGTTATGTGTATGAGACTTAGAAAAGCTGTTTTTTTGGGGTGCATATATTGTGTGAATGTACTGTTTCAGGATTACATTTTCTTCTTCTGAAGACCTTAAGATTTTTTTGTACTGGGTCAATAAATCAACTATATAAGTATTTCTTACACAAAGGGCTCTTACACATTCTTGTGAATGAATGCATGATGCAAGCTAGAACAGAGGGTCATTTTGTAGCTAAACCATAGATTCTTTTTTATGTAGACTGAGTGCAGGGTTTGGTGGCTTATATCTGAATTCATGAATGGGAAAAGTAGCCAGACAGTAATGTAAGTGTATTCTGCTCACTGAAAGATGATGTTTTACTGCTGTGGCTCCCCTTCTGTATTATCTTCTTAAAGCCTAATTAGATTTCTGCCTGTTTTCATGTTCACTTTTATATATGTTTATATATGTGACCTTACATGGTTGAAGTATTTTGTAATCTGAAGGTCATCATAAATTTTGCACAACTACTAAAAAAAAAAATTAAATAAAGAGCTCGTACATTTCAGAGCATTTTGAATTGATTTATTAGTCACAAAAAGATCTGTTTCCCTTTTATTTCCTTTCCTCTCCCTTGTCCTCCTAAAGTACTGGGTGGCAATATGGTAGAGAGAGTCCTGATTTTGGAAGTAGTGTCCAAACAACATCTGTTAGACCATTTTGTAACTGTAACACAAAATAATAGTTTTGAAGTACTTCATATATTTTCAGAAGGAGATTTTATTGGCTGGTTATATCCAACACTTTTAATGAATAATCAGTCTGTTGGATTATTTCTTGTGCATTTTTTAAGCAACTGTGCTTTCCTTCTGATATGTAAAATTATGTGCAAGGATTTCTTTTCTTGGAATCAGATTCACATGTAGAGCTGACTACATGAATTTTGAAGCAGTTATTTGGTCACTGTACCTAGCTGAAACTTCACAATAAAGGAAATTTTGAATCAACATGTCCTTATTTTGTTGCATATACTTTCAAGTATGTCTTAAAATTTCTAATAAGATATGCTCAGCTATTAGAAAAATTTGTCTTGATTGCTTTCTATGGCTTCATCTGTAGTGATACTGTTTTGTGACAAGACTGGCAGAAAAGCAAGACACTGGCTAGATTAAAATCTAAACCTTTGTGAGCCACAGCAAAGGGATATTATTAAGAGACAAAAAGGGCACTTGGCTTATATAGTTTCTTCTATAGATCTCTAGAAAAAAAGATTATTCAATAGAACTCTTTTTCCTAATATCCAATGTAAATAGTGTGCGTTTTAAATATAAGTCCATTATTGTTTGTCCAAGATAATGTGGATAATGGAAGATGACTTATTTCCTCCTCCCTTGTACTTAGCCCTTTACTCTCCTCAAGCTCCTCTTTTTTAGATTAAACACTGGTCCCTTCAAGTGTTCCTTTTAGTTTTTAACTCATGTTCAGCTTGTGACTCACAGATGGCTTTTCTGGAGAGCTGCTACAAAGCTGAAACTTCTTCAATTGTGTTTGTCCAGTTGAGTATTTCCGCTTGAAGGACAAAACTTAAAAGATCTCAAAGAGTATAAGTGTTCTAACAAAATGTCATAATCTTTTTTTTCCTGTGAGTATATCTCAGATTGACCATGTTTCTTTTGAATTCTGATCCTGTCATCCGAAGTTTTTACAGCCTCACAAACTTCTGACTGAAGCAGTCAGAAGCATACTTGTTAAGAATCTCCCTCTTCAGCCAACCCAATCCCCAGTGAGTGTGTTAAACTGCACAGCAACAAGTGTGTTCACTTTGACAGTGAAACATTGATAAACAATGTAGGGTGCAGTTTTCCAGCAGTTTTGCTTCCCTCTTTGTAGTAACTTCCTCTGGAGCGTATTTCCTGCATCTTAGAATGTCAAGGAAAAAGCCTTACTAAAGTCAAAATAAATTACAGAGTGGACAAGATGAGGCTTGTAATTCACACTGAGGTCACAAGCTTTCCAAGAAATCAAGGGTCAGGCATCTGAGCTGGCAGAAAAAATTACCGATTTTTCTCAAGAATAATTTTAAGAGGAAGTGCAGCTCCATGACAACTGTTTGTATTTCTTGTAGTTTTTAACCAGTGCAACATATTGGAGAAAGGGCTGAGTTTGCTGATCAGTATCTTTGAGTGTGTCCCTTTGGCCACAGGACCTCACGAAATCAGTTATGGGGCAGGGGGAGGGGAAGCTTTTATATAAATATTCGATATGCAGCTGTAGCAGGTTTTGGCTTCAAACTTTATATATGTTGCAGAAATAGTGAGTTTAAAAGTATGTATGATCTGTCTAGCAGCAGCGGCTGTCTGGATCTGACTTGTGGCTGCATGTGCATGCAGGGATGGTGCACGGTTGGAAGGGGTGCAGTGAGGCTGAGTTGCAGGCATGGAGAGAGAAAGTATGGCTCTTCCCCATGTGAAAATGCTACAGTGCTGCTTATTACCATGCGGAAGGTTTATCCTAACCCTATCTGATCCCTATTGCTGCTTCCTTATCAGAAGACCATTTCCCTGTCATAACAGGAAAAGATAATTATATTAATTTGACATGATTTTTGTGTACGCGTGGCTGTATCGGATGTTTGCAATCACTTGGGGGTAGAGAATAAGGATTCTTCTGTGTTTTCCACTTCCTAAAGACTTGCAAATAGCTTGTTTATCATTTGTTCTAGTGTATGTGCAATTGGAGTCGAGCCTGGAATGGGAACTCTGGTTTTCTTTTCCAGCCTCCTAAAACCACCAATCCTCCAGACTGGTTGTTCTTGAAGATAGCAAGTAATAGCTCTGTTGTTCCTTCTGTCAAAATAGAAGTTTTCCATATCTTATGGAAAACTAGACGAAGTAGTTGATTTTTAAGGTGTCCAAATTAACACACAGGAGAATGCTTTCCCTGTTTTAGTTGAAACCCTCTGTGTTAGCAATGTCAACTGCCTGGTTGCAACTGATCTTTTTTAAAAATGAGTGGAAAGACTGAAAGACATAAATCTGTCTTCTCATCTCAATCTGTCGGTAGATTGCTCCTCTCCACTAGGTAGAAGATAACTATCCTTTGAAAGTTAATGCTATATTCAAAGGAAAATTATTTCCTCCTTCACATTCTGGATTAAGTCCTCCCATATAATTTTTAGTTGAATTTAGAAATGTTTGCTCTCTAGTAGTTGGCTCTATCCTCTGTACCAAAAATTGTGATAAGCACTTAACAGAAGCTCGCCGGACAATCTGTTCTGCTTCATTCTTTCTTCGGCAGACAGGAAAGTTAAAGCACATTTGTTTCTCAGTACTAAGGTCCTGTACATTGGGTGGTCGGATCGCAAGAGGCCACATCCTACTCATCTTTCTGTGGTTAATGTTCTTTCCACTGCCTTTATTCTTTTTATCCTTGTCACTATCCAGTTGCAGTAGATTGTTTAAAAACAACTCATGCTGTAGTAGAGATAATGATGTACAAATTGGCATCTATTGCAGCTACAACTTTGATCAAAACCAGCAATACTTGCTGATACTCTGTTTTACTGGTGCTGTTTATCTTGCACAGCACTCTGTGCGAAAGTCAATCATTTGTTTTTAAGCAACCAAACAAACCCCTTAAACACCCCCCCCCAAACAAAACCAAAACCAACCAAACAAAAAAAGCCAGAAAAAAACCAACCAACCAAACCCAAACACCACAACCGAACAAAGAAAAAACAAAACCAAAGAAAACCCTCACAAAACAACAGCAGCAAAAAGACCACAACTTACCCCCATCTGTAAAAGCTAAACTAGATAAATTTTTGGCTAGTACATCGTTTAACTGATTGGAAGATAGAGGACTGGATTTAGAACTGCACCACTTTACATAAGCTAGCAATCTGGTCTAGGAAAGGAAAAATAGTTTTATATTCACAGGGACATAAGGTAGATTTATCGGAGTTTGTGCTGCTGGTGATTGATGTAGTACATAGACATAATAAGTGCCAGCTGTTCCTCCCCCATAAATCTGAAACAATAATATTTCCTTTTATTTCAGTGTGAACTATCTGACTTGCTTGAACTCCTTTTTAATTCAAAGGACTTTTTATTTGCAGTTACAAATTAGAATTATATCTACACAAAAAAATTAGAAATGTTCTAATACTGTAACGCAACCTGAAAGCAGCATCCCAAATATCTGTGTATTATCTAGGTTTGTTTTCCTTCATGAGCTAGATCAAAAGCATTTTTCCATTTCTACCCATGTTTCAGAAATATGTATTTCTGTCTTTCTCCATTAAAGCTGATGTGTTTGTGGCTGTCCACATCACTTGGTACTCTAGCTGTATAAGGAAGCATCATGTTTTTGTTTTGCTGACTGGACTCAAGCAGATTTAACTATTTTATTCCTTTTGATCTCCACTTTGAAAGTTCCCTCTCTTTTAGCAACTGTTAAATAACTGATGTACATATTTAGCATGAAAAACCCCAGAGGTTTGTTGTTCTGTCAGATAAATTTAGTGAACTGCATACAACAAGTAGTTGTCTTAAACTCCTGATTTATGTGGTCTCTTTAGCCCTTAAGGAGATTGCATTTCCTTACTATTTTTTTTCAGTTTTCTGTAACTAATTGATAAATGTGTTGATAAATGTCATATTTGATGTAACAGGATCTAAAAATAAAATGTTATGTGTTTGCATAGTGTAAATGGTTGTGAACTATGTAAAATGGAAGACAGTAAAGTTGAAATAAAACAATTGTTCAATATGCATAGTCATGTAATGCAACAAGCACATTCCTGCAGCTTGTTAATGAATTCAGTAAATGAGATTTATCAGCAGCTGGTATCTGCCTGTGTTTGTTATCCAAGTAAACAACTGGCGCATGGTGACCTTTGATCATTTATTTTAATTATATTTTAGTGACTCTTTAGGGTTCTCAGACAGGTTTAGTTAATAAGGAAAAATTCCTCTTACTAGCATTCTCATAGATAATGTGTGTCTTACAGTGTTTCTCAACCTCCAGGTTACATAATTTTTGCCTTTTTAAAAGGAAATCATGCTGCTGCTTGTAAAAGAAGCACAGTACTCTGTTCATGTATGACAAGTGGCATCAGTTTTCTTAAAAAGCTTACTCTGTTCCGCTGATGTTTAACATCTAGGCCCCAATCCTGCTAACTTCTATTGCTTTATATGGTGGAAGTTTTGGTGAATTTTAAACTCCAAAAGAGGATAGGTTACAGACAATACAAAGTAGGCAATACTTACTTTTTGTTTGCACCTGAATTGTTTTTCGATTTTAGAATATATGAAAAAGAGTCTTACTTTTGTGGTGTTATTTGTCTTTATGATGTTCGGAAGTTTAAACAGAAATTAACTAAAGCATTTTTGTCTGTGGAAGCACACAAAACTACCATTTGGTTTTAAATATGGTATTCTGTCATTTCAGATGTATTTTTTTCTATCATTTTAATCCATTTACTTTTTAAAAAGGTTATTAGAAGTCAAAATACTGACGTGCTTCCACTTAGAAATGTAAGCTGAAGCTTTATTATTTTAGGACCTGTGCTTTTCAGAAATATGTTTCCCTAATTTGACCCTCAGTAACCCTTGAGAGACCTAAGTACAAGTTACAAACTAATTACATATAAATTGCTTTATGGGAACTTGTTAGGCATTTTGTGTTTATACATTAATGTAATATAAATATAGCTTAGGTAACAAAAGCCCTTGGGGCAAATTTATGTCCTGAGTAACCCTGTTCTAGTGACCTCAACAGAATTACTCAAAGTCAAGACAGAATTTAATTGGAAGACCAGATCTTCCACTGCTGTAAATAACCTGAACTCCACTAAAATCAGCATAGCTCTGGTCATAACAGTTGGAAAGATAGAATTGCTCCTTCAAGTATATTTTTTGATTCGTGGGCAAAGGGCTGCCTTTTCTTTCCAGAGTTTAAAACTCTGCAGAATTTATCTATGGAAATAATTCTGATTTTAGTCAAGAACTTTTATAAGGTTACACAACCTTCTTTCATCTGAATTTTGAAAAAAAGGCTTAATGGAGGGGTAAGGAATATAGCATCTTTTGGCCCTGTATCTTTGGTTTTTCTATGCCTCTTTCTGTGCTGTGATCTAACTTCTAAAAAATGTTTCTCTAACCAAGCAATATATAGGAAGTTATACTTAACAGTTACGTAGTCTTGCTTAAGTCCCTGTGTAAATACAGGAATAGTCACCTAGGAATAGACAATGTTTGTTTGTGTTTCATAACAGCTTTTTTTCAGAAAGAAATTTAAAATAAAGGCAAATCTGTACTTCAGGCCTCCTGATGTGTATATCACTTTATCTTCACCTTGGGAATTATGTCCTCAGTTTAACTGGAAAAAAAAGTCTCAGCACTGAGTCTGAATGAAAGAAGCTTCTCAATTGGAAATTTGGATTGAGAGTATTTTGTTTAGGAGGAACCACGGGTGATATGCAATTTTTACAATATTATAGCAATAACCCATTAGTGAGAGTTGTTTGATGTAGTTTTCAATTTAGTAGTCAATATTAACACTTTTTTTTTTCAGCACATTTGAATTGTGTGTCTATTCCTCCTCAGAGATTCCCTGAAGTAACTATAGGGGTCAATAACATCTTAGTTTTTTAAGTGACCTCCACTCACTAAACACGTTTTAAGTTACCATCAGTCAGTTGACTTGCTGAAAGACAAACAGCATATACTTCTTGTAAGTGGTAGCCTGTAATGAGGCTCTCTTCTCACCTTTCTCTAAAGCTCTTCTGCAAGCTTGGCCAAGGAGGTGGATTTGTAGTTCAAGATGCAAAGCTGGTGATCCTCACTGTTGCTTAGTGTTTCATTGTCTTGCTGGGCAATATCCTCAGCAGAACCAAGGCCCTGCTGATTTTTCTGGCTTAGGGCATGTTTTCTGTCAAGGCCTCTTGTCTGTCAAGAGAGTCAACAGCACCTCCCAGCTAGGGAGCCTGTGTCCTACTCCAGAATGTATCCTGTGCAAAATGAAGTCAAGTTAGACAGTCTCAGTGCTGCAATCTGTAGATGTTTGTATGGTAACTTTTAAATGACTTAGTTGGAGTATCAGTGCAGGATAGCTGTAGCTATGTGGCTGTTCACTCCATCCAAGATACTATTTTCAATATTCGGTTCTGGTCTTTAAAATCTCTGTGTACAATTTTATCCTTGTTTGGCTAATAGCCCCTTCCTTCCATTGCCTACATAGCTAATACTGGTTGAACATGTTATTGCATAGACTTCTACGGATTTTTTATCATTTCAATTTACCACAGTACAGCTTTTCCAAAAGTAGCAATGCTAATTTGAAAGTGTGATAGCTGACAGGCAGACTGCTACTTTGTGAGATTGTCTGTAGGCACTTCTTAATTAATGATTTTTACTGGAGTTGAAAGGGATAGAAACAGATTTTAGAGAGAAGGAAAAAAAAATGTTGGAATAAAAGAATAAAAATTTGTGTGACAGGCAGAAAAGTACTATCAGCAGATGGTCAAATCTGATGAACAACAACTCCAAAGCAAAACATAAATCTTCTGGTTTATAGACTGTCAGGGAAGAATTACTTGCAGAGAGATGCACACAACCTAGGAATCAATCAGTAGGAGACAGAGCTCTGCATGCAGTCGCATCACTAAGGTATTGTTGAAACAACTATGATGGATGGATATGGGAAGACAGGTAGGGAAAAAAGGGGCAGACGTTTCCCTTTATGTGAAGAAGCACTTTGAGTGGGTGAGTTTCTTGTGGATTAGGACCAGAGGAGGAGCTGGTGACGTAATGCTGAACGTATTTTACAGATCATTTGGTTAGTATGAGGAAGAGGAAAAAGTCATAATTAAGCAACTCTGAGACCCTTGTTCTTGTGATAGACTTCAGCCTCCCTGACACCTGCTGGAAGAGCAACCCATAAAAGCAACCCAGAATATTTCTGGAGGCTGTCGATGTACTCTAATGAGGGTGCAATTTATCTGGGTGAGAGAATCCTCACAAATAAAGAGCTGGACAAGGAGGCAATAATCAGTGACAGACCTAACTTGTAACAGCCATGAATTACTGAAGCTTGTGGGAGGAAGTCTCAATAGCAGAGGATCGTCCTGGCCTTTGATGGAGCCAACTTGAGTTTATTCAGTGAACTGGTAAATGGGATCCTTTTGGAGTCAGCCTTTTTATGCCAAGGGTAAATCATGCTTGACTAATCTGATTGCTGTCTCTGATGAAATTACTAGGTCTGTGGATGAGAACCCCAACCTATTTTACTACAGTCACAGATCACAGACTATTCTGAGTTGGAAGGGAACCACCAGAATCATTGAGTTCAACTCTTAAGTGAATGGCCTGGACAGGGATCAAACCCACAGCCTTGGTGTTATTAGAACTGTGGTCTAACCAACTTTTTTTATATCTTCGTGAGTAACAGAAGGAGAAGAGGGTATATAGTGGTGAGATAGAGTGCACCTTCATGTTGGTTTTGGTTAGCAGCAAACTGGAGGTGTGGAGGCAGTGAAACTGATAGACTTCCATGCAGGGTTGCCATTCAGAGGGACCTAGATGCACAGGAAAAATGGACTAATAGGAATCTGATGCAATTTAATAAAGTCAAATACAAAGATTTTAACCTGGCATGGAAGAGCTCCTTGCAGTGGTAGAGGCTGAGGCTCACTGGTTGGGGAGCAGTTCTGCAGAAAAGGACTTGGAGATTCTGGTGAATGATGATGATGAGTTAAGATGAACATGAGCTGGTATTGCGCCCTAACAGCAATGCAGGCGGACTGGATCCTGGGCTCTATCAAGAGGAGCATAGCCAGTAAATTGAGCAAAGTGCTTATTCTCCTCTGCTTGATGACTGCTAAACCACATGCGGCATATTGTGTTTGGTTTTCAGGGAAAAAAAAAAAAGAAAAAAATACAAGACCCTAATAAACTTGGTTCAGTCTAGCAACAGGCCACCAAGATACAGTTACAGGCTCTATGAAAAGAGCCTGAGAGGACTGGACCAAACAGTGGTCTTTGATTTAGAGGTTACTAAGAATATGGAACCGGGCTTTTCACTGAGATGCACGGGCTGAGAACAAGAGACCAGGATCATATGTTCAAACAGAAGAGGCTTCCAAAGGATATAAAGGGGAAAAAAATGTGTGGACAGTCAAGCATCAGAACACGTTTCCCAAAGAGGTGGTGGATTTTTTTTGTTTTTGGAAGTTTGGTATGGGTGTTGGACTGTGTGGCCATCAGGGGACCTTTCCAATCTGAGTAATTCTGTCACTCTAGGAGGAATAGAAAGTAACCAGTACCAGTCAGCATTAAGCAAGCAAACCAAACAAGAAAAATAAGGAAAAAAGCAACTCCAAATCTGCTTCCGTTCAGACCTTTTTGCCAAACTCAAATAATAGTGCAGTGGAATAAGGTGTCTGTTTATAGCATACAAATACACCATGCTTTTGCAATTTAAATGTTTTGTTAAAGTTAGTGGTTTATGCAAACTATTATTTAGTAATGGAGTGGGAAGGCACATAGAGAGAAACACATGCATTCCCGTTTTTAGAAACCATCAAGTTAATTCCCTGCATTCCAGTAGGAAATGTGCAGATGTCAAAAATGTCAGATCTTGAATGTTGCTGTAAAATTGAGTTATTGTTCGTCTGTTTCCATTTTTTGTGTTTAGGCTTGATAAGGAGACTACTATTGTACTGCCATTAATCCTTTCTGTATAGGAATTCTGGTTTCTGTGATGATATCCAAGGGGATGAGATCAGAAGGTGCAACCCTACTCTTGAGTCAATATTGAAGGAAATAAGATGAAACTCCAAAGAAATAGGTGTTAAAATTGAGGATCCAGGGGAAGGATAGAAAGAGTAGGAGGGGAGATTTCTTGGAAGAAGTCGTCACACACACTCAAAACCAATACAAGAGAAACAATGGGATTCTTCTCCAGATTTTGTCATTTCTTTAGAAATGAAATGTAAATCAGTGTTATTTTTTCTTTTTTTGAGAAATTATAATTTTTCTGTGTAAAATGTTTCAGTGATAAAGTTCGTCTGTCTTTCAAGGTGGGATATCCTTCGTGGGATAACATTTTCTAGATATTAGCTTTTTCGGTGTGTTCTTTACACCTGTCCTTCCAATGTAGACAACAATGTAATTAGTAACTTGTGGTATATTCTATATGTTTGTTTTTTATGAACATATGCATATCAGAAGAAAGAATGTATTCCTGTAACAAAAGTCACTAACTCTTGTTCTTTAAACGAATAAATGATAATAAAAATATTTATCTTTATAGAGATTGCAGTTTTCAATATACAGTTCAGCTATTCACGTGTTAAGGGGCATCTGTTATCTAGACTTTCATTTGGAATATTGCATTCTGGATGCTTAGAGAATTACCATGGTATTGAAATAATTAGAAATTGAGAGTTGGATTAAAAATAGAAGATGCAAAAATTTGATTAATTTTCTATTTTTCTGTTTCATTCTGTTCCTTTAAGGTTTGTTTTTTCAAATTGCCCACTATCAGGAAATGTTAAGTCTATTTGGAAGAGATGATTTTTCGTAACTGCATGAGTCCCATAATCTGGACTTTCAGCATAAGCTACAACCATTAGCAATGTTTTAAATATTTGGCTTCTACATCTATGTCTTTGTGTCATTCTGTGTTTTTTCAGAGCAGCTAAATACTTCATTGTATTTGCAAAATACATCCTTCTGTCAGATAATCAAGTATGTGAATAAAAAATGCAATAGCCACTCAAATTTTATGTTTTAGGTCACGTTTACCTGTTTTAGTTACATTTGGGAGATTCTTTAATGAAAATTATATTTCCAAGCTCTTTAGCTCTTCCCATATGTTGTCTGTCCTTTACTTATAAAAAATGTTTCCATGTGGTCCAAAAATATATCTGAAATCACGAAAATGAGACTCGCTAATATATCTGTGATAAATCTGAAATAATGAAAGAGCACATACATAACTACGTATTAATTTTTACCATTTATACCATTGCTAGATTTGACTATCCTGCATTGTCTAGTTATCATTTCTTTGAAAAAAAACATTATTTAGAATAATGTGCCAGATTTTCTGTCTGGGTGTATTTTTTCTGACATCTGTTTCTATCTCGAATAGCTCATGCTTTCTGAAAACCAGATTAACTATAAATCCTGAGGCCATCATTTGAAATATTATGGCAAATCAGGATCTCTTTGATATACTCTGCCTTTAGATTCAGGATATGATAACAAGTGTAACATTTACCTTTTATTAGGAGATGTAAAGCCCTGTGTCAGGAATATTGATATAGTCAGTTACAGTACACTTTGTTTTTCCCAGAAATTCTTTTGCTTTAAGTTTGCAGCTATTACTAAATAGGTATAATTCTGCCTGCTACTGATATTTGCCTTACATGGCCATCTCAAAGAGTTGAGATGGGACTTTAGGGTATGTATAGGCTTCTGTATTGATGCTGCCAAAGCTATAGAAACTAAAGGCTATGTGAATAATAATTTTGTAGATGGAAAGTACCATGAAATCTTCATGTAAGGAATGTCTATGTGATCTCCAAAACTATCTGCAAGTGTGTTTAACCCTAAGAAGGATGCTGAGTTTGGCAGCACTGGAGTCTGTCTGTGGGTAGAATTGGTAGACATAAATAGCATTGTTGTATAGACAGTCAGAGCTGAGAGACTTTAATGCACGTCATTTGGTCTTGAAGACGGTGGTGAAGAGTTTTAGGCAACTCATATAGGGAATGCTCTGAGGGAATGTTCAAATTGAGCTTAGGAAGCCAACACATATGGTTACAGAGAGCAGGGATCCATCCTTAAATGACAAGTATTTGTTAAAAATTTGAAAAAGGTTGAGAATGAAAAGGATATATTGTCTCAGTTTGAGACCGTTTGGAGTGGCGGAGACCTCAGACAGAAGTCTAATCCCTCATATTCAATAACCCTGCTTTCTCCAATACAGAGAGAGAGACCAAATGCTCCTGGATTTAAGTGAAAAAAATAACTCTTCATCAAGAACAGTGCTAAAAACAATACTGATAAAACTGGGTTAAACCAACCGATGAAGAGAAACTTCCCTGCCCACCAGACCAAATAGAGATGATGGCCCATCTCCCCCGCCCAGAAAAGCCACATGTGGCCACAGGACAGAGACAAGACAGCTGCCCTTCCCTGTGGCTCTCCTGCCCTGCCGTAGTGAGGCAGCGGTGCTGGTACAGGCAGTTGGAGCAGGGCTACAGACTTTCCAGGCAAGTGGAAGGGACCCGCAAGACACCCATTGGATCCAGCATCGAGACTTGGTTGTTGCAATTTTGATGTTTGTTGGTCAAAGTGGTGGTCACAGTCTGGATATGTCACAGTGGTTGGTGGAAGCCCAAGGTGGTTGAGTGTTTGAGTCATTAATCACAAGCAGTTCAGTCTCTTTGAAGAAGGCAAAACACAAAAAAGCTGAATTTGGAGAAAAGAGAAAAGAAAGTGGATACTAGAATTTTTGTGTAACCCGAGACATATATCTGGACGCTTTAAAGGGAAAGTATTTTCTGTTCTGTCTGCAGGCTACAAACCATTACGGCTTAGTGCAGGCTGTACTGAAAGAAGGTCAAAATAAGGCACACAAGAATTTCAGTTCACAGAAAAGACATGGTTTTAAGTTCCATTTCAAAATGTGCACTTGCTTAGCAGGACTAGTTACCTTCTAAAAATTGGATTGTCCAGTTCTAGTTCATACCCTCCATATGTGTGCTTCATGTTGCTTACAGAGAGAATACTGAGATAACACATCTTTCCTTTAAATTACAGCAGTCTAGCCTTTCAACTGAATCAAACTGCCAGTTCTTGTTATCCAGCCTTATTTGATGGGACCGAATACCATGATACCAAGGGAGACTAAGATGTTCTCATGCAAAGCCCACAAGCATGTACTGATCTATACATCATCTAGCAATTAGCTGTGCTCTCTACTACTACTGTATATGCCAAGGGTTAAAAGAGTACTATGGTCAGGCTGGTGCTCAAGCCCCAAAAGTTAACTAGTTTCTGCATATGGTCCAGTGCCTGTTGAGTGTAGCCTTGAAGCAGTGTCCTAAACTCAGCACCAAGTTTGCATCCTTTTTTAATCAGTAGGAGTTAAGAGCTTTTTTGCATTTTAAATAAATAGCTGATAAAATCTCCTGACTAGCATGTGCTTTTCAAGCGTGAAAAATACCAGAGTTGTATGTCTTTTGGCAGTGACTGTTTCACTGCCATTAGAACATAATGTAACCTTGAAAGTGGACCCCACTAAATAGTATTCTGACCACTCACATAATGATATCAGAGAAACTGCAAAACTTGAGCAATGATTATATGTTTGCTGCTGCTTGCAACTCACTAGAGACTTTTTGACTAAATGAATATACTTTACCCAGTGTGTCTCTTTAGCTAATGCTTGTGTTCCTCATGTAAGCAATACTGCTCAAGAAATTTTGTTCAAAGAACAAGAAAATTATACTGAAATGCCTGTACAGCAGAGAATAGAAAACAACTATAGTTATATGTTTCACCACGAAAACATAGATAGGGAAATACAGTATTTTTTCCTACTCTTTTAAAATGCTGTAATTCATACTTATACAGGAAAGAGGTTTTGCTAATAAAACCACGGTAGAGTATTGGCCTCTCTTAAGACAAAAATCAGATAGTGAACTCACAGCTTCTTAGTCTTTGTCTGACAGTTAATGTGTTGCTCACAAGTTGGAAATGAATATTTAGAACTGAGGCCAATGGAAACATTTGATGTTGCCCAAAGACCAGCATAAGCTAAAGACCACTGGCCTGGGTCTCTGAGGCATTATTACTGGTTTTGTCATTTTGGAGGGTCCATCAGTTCAGAGGGATTTGTTTTTGTTGGTTTTTTGAGTATATTTTGGTTTTTAAGTTGTCAAAGTATGTGTTTCAGCTGCCTGGAAAGGTGTTTGCAGAATGTAGTGTGCAGGTGCCAGTTGCATACTCTGGGAGGTGACAAAGGACTTTGTCGGTGCTAGAGCAGCTGGGATATGCTGGAGATGTCAAACTCATGATATTTTGTGTTTGTGCTGTTAGAAACAGGCCTCGGAGTGAACTGTCTTGTCAGCTGTGTCTGGGTTTCCTCTTGAGTTGTTTGGATGAGGAAGAGACCAACAGGCCTGAACTTACAACATAGCAACACCCTTGTCTTTGTACAGCTTGTCTGATAAAAAATGATGGCATGCACTTTGTCTAGATTGTAGTGTTTGCATAATGATTAAAAAAATGTTTCATGAACATATGTTGTGTGGTAAACTAAGGAAGACTGCAGGCGACCTGATGTAAACATGTAAAAAAAATGGAATAGAGAATTAATCGTACAAACATGCTGGGGCAGGCAAAAATATTTAGAGAAGTCAACAAAAGCTATTATGGGCATCGGTAAGATCATGTAAAAATCACCAGATTGTTTTAATAAGGACCTGAAATGTAACCAAGAATTTAAGAGAAAGACTTTGGGGTAGAAAAAATACTGTCTTTGTGTTTTAGCAGAATGGCTAATACAGTAGTTCGGTCAATAGGTTTTGAAAGCAAATTAGCACATTCGAAATGAAAAATATAGCAGCAGTGTGACAAACATGGGCTACCAGGTAACTGTTTTTCAAAGTCCAATAGCATTGACTATAGAAGAACAAAAGAAAATAAAGTAGAGCAAAAGGAAACTGAGTTTTAAGGCTTTGGGACAGTGAAAGTCTTAAAAAGCTCAACATGATATTTGGGGCTAGTAAAACTACAGATACTATGACTGTAGGGACTAAAACATACTACGCATAGTGATGCATAGATGCAGTACTTAAACTAGGAGGTGAAATCCTGTAATCCTCACTAAACAAAAATCCCATTGAAGTCGGTAGAAGATTTGGGTGAAAAAGGAATGTATAACTGGGCAATTAGAGACAAACTCGCAGCCTGACCTTGACTGGGCCTTTGTGCCTGTGATTAGCTGTACCCATAGCATCTGGGCACATTTGTTTAAAGGCAGAGTTAATTTTAATGACATCTCAAAAAAAGAAATACACTTATACCATTGTTGAAGTTCTAATGGATCCAAATAACAAATGTGAATAATTGCAGAGAGACGTATTAAAGCAACACTTCTATAATCTGAATCTTTTGGAAAAACAAAATTCTGCATACTTTGTTCCTTTCTTTCTCTCTCAGGGAAAACAGGAATTTAATAGATGCTGCTTGAGTTTTGTCCCTAGTAATTGTGGGTGGCAGCTATTTGACTTTTCAGAAATATATGAGAGTATGGGAGATTATTTTGTGGGGTGTCAGAAATAACCTCAGCTAAATTAATCAAAATGTATAGCATCATCTGCCACACATGTTTATAAAGCTACATTAATAATTGCTCTCCAAATTGTTTTAAAACTATTTTAGTATGAAACAAAATGTTCTTTAAATTCATCCATTTACTTTTTTTCCTTCTTTTGCAATCCTAGTTCAAATAAAATTGAAAATAAACAAAACACTTTCCTTTGGAACAAAATTTAATTCAGCATACCAGAAATGTCATTCTCACTGCCAGTTACTCTAATGGGACATGTGTTTCTTGTGTCTGAATCTACTTTGTTTGAAAAGAGCTGCTGTTAAAGCATTGAGGAAATTGCATTTCTCAGTAAAAGAAATGTTAGAAATATACAAGAACAAACAGAAACTGTTTCATGGTCTGGTCCTGTAAATGGTGACCTCAGTGACTACAATGGTCTCTTGGTGCTAATAAGTGTGTGTCCAAAATTCCAATGTTCAGGACTGCAGTCCTCTAAAGACATGTGTGTGCTTTGTGGTACTTACAATAAGCTACTGGGAAAAAAAGTCAAAGGAATCCTTCTACTGCATTAATTGTGTGTGTGCACATAACTCCATCATGGTTTTATATGAAAACCATTATAAATAATCTCTCCAGATTGACTTTGGTAAGTAGTTTCATATGCTTGAAAAAGCACTTCCCAAAGGGTTGCTGATAATGCTGGAGAATTCGAAATTTCTTTCTGTATCAAGTTCTCCTGCTGTGACACTTTCTTCTTTTAAAATCTCAAAAAATCTCTAGAACCTTTGATTCTGAAGAAACTGATGGATACAATAGGATCTATTTTATTCAAAAAGTCTAGAGCTTTTTGGTTTATTTTGTTCTACATTTGGTGTTAAAATATGTAGTATCAAGATGTGTACCTTTACTTCTGAAGAATAAAATCTCAGGCCACTCTGAGCTGGAGACTGGGTGTTAGGTTGCATTGTCATGATACTAACTCACTTTTACTCCCTTATCTCTTTCTTCTCTCATTCCTATTTTCATGTCACAAACCCGATACCTGTGTTTGTTATTTTAAAGTTCTTCTGTTCAAGACTTTGAATACAAAAGTGAATACAAAATGTAGTGACCATTTACTTCTTTAAAAATTTGTTTGCTTCTAAGAACAGAAAAGAAGCTTAATATGAGTAAATACAGGTTTATGCCCATACTTAGCTTAATTTTAAACATCTTTGTTACATCTTTCTACAGACTTTGAATAACTAGAGCCTCTTTTCCCCTTTTTCTGCTCTCTGTATACCTCCTTTTAATATATGTAATCCCTATAAATCCGTTTTATTTTTCATTAGTTTCTTAGCCTGGATAAGAATGCAGGCAGCTCAGCAAGAGGGTATAGGAAAAGTTTCAGCTAATGGCAACTGTCATGGATTCAAAATGCAATGTTTTATCTTCAATCAGAGGTTATATGTATTCTTACCATCCAATAGAATTTGATACCTCAGGGTATACTTCTTGAAAAAATTTAATTCTGCGGTCAAACCTCATTTAAAAAGTCTTCTGATAGTGTACCCTGTTCACACTGGATTACTCTATGTCCTGTCAGTGTAAATTAGGATCTAGTTTAATACTGCTGATGTTCCCTGATCCTTTTTAAGTAACATTGCTGTACAATATGCTATTCAGAATAATTTAAGCCAAAAATAATGGGGAGCATATATTTCTCCTGATTTGGTTGCATGAAAGGGAATTGTCACCAAGTCTCAATTTAGTTCTTGGATTTACCATTCTCAAGGATTCATTTGCCTTTCCTATCTCTCATGCCTTGCTGGCAAATCTCTTAATACCTGTCAGTTTTTGCATGGTACAATAAGCTTTCTCCTTCAGTGATACACAAGCATTACTTCTCTTTTTGTGATCAAAGACCCTTATTGTTTTTTATTTTTTCCTCTGCATAGTTCAGAAGGGGTGTCACAGCTCCACAGAACTACCGATCTTTTATACTGTGGTTTGCAATGAAGTTAGCCAATCAGGGAAAACAAAAAGAAAAAAAAGTATTACAGGCTCAGTATTTAAACAAATGGTTTTGTCTCACTGTAACTTCTCCGTAACAGGTGTCAAATTGTGATCCAAAGGGTCTTCCACATAGAATTTAGAATGGAGCACATTTCAAATGCAGATTATCAGGGTAGGCACAAGTGGCTTGTGGGTAGCAGGTCCTCTGCATAGTATACCTGCCTCAGGATAATGCAATTCAGATGATCTCTTTCTTTTGCCTAGATTAGCAAAGAACCTTTACATAAAATATTTGACTAATACTTTGACAACAAAAATAAAAGCTAGTATTTTCTTTAGTAATGAAATCTCACTATTTAATACCTTGGTTATGAAAAGCTGTGTGATATGTTAGTCTGCTGTGTTCCTTTGAGTTATCAAATAGACTTGTGTAAAATGAACTGGAAAAACATGATGCTAAATAACATAATCAGATAATAGTGTAATTTTAATGGCATGCACTTAGAACCCTTAAAATTTAATAAAACACACAGGTTTCTAAGAACCTTTATGTGTTTCCTCTTTTGTATATGCACAACTTGATTGTAATAATTTAAAACTAAGATTTTGCAACTGGAATTGCTGTGTTATAACTTGCTCTTTAGTCTTTAGGTTTTTTTGAGTAAGTAGTGTGTTATGTTTATGGCTGGAATATTTGTTGAAATAGTCGATGTGACAAGGTAGGTGGTCTTGTAATTAATATTTCTGTACAGATCTGTAAACTGTGCAAGACTTGTTTAACAAAACGGAAATCATGTCCTTTTAGATTAAAACATTTGTTTTGGAATAAAGTTCAACTTTTTCTTTGAAATTCAATTGATCTAGTTTCATGGCCTCT
Organism: Corapipo altera; assembly: GCF_003945725.1. Classification (NCBI taxonomy): domain Eukaryota; kingdom Metazoa; phylum Chordata; class Aves; order Passeriformes; family Pipridae; genus Corapipo; species Corapipo altera. The sequence continues at coordinate 10,922,337 of NW_020884876.1, forward strand.
GAAATTATTTGTTTTAAGAACCATTTTAAAAGTATAATTAATTCAAGAAATTTCTGTGACCTGTTGCTAAATATTTAGACTATAGATTAATTATATTTGCTCGGGGCTTCAAAAAATGGTTTTAAAAACTTGATGAAAAGGCAAGTTACTTAGTAACAAGAGAAATTATACAACAGTGGTAAACTGTGATGTGTTCATATAATCTTGCTGTCCTATAAATGGCCACATTAAAAAAAAATCAAGAATAAATGAGCATTGAATTGAAAACTAAATACTCTCATCACAGTGAGAACACAGCATATGCTGTAGTCTGTGTGTTCAGCATAACTCAAAAATGTTGTGAAGAATGTGCAATTTATTATTCTTGCTCTTAGTGGAACCTTTTTGTATGTACAAGTGACCAATAGAATAGAAAACATGACATAAAAACTCTACCTACTGCCTTTTTGAAGCACTCACTTGATACGTGGCCCTAACTCCTACTTCTCACTGCCTGATTAGGGTCTAGGATGTGTTCATGTAGCACAGGTACTGTGCTCAAGCAGTATCTCAGAATGGTCTGGCATACAAATTAACATGAAGAGGTTGCCCCTTACCTCTCCACTTAGTAAGTCTCTACTTGACACTGAGAAGTTTTCTAATTCTCGCTGCCTGTGTTACACTTGCTGAAGTGATGACAGGTCATTGCAGTGCTACCATGTTAATAGCTTTCTTCCAAAAAGTCTCTGTATTTGTTTACTTTTTTTTTTACAAAGCTAATGGCGGTTTTAAATAAAAGTAATGGTAAAGCCAGTGAAAGTTCATAAAACACTGATAACTGAGAATAAGTAACCTTTTTATAGAGGCCTGATAGTTTTATTCTTGTTTACTGATTTTGATGGGATACATCCGACTGTTAAAAAGAAAACAAAAGGTTGCAGGGTATTTTGAAAAAAAGCAGCAGTAGTCAGACCATTAAAAAATTGCTTAATTGGCATTTTATCTTCTTCTGAGAGCATAAGATTTTATAACAAGGATTTTTAGTAGGAGTGCAAGTTTTTCTTTTTAGAATCGTGTGGTTCACTTTTCTCAGTGTTAGTTAAAAGTTGCTCAAAAGTATTCAAAATTAACATATTGTTCTTATAAAGTGTCAGATTCTACAGAACTGCCATGTGGCATAAACCCAGTTGTCTCATAATCAGAGTACACGCAATCAGCACCAGAACCTTGCTGGTTGCAGTGGTTGCATTGCAGAGGGCACTGACATTTTCATGCTGTTCTCTTTCTGGCAGAGTACTGTGTCTGTTAGTCACCTTGATAACCCAGAAATCATCACAGTGCTGTTCTTTATTTTCAGTTTACAAATGGTTTTTACTTACAAATGGTTTCCCCTTTTTTCTGGTCATACATGGTGATCCACATATTTGTCAACAATGATTGCTGGAGTTGCTGGTGACTGAGAAAATAATACACAAATCTCATCTGGTACAGATTGCACTGCCTAATGTCTCCAAGATTTAATCAGATGTAAGCCTTTCAGCAGCAATAATCCAAATCCTTATTGATTCCAAATCTATCTGTAATGCTAACTGGAAGCTTCAGTATGAGCCCTTGAATCAATTGAACAATCTAGATGCAGCTGCACTTAGATAACAAATGGTTATCCCACAAATTTCCATGACTGCTGTGCAGCTTTTGACCTTTAATTTGTGGACTTATGTAGTGAAAGCTCCTGAATAGTGAAATAAGTCTATTGATAATGGATTTGATGGTCTGTATTTTATTTTGCATTTACAACTTGCTATGCTCTTAGAAATAGTCTGTAGGGATTTAGGAACACAAGCTGAAGACTACCGCTCTGGAACAAAGTACATTTCAAAGACCAGGTTGAAGTGCATGAGAACAGAATCTTTCCTGTTACTATAATCTAGTTGTGAAATTGCCTCAAAAAAGTATCTAGCTAAGGTGCCATGAACCTACTTTCTCAAAACTGCTTTCAGTCGTAGTCAAGAATGGTATTAATTGGCCAAGTTTGTAAAAACCTGTGAGAACTGACTGACTAAAATGAGTTTCTAAAGAAATTAGGCAGCAAAGCACAGAGTTGCTCTAGAAAGGAACTAGAATTAATTTGGGTTTTTTTTAATCTCTGTCTCCTTCCCAGGGAATTCAAATTCAAATAGAAAAGGGTATTTTCATAAGCAACTACCACTGAATGTATGAAAGTACTGGCATTTTTTTAGCGAAGGTTGAGAACCATTGAGGAATACAGGTACTTGAGGAATAAGTATCAGCATGTTTCAGAACCTGAGCAGCAGCTAAATGTTTGACTAAAGGACTTAACATAAGTACCTTTGTGCAAATCTATAAACTTAGATATGTTTTCCAGCATTTTCTATGCATATCTAAATAAAATATTATCCAGTAAATGCTGACTTGCGTAAATTTGGATTTTCCTTAACATGGAAATTTTACACTGCCTACCTTAGCTTAAATACTTGTACTTATAAACAGGAGGAGCAATATTAAACAGGATAATCTTAGGATGATTTTGTAGCAGTTTGTGCATCTTTCTCTCAAAAAATAGTCCAGACGAGAGAAAAAAAGTGTGATATATAATCAAGAAGTGAAATTTCAGTAGTATTAAGCTTATCCTTATAGCCAGTGTATTTTTCTTCCTTTGTAACAAATTGTCTTTCAAATTTCTCCTCAAACTCATTTATTTTTCCTTGCCTGTCTACTTTGTACATTCTCTCTCTCGCCCCCACATTTATTTGTTTTCTTTGACTGATGTTACTCTTAGTATTTAAAATGCCAGAGTGAATCGGGAACACTTAAAGCATAATATAGTTCAGACTGGTTTATTTATTTTATATTTTCATTTTTACTTTTTATGTTTTTCTGATAGGCAAAGCCTTACAAAGTAAGCTCTTTGAAGCAGAGACTGATTCTAATCTCTCTGGTGTTCTTATGATATTTTGATTTGGTTCATATTAACTGCAGTGGTCTTCTTACTTGAAGTGATGTGAAAAAAATTATGCTCACTGTTACCGTTTCATTTCTGTAAGGCACTGTTTTGTTACTGTAATGAATGGTAACTTGAATGTTGCAACTACAGTCATCCAATTTTACTGGTGACAAAGGGGTGCATGGGAGATCAAAATCAGGGCTTTTCTAGCGTGATTAGAGAAGTGGACATAAAAGTGGAACATAATTCCTTACTATGGCTATGATATTTAATTAGGGGTTTTTTGTTTGTTTGTTTTTTACTGGTATCAACTTCAAAAAAAATAGCACTGAAATACATGAAAATTGCAATAAATTATTATGCAAGTGAAATGTTTATCCATGCTTTTCTCTTGCAATATTTCCATTTGGTTAAACACGATTTCAACATTCAGATTTAACTACTTGATTGTAATGCATTTTAGTCAGTCGATAAATACAGAATATAAGCATATTAAAGTGGAGGGGTTTATAGACAGCATTTTCCTATTAAGAATTGTCAACAAAATCCTTGAAAATGAAATGAGCTGACAACTGTAGTCAGAGCAGATACATAAAGTAGTGCTATAGCACATTGCACCATCAATTACGTGTCAAGCATGCTGCCAAATATTAAGTGTTCTGACCTTTGTTATTAATAATAGAGGCAGACACTGGGGACATGTGTAACATAAATAATGTAATGCGTGGAAAATCTATTATAGTTTTGACTTTGTTAATGGATATAGAGCCTGTTTGGTATCCTGCCCCTTCCCTCGCAAGCTATAATTTTGTGAAAAACTGGATATACCATGTAATGGAAAGCCACACTGTGAAAAACATACTTTGATAGAACAAAATACTCTGAAGTTAAATAAATAATGGCAAGAGAGTGCTTTTCATCAAGCTTTACTGCTTTATTTATAGGTGTATTTGTCATTTCCACTGTTCCTTGAGAAATAATGTGAAATAAGTGAAATGAAGTAAATGTGTCTTTATTGTATTCTCCATTTATTCTTTAAGCTATTATTATCATCTATCATCTCGTAGAGTTTGGCTAGTTAAAGGTTTAGTCAGTGCCTTTCTTTAGAATTTACCTTGTAACATTTTTAGGTGATCATATAGGACAATGTTGATAACAGCTAAAAGTGACAAAAACAGTAAAATGGTCAACCAAAGGACTGAGATAAACACTTATGAAGGGAGGGTTAGTGGTTAAAAGAGAAAAAAAATAAAAGGTCCCAAAACCCAGTCCCTTAGCTGGCTTGAAAGAGCAAAGAAAATAGAAAACATAGGATAGAGAAAGCTTCTTGTGCAGTCACTGTTGGTACTGTTTCCTGCTTCCTGCTCAATGTCAAACATAGATCCCAGTAAAACGTTAAGCAGTTGGTCCGGGATTTCATCAGGAGTGCACTGTAACTGATTATATAAAAATCAACAGACTGTTTACATTTATCAAAAAGCTTTCTTTGGTCCTAAAAGTTGTATAATTTCTCTTATCACAACTTTCATTAATTTTATATTACCTTTTATTTTTCCCTTTGAACTTAACATTTGGGAATAAGTACCTTGGTGACAGTAATTGCAACTACAAACCATATTTCTTTCTAAACTTAACTAATCTGGGCTTGCATAAAATGAATGAAAAATTGGAGCTCCTCTGATCTGTAATACATTTTTGTGGATGTTACTTTCTTTGTGTCTTGTCATATATTCCAAATAGGTGTTGAAGTCTCACAATGGTTTTGTAATGGAAATACAGTGTCCTACACTACAAGCCAATGCATAATTAAGAAAGAGCAAATAATAAAAGATATGGACCAAGACAGTATGTCTTTGTAAAATTAACCAAAATTTGCACAAAATCACAAATGTCAAGCAACTACTACATTTACAGAAGCAGATTCATTCCTCTCTTAGAAATTTAGAAACTCTTTCTAACAATCCTTAATGATCTGATGCTTATACTATATGCAGGACACACTCTTCTAATCATCCGGAACTTAAGATTTCGTTTGATGTTTATGTCAACACAAAAGTTTGACTGTTCTAAAATTAAATCAGTCCACAAGCTTCTTAAAAACCTGTTTCTTTAAACAGTTTGTCACAGATGAGAGTAATTTACTGGAATTAAAAAATACATATACATATAGGAAGAGATCTGTGGTTTGTGTGTCAAGGTAACACTGTAAGCATATTGAAAAATCAACATATTTTTTCTGTTTTTTTCTTTCCCTAATTCTGAGCACTGGCTGTATTGTATTAAGTATAGATACATGGATTTGCTTCTCGCTTTCTTTCTGAATTGGAAGGGGAGACATAACAAAAGTCCACTAGTGATTAAGTTGGTTTTCCACAGTGTAAATTTAAATTGAAGCCATCTTTAAAAGCAAATAGCTTTATTAAACTAAGAACAAAATAATTCAGATGCAATAGTGATGATTTTTTTAAATTAATTTTATATCTGCTTCAAAAATTGTTTTCCTTCATATTAAGTGAGTACTTCATAGAATCATAGAATACACTGAGTTGGAAGGGAGCCGTCAGGATCATCGAGTCCAACTCCTGACAGCCTGAAGAGTCACACCATTGTCCAAATGCTTCTTGAACTGTGTTAGGCTTGGTGCTGTGACTACTTCCCTGGGGAACTGTTTCCAGTGCCCAACCACCCTCTGGATGAAGAACCTTTTCCTGATATCTATCCTAAACTTTCCCTGACTCAGCTTCAGGCCATTGCCTCGAGTCCTGTCACTGGTCACAAGAATGAATAGATCAGTGCCTGCCCCTCTGCTTCCCATCATGAGGATGTTGAAGACCATAATGAGATCTCCCCTCAATCTCCTCCAGGCCGAACACACCAAGTGACCAAGCCACTCCTCATATGGCTTTCCCTCAAGGCCCTTCACCATCTTCATTGACCTCCTTTGGACACTCTCTAATGGCTTAATATCTTACTTATATTGCAATGCCCAAAACTGTCACAATATTCAAGGTGAGGCCACACCAGTGCAGAGCAGAGCAGGAAAATCCCCTCCTTCGACTGGCTGGTGATGCTTTGCCTGATGCCCCCCAGGACACAGTTGGCCCTCCTGGCTGCCAGGGCACTGCTCAGTCATATTCAACTTGCCATGGACCAGGACCCCCAGGTCCCTTCCTGTAGCACTGTTTTCCAGCCTCTTGTTCTCCAGTCTATATACACAACCAGGGTTACCCCATCTCAGGTTGTAGGCACATGGCACTATAACCTGTGGAATATCCAGAATAAAACAATACTTTATTAAATTCAATATAATATTTAGTTAAAGCAACTAGTTTCTTCATGTTTTGACTTTTATTCATACATATTTTATACAAGTATAACAAGTTTTGTGTCCAGCTGAAAAGACATGCCTTGATTTCCTGACCCAAGAGGAATTCATCAGCACGCGTTATTTCTAACAAATACTCTGTCTTTCTGCTCTATACCCTGGCTTCTTATCAGCTAAGTAATACTGAGTTTCAGTACTTATTTTCCTGATGTCCTAGGCCTGTACCTTGAATATCTGAAACAGCAATAGCCAACATTTTGTCTACAGTGGGCTACACAGGCTTTTAAAGGATTCATCAGTGGTGGTGAACTTTCGTTTGGATTCTCCTTCCATGTTACCCCCATGATCTGCTGGGGCTTCCTAGGCCTACTAGATGTCTAAACACAGGTTTTATTCCTGTGCCTTTTACATAATAGACTGGCATCCAGCCTTGTGACAGGATATACATGCTGTGACCTCCTGTGCCATGCATATTTCCATCACATGGCAGACATGCATTTGCCACACTGGCATTTACTGTGCTGGTGCAGGTACCTGCTTCCATCAAGGGACATGTGCTGCAGCACCCTCACACAGGAGTGAGGCTACTCAAGCCCTGCAATTTTCACCTCTCAGAACAAGCAGAAAGTAGCCAACTTAGTTATCTGTTAAGCTTAGATTTTTGTCTGTGACCCACTAATTGAGACCCTGCATGACATCCTGCAAGGAGTGAAGGGGTGTTGGGGAGTGAGATGCTCTATGTTGCCATCAAATTTGAAGACAAAGACCCCAAATACTGCTCGATGCATGGCTTGGGTCAGGGATGACCCAATGGAGGCAAGACCTGCATGATCACTTTCCTGAGATGACAAATTGGTTGTTGAAACCTCCCAGGAAATAGTCTGCAATGACACTGTGGTTAGTGAGGCTTTAGTGAAAACATTTTTTCTAACTTCCTAACACTTGGTCATATAAAATTACTTTGAAATAGGAATTAAAATCATAGAATGGCCTGGGTTGGAAGGGACCTTAAAGATCGTCTGGTTCCAGACCCCCTGCCATGGGCAGGTACATCTTTGCACTAGACCAGATTGCTCAGAGCTCCATCCAGCCTGGCCTTGAACACACAGGGGTGGGGTATCCACAACTTCTCTGGCCCACCTGTTCTGGTGCCTCACAACCTTCACAGTTCTGTGTATAACTGTACAGAAATGAGTTCTGTAAATTTGCCTTACCTGAGGTGTTTCTACTGTATTTGACACCAGAAAAGGGAGTGTCGTTTTGTACACTTGTTGTTTGTGAGACAAGGAGCAGTTTTTATTCAGGTGAACTAGTTCAGAACTAGTGATTTTACTCACATAATGTTCAAAATCATTGTATGGAAAGAATTTCTTTTTTGTTAATAGTGAAGTTGGATAAGGAATCCTAAATTTCAGTTTCTACAGTTTTATGTTTCTGCACTTAGGCATGTCTTACACTGTTACAAACAGGTGTTTCTTTGATTAGAACAGTTTTGTAGTAAACTGTACAGAGTCTGCAGCCAGTTGATACACTTTGTACAAAGTGTACCTCTATATTTTGTGTCTCATACTGCCATCTAAGGGCCACGTAGACTGAGAAGGTTGCTAAACGTTCTTCAATACTTTCTCCTTACTGCCCTTCTGTTTAGGAAGACAGAAATTCATGGATGAGAAAGGTGGGCAGGGAATAACAGCAGTCCTTTGATGCAATATATTGTTTCATCTAAAAGGACAGAGGAATCTCCCAGATAAGTGATAAATTGGAATGTAAATCTCAGTCATCTAGAAAACTGCAGTTGCAATGAGCTTATGTAAAGGCCCATGAATAAGGAAGTAAGATTACAGGATTTGATGCTACCCCTGAAACAGCAAGTTGAGGAATGTAGTGCTTATGTAGGCCTGATGAGTTTCAGCTGAAACTCAGCATTGAGAGAGCATGCAGTTTAGATTCTTAAAGGTACCAAAGTCTTTAACTCCTACTGATTTAAGGATTAGTGCTTTGTAATACAATTTTCTTACTAAGATTTTCCCTAAAAAGGTACAAAATTGCATGAATTATTTTCTTCTTTTTTCCTAATAACTGGTTTTGCATTTCTACATGGTTTGATTTTCCTGGACTAAGGGAAAATGGGCAAAAATTTGGTGTTACTGTAAGAGTATGTAATATTAAATAGCGTTAACACAATTTAAATATTTTGGGGTTTAAGCATTCAAAGTTTTCTTATGAAAACTTATCTTTCCAGGATAAAATGCATTTTTATTTTTTTAATCTACAAACTGTATTTGTGTGGGCTTAATTCTGTAGCTCCTTTCTCATAAGATGTTTTCAACTACAAGTGCGATAAAGAATTTCAGTATTTGTCAATATCATACTATTGGCATTGACTAACAAAAGCAGTTTCTATAATGAGGACCCCTTTGACCATGACTTTATTTTACAATGTATGAATTGCTTTTCAGGCTAGTTTCCAGCAAACCCTGTGTAATAGAGAAAGTAATTATCTTGCATGTTACTTTGACAGGCTCATGCAAGCAAAGACCTGGAAGAGCAGTTGCGGTCTGTGTCCAGTGTGGATGAACTCATGACAGTACTTTACCCAGAATACTGGAAAATGTTCAAATGTCAGTTGAGGAAAGGAGGTTGGCAACACAACAGGGAACACTCCAGCTTTGACACAAGATCAGATGATTCCCTGAAATTTGCCGCAGCACACTATAATGCAGAGATCCTGAAAAGTAAGTACAGGACACAAACCATGTTCCAACACACAATAAATTAAATTCTGAAGGCTTTTCAGTTGTGTCAAAAACGTTTTAAAAGCTAACCATTGTCAGTAAACCAACCTCAGCAGCCTGATTTGATGTGTTGTCTATAATATAAAATCTTTGATAGTCCACATTCCATAATGAAACAAATCGCTCTGTAGACATATTTTAGGTACATCCATTGTGAGAAAGTTGCTTTCTCAGCTCAGTAGATAGAGAAAGTACCTTCAGATATAAGAAATCCTACTTTGTGGAGGCTGTAAAATTTTGCAGAAGGCAAAAGGGATTCTAATAGTTGGAGTCATTGAACTGTTTCTGCGCATTTTTTGCAATTACATCATGGCTTAGTAATGCTTTCTTCTCTTAAGCATTATGGCTTTAGGATGCCAAGTAATCCACTTGTAACTTTTCCCTGTTAAAAGAGGGCAGCTGTCATGATGAGAAAAATGAGAAAGAAAGGGCTTTCAACCCAATATGTCAATATCCTTTAATGTTTCAGATTGCTTGGATAAAAATATATTAACAGTTTAAACAAGTGCTTGTAGGCAGAGAAATGTAGGACTTATAGCAGAAGGTGTATTTTTTTACATGATATTGGATATCATATATCTTAATGGAGACATTAAAGTACACATCAGGCAAATTTTCCATTTCTGGTGAACAGCCTACCATAATCTGGTGCCAAAAGAGAATAAAGGGTCCTGCACAGCTGCAAGTCTCAGGACTTTCAATATAATATTGTATTTGGTAAAAGGCTGTATAACATGATGTAAAATCTTTGCCTAAAATTGTGTGGATAATCTGGGCACAAGTATCATGCTTCAGATTAAATCATATGTTGTATATAATTGCTAAATAATAACCTTTTGCTTTAAATATTACCCTTGTAGTTAACAAACTAAACATGTATTTAAATTAATTTCACATTAAGTGTGTAAAATTTAACATTTCTATTGTAGAGTATTTAAGTGAAATACTTAAAAAAATTAGTTTGAAGAGATGTGCAATACTTCTTTAGACTTTACCCAAGATAAAACTTACCCCAGGCAAACGAGAAAGGACATGTACAGCTTGAGCTGCTGACCAACAGGTCGAGGGAGGTGATTCTGCCCCTCTGCTCTGTTCTGGTGAGACCCCATCTGGAGTACTGTGTCCAGCTTGGGGACCTCCAACATAAGAAGGATGTGGACCTGTTGTAGTAGGTCCAGAGGAGGGCTGTGAAGATGCTCAGAGGGCTGGAGCAGCTCTCCTGTGGTGATAGGCTGAGAGAAGCAGCCTTATAGCAGCCTTCCAGTACCTAAAGGGGGTCTGTGAGAAAGATGGGGAGAGATGTCTTGTAGCAGGGCCTCTTGTGATAGAGTAATGGTAATAATTTTAAGCTAAAAGAACTCAGATTCAGACTAGATATAAGGAAGACTTTTTTTTACAATGAGGGTAGTGAAACATTGGAACAGGTTGTCTGGAGAGGTGGTAGATGCTCTATCCCTGGAAACATTCAAGGTCATTCAAGTTTGAACAGGGCTCCGAGCAACCTGATCTGGTTAAAGATGTTCCTGCTCATTACAAGGGGGCTTTACTAGATGACTTTTAAAGGTGTTTTCCAACAAAAGCCATTCTATGATTCTGTATTTTAAGGTCTCCCTGTTAGGGTCCCTCTTAGCTCACAGCAAAAGCTGTGACTTTTCTTTTGCTGCATGTCAATATGTCATGTTCCTATGAAGAAGAAAAATCAGGTAGAAGTTTACACAGAGAGATGTGTATTTCGCTGACTATGGGGTGTGACTAGCAATGGATATTATGGTTCCAAAGTTTAAAAAGAATCCTAATTTACTTCAGGAGAGTATTGTTTTTAAACAGTTACTTTATAACACATGACATTCCCTATAACTTGGCAGGTATTGATACTGAATGGAGAAAAACTCAGTGCATGCCACGTGAAGTGTGTGTGGATGTGGGAAAAGAGTTTGGAGCAACTACAAACACCTTCTTTAAACCCCCATGTGTATCCATCTACAGATGTGGAGGTTGCTGCAATAGTGAAGGACTCCAGTGTATGAACATCAGCACAAATTACATCAGCAAGACAGTAAGTTCTCACTCTTTTATTACAGTCCAAGTACTCCTTGCAAATCCATATATGATCATGCTTATTTTAAACCTTATTACTACTATGACAAAGGAAAATATATCAGCTGTTTTCAGCTGGTTTTCATATGTATTTTCCAGACTAAACAGGAAAAACAGCTGAAGACTACTGCCTGGAAAAAAATGTTTAACACTCTTTTCCCCAAAATATATTATTATTTTTAAGGAAAAAATAAATTGTGATGTCCAGTTCTCAGTTTTGAGATTACCCATGAAACTTAATTCTGTCCCTTTCTTTTTTTTGCATCTACCACTTACCTGTATGAGGCAAGCACTCTATGGAAAACTACCCTATAATTTTATTAGTGTGGACTGTTGTAGGACATGTGCAGACAGGATACGTTGCAAATAAAGCCTATTAGGAACTGAGTTTTACTGTATTAAGAGATATTAGCATCAGGTACCTATTTGTTTTGTTGTAATGCATCTTCCTCCAGGTGTATATGTGGGTTTTATTCTTCCAGTTCAGGGCTAGTGGTCAGGTGTAGAGATCATGCACTGAGCTTGTGAGCTGCCTTTAAAGGAGAAGCATATATTACATTATTTTCAGTAGCTATAGGAATTATCACAGTTATCTTACAACAACATTTTCCTCAAAAAACGTGTAAAAATAATCACACCTAAAAGTGTTTGCTAGGGTATTTTGCTGTTGTTACGGTATTTGGTAGGGGGCTTGTTGTTTGTGGGTTTTTCACTTTTTAGTGTAAATCTTGCTTCCTCTTTCAACTAGATTCATCTGGCTGAAGATGCAGTACATATTTATAATGAAGATCCAGAATTGCATAGCCAGCTATAATATCATAGCTCTTGGAAATGTCACTCCTTTATCATGAAACTTTTTAGTGCTCTGAGGCTTCTTGAGAGGGAATTAGGAAAAAGGGACATAAAGAAAACAGAAAGAACTACTCATTTTTTTAAATGTATTTTCTGCCTTCATTTCTCATCAATCTATTTGTCTGAAATGGTATATTTTACCATGAATTTTCAATCCCAAATTTAAGCTAGTGGTAGGCAACCGTACAGCACAGGAATAACGTAACTCAAATAGCTTAGAGAAGGAAAACTACAATACTGACTTTTCTCAAGCCCTGTTGTTTTTCCCATTAATAGGAGAAACTGTTGTCTTAATTTGTTTAAGTTACTTTAAGATGCAATTAATTCCTAAGTTACTTTAAGACACAAATATAATTCTCATGTTAAAACCCAAGAAATATGATCTTTTTTTTTTTACATGTATTGATGAAGTTTAGCTTACTGAAACAAAGGATGATCTAGTCACAGAGAGAGTTGTTCCATGTAACACAGATTTCCTAGTCTTTGAGCACCATGTCAGTTTGGGGTAAATAATATCTTTCTCTTCATCTTTCTGTTCGTGTCTGTTGAATAAAGTAGGTTTCTATCTAGTAGAAAATGTTTAGTAGTGACTTTCCTTTTAAAGTTCTTGATGTTATTGGTAATGGTACGATGTAGTTCTAGTTAAAGATTTGAGAGACTCTGAAAAGGAAAATCTTAAAGGTTTTATCACAAAGAAGAAAGAGGAAATAACATTGTTTTATTTTCTTACCTATCCTGAAAAAACAAGTGATTTAATCTCTGAGTTTCTATCTTGCTTCTGCTTTCCAGTTTTATCTTGTCCTTGACAGAATGCAGTTTAGAAAAACCCTTAATAAAGGAAGAGACCTATAGCTATATCTCTTCATCTTTCACCATCTCAAATAGTTTTAAAATTATGTGACCACAGCTTACCCTATATTAGATGAGAATTAGGAAGAAAAAACTATTGGATTCAAGACCTTCTGTGGAATTCAGGTACCCTTCACATCTATTTTCACTGCTGTTTCTCTATTATTTCCTGAATGAAATGGGAACAAATGATTAATAACCAGGAATCTTTGTTTCATAATTCACCATTTTTAGCTTTATTTTTGGTGCATAAACTTCATAAGATAACTTCATAATGTTCACCCTGCAGAAAAAGTGCTTAATGGGAAATTAATTTTTCAGCTGGAGGTCTTACTGTGAGGGCAAACTCTAGCATTAGTTCCAGACATTAAAGTATAAAGAAAGCTGATATCAGCTTTCATCAAAATTAATTAAAAATAAAAGAACTAAGCATAATAATAATTTTAAGTGTGCTGATGCAATGGATATTGGCACATATGATGGTGGTGTTGAATAAATTAATTTAGCCACTGAAGCAAAGAAATAGTCTGTATAACAATAAACAGTTTTTCTGGAAAGTGTAGCACAAAGTCCTAGTCTAAAGAAGAAGCTATCAATGCAGTGAATCAAAACTACACACCTTTTGGGGCTTTTAGATTTCTATTTCAGGACTTCTAATAGCGCTTTTGGTCACACACTCAGAGATTCCTGTCTTCTGTTAGATTTTTTCTTTTTTTTTCTTTTTTTTTTTGTTTTTTTTAAATTTTAAAGTCAGGCTGTTGTCCTACCCTTGTGTCTGTTCTTCACTCCATCTGTATAAATGGTTAAAAGAAGAGCACTACCAGTGTAGAAACTGATAAAAGCCTACTACAGGGTGGTCCATGGGACCACACAGCTCTGGCCTAGAAGCTCTTGCAAGGATGTCTGAAGAAATGACAAGGTGGGAAAGAAGGGGAACTGGTGGATTTGGCGTCACAGTAGTTGCTGGTTGCAGAATGTCAATGGCCAAGTCTGGCTGGGTGGAGTAATTCAGAGACACCTTTGCCTGGTATCCTCTTATTGTGTTTCTCACCTGAGAATTACGTTACAGAACATGTATACTGATCTTCAAGGATTTAAAAAAACTGACATGTAAAAAAATGAAAATCCAGGGGGAAAGTGGTTTGTTTGGGTTTTTTTGATGACTAAAATGCATGATAACTTGAAGCTGAACAAAAACCTCATGCAGTGTCAGATCTAGGCACCGAAATACCATCTTACAGGGAGAGCCTGTTACTGATACACCCACCTATATCTTGTTGGGAAGGAATGAGGGAACCTTCTTGATCCAGAATTAGTGGGGACAAGATGTATGGATGCCAGAATGCTAAAAGTCATGCTAGGGATCCCAAGAAGAGGGAAGGGAAATCAAGTTTTGTGTGCTGGCTGAAAGGGAAGCTTCATTTAGGCTTAAATGAGGGAAGGTTGTCGTGGAGAATTATCAAATTGTATGAAGACCTAAGGAGACAAGGGCTGAACACAGTACTTTGAAGAGAAATATTAGAAACAGTGAGAAAGACTGGAAGATCTTTCATCTGACTTTCTGTGGTCAGATGGCTGAATGGCAGGAGAAATGCACTAACTATTTATGATTTTTACCTGTTCTTCGGTTACGCAGAGCTTTCAATAGTATGTGTTATACACTGAGATTAACTGTGTTACTGAGTCATATTTATGATTTTTAGCTTCTATGGAGCAGTTAGGACAGAGCTTTGTGATTTTGTGTGGTTTCTTTTTTTTTTTTTTTGGTTAGATATAATACTATTTAGTTATGTGATCACATATTGCTTCTGTTCTGCTTTCCCCTGGTTTCCTGATAATGCAGTGTTGGTAGCAAAAAGGTACAGGACAGCGTGGACAGGTTGAGTCTATTTTTTTTTCTTCTGAGTATTTGTCTAACTCAAGCAATACTCATTTAAGGTACTTAATTTGCTGTTTAATGTACCATAATTACTAACATTTTTCTGAAGACTGTAGGCAATAAAAGCTCTCCACTTTGAAAAATTGCCCTAATCCCTAATATTATCAGATCTCATGTTCTTCTGGAAACTGTAACTCATTCTTTGTAGTCTTTCCTGAATGTCTATCTTCAGGCATTGATATCTGTGGGAAATGTCTTTTTCCTTTTGCCTGTCGTGTGAATTAGTTGGATTTTTACTATGATTTGAAGTTGAAAAGGAAGAGAAGATAATACAGTAAAACCAGATGTTTACTGAATGAGGGATCAGCCAGAAATATAAGCCATTTGATCTCCAAGAAAAGTTACCCATTTGGGCAATGTGGGTACCAGCAATAGTAGCCCTAGCCAGCAGTGTTGCCAGAAAAGAAGAGTCGAGAACCAGCCTCATGCATAGATGTTATCCTGAATTTTTCACAGAAATATCCTTTCTAGGTATTGACATTTGGCTGTTACATGTTGTCAACATGCCCTATAGCGACAGCAGATTTTGAGCTTATTATTCTGTTGGATGAGGAAGATAAGCAAAAAATAAATTAGATGTTAGCAAAACCAGGAAGCATTGCACATAGTGAGGTTTTACCTAAACTGAAGATTCAAACACAACTTATGCATACTGAGAGTTATTCACTTACACTTAAACAGCTTCATTGGATTTAGAGATGCTGCTATCTCAACTGAAAGCAGAATATAGATTTTCTATAGAAAGCATCTTATTTTCAAATGCCAGAAATTATTTTAACTGAATTAGTATTAAATACATTTTCTGTAATAGACTACTTTTCAAGAGTTTATTTCTTTTGAAATATCTTCTTGATAAATTTTCATTAGCAGAAGAGGAAAATATCTCTTTTTCCAGTATGCATCAGAATATAATATCCCAATAGCACGTGCAGACAAAAGTGTCAGAAGAACAAACAAATAATTCCAACCCCAGTATTTCACTTCCAACCTTTTCATTAATGAAAATAAATGTATTTTCCATTCTTTATCAAAATGCTAGTTTATGTATTGTCTTAAGCACTTCATGAAAGTCAGGACTAGAAATGGGATACTATATATAATGTAATATCTAATATAAATAGTTGGCTATATATAGTTTTTTGACTTTATGTATGAATAGTAGCAGCTGTTGGGGGATGTAAAATACATTACTATTAAGAGAATTTAGTTGAACAAACTGAAGCTTGATCAATCAGGTCAGGGAAGCTAGTCTGCCTTTAGTAGTTTAACTAGACCTTTTTCTCATTGCACCACTGAGGTGTTGATGGGAGTTGTTAGCAATATTTGTCTGTAAACTGATACCTTTCACAGGTGAAATGGAAGGATAAATGTAAATTAAGACAATTCATGTTCACCATCATGTCCACTCACAATTGATATGTTTCAACCGTTTTTCCAAAATTTCTCTCAGTGATTACTGAAGCTGAACAGGACAGCTGGACAGGGACCTACCTCTTCTAGGTAGTTTGGAAGTGTAGCAATAGTCCTATGTTTCCATCTCCAGTGGTCTGAAGTCTGCTATGCCTTGCAGCATGGCAAACTGATCTACTGCAAGAACAGAGGAAGAACAGAACATCCTCTTTTTTTTTTTTTTAGCTGCAGTTTGGTCCATTTAAAGACTCATGCTTATTATATTTTCTAAGATTTATCAGTTCTTCCTATAGTGAGTTTTTATTTCAGCTTCAGAAAAGCAAGTTCATACTGTCATAAGAGCAAGAAAAACAAGATCCTCTTTTCATGTGCACTGTTGTAATTAAGTTCATATTCTCTGTTCTGTCCTTCAATTCATACATGTCTTCTAAGAATTGGTTTTCTTAGAAGATATTAAATATAATAAAAGCTTTTGCATCTGTAGATTCTTAGCTGTCCAGATTTTCAGAGGTCTCAACAGCTGTACTGTCCTTCAAAAAGCACAGCTTGTTTCAAGAAAGGTAGAAGTCTGGCATATGTAGATGAGCTTTGTCATCTGATTAAAGATCAGTACTTAAAAACATACTCAAAGAACTCAGCATGTATTTTTCTCAAATATATACTGTATCCAGAAAGGAAAGCTATTTTTCATAAACATGGTCCTTTCTGTCTCTTTGTCTACACCACCACCTTCCTCCTTTCCAATTTCCTAGTTTATGCATTAAAACAAAATCTGTGATGGCCTTCAAATAGTTGGATATTTTTTAAAGAAATTAATAAGTACATAAAGCATATTAGTATGAAAATGATAGTTCTGTCTTATGTTTATTGCTCTCCTTGCATGAGGCATCTTAGTAAGAATGTTTTTTGTCATTATTTTAGATGAAATTTTATAATAGATAAGGGTAATGGATCCAATATTGGTTTGAAAGGCAAAAAGGATTATAAATATTATAAAAAGTTGATTAGAAAGTCTCTTTCCAGAGGTCTCTGTTGAACTTAGTGAAAACCTGGAGGTATGTCTGGTGATAATTAGGCATTGATTTTATTGGCACTAAACTTTAAACTAGACATGGACTTCTGTCTTTATCTTATTAATGACTCAAGACCAAAATTTTAAGAAGTGTTACTTATTTTGCAGATGGAACAAGGTGTTAATATGCTTTGTCTAGAAGTCTTTATAATAATGGAAATTCTTTTCATTGTAGTACCCTAGATGGATAGTCTTTTTCACCGGCATTTCAAATATGAAGAAACTATTTTCTCTTTTTATTTTTCTTCTACAGAAGTAAACATAAACCAGTTAGCATTTTTAGCTTCTAGTGAGGGAAAAAACCCAACATTTAAAACTATATAACAGATGTGGTACGTTTTTGCAGAAAAAATAATAGCATTGTCATCTTCTGTAACAGAATAAAATGAAATGTAATAGTTTTGCCATTTCAGTTCTTGTATGGTGACACTCCCAATGTTAAACTTTTTTAAGGATTCAGTCACTAAACGATGTCAAAATCTGTCTTGTAAATTAGATAATATCTATTAGAGTTGATGATGCTTTATACAATTTAAGTTGCATAGTTTAAGTTATCAATAGTATGAGCTTTATTGTTGGCTGCACAAGTGCCCTTTTACTTGGTGAATACATCCCATAATCCTGCACCTGCATACTTGTCACTTGCGTACTTCAGTGCAAGATGCTGTTTTTAGGACATCCTGTAGATGTATTTCATATTTTGAAGCATTTAAAATTACCAGTATTTTTGTTACATTTGCATGCTGCCCATAGGCCATATATAAAGTTATTGATTATAAAAGAGCATTGCAAATAGATCTCAGCTAAAAATTAGAGGCTTGTTATACAGTCTTATCAACCCAAACTGAAATAATAACCAATGACCATGTTTTTAAAGGTAGTAAAGTCCCCAGAAAAGGCAGAACTTTTCTTAAAAATATTTGGAAGAATGACTAAACACCTAAAATGAGCAGTGCAGCTGTGTTCCTGTTTAGAACACTACAAAAAACCAGTTTTTAAGGCTTTGACCTAACGTATTTATCCTAACTTTTCAGGAGACTATTGATAATTGAGTCTTACACTGAAACCTACTCAATTTGAGAAAGTAGATATCCTGAATTGAAAACTGTAATGACTCTCAGTGTTTGTCTGTTATCATATGTTCAGTTTACCACAAGGTATTACTGAAGTTGTCTTTTTACCAATTGAAATATATTTCCCACTAAAATTAGGATTTTATGAATTCACATACATGATTATTTTATCAGTAGTGGTTATTTCTTAATACCTTGAAAACAAATTAATAGTTCAAGATATATTCCCTTATGGTAGACATATAATTTGCAATGATACAAATACTAAAAAATTAAAAAAATACAGTATGCTGCAGTTCTGTAGTTATTGAACCAAAAATGGTTTTATCTAAGTCCAATATATTCCTTTTTTACACAAGCTCTTATAATTGTGTAATTGATGTATTAGGTTGTAACTTACCTGCTTTTTTATGCTATTTTTGGTTTTCAGCTTTTTGAAGCACCTTCCAAATGTTTCACTTTGGATTTTTTTTAAAAGACTGCCATTTTTGAAATCATCTCTTAGAAAAATGAGTTCTTTTTACATTTTACACTTTTATGTTAAATGTTATAGTAAGCAAACAGGCACGTAAGAGAGTTTAATCCTAAAAATGTTTATTGTCATACCATAACTATTGTATTAATTTTGCACGTAATAATTATTTAACAGTATAATTGAATGTGCCACTGAATGGTGGAAGAGAGCAGAAAAATTAACTTAATTTCCTTATGAGTTTTTTGGTGTGTGCTTACATTAGTTTTAGTTGGACCATTACAGATCTATATAAAAAGTTTTTTGCTTTGCTTTCCCTTTTGCAGTTGTTTGAGATCACAGTGCCTCTTTCTCATGGCCCCAAACCCGTAACCGTGAGTTTTGCCAATCACACATCCTGCCGATGCATGTCCAAGCTGGATGTTTACAGACAAGTTCATTCTATCATAAGACGTTCCTTGCCAGCAACACAAACTCAGTAAGTATGAGACTTGTCTTCCCTCTCACATTATGAGCAAGCCTATGTAATTAAATTATAAACAGTGCTGGAAGTTTTTATACACAGTAATAGTAGCAGAATGCATTGTGCAAGGGAGCTACCATATTTTACATTAAGAGAATGTTTACTAAATTAGCATTACCTTTTTATTCAGGAGATAAACTAGAGTGAGATAATTTAAAAATTAATAATAATATTGTTTGCGGGAGTTGTTTGATGGAAAGAACTGCAATCCAGTTGAGACTTGAAGGAAACACCAGCAAAATCAATTTATTTTTTTTAAAAGTAGTCAAGAAAAGCTAAAAATACTTACCTTTGCAAATAAGTAGGAGATCACATTTCTCTGTCAATCCGTTTTTTCCTAGTTAAAATGCTGTTTTTTAAAAAACGCCTATTTTTTACAGAATCTTTAACTACAAATCTTTTGTGACAGTTTCATATGCCAGAGATGAAAATAAAATGGAAAGGGAAAATAAAGGGTTAATTGGCACTCCACAGGATTACCATATAGATTTTTTTTGTGTGATTTTGAATCAAAAAAGCCACAGAAGAAATCTGGCACCAAAACAAGTGTTATTAAAACGCTTGAAGAACTCCTTCCTTCGTTTAGAGGTCTGAGTAATGATTTCATGATGTATACGTATTTAGGAGCCCAAAAATATATAATGGTTGCTTTAAGGAAGAACCAATTAATAGAAACTGAACTAGAATTAATTTTAGACATTTTTAATAAGGTGAGTGAACAGTGCAAACTTCACAGAGATGTTAAGCTAAGTATTTTTTTTCTCTGTGGTTTCACTCAGTTTAAGTCTGGATGTTTTCTGACACGTTCCAGTTAAACTCAGATTGTATTCTATTTGAATACAAATAATTTAATTTGTTCATCAAAACATAGATCATTAACAGTGGATTAGAAATACATTAGGAAATTAATCTATGAATATTTTTTTAAATCACATAATTAGCAGATTATTAAAAAAACACAAACCCAAGAGTCAATAGTAAAGTCAAATTATGCTGACTGTTGCCAGCCTCTTAGTGTTTCCAGGTTAAGAGCTGTTGTTATTACCAGTGCAGGAGTTATTCTAACTAGGAAACAGCTACCTGTAGTTGAGGGAGGTGGGTGTGCAAATACAAGGCTTTGAACAGCACACAGGTACCTGTCTGTTCTGTGAGCAAGGAATCGTGCTTCAACAAAGATAAGACAAACTAATACTAGGTCAGAATAAGTACAGGCTTTCTCTACTGTTCAGTACTATCTCTATGTTTAGAATCTATGGCTTTGTACAATAAAACAGAAAAAAAACCATAAAATGCTAAGTTGAGTGCTTCTAGATTCTAGAAAGGAAAGACATTTGCATGTTCCTGGTGGGTTCCTGGATGGGTTTCAGAATCCCATTATTGTTTTTTAATTTGTAGTGAAGTATTTCTTTTCAACTTATTATTTTTTTCCTTAACATTTTGATCTATATGTTTGAATGCTAGTGAAGCTATTATTAAGCCAAAACTTGGAAATCTACTCTCTTGTCACAGTGGCAGATCTGCATGTGTGCATTTATTTAACAAAAAATATAAATTACTTTCTTATGTATTACTGAAAAGAAAAGCCTAAGAGTGCAGTCTCTGGGTTTAGGGTAGTAACCCTTGGGATTTAGTAAGAATTCAAGACTGGATTATACCAAGATGCACAGGCATATCGTAGAAAGAAGAGAGAGACCACATCTAAAGTATAATACAAATAGTTTATATTTTTTATATAAAATATATTTTCTACATGACTTTATCCTGAGAATTAAGGTCTAGGTCTTTGCCTGTTCTCCCACTTTTTTCCTTTCTTTCCTCCCTTCTAAAAACTAATAGCTGGTTCTATGTACTTGTGGAATGGAGGCATGTCAATTGGTATTACCCAGTGTTTCAGAAGACATCCTGGATTAATGGTATCTTAAGTAGCACTCTACTCCATTTATATGGAATGTCATCAAGACATGCACCTGAGTTACAAAATTGTCACCCTATTTTAGAAGTTTGGTGATTAGAGGTAGGGTGGAACAGAGAGGACTTCAAGATACATAATTCAGATCAAGTCTCTACAATTACCTCTGTCTCAAGACTTTTTTTTTCCAGTTGAGTAGACAATAATACAAAAAGAGGTGATGACGTTTTCTGCAAAGTGGTTTTGCATCTGATTATTTTTTTTCTAGCCTTCCTGAACTTTTCTAAAATGTCGTTTTAAATTTTCAGCCAATTGTCTGTACGAGAAACCAGAGTAGAACTTGTAAATAAGCAGCTCCATTTCTTTTGCTGGATATCTCCAACCCTGATACTGAAATTCATTTAATTCTGTTGAAGTTCTGGTAATTTGGGCTTTGTATCAACCTTACTCATGAATTCACATGCGCTCAGTGTTTTCTTCATACTGTCACCTTGGTTTCCTTCTCTAATTAGTTTTAAACACTCCCAGCTAGAGCCAGGCTGCTCGAGGTATGAGTGAGGGGTTTTTTTTGTTCTTTAATTTTATTTTTTTTAACAGAATAGAGTAATATGTCTGTAAATTATCTTTACTATTTCTCGAGCAGAATCAGGAGGCAGGCTAAAGGAAAAGTGCCAAGTGAGGGAGCAAGAGTGAGAACATTAGTGGAATGAAATCAGAAAACACCAGTTTCATAAAACATGAGGCTATGCAGGGTGATGTTAAATTACAGCAGCCTTTACAATCAGAGTGGTTTATTTTGTTGGAGGGGAGTGGTGTACTTGAATGATGGTCACAGAATGTCCCAGCACCTGCATTTTTGAATGCGTGAGTAATGGTACTCAGGGGAAAGAAAAGTGCATCAAATGTGTAATATATGTGTTGCTTTAACAGATTGGGAGGATTTTAGAAATACTACAGAAACAATGAATAAATGACACAGCCTGGATACATGAGGTGTATCAAAGTTGTAATGTCAGCTCTGGTGATAAAGCAATTGCAAGCAAGGAAGATGGGATAATACACATAAACATTCTATCTGTGGCTCACCCACTAGCTCAGTTCACTCAGTCTTTAAAAAGGCAACAGCTGCTGCTTGAATGTTTTGCTTTTTTGGGGTATAATTACCTTGGCTGCAAAACTGTACCAGATAAAGAGCAGAGAAAGAGTTAACTTCTGTATTGTCTTTTATTTCCAAGGTGAAGAGCCATCACTGCTGACATCCATATCTTTAGGTTCAAGAAACCTGTCCAGAATTTGAGTGATTAATGAGAAAGTGTCAGTTAATGACACATAACTTTCACATAAAGGGGAAAAGAATCTGATAAACTGATTGTGTTTTTTAAATAAAAGCTTTGTCTACAGCATTCATTCAGAAACTATTATCTACTGTCTTTTGACATCTTATGTGTGAAAACATTTTTGTACCTCAAAAAGCAACATAAAAAATGTTGTTACCACTATGCTGTAGTTGGCATATTTTTAATATTTTTTTATTTTCTAGATGAGGCTTATATTCCAGAATTAGATCTGTTTCCAAACTACATTAGCAAAGTACAAATATCAGCTTCAAGAAGTTATAGCTGAAACTTCCAATGTGAGTTGGTTTCTTCAACAAATGGTTGGAGATCCCTGTATTGGGGAGAACCTTAAATAGTAACAGATTTGATAGGAGTAAAAAATAAGACTATTAATGAGATGACACTCTTAAAAAGATATTTTTAGTGGAGAGAAACTAAGGCAATCAACACCTAGAAACTATTCTTTTTCCTGTTGAATTCTTATGGTAGTAAATGAACAGCATATTTAATTTCACAGGTGTCATGTGGCAAACAAAACCTGTCCAAAAAATCATATTTGGAATAATCAAATTTGCAGATGTTTGTCGCAGCATGATTTTGGTTTCTCTTCTCACCTTGGAGATTCTGGTAAGCACTTTTTCTTATAAGACTGAATGTAGCTCTACATTTTGATTCAACTAAAGGAGAAATTAAAAACAAAGAAGAAGAAATTAGTTGTGTCTTTTTCTGTATTGATAATATTACTCTCTATTACCTGTCTTTTGACATGTACTTGTTCTTGAAACATCTTAAAAGGTATGGATTTGCTGTCATTTCTTCATTTAAAACTGGGTGAGTGGGTAGACACAAAATTCTGGTAATAGTGCAACTTCTCTGCTATATTTCTAGATACATCTGAAGGATTCCATATTTGTGGACCAAACAAAGAACTGGATGAAGAAACCTGTCAATGTGTCTGCAAAGGAGGCATGAGGCCCTCAAGCTGTGGACCTCACAAAGAATTAGACAGATCATCGTGTCAGTGTATGTGCAAAAACAAACTTATCCCCGCTTCCTGTGGGCCCAATAAGGAATTTGATGAAGAAAAGTGCCAGTGTCTATGTAAAAAGACCTGTCCTAAACATCAACCTCTAAATCCTGCAAAATGCATCTGTGAATGTATAGAATCTCCCAATAAATGCTTCTTAAAAGGAAAAAGGTTCCACCACCAGACATGCAGGTAAAAATTCAGTCTTTAGTTCTTTCATTGTGTTTAAGGCATAAAATTCTGCGTTGTGACATTAGCTGGCTGTTGAATTACTTTGTAGTCTTAAGTAAACAGTAAGCCTGTCTTCAGTTTTATCTTCTGTGACTTTTATAAACTCTTAATAGGTAACTACTAGGCATAATAAGTATTTTAAAACATATTTAGTTTCTTGTACTCTTGCTACTACTACAGCATGTGATTTTTTTTTTCCTTTTCACAAAAATTAAGTGTAAGTTCAAGCTCCCTGTCTTCTATATTATTTAAAATCCTACTCTGTTTTTCCCAAGAACCAAATATTGCAATTTAAGTAACTCAAATATTCCTAGTTAGATTTCAGGCCTTAGTTCTGGAGATACCATCATTCATTTTCAATTCATAAATTTTGGAATCACCCAGCTCTGGGTGATTACTGTGAAAAGTGGACATATGTAACTATAAAACAAACTGCCTGCATCCATCATTTAAAATGAGATTTAGTCAGGAAGAAAACTGCAATTTCTTTATATGTCACAGGACCTTTTCCTTCCATGACTGCTACACCCATAACATTAACAGTCTATATATAAAAATGTGGATGAATTTAGGTTCTGAGAAACAAAAAGTGTTATTTCTGCTTTGTATATTATGTGACAAAAGTTATCCTGTAAAGTCAGTTCTCTTGTAGATTTCGTAAAGCAGAAACAATGCAGTTTGGAGCAGAAAGATCACTTATTTTTTAAAAAGGGTGAATTATTTCTATTATATCAATGACAAATAACTTTTAAGGCACTGGAAATGGAAAATAGCAAATTGGGACATTTAAATGTATAGCAATATGTTGCATATCAAAAAATCTGTAATTTTTAATATAACATGTAATTAGTTGGAGTAAATATATTGCCACATATACATTAGTACATCTTAATGAAAAAATGTCTATTATTAGGAATGACACGTGTTGAAGTCACTAAAATAGGGGAAAATATTAATAGTAGTGGGCATTACCTATTTTTCTACATTTGGCCTTTTGACTGAAATATTAGAGTTTTTAAACATCAGAAATTATTTCTTCTCTATCATTCAACTCATATAATTTCAATTTTATGTTTGCAGAGGAAAAGAAGCCAACCTGATTACATAAGCTTTCCATATTGCAAGGCCTTGGCACTACTCTAGTGTGCACTTCCAGCAACAAACATAAACCATGTGCACTTTAAAAGAACATTCATAACTGGAGAAGTCAGGCATTTAAAAAGCTAAGAAATACCATAAAAAATATGTATTTTTTTAAAGACTTAGTATTTGAAAGAGGAAATTGAGTTCAGCTTTTCTCTGTTATGTTGTGATTGAATATAATACAGTTTGAATTGCTTTCTCACTTCTGAGGACAGTGTGATATAGGATGCTTTTAGCTGTTTCTCTTTTCTAAGCAGTTTATGTGCAGAAGGAAATATTTGTATATGGTATTACTCTATACATCTACAACCAATAGTCCTGTAGAGGTTAGCACTGTCAAGGAAAATAGAAGATGCAATCTCTATTGCTTAAGAAAGGATTTAGCATAGGTTTCTCGCGTTTTGACTCTGTCCAGCACAACCTAACTCAAAAAGGAATAAAAATTCTGTAACATCCTGTTTGAAAGATCCCTTGCTGTCCTGAGACCACATAAATACAGGTACCACTCTATAACTTTGTACAAGATGCCTGACCCCTAGACATGAGCAGAATCCTGTAGCTGTGACCTAGACAGCTCCCTGTGGAGAGAAGTGATATTTGTAGCTTCTGGTTTTGAAGCACCAATACTTTTATGCACTGTATCTAAAATCCCTCTGCCTAGGGTTATGCCCTGTTTTAGAGAAAAGGAATAAAAAGTAATCTACAAATACAAAGAACAGGATGAAAGATAAAAAGGGGTAAAAAAAAAAAGCATACTGACTTTAATGCTGATGATGCTGTTAGCAGCTCTAGAAGTAGCATTTCTATTTGTTTCATCTGTGGTGTTGTTAAGACTGCCCCAATGACAGCCTGGGCATTCTGCAGCAAAAAATCGCAATTACTGACCACAAAGAGAAAGTTGCTGCTGACTTGCCCAGAACTGTGTATAGTGACTGAACATCTGTCTTAGTTCCAGCATGCTCAGATTATCCTCATCAAAGCAGACATCTGTCACATGAAAACGCCCTGTAAACAGCATTCAACCCAAATCTTTTGAAAGACCAGGTCTATTGTTCAGCAGTTTCCTAAGGAAACCACATTTATGTAGTTACAATGACTCTACCACTATTCACCCTGTGCTGTCACCTCAAAAATTTATTTTTGGTCAGTTTTGGTAGGGCCAGATAACTAGGCACTTCAGCTGCAAAGCATTTTAGAGGAGGACAGGGACTTTCTTGTTCAGTTGAAAAGTCTCAAATAAGGATAAGACTGCAGTAACCCGACCTTAACTGCTGCTAGACATAAAATCACATGGGAGAGATGGTATATAGCACTCTCCTCTGTAAGCTGAAGTTCACAAGGATGCATGAATTCTAAACAAACTGAACTCCTCATGACTCTCCTCCTTAATGACTGTGTGACTGCTTTACATTGTGTACAATCATAGGTGTGTGGAAGAGTTTGGCTTTACCTCTTTTTCTTCTTATTTCATTTTACTGTCATTCAGTACATGAAATGGTCTAAACTTGCATTACAGAGATAGGCAAAAAGGTGAGTTCAGTGTTTTATCCATTGCATATCTGTGCAGTACCTTTTTCCCAGAACAAAACTACTGCTGGCTGCCTGTTTGCTCACAGTTAGATCCTTTTGCAAACCATTTTGTTGCTTTTTACCACCATTTCCAAACTTTTTGTGGAAAAGATGAATAGAGCTCTGAGAGATTCCCATGAGCTGCTACACTGATTTCAAGTATCTATATTAAGTGGCACAAAATAATGTTTCTCCCTTAATTACAGAGACCACACTGGTGAACTAATCTATGATAAATGACATTGAAAACACTGAACAAGATGTGACTAGTTAATAAATGTCATGTTTGCAGTCTTCCTCATTCCTTATTGTTTTCCTCATAGCCAGTTTCATTGATTGAACTAGCTGGAGTGAATTAATGTAATTGTAATGCAGACCTTATATCATAAACAAATTATTGTGAAGTAGTAACTTTGTATCCAAAGCAAGCATCAAGCATTCTAACTTATCGGCAACTTATTTAAGTACAAGTTTTAAGTATAACTGTGATGAAATTCAAAACATATACTTTTGTCTTTTGACTCATTGCCAAGGTAGGAAAAAAACCCCATACTTGTACTTTGTCTCCATTATACACCAGAAAGTATTCAGCATTGTTATTGTAGGGTTATTTTAGGTCAAGTTCTTGTTTTAATAGAAAAGTAAAATAGGAAAAGGAAGGGTTCAGGGACAACCACAGATACTATCTTTGTATAAAGTTCTATTTTTCAGTCAAGGAATTGATGGAAGAAAAATTCTGCTACTTCTTAGGTATATGTTATTTGTGGTTCAATGTTCTATTTCTGTCAAACTTATTCAATCTGATTTTTCTTCAGAATGCATACAGATACAATATGAAGTGTAGATACATTCCCACTCGGAGACTGGCTATGGGAATTTGCAGCTTGAAAGGAAGTATGGTTTCATTTTCAAGATCAGAGTCATAGTGTAATATATGTAGACAAATCTCTCAGGCTTATTGCAATAATGAATAAGGTGAGAAACAGTCTTAGGATAGTAGATGATAGATTTGATTATTACGTGATTCTGGATCATCACCTCAAACTTGCAGCATGCAGTAGGTCATAACAAGCCAATTTGAGTACAGAAAAATATCCTATTTTCAAAATTAAATTTAAGGAAACACTACTCAAGATTAGTGTGACTACAACCAGGCAGTGTGGTAAAAAATACTCGTGTATCTGTGACAATAGAATAATTTCTCTTCAGTAGAATTCATTATTCTTTCAGTGTCTTTTGTGAAGAGTAGTCCAACTAAATTAGCGACAAGAACATAAAAAGAGGTTAAAATATATGTATTTGTGGGAATTAAATATCACATTGAGAAATGGCAATGTAAAGGCTCACAGATTTCTACTCTGGGCAAATATAAATGATCACATTATATTAATGTCCACTTTTTTCATTTCTTTAGCTGTTACAGACCACCATGTACAGTCCGAACGAAACGCTGTGATGCTGGATTTTACTTTAGTGAAGAAGTGTGCCGCTGTGTACCCACATATTGGAAAAGACCACTTATGAATTAGTGAAGAGATCACTACTTGCTATGTTGGTGTACATTTTTCCATTAGAACAAAAGAAGAACAGAAACTTTGCTAATATTTGGAATTAAATGTTCACCAGAGACCCTGTGGGGCTTTCAGAGACAGACTCATGCTTTTCTCAAGATGTGGAAAGCAAATGTAGAAGATAACTGGGGTTCATGTTTTGTAAAGAACTCGATAAGAACTTATTTTCTGCCAATGACCAAACAGCCTAGGTTCTCCTTCTTGTGATTTTTTAAAGAGATAATGACTATATAATTTATTTCCACTAAAACCATCGTGCAGCATTTCTGTTTATAGCAGTAACAATTGTTAAAGCTCACTGTGATCAATATTTTTATATCATATGTTTAAAATAAAATGGAAATTGTATTATATAATAGTGAGAATGTTTAATCATCTGGCTGAAAAGGAACTCGGATTCAGCTTTATTTTCAGGGGTTTTAACAGTGGAAAAAGTTATTAGGAGAAAGCACTTTTAGGAAAGGAAGACTACAGACATTGCCTCATACCTTTTGTGTATGTAATTTGAAATAGAAACAGTTGTACTGGAATTTTCATGACCCAGTGATATTTCTGCCTCTAGAATGAAACTAGCAAAGCAAATACAATTAATAACTAATGAAAACATTGGAGATCCTGTACATTGCTTAAGGATAAGGACTATGTTTAAAGCACAGCAGCAACTACTCGCATTCCAATATATTCACCTTCTCTTTTATTTCTTGCTAATATTCCTAAGGAATAAGATAAAGTAATGCCTATTCAAGGTTGTTAGTGTGAAAGTGGAAATAACAACACTGCGTTTTGTTTAGTATAACAAACTACAGTGTAAATTTTACAGCTAAATCATTCAAAATGCTTTGATGCGCTTTACTCTCTCATATAGCTGGTCAGATATCTTGATCAATGTATGTGTATGCAAAAATATTTTGAAGGGAAAAAAAAGCAATTTATATTCCAATAGGGAGATAAAAGAACTTATACCAGTCTGGTGTGGATTGACATAGTCTCTACATTAAAAAATTCTCTTTTTTTAAGAAAATGTGAAATCAAATATCTGCAATTATAAAAAGAAGTAAGATTTTTATCTTGCATGGAAAGAGCAATCTATTCAAAATTAAAATATATCAGAAACTGTTAAAATATGGAAAATTTGTTGGATGCAGAAGTGGAACAAGCAAAGCTGCAAAGCAAGATTTTTGTGAAAGGAGTAGGCAGATCAGTAAAAATAATTGTAGACATCAGTGCTGGTTCTAAGCAGCTATTCTTAAAAGAGTTATTAATGAAGTAGTATTATATCCTAGAAGGTTGGTTAGGAGAAGTTGCTTTTCTAGGTTCTTGATGTTTGGATATCATAGTTCCTTAAAGGAGTGAGAGTTGCTTTGAATTACTCAGTTTCCATCATGGGTTGAGGGAGTCTAACAGGATGAGAAACAGCACTTTCCACTGTATGCCTAGTATGCTCATTTTTCTTCCTCAGAGGATGGCTATTTGTTATCCAAATAGGCTAACAGAGTGAAGTTTAGGCATGCAAATACTGAGGAATGTCCTTATTACTATATTGCTTCAGGTAGAACTTTGGATGACAATTAACACTGATATACAACTTAAGCTAGTGCCTTTTGCAATCGGATATGTCTGTCACGTATTGGCCTCATAAGCCACCAGCGTGCCTGTAGCAAATGTGGATAGTGCCTTCCCAAATCTTCGTTCGCAAAGCCTGACCATGATGATACAACTTAAGCTAGTATAACAACCAACAATTCCCATCGGTTGGATTTGTAGTCATGCAAATCATCAGTGTCTAAATTGGCAATGTCAACATAATAGCAAGAGGCTAACGATCAAACTTTAATTCAGTACTTGTAAAAATCCAGGCATCCATGTCTGTAGGTCAGCTACCTGAAGGAAGCATAAAATACCTTAAGAAATCAATTGAAGAGCAAACTTCTATGAAGACTTGAGAAGAAATACTGTAGGTAAAGCTCCCAAAATAAGCTTTAAAATTTCTATCCCAGCTCAAACAGAAGAGAGGTAGTGGGGGGAAGAACAAACCAAATCTGGAATGAGGAAACATTGAAAACTTCTGGACATAAGTTATGCTAATCACTTAGTAAAACTGAGATTTAGAAAAACTAAATTCCTGACTTGTAAAAGTTACCACAAATCAAATTTATGTCTGAGCAAAGTGACTAGTTAACCATTCTTAAAGTTATGCAGATGCGTACAATAATACATGCAAGCAGTTGATAACATTTTACGATTATCAGGCTTTACAATTCTGCTTTCTGTGATAATAATGTTTTAAAAATGCCTTTTATACATCATGATTATTACCATTAGTATTGGATACAGACTCCCATTCTGTGTGATAAAATGTGATTCTGTTTATCTCCATACTGTCACAAAATAATCTGTATAACAGGTCTTCCTTGCATATATTATATAAAGTAGCTGATAGGTCTACACCATTTTCAGTTTTGATGTGTTATTTGATTGTGATCTTGAAATTTTCATCTTCACTTTATATCTTAATTTACTGTTCTTAAAATATCTAAAAATAGGCTATACAGCTTAAAAGAAGGTCTAACAAGATAGATGATAATTCTATATAGAAGTTATTCTGCACTAATTCTGAGTAAAAAGCTTTTATTGTTATTTGTCTAAAACCCCTGTACCTTGTACAAAACTTACAAGGTGGGTGGGAGAGGAAGAACGCATGTAACTGCAGTAAATCACATTTAATGGTAAACAGACTTATGCTTGCATTTCATCAGGAATTTACAACAGTTTCTGTACTCTTTCAATATTGTACTGTATGAAGACCATAAATTATGCAGAGTAAGCCCTCTCTACCTGTATTACCAGAAGGACATACTATTTACAGTGTGAGTATTGTTAGTCTGCTGACATGTTTGTTTAATTCATGTTGAATAAGTTCATAGTAAATCAGTTCTCTTACTTCTATTTGAAAGACCAGCCTGAAATCTTGCATATGTACTGTATCAACTTGAAAGGCTTAGTGTTAGGGTTGCTTTCAGTATTCTCATTTTCAGTCTTTAGATCTCAGTGACAACTCCAGATGCCCTTGAATTTTAACATCTCTCTCTCTCTGTGATTTTTTTTGAAGTATAACCAGATATCACATCTATGCCAAAAGACAGGAATGGAATCATTTATGTAAGCTCATCAAGAGATTATCCTGAGGAATAGGCTATGTTCTTTTAAATATTATTTATTTTATATTTAATTTAAGAATTTATTCTTTAAAGATTATGTAATTTATAAAATATTTAATTTTGCATTGTTTGGAGCTACAAAAGGTTGCTGTTTAGTAGAAAAGTTTAAAAGTGGTCAATGCAGAATTTTCAGAAATTTT
This sequence comes from Corapipo altera, assembly GCF_003945725.1. Classification (NCBI taxonomy): domain Eukaryota; kingdom Metazoa; phylum Chordata; class Aves; order Passeriformes; family Pipridae; genus Corapipo; species Corapipo altera. The sequence goes on from NW_020884876.1 coordinate 10,953,833, forward strand.
TAATTTAGAAAATACAATATAGTAATAATTCTTAATATTATTGGATCTTTCTTGAAAAAAATTAAAGTAGTAGTTGATAATTTATTTAATAGCTTCCTTTTGTTCTTTTTCTGTTTTCATTTTGCATTACAGATAAAACTTCTGAGAAAGAACACAGGACAACCTTCTGATTGAGTGATGAAATAATAAGAACAAGTGGACCAGGTATTTAATTATTTAAAATTAATGAATATTACTAGCTAATAAGAACTAATAAAATTAGACCAGTTTAATACAGGTTTAAGACTCTAGATTGCATTAGAGTTCTTAAAAGCTCTGAATAGATAAAACATTTTTATAAAATACATAGCTGGACTCATCTATATTTTCATGTGCAAATGTTGTAATGAAATATGAACAGTAGAAAGCATTAAGAAGTCACCAATTTTACAATAAAAGTTTCTAAAATGTCACTAATTTATCATTAAAAAATTTATATTTTATCTGTAGTCTGAAGCTATGAATCAGGGACCTCACTTCATCTTGAGAATTATTGAAATACAAAGCATAGCACATTCTAGAAGAAAAAAATCTTAAAACACAATGCTTTACTCTTTTGTGTAAGCATTTCTTCTTCTGGAGAAAAACTACAGAAATCTCTATTAATTGTGTATTACCATTTATTCCCTCTTCTTCTGAGCAAGACCCTGCCATGAAAATTACATTTTTTTGTATTCAGATATTTCTCCTGAGTAAGGACATTCCTGGCAGACACTGACCTTTCAGCTGAGTTTCAGCAAATTTTTTATCCTTTTTCTACATTTATAATCAGCCATATGTGGTCATTGAACTCTTCCCCTTTGCCCCCTTTCTCAACTTAAATCAGTTTTCTTACATTTCTGGACCGTATCTCAGTCTCCCCATAAGATTATCTCTATTTCCCTATCAGCCTTTCTCACATATAACTGTTAGCTCTAACCCTTCCATTTCCCTTTTATATCCAAATTCTCACTAATAATAGCATTGTTTTCCTCTCTATTATCATTAAGACCTCTTTCTTCTCTTTACTTTAAATAATCATACCAACATAGGGATTAATCTGGTTTTAGATACTTAGTGATTCTCTTCACTACACATACATGAAAGCAAGTGTTAAAAAGAAGTCTGAAATTTCACATTGCAAGTTTGCAAATCCAATCTGTCCAAGCAAATAATAATAATAAAAAGTATTGCAATTGAGACCTCCCCAAAGCAAACTTGCAAAAAAAATAACGGATGTATAAATCACTGTAGCATATTACACTTGAAACATAAAAGACAGTTTATAATATCAGTCTCCCTGTAAAAAAACCCAGGTTTTAATTCTGCTGGATGCTGGATACTATCCCTACTGTCTAAAAGTACACTCACAAGAATGTCCAGCGCAGCATTTTGGAACTAAATTCAGGCTTGCAATTGAGTTTATTTTCACGTCATTCATGCTATGAGAGAAAAAAATCAAGGGCCAGTAAGGAGACTTTTCAAACATACCACAAAACCCTTGAGTTTTGTGCTCTTCCTTAGCAGAGACATACCCTCCTCCATGCTTTACAGCACTGTGAACACAGATGAAATGGGGTTACAGGATCCTTCCCAGTGAAATGCCATATCAAACTGTAATTAAACCTTAAGCATACTTGCCATTCAGTACTTAAAACTTCCTTATCACTGAAGAATCTGTAAAGAGTAAAATGAAAGGACATATAAAGGAAAAATATACAAGGGATCAGATCCACAATTGACTTTATAGTCATTGTGAGGGGTACCTAAATCCTAGACTTAGACCATAAAAATCCTCTTTCATTTGCCCTCAATTCATAGGAGACAATTTCCAAAGTAATTTTCCCTAATCTGAAGATGCAAATGCCTATAATGCAGCATATGCCTAAACTCCATCAAGATATGTGAATTGACGACTTCTCTATTTTACCTGTGAAGTAAAATTCAGTAGGTATTCAGAATGTTCTGACAGCTTTATGCCCAAAAGCCATGGAAAATGTTCCCTCCCTTCTGTTTAAGTTATTATACTTTGTATGAGATAAGTAAATAAAATTCAGGTCAGAAATGGAGAACCTAATATGCTAAACTGTTGTTGATTTTAAAACAGAATACCGAGATTCTGGTACTACTTATTTGATTATCATGTTCTTGTAGTAAGCCAGCATATGTTAGAGAAGGGACTGATGAATTGTCGTGGATGGCATCACCTGCTTTAAGTTGGTAGTTCTGGAGATTTGACAAGTATGAGAATAAATTCATTTAATCTAGTTAATGTGACTGTCTCCCATTTCTCACTTCTGTTGTGCCTCTCTTAGGTGGGATATGACATGCTTTACTCTCTTTGACTAAGAAAGTCTTACTGTTGGACTAAAGTCAGGGTAAGTTCCAATTTAATATCAGTAGTATAACCCATATTCTTCTTTGACTGATTGTGATAACCTCCCTCTTGAGTCCTGCTGGTCACTGCATTCCAGGCAGTAAAACTCCCACAAGCCAGTGCAGAACTCAGTGGTACAGCTGCCATTATATGGGCATTTTGGCCAGTTTGCATGATGAACATCTGTCTATCCCTAATGTTACAAAAGATGCTTTCTTGAAATTACTTTCATAAGGATTTATACATGCTTATCCAAACCAAGAGCACATATTATTGTAGAGCTTGATGTGAAAGAACTAAACACTCATATTCGTAGTGCTTATCAGCAATACCATGTCATTGACACCCTACATTCTGGTGGGATGTTTTGAGGTGATGAGTGTTTAACTTGTTTCTCCAAATGTGAGAAAAAGGTTAAAAATCTATCACACTTCTCATGACACATTTTGAATACTAAAGAAAATACAGGATTCTAAGGCAAGGGGAAAGGTTTGGAGTCACTAAAGCTAGTAATTCTCTTAGTGGGCTTTGAAAACACTTAACCTGAATTTATGTAAGGTATGAGAGATGTACACATCGACCATGAATCAATTTTATGCCTTATTTGGATTGTTTCTGATTAAGCTGTCTGCTAAATGAGAAAACTTTTAATTTGATATTTTCTTGCAATAAAAAGTCATGATTGCAGCAATCAGATAATGTTCTGCTTGCCTACCTTGAAGACCCAAATGTGCACTGATAATTAAAACTCACATATCAAAATTTATCTTAGCAGAAACAAAAAAAAAATAATAAAATTTAATTTCCTTTTAAAGACAAAAGAGTTCTGGAATTGATGAGAGCTGATCCATTCTGTCTCTAAAGCTTTGAAAGTATGTTCTTCCCATTTTGAGAATGTTAATTTACGCTTATTACTTGGATTTCGTACATTATATTTTGTCTTTACACCAAAGAAAACAAAATACCCTTACTGCACTTAAAAAATTATGCCACACTAGCTAATTTCTTTCTTTAGATAGAATTCTGATGCATTCTGTTTTGCTTCCAGATTACACCAAGTAGTATGCATTTCTAACAGACACCTGTTTTCCCTCTCATCCCAAAATATAGAAAAAACAATGTTAAACATATCCTCTAGAGACGCTTAACTACAAATTCAACAGAGAACACTGCAAGGTTTTCATATAACTCCATAAAATCATTGTTCCAGTGCTATTTATATATTTTGTACTTTTTCAGCAGACAAAAAAATACATTCAATGACAGGTGCATTGAAAAATAAAAACAATAGAAATGGCTTTCTCTTGCATAAGTCTTTTCAGACCAGCATTAGGCTGTTTTCTAAACAGTTCACAAACAGTAGACTGATTCCCACGACAAGGTGCAAACAAGATATAGTCTCTGTTTCAATTCACTGCAAACTTGGATGAGAATTAAAAGTACTTGAAGTTCTGCCCAACCAGGTACTAAGGTCTGGTATCAAGCACTAGTGAGATAGGCTGTCTTAGAGTATCATGCATAATATACAGTTTATATGTAGTCTGATCCCCTACAATATTAACAATACAGCGTCTGGCCAACTTTTTGATCTATTTCTGTCCTTTTCCAGCAGCTGCTGTTTCTGGGAGGAATGCCAGTATCTTCACAAGAGCAGAAGAATGGTGTCCTTTCTGGCTATTAGGTTCATGCATCCTTCTATGTGGAATCTCATAACCCCACATCTATACACATCCTGCTAAGGAGCAAAGTTCTTCCTTTTTTACAAAGCTCTACAGATAGTTTACCTTTAAGGCCTAACTCAAATGCCTGAGTAGTTTCCTACACAATCTCAAATGACTACAAGACAGTACCCACATCCAACAAAATCTGTATCGTGGTCCAGAAAGGAGGAATTGTCTTTGAAAGACAAGAGAGACGGTGAGAAAAATGATGCATAAGAATCCTGGACCAGTACTAAAACCATCTGTTCCCATTCCCCCAAGAGTGCTGGAATTGTAGCTAGGTAAAGCTATTTCTTTTTCCTTCCCATGGCTTTCTATTGAAATCAATTATTTCAGTGCATTTTTACAGAGAAGTAGGTCTTAGATTCTAACACGCTTTAAATGGGAAGTGGTTCATGGGCAGAATTTAGGTACTAACATCCAAGTCAAGCAAAAAGGTGCTTAATTCCTCTCTTGACCTGTGACTAAAAAATTACATAATTATGAGAGCTCACCAAGAAGTGTACTATAGTTTATGATCTTATTTATTGTTTAAAAAAATTAAATTAATTTTCCCTTTAAAGTGTAGAATGTAACAGTTTTTTCTAAATATTTACAACAGCTACTAAATTCCTACAGATATAGTTAATACAGATATACAGATAACCAAGAAAGCTTGTGTAATATATCTCTGCAGATATAAATACATGTATAAATACATATATATATAAATATATAAATAAATATATAAATATATATATACATATATAGAGGTAATTAGAGTAAAAAATAAATCGTGTGTTTGAATTTGAAGTGAAATCTGGGGGAAAACTCGTTTTAAACTTCTTTCTATTTTGCTAGATAAAATACAATTACAGGTAGAAACAAAAATAAGATTGCCAAGAATAGAAGGTGTCTATTTCCAAATATCATAATTTTCTTACAATGAAGATGACAAGATTTTACTGTGAGCAAAGAAATAAGCCCTCTGCTAGCTCTTTGAGATTACCAATCTTGCTCTGACAATGCAGAAATTTGCAAACCCTTTCAAGTGTGACCCATGATGCACCATCTGCTCAGAACATATTATGAATGATTTAGAGAAAATGTATGTTTTACCTACAATTATACAGTAGTTAAGAAACCTATCCATTTAGCTTTTTGTAAGAAAGTATATTTTATGTAATATTACCTGAAGTAAATTTTATGTAAAATGGTACATCAAGTCTCTCAGAGTTCTCTCACCTTTTAGCTTCACCACTTAATTTCTTGCACAATCACTGTAGAGTGACTTCTCTCCCACCAGTGCCTCTGTAGTCACTAGTTGATTCCCAGTGTAAGATAATCTCCCACTTCCAAAACTGAGACTGACTGCTGTTTGCTCCTGGATCATACCACAGCCAGTGTCGTGGCATCCAGCCTCTTGTTTATTTCTTCTGCCTTCCATAGTAGTAAGCTGTCATGAAGGCCTGAATATGACATCACATAGTTTCTTTTCTAATAAAGCAGCTAGACTCAAAATTGAGCCTAGTCATTCAGAAATTCAGATATTGCAGACGTTGCAGGAACTGATATTTAGCAGTTCCTCTAATTTTACTCACCTTCTCTTTCATAAGCTGTGATAATGAAAATATCAATCTTGATGGTGTTCTACATACAACTTCTCCCACTTTGAATTAGTTATTGAGCAGTGGAGATCAAACTCTTAGTTCTGGTCTCTATAGCAATCTTCTAAATTCATGCAGGTGGATGAGATAAAGTGCTCTGCTGAATGTAGTTTTACTGTTCCAATTTCATTTTAGGTACTAGGTGCACGTTAGTTAAAACTGAAGACTAAAAGTTATGGCACTGGGCATAAAATTCTCATTGAAGTGGCTGAATTATGATTATATAGGGCATAGATAGATTGACAAGAAGTAATTTCGGTTCTTTTAAGCAAATGGCAGTCTGTACAAATATGATTATTTGATTCCTTGGACACAGACACTTTCACAAACATTTCAGACAGTTTGGCACAGAAGAGAAATTATACCCAGCTGTGGCCAAAAGTGCTTAAGAAAACAAGGTTGTACTAAATCTCAGATGTTTAGCAATTCTGTTGAACTATCCAGAAGAGCCGATTTTATTCATCCTGTTTTATTAACTAAGAGACAATATTTTATTACTGACCAGAATACATTATTAGTACTGAATAGTTAGTAAAATATGAGAAGGTGATTTCTGAGACTAAGCATAGCTATTGTCTTGTTTCAGGCACCAAGCATACCTGGACATTTGCGGGCTGCCAGGTATAAATGCAAGGTCTACAGAACAGCAGTATTCACTTGGACATCTAAGATGCAAATGGACCTCTCTCTCTCTCTAAGCACTTGGATTGAATACTGAACTTCTACTTCCTCAGTTAATCATTTTTATTACTTGAATTTCTTTTCTTGTTTCTGTCTGAGATGTTTAATTTTTGAATTACATTATTTAGCGAATTTAGATATTACTAAAATTTTACTATGTTCTTATCCTAAGCGGGTTCACTACATAGTTTTAATATTGTTTTATCTCCATAGTACTTGCTAAGTTTTCAAATAGTTGAGTAGTCTAAGTAACCACATTCTTCTTTTTATGCATATACAAAGACACCTCTTGTGAGAAAAACTTACTCTAAGACTATTGTTATACAACTTTCATATTAACAACCTTCCCTGCAACTGACTCCAGTCTCACAAATGAAAACATTTTGAATAAATTCAGTCATTGTCTGTGTCTCTTTTTACACCTGAGAAGGCATTTGATCTCCTACAGTATGTAGCACTTGCTATTGTTCTAAAAATTGCCTCTATTGGCTCCTCTGTGTGAACGGTTTCTGAAAATTATGATGGTTGAATTTGTGGTCAAGTCAGTCATTCTAAGAAAGCTCATAAAATCCCTAGAGACTTGCAAAGAACAATCAATCCCTACATCAGGAAGCAAAAAGGAAGTGCCAACCCAGTGGAAATTTATTTATGACATGTTTGAAGTCTATTGAAATAACAAAACACTGGACTTAGCAGTCATACAGGGCATATACAAAGGCAATGGAATTAAATCTTATTTTCAACAAGGGAATGGTATTCAAGTATCTATTAAAAATTGATTTTTTTTTTAAAGTCACTACCATAAAAGTTAAAAGAAAAAGGTAAATGTGTTCATATAAATTACATTAGGCATCAGTGAGAAAATTTCCTTGAACTACATCCTTGCAGGAAATTGGCTAAATGTAGCCCCTTGGCGCCAAACAGGTCATGAGCTCTGCGTCAGTGCTAATTCATTTTTTCTGACCACATTGTGTTGAGAAATCCTGATTCCCAGTGCTGAAGTATAAAACAAGACTTTGAACTCTATGGGATTATGCATGTGATACGCCAAACACTAATGAAATCCATTTCCTTAAATCTGTAAGGAGTGTGTTTACACAGAAAATGTTCAAATATCAGTAATTATTTTCTTTTGCAAAAGTGTCACACAATTTTCCCTTCTGAAATGAAAATTGCATTTGGAATGAAAATACCTAATACAAGCAATTTTCTCTTTCATTTTTGTGTGTTTGTTTGTTTCTGAAGATATAACCCAAACTAAAACATTCATAAAGCAAAAATAACCTGTAACTACCTTTTGAAATTGTTTCAGTGGCAAGCAGATATTCAGCAGAAAAAAAAAAAAGCTAATTCTTATTTACAAGAAGAGTACAAAAATAATCTAATCCAAGTGTGAGCACGATAGAGACCAAAACTACCCACCCAGCAGGCTTTACCTCCAAGTCAAAGTTACATTTTAAGCCCTAACTTCTGCTAAATAGAGCACAACCTTGAATGTAAGTCCTCAGATGTTGAAAAATGTATAGATAAAGATACCTCAGGAATTAAACACCATTAAAAATCTGCAAATTGTGTTGTCCAGATAGATCAGTAGACAAGTAAATGCAACAAAGAAAGAATATGGTAAAATATTCTCAAGAGGTTCATCATGCTTACAGCACAAATCCCTCAACAGGCAAACTGCAGCACTCTACTAGCATTGACTCTGAGTATGCCAAGCTTTAGGTTAGATAGCATATGTTGCTATATAAATTAGGGATAATTCTGGAGTGTTTCACTTTGGAGAGAAAAGATAATATTCTTTTCACTAAATATGCAACTACTGAGTATGTATAAAAAACAGAAATGGACAGAATTCAGGACACTGTAAACCTGCTTTACAGATTTTCAAAATTTTTCAGACCATCCTTGAAGCTTATCTTCTGCTTCACCTGCTCCATGCATCGGTGTTCATTATTCGTCTGGCCAGAGCTGTGCTGAACTACTTCTGATCTATGCTCAGTTTCCTCTATAAAAGAGCATGCCACAAGCAGCCCTAAACGAGTTACGAGAGTCAGTTTAGCTCTGTCCTGAAGGTAGAGAGCTTTGGAGGGTCACACTTATAATGGCATACCAGGCATACTCCTCCTTTATCCACTACTACCCATAAAGCGGCTTTCTGAAATGACTTCTGCAGAATTTGGAAAAAAGATGGCTTAAGCAGAAGATCACAAAGAGATTTCAATTAGGCTAGTGCTAAAATTTCCTAGTACTAAAATGCTGCAGTGGGGTATACATTAGGACACCCAGGAGTTCTAAGGGTTAGGACATATATGAATCATCACCAAGTGGGAGGGTCAGTCTCACCAAACAGATATAAACTATCAAAGTTATTTTAGGAGGACAAAGTACATTTCTTCACCCTGGCAGGAATTATAATTTTGGGTGATATAAGGGAACAAGTTGGCTGCTAATCACATACAGGAGGTGATCTCTTTCTCTCCCTTGTGTGGTACTTACACACTGACAGGCAAATATTACTTGTCAAAAATAAAATTTTAAAAAAATTGCAGGCATGCCAGCTTTTAGTTAAAACATTACAAAAGCTTTTGTTGGCCAGTCTTCTAGCCTCTCCTTTCTCTGAATACAGTTGGTCAAGAGTAGCTAATATCTCTTGGGGGAAAAATGCTCTAATAAAATTTGTCTCCAGTTGCTTGTGAAAAAGCAGTAGTAGTTCAGAGCTGTTGGCTCTTTTCCACAGTGCTACTTGAAACAGAAGTTAAATTCTGCCTTTGGAAAGCAGATTTTCTTCAAGCTCTCCGGAGAACAAGAGTTTCTCGATGTAGTCAGTGCAATAACTTCCATTAATAACGAGTGTTTACAATGCATTCATAACACAAACTTTAATCCCCCTCCAAGCCTCATTGATTAGTTCCTGCAAGCAAGAAGTCATTTACTATTATCTTTCATCCATTATTAGTCCAAAAATGACATTTAGGAGACATCAGGTTACAGTAGTAAAGGCAAAGCTAGCTGTTTATATATCCGTATAGAGAATTACTTAGGCTGGAAAAGACTTCTAAGATCATCAAGTCCAACCATTAACCCAGAACTGCAACCCCAAAAAAAAAAAGCTGTAAAACATTCCACTACTCCACAGCAAGTTTACCGTGTTTATTGCAAAATAAAAATGACAATGACTGCAGCCTGCACAGGAGGTGTGTGCTTTATGCTTGAACTGAGTTAGGAACATTAAAAAATAACTTCTAATTCTGGTAATGTGATCAGGTGTCTTATCAAAGGTTACATTGCTTTAGGAAATATATAATTGAAAAATGCAAATTGTACTTTATTCTACTTTATTTTCCTTTACTTCTCATCTTATTTTCTCAATAGTTGCTACCAGATTGAAATGTCAAAACTCTTGAGAGCACCTATCCAATTTCCACTCATAATTCATTTTGATTATGTTACATACTGAGCTTTTTTACCATCATTAAGGAAGTGTTTTCCTTTGCCACATGTCCATAGTCATTAGCCATCTGGCATTTGCAAATTTTTTAGTATCACTGTTTAAAAGTGAATCAAACTACTACTCTTATTTGGGGCCAATACAGGTTACCTAATGCAAACAGATTTTTTTTCTCATTTATATATCTAAAGGATCTTTTTGTTTATTTGTTTTAATTTCACTTCAGCTTAACTTCTGGCAATTCTAACCTCTTCCTACTTTCTTTGACCTACAAGAAGATAAAGCTCTCTTTCATGCTGTGTTTAGGGCGGGAGCAAAGAGGTTCTTTCTCAGGTCACTATTCATCCAGGTGAGGCTGGAGACCTTTCTTTCAAGGATGAGGTTTTTGGGGTGTTTTACATTTAGAATTACGATTCTTTTTTTCATTCAAGTCCTTGACCTATTTAGTTCAAGGTAATTAAATCAGTGTATATTGGAAACAAAATTCTCTTAAAACATCCTTTTGCTTTCATGCTTACATTTTCTACTGATATTTTTTGTCTGTTTTAGCATCTGGAAATATTTTTGAAGAACACATACTTAATTCTTCTAATTTCTTGCTATATATTGAATATGTATGTATATATGTATTGGATTTTATCATAAACTAAATAAATATTTTATAAATATAAGCATTATTAGACATATCCACATCCACACACTGAAGAAATAACATATACATACACATATTGTAAGGGGAATTTAGGCATGCATAAGTACTGCATTGCAGCTCTCCACAAATTCAGACTAAGTTTTGATCCCCCAGACTTACAGTATAATGTTTATTGTCCTTTAAGTCATATATACAATTCTGAAACCTAAGCATAATGTCCCTCTTCAAGTTAATGCCTGTACACAAGGGCTGCCACACGCGGATATAGTAGGTCAGACAAAACGCACATTAGGTGTTGTCCCACATCCCGAGGATGTTATTTGATGTGTCAACATTACAGTTTTTCTTTTTATTAGTCCCTGGAGTTGCACTAATTTTGACAGCTGCTAAACTCATTTTCCCTCATTTTAATTGCTCTAAGACAATCATCATAAAGGGACAAATCCTGCTTGTCTTCGCAAAGGAGGAAGGCTTTGCATAAGCCTTTTAAGATGTGATGAAAGCAAAATGATTGTTAAGACTTTATGGTTTGTTTGGGTTTTTCTTTCCATTCAAAGCAAGGCAAAGTACCCAAGCAATGATCTTTGTTCCTCTTTTTCCCTCCTCTCAACATTAAGATGGAAACTACCTAAGTGCTGACCTTTAAAATACATATTCTGACTTTTTAAACTAAGGATAGGCTAATAAGCATTTGTTTAATTAAACAGCTTCTGAAGCCACTTACAGAATCAGATCACTAATGTAAGTGTTTAAAGAAATCTCTTCTGAGGCAATCTCTTACCCTTAAAATTTAATTTATAATTAAATTGAATATGAAAATGAATATATTTTTAAAATGGAAATAGGAGCAATGTTTTATGCCGCTGCTTCTCCAAAGTATGCATCATCTTGGCTCTTCCTTATACCTGATACGTACTGATAGATGTTGGATAAGCCCCCAAAAGAATATAAAAATCCCAACAGTAGACCTTTTGTTTTGAAAGTGGATAAAATGAGAAGAGCAGGAAAAATTACCTCAAAGGATACTGTCGCTGCAAGAAAAGGAACAGTTCATTTAGCCAAGAAGACTTGTGATATACATTTCAAAGGGAGAACTGAAGAAGTTCATCCTTCCAGAGGATCTACCATCCTTTCAGATAAAGCAGCAAGTAAGGACTGTTGTCTAAAATGTGGTTAATGAAATTAAGCATTTGAACTACTACCATAAGCTAAGCTATATACTGCTTGACATTAATTTCTTTCAGGTAGAGAATTCTTTTGAATTATTATCTAGAAGCAAGTCTAGAAGTGATTTTCAAAGGCCAGAATCTAAAGATATTGTATATGCTGTCAGAAATATTAGTAACTCCTCTCCTTTTCACCCCATGGACATGTTCAAAATACTGATATTCACATGTGAATTCAACCATCAGGCTGGTTTCACAGAAATTGCAATCATACTTATAACTGGTCCTACATGTTTTATTTCTCATCGTACACTGATTTGATTGGTAATAAATTAAACTGATTTCCCCAAGTCAAGTCTGTTTTCTCCATGACGGTAACTGCTAAGTGATCTCTCCCTGCTCTTATGTCGACCCATGAGCTTTCTGTTATATTTTCTCTCCACTGTCCAACTCAAAAAGGGAGCAATAAAGCGGCTTTGGTGGGCACCTGGCGTCCAGCCAGGGTCAACCAACCACACACATTTATTTGCAGTAAGTGAACTTTATATGCTTCCTAAACTCTAAGAAATACATCAAGTTCCCTTCTTTGGTTTGTAGCAAAATGTTCTTTGAGAAAGAAAGAATCTCAAAAAGCTAGTCAGAGGGGAGAAATTAAACACGATAAATCTCCCAAATCTTTGCTTGTACATATTCTACTGAGTAAAGACAGTAAGTGCAATTATTATTTAAAGTTTCCCTGTAGAGAGGAGGAAGGAGTTACAAAAATTATGGCCAAAAGGTTATGTGTGGCAATACTGGTTGGGCACAGACTGATGAGAAATGCTGTTCAGCTCTGAAAAAAAGCTGATTTATTTTTTTTTTATTTAGTTGAAGATACTTATCAAAACTTCCATAAATTGTCATTTTGCCTATGAACTAAATTCTGTTTTCAGTTACATGCTGATTCAAGGTAGTGTCACTAAACAGCAATGTGAAGAAGTTATCTGCAGATGACAGGCTCATGCCAACAGCACAATGGGGTTAACAGGAATGGATACCTACTACATGGGTTGCTCTGTCTAGGCATATTTCTTATCCCATAGCTGACTTCCTTTGAGACAAAGTCTCAAGACAAATATTTCATATTATTTCACTCTTAATGGGAACCATAGGAAAATGGACTAGAATTACCCTCTTCCCCTCTGTGACTTCATGAAGAAGTAATTCTTCATGCTCCCTTGCAATCTAAAGTTACACCATAGCCTTACTCAACATTCACACACAATACTCCTCAACAACACCATAACAGTCACGTCCTGAGATACTGTCATCATGCGGCAGAACTGAAGGCAGAGTCAAAAAAGACTTAATGGCTATTTTAAAAGGCTTTTCTTTAACAGTTCCCTCAAAGGCATTTCCTTCTATTGTCTTTTGAAAGCTTGTCAACTGTCCATTGTTTTTCAGGGACTAGGCTGACAGTATAATTTTTAACTGTGCACAAATTTCAGTGTTACTTTCCATTTTCAATGACATTTAGGTTCCAAACTGATCAAATACATAACTTTCCAAACTGGGATTTCAACTCTTGTATGAGTTGGAAACTTTGTTTCTATGGAGTGCTACATGGCCAGCACTAAAGAACACCCTTCTCCAAGACTCAGCAACCTAGTGCAGCATTTTAGTGGGTTCGGGTAATTTTTCCCAGCTCCATGCAAATGTATTTTTCACAACAAATACTTTATCTCTTCCTTCAATATTTATATTGAGCTAGACTTACCTCTTTGCAAATTGGATTATTTATCCATAATTTCTAATTAAGTAAATATATTTCAGTTCCAATGCATGTATTGGAGTATCATATTTGCATGATAAATTTTATGAAGGACATTAAGTTATTTAAAAGAAACAGTCACTTAAACAAATCACTAACTGTTTTTAGATTGTTTGGGTTCCTGAGGACTGCAAAATTGGTGATAATGAACCAAAGATGCTTTCTCTCTGATCAGTATGTGAGATTTAATGAGGAATTAAATACACCATTAAATACATACGTATATACGCATACATATATTCTTCATATAAATAAAAAATAAGTCATACAAAATCTCTCACCCTGAAACTATCATAATTGTTATGAAATGAAGAAACACATGAAACACACACAATGCACACCAGTCAGGAGAATTTGAAGTCAACCAAAACTCCTATACGATTTCATCTGTGAGTTCTTACAGGGTTTTTCTCCTCTTTGCCTCTCCTCTCCTCTTTCTGCTCATAGGAATATGTACCTGCTGGTTTGTAATGACTGTTTTCTATCACTGGGAATTAACTTGTATCTAGCTATTTTCAGCTGGAAACCTAAGAATGTTGCTTCTTCAACTTGTTTAGTCCTAGAAAATACTAGTTTAATATCCAATTATAGAATTGCTCTGCTTACATCATCCAGAACACCACTCTGAAACTGTACCTCTGAAGTGGTGTAAACCATCACATTCTAGACTTGGAGGTTGATCCACAATATAAGGATATCTCTCTTTGCTCTATAACTATTTGCCTTATTTTTTTAAAATAGATTATGTATTTTCCTCCTATGTGGTACATTGGCCATCTAAGGGATTTTTTTTAAAACATAGAATTCATTGGTTTCTCATTCTTATTTGCATGCCATCTAATATCACCTCAATGCTTAGAACCTGCTATATTTTATTATCTGCAATATAATCATGCCAGTGGTGCCCTTCAAAGCATCTATAAATGTCTTTATATTTTGTTGCTACTGCCAAGCATTGATTTTATGGTTAATTTGAAGTCTATCATTCTCTCCTTTGCTCTTCAATATAACTTTTTAATTTCTGATTTTATTTTTACAATCCAATATTTGTAAAAGACTCAATGAACTGTTGACAATATAACATTCACAGAACCCAAGAATATCTAGCAATATTCTTCTTTGTCTCCTTGTGATAAATTATCATCTTCCTTTTTTGATATCTTGAGACTTTTTTCTACATATAGGAGCAAAATGTCTCCATTTCCATCCCACTATTTAAACTATCAATCTGCACTTACAAAATATTATCTATTATCTAAGAAAATAGAAAATATATATATCTCTATAACGTAGACTGAAAACACAAACAAGAAAAAGGAACAATAACATACTGGAATCATCTAAACCATTTTTCTCACATCATAAAAAATTTGCATGCCTTTATTTCACAGTTCTAATCTAATAGGACTGCTTGGGTTTTGGTTTTTTAAATAAAATAGTTATGGATTCCAGCCTGTTTTCTCCACCTCAAGGAGCATAGTTTCCTCAGCAGAAAATCAAATAAGAGACAGAATAGCATACAAGTAATGCAGGTGTATCTTAATTATTATAATATTTTAATTAATATAAAGACTCTCAGTTCAGTGAAAACAAGGATAAAAAATCATATTATTTAGTACATAAGATTTATGTGTTTCCTACAATGCAATACAGTCATTCAACATACTTGCAAAAGGAGTCCTTTTCCTCGCAATCCAGGTCTCTTCTATTTGATCCGGCAGGACAAAGTACAGACCTTTTGTCTATGGTCAAATCTGTGAATGAAGAGGACTGCACTATCCTAGGTTTATCACTGGAGGTGACAATTTTCCTGCAGGACTGTATCAGGAGAAGTTAGATTTGGTATCAAGCCACAGCATTGTGAACTGACAAAGAAATTCAAGAGGAAAAAAAAATTAGTCAAGTGAAGAACTGTTTTTGCGGAACAAGATGTATCATTAGACATGTATGATTATATTTCAGAACAGTTTAAGAAAAAATACATAAACTACATTGAATGATTCTTATGGGTGATGGAGTGAAAGTGGTCAAGAAGTGTGTGCTGCTGTCATCTTCCTGTTTACTGAGGACCTTCTGACAATACTAGATCTCACTAAAAGCAAGCAGTAAAATGTAGTAAATAAATCTGGAACAGACCCATTCAAGTCTTCTTTAGGATCCAAAATTGAGGTAGGCGACAACAAAGCTAAAACATTTGTAAATGCCCAGAAGAGAATTCCTGTAAAAGGACACATGCTTCCTTCCAAACTAAGGTCTAAAACCAACTCGCAAGTGAAACACAGGCCTAAATAAACTTAAATTGTTCCCCCTTTTCATGGAAGTCAAAAAAAATAAAACCAAAAACCAAAATCTGTCAAAACCCAGTCAGAAACAGTGCACACAAGTTTGTTAAAAGCAGACCACTGATAAGTAAACCTTCAAAGCCACTTTGTAAACAGCCAGAAACATCCAGTAAGTTTTCTGTAAACAGCTAAGTCACACACCAGCAGAAGACAGCAGTCTACTGTGGAAGCCTTTGGTTGATATTTAACAGGGTTACTTTTCAAATCAGCAAACAGTCACAGCTATTATCATTGCAGTTCAACTGGACAAACTAGAAAACTCTTCAGAAAATGAACCACAACCTGTTCTGCTTTGGTGATGCTGTTAGGGAACTTGACGGGACAGAATAAATCAGAGAGCAAAACAATAGATCTCCTAAAATATGACAGGTCAATTTATGCATGGTCCATCCTCAGTTGTCATGAATAAGTAGAAAAGTTTAATTCACCTTGTATTTACAAATTTCAATTCAGTGCCACAGACATAAATACAAATACCTATTCCTTCCTTGTTTGCATCTTCCTACTCTACATTTACCCTCCATTAAAATATTTTGAGAAGAAATTAAACTGATCATGTGAGTTTTTTCCTGACCTTCAGAACTTGAAAGACTTAAGACTTGTATTTATTCAAAGCAATATTACGTTTTATTCAATTAAATTCTCTTAGTTTTCATGAACCTTTTTATTTTTCTTTATAAAATGAATGCATAAGCATCGCTTCCACAGAAATAAAATTCAGTCTAAAAACTTAAGTCTTTTAATCCTGTCTCTCTGATGGCACCTTAAAAATAAACTAAATTACTGTAAAACACTCAAAGTGTCACAACAATAAAATCTGGCAAATTGACCTCATTTCAGATCTAAGCTGCTTTTACAAATTGCTCTGGGAAAGTTTTAAAACTCCCCAGCTCTTTCAGGTTGAAAGGCAATGTACAAATGAAATTGTTAACTGAATGAGTATATTTACATATTTTCTGTACATTGTATGTTTTCTGTAGAAATAAATTGTCTATAGCCTGTTCTCCATCTCACTGATTTAAATGAAAAGTTACATTGTAGGACTTCTACACTAAGGCCATTGGAGTGTTCATTTTTAGTTTTACAGGTGTAAGGGCAATAACTATTACGTTGCCTGGCTATCTAGTGTTATTTTGTAGTAATGATGACTATTTTTTATAGTGTACATAGCCTAGCCCAATACTGAGTTTAAATAATCACCCAAATTCTTCTCTTTTTTAAAGAATTCAAGATGGTTCTAGTTTTCCAAAACCTGAGAACTGCTAAAAAATTGGAAAATATTTAAATAAAAAAAATAAAAGAGCATTACTAATGCAAGTTTATCAGTAACTTCATTAAAGTATGGACCTAAAAGGAGGAAATTAAACTTTCAAATACCTGTAAGGTACAGGATAAGGCTGGGTAATGTATTTAGGGCACCTTGATATCTGTGATTAGTAAGCAAAATATGTTAGGAATTTTGTTATGGCATGGTTCCTGAACACAGTTTCCCAAACCCTAAATTAGAGAGATTTGTATAAAGCTGCAGATTTGTTCTCAGAGCTGCTGCTTTTTCTTTAATCTTACCGTTAGCTTATAATAATTCTAAATTGAAAAAGAGGTAATACCACTAGGCACCTTGACAAAAAAACCCCAACAGATTATGTAATTAAAAATTATTCTAAGATAGAAATAATATTGTTTGCATATCTGGATTGTTACTAGTCAAGCTAACAACTGATTTGTTAAAGAATCATAGAACGTCCTGAGTTGAAAGGGACCCACAAAGATCATTGGAGTCTAACTCCTGACCCTTCACAGGGCAGCCCCAAGAATCAAACCATGTGCTAAAAAGCCTTGTCCAAGTGCTTCTTGAAGCCTTGAAGGCTTCATGCCGTGACCACTTCCCTGGGCAGCCAGTTCCAGTGCCCAGCCACCCTCTGGATGAAGAACCTTTTTGTAATATCCAAGCTAAACTTCACCTGACACAGCCTTATGCTGTTCCCTCACGTCGTGTGACTAGTGACCCCAGAGAAGAGATAAGTGCCTGCCCCTCCTCTTCCCCTCACGAGGAAGTTGTAACTGCAATGAGGTCTCCCCTCATTCTCTTCTTCTCCAGGCTGAACAGACCAAGTGACCTCAGCCACTCCTCATACAACTTCCCCTCGAGGCCTTTCACCATCTCCGTTGCCTTCTGTTGGACACTCTAAGAGTTCAATATCTTTCTTATATTGTGGTGCCCAAAACAGGATGCAATATTCAAGCTGAGGCTGCCCCAGGTCAGACCAAAGCAGGACAATTCTCTCCCTTGACCAGCTGGCGATGATTTACCTGATGCTCCCCAGGACACCGTTGGCCCTCCTGGCTGCCAGGGCACCGCTGACTCATATTCAACTTGCCATTGAACAGAACCCCCAGGTCCCTTTATATGACATTGTTTTCCAGCATCTCATTCCCCAATTTTTGGAACATCCAGGGTTGTCCCATCCCAGGTACAGAACTTAGCACTTGTCTTTGTTAAAGTTCATAGGGTTCATAATTTCCAACTCCCATAATTTATCTAGGTTATGTTAAGTTTTTTTTAGTTTATGTTACGAGCTATAAATAATAACATCTTAATATTTTTATTTGCTTTAAAAGCCAGCATTAGAAGAACATAACTAATATAAACTTCTACTTACATGAACATTTGCAAAACATTTTGTGTCTCAGAATCACTAGAGTCATCTTTGGTTTTGTCTTTTGTAATCATGGGGAAAGAGGCAGAGGCAGGCAGAGGAGTTGAAAAACAGGCTGCACCTAATTTCTCTGGTTTTACTTACTTGCACCCTTAGTAGATTTTCCTTCATGTATGCTAAGAAAATAATCAAAAGCACATTTGGTAGATTTACTGAAGGTTGGCAATGACTGAATATCATCGTCTTTGGCACAAAGAATTCCATAAATCTGGTCAAACTCCTATAAAACTTAGGTCTTCCCAAACCTTACCATATTAACTAACATCTAATTTTTTTCCAGCAGAATATTAGTGTCAAGAGAGAGACCTCAGGGAAATACACTGAAGAAAATGAAATCTGAAGGACCCTATGGATTTAGCCTTTAAACTCAGGTGATATATGCTTATGACAGTCTGCATTCAGCCTTTGTTTTGAAGACAAAACCTAAGAGAAAAACCCTATAGTGGCCTAACTCTTGTCCTGTCTTTGGATATAAAAGGAACATAAGATGGATGTGTTTTACTTTTTAAGCAAACAGAAAGAACTTTCACCTTGCATCAATGGAGAGAAAATTACATAGGGGATTTGAAACTAAACCTAAAAAGGTTTTGGCAAAAATCACATTTTACAGAAAACAGTTCTGGAACAAGGAAGGATGCAATATGAACTTTTCCAAAGTGCTTATAGAGTTTTTCTGAACATTTCTTCATTAAGCTGTTAGCAGTGTACCAGTAGAAAATCCTATCTATAAGATACTGTTTTATCTTCAATGGTATTTATTGTGTAATCATGAAATTATGAGATATGGTGATCTTTTGTCTATATAAACTGATAGCATCTTTCTCATCTCAAAATAGGTGTTCATTGTTTTAATTTCCTATGAGAGAAATGGCATTTCCTTACCCTGGCATGCTACATTATGTGATGTAACAATCCATCTAATTCAAAGTATTACAAGTTATCTAGTTTTCTTCATATACTGAAATTGGCTTGAAAAAAGAAAAACTTTTATATAACTGGATACTACTCAGAACTGTAAAGGAATCTTTTCATAAGCCACAGAGTGAGAAGACAAGAGGTCTCTCTTCCTGCTGTAGCAAAAAGAGGAAATTTGAAATTTGGAGGTTTTTTGGTTTTTCTGTTTGGGGGGTTTGGGGTTTTGGAGTTTTGGTTTGGGGTTTTTTTTAATATGAAATTTTATATAAATTCTTTATATGTATATATTTTATATATTCTACTTCAAAAAAGATAAAATTTTAAAACATACACAAGGATTTTATACAGTCTTGTAACTAACAGTGCTCAAGAAGTTCACCTAACAGGCTACAGCTCTCAGTACCACTGCAATTGTCCCTTTGCAATTGCCACAGTGACGTTGCTTTAATGAAGCATCTTCACCATGATCATGGCAAGCCACAGAGTACAAAGCCTAGAGGGGGAACCTGGCAAACAGACAGTGAAAGCGTGAGTTACATGATCTTAACTTCCATGAAGCAACAAAATAGCTTAAGGAAGCAGATTTTATACTGATTCAAAAAGAAAGACATAAGGTTTTTGTAGCACATTAAAAGTAAACATTTTATTTCAGAGATGCTGATGTAAAGATTTTAGTTTCAAGCAGAAGAAGCTTTGCAGGTAAGAGAGAGCACACCGGGAAAAATGTTTGCTTTCTATTGATTTATTAATACTAAGTTTTATATATCTTCCCCACCCCCCTTACTGTAGAAGGAAAAAGTAATAGGCCTTGACATACTGCTGAAACTCAAAAAAAATAGCGGAACTCCAGGCACTTGGATTCTTATGTCTAGAAGTCTCCTGATTAAATGTTCAGGTAGCTAGTGAGTTGAGGCTTTTCCCGCAGATAAATCAATTCATAAGTGTCACAGGACTTCTCAGGCTAACCTCATACCACAGCATTTTGCTCAGGAAGCATCACCCACAAACAAGATTCAGGTTATTTTCGTGAACCCGTATTAATTTAAAAGCCTTGAGAATTCTCTTACACTTTCAAAATCATTTGCAGTAGGCCAACTGATTCAAAATTTTCAGAAAAAAGAGAGAATGGTTGACTGGAAATTTTATTATCTTTTTTTTAATATGGAGTTTGAAATAACAGAAAAAATGATGCTGCATAATTACTTTCTGATTAGAATGAAAAAAAAATGAATAAAATGGAATACCTATCTCCATTTTTGGTTCAATTTTGAAAGTAGACACCTATTTTGAGTTAACAGTGTATAATTTTACACTTCAAACTTAAAAAAAATTCTTTTCTTTTTCAGAAATTATGGAATTTACAAGGTAAAAGTATCATTAGAAAACTGAATTGAAATGTAATTTAATAAATAAGGGTAATAGATAAAACTGATAAAACAAGATTTCAGATAGAAAACTGAAAAACAAATATACGAGCAAAGATTTTTCTAATATAGAGATTAGTGGGTTTTGTGTTTAAATCAATTTAGAGAATTAAAAAATAATTAGTGCCGACAGCACGCAAAGTATCTTAAAAAGTATACTCTTAAATCATCAATGTTTTTAGGTTTAATTAAGCTGAGTTAATTTATGCAATATTTGCCTACACAAAGCAAAGTCCTTCTGCCATGATAGCAAACATCTGATGAAATCTTTCATTTTCAGTGGATGCCAACATGCAACTATAGTTTAATACAGGACACTTGACAGGAGAAGGAGTCTATTGAAGTAGTCTAAATGAACTCTGATACAGTAAAGTAATATATGATTTGTGTAGAACTAAAAAATATGTATGTATTTTGATTTGTTCCTAGGGTATAGGTTCAAACTGTCTAAAAATGTTAAGCTAAATGTTGAACTGGAGTTCTCCTCCCATTGTTCCCAATTCACATTAAGACTGGAAAGTATTATCAGCTCTTACTGATATGTTAATAAGACCACTATGAATGCATATTATTTTTTTAAAACATATAAAAAGAAGTACAGGCAATATTTCCAAGATAACTTAATTCAGCCCTATAATGAATTTTTTTTTGTTTTGAAAAAGCTGTACTCAATTTTCATTCTTATGAACAATGAAAGTAGCCACATTAGGTGTGCCAATGGTACCCTACTAAATAGACATACTTGGATTACAGAAGAGTGAGAAAGTGCTATAGAAGCATTACATCATCTGTAAACATATGTAGCAGGTATGAAATCTCATTTTCTCATCCTGCCACTTACAATATTTTCTTTATCTTCTTTCCATGGCTCATGCAATGACCTCCAAGAGGGGGAAATAAAACACAGTACTGCCAAAATTCTGGAGATGTTGCTTCCAGATCAGAATCTAGGCTGCCAATCAGTTTGTTGAGCTACAAGATTTTCCATGGGCTAAAAATACACCTTACAGGTTAAAGACTCATTTTTTAAAATCTCAAATTCTAACAGTCTAATCAAGGAATAGGTCAAGTTTACTTATTACAGGGGAAAGAGAAAAAAAAGGAGAAAAAAAAAATACTATCATAGAAAAAGCTTCCAAAGTACTAGTTAAAACTGAATCCACACATTTTCTAGTATCTGCACCTTATTTTTGGTGTTATCACACCCTTCTTTGGGAGAAGACAAAGGCTTACAATATAAGTTGATGACTGCTTTCTTGTCTTCTCAAGTAGGTGTATGATGTTGGTCTTCCTCCCCTCTAAGGTCTGAATAACACTTTTTTTATGTGCTTTCCAGCATGCTGTACACATTGCTCTTGTCACTGGTTTACAATTCCATAATACAACCAAATTTGCTATACATAGCATGTTTTATCATATTGGATACTTCTCTGTTCTCCTTGCAATCCCTACCACTGGTTTTGACCAGTCTGAAGGCTGCATTTCTGTGGTGACCAGAGACTGACCACATGGAGTGGTTTTTAGCACCAGAGCCTCTAGTGTAATTTAAAAGGCTTTACTGTCATTCCATGTCTCCTCTGCCCTACATTTTATTCCTGGGTCACACATAGTTCATTCTACATAGAATAACTTCATTATATTATTGCCTATTTTTGAAAAATTTATGTAACAATAAGAACCATAGCACAAAAATTGCACTAAGCTAAGCAAAAGATAGAACAACTCATTCATGGTCATCTTCTCATAAGGTAATTGCTGTTACAGCTAAACAAGCTAAACCAAACTTCCGGGAAAACCAAGACAAGGTCCAGGCAGAGCCTGATAAACCTGAAATTCGTGCTGCTAGCTTAAAGACCAGTGGCATTTTTCTAGTAATGGCAACACCTTATATATGGGGCTATAAGGCTACATAACTGTAACATAGGTGGTAGAGGGAATGTAAAGCCAATATGTTCTCCAGCATTTCTGATTTGCCTGTTCCAGACTGTGTGCAGCGTGTTTCACTGTTACTGATGTTGGTAAAGTGGTGGTACAGATGGAGGTACTGATTATAACATCCTTTGGTAGAAGTTTTTGAGCATGACATCTGGAATTTTCCCAAAAATATTCCACAGAATGAAACCCCATGTCTAAAACCTGTGTCCTAAGTACTGTAAGAATCAAAATCTTTTGGACTTTATTTCACTATACCAAAAGTCAAAACACAAATAATGAAAGGATTCTGTGTTGTTCTTACCAAATAAAAGATCAATTATGGCATCTTAAAAATACAGTTCAACAATTTAAAATTTCAAAATTGTTAGGAAATCTATGAAAAGCTAACTGCAACAAGTTATACCTTGACAGGAAAGCACAAGTAAAGCACAAGTAGCAATTGCTGTTGGAATTACAGCACCACCTAGTGTGCTCTGGAAATGCTCCTAAGGGATGCCTTTTTATTTTTGATTTATGTTTGCCTTTGGAATTGAAACCAAGTCACTATCATTTTGATGTTCATAATTCTTGCAATTTTTTTTATAAAATCACAGTCTGTGTTTCACTCAATTCATTGATTTTAACTCCATCAAAAAATTCCCACTCCAGATGCCAAGAAATGACTTATTTCATTTCCTAATGAAAGAATCTACAAGACCTTCTTGTCCTTTAACCTTGTTTTTAAGGAAATTAACATAACTCTTCCGACATGCAAGGAGAAGCCCGTCTGCAGAAACCAAGATTGCCCAGCAGGAGGACTGACTAACCTCATAAACTTCCAAACTTGGGCTCTTCAGGTTTTCAGGTTTCTCAAGAAGTGCAAGGACACCCTCTTATTTCTGTTTATCCTGAGCATTATGAGACACTACAGAATAAACCCTATACTGAGCAATGAATTGGCCTTTTTCCCCCTGAAGAACAGGATATTCCTAGATAACCCTGGGCACAATTTAATAATGATACTCGATAATGACAAATTGCCTTTCATAATCTTTTTCTCTGATTGCTATGCATATACAGGGGAGGACAGTGGAAGGTCTGAATAGGGAAGGTAGGTTATTTATTTACATACTTATCAAGAAAGAAAAACAGTGCTGGAAATAAAAAGGAAGAACAGACACAATGATTGAGCAAACCTCTGAATTTTCATATATTTGTGAGGTCAGAGTTCAGTTACACCACCCAACTACTTTCGAATTTGAAATGGATATACTGGTGTGGGTTTTTTGTATGCTTCTCATAAGAGAGAATGTCCTCAGAAGGACAGGAAAACCTCAGCCCATTCAGTATTCTACAACATATTTATTTATGTACTATTAAATATATTTAAAAATTTAGGCATTGAAAAGACCCATTAAAATCTAATATGTAAATGCAAATTTGAAGTCACCTAGACTAATTTATGCCATTGCAAAAGGGGAGTATGCATATGCCTAAGTGCATAAGACATTGCACTCCTATCTCATACAGTGAGCTTACTGCTGAACATAACTGACTGCTGCTCAAAAAGAGATTGTAAAGAGAAACAGTCATTATGTAGAGCTTTGCTGTTACTGTGTATTGTTCAAACCCAAAGCTGAAGACAAAGGTAGTCAGGTTTCTAGATTAGAGGTTTGCCTTGAAGAGGGGCAAAACCAGTTGCAAATGGTGGGAATTACCTATCTTTGTGCAATCATCTTCTGATTAGAGCACCTTTCCTGGAAATAACATATCCTCCTAACTGATAAGTTATGAGTGGTCTGTAATGGGACAAGTCTCCTTCCCCTCTTTGGTAAATGCATCTCTGTGCTGAAAAGATTCAAATATTTAATGCACAAGAGACAGCCTGATTGTGTAACCTAACAAGAAAGACATTTCCCATGGGAAGCTCTGAGGTCTTGTTTTTGTTCACTGTGTCTCTTGTGCATTTATTTTCAATGCCTCTAAGTAAATGGCTTATGAAGGAACCAGAGATGCACTCTCCTCTGTCCAATGGAATTTACTTCATTAGGAAGCTACGAAGCTAAAGTTCTTCAACTTTCTCAAGAATAAGCGTATGTCGTTTTTTAAATCTTAAATAAATAAAGACCAATGGCAGTCCAAACACATAAGGGGAAAATTGCAAACCTAGCTGTAACTGCATTCATCACAATCAGCTTTACCTGCATTATTTATTTTTCATTACTGATCATAAATTTCTGGAACAACAGTATTCCACCAAGTTGTTACATGCTTTATTGCAAAACTTTTTATACATGTCCAAAATTTATATTAGCAAGCTAAAACAATCCTGAACTTCATAACTTACCAGGAACACAGAACGAGAATTAAAATAGTACTTGTAATTCAAATTTTGAAAAAGGATTCTAAGAAGTTTTTTAAATTATGGTCTCTGGAAACTGTATACACCTTGTGATGACAATATTATTGATATGTTACTTTTGTGCTACCATGACTCATTTAAAGGATCATAGGACCAACTAAATAGCAGTATCTTGCTCTCATTAAAAGATAATTAAATTACCTAGGTTTGTTTAGAAATACATGTATAAAAGTTAAGACATTAATTGACTTCAACAGTCCATCAGTACTCAATCTTTGAGTCTCCAAACATTTTTAAAACTAATGTGTTCAAACATGGAGGAATATTCTCCTAAGGGGGGAAAAAATTAAAAAGAGAGAAACAAGGAAAAACTACACTCCAACAAGAGAAAGCCAATGTATTTTAGGAAATGGGATGAAAATCATCCTTAAGTTTTAAATCTGGCAAACACAAGAGTTCTGAACAGCAATATAATTTCAAGTATAGTGATGTTTAGGAAAAATATCTTAGGAGATGGAAATTATATTAAATATTTTAAGATATAATTTTTCTTTCATCTACATTGCTGTCCAAATTTTAATTAAAGTTTTAGAGGAAAGGAATTGTCTGAATTGAGTACTAAGTAGGGTAAGAAGGCGAGATGTTCGGAAGTTGATGGGCAACAATTCATAGATGATAAGAAAATGTCTTTCACTGGATATGTGAAGTAGGAGTAGTTGAGGTATAGGAAGAATGGGGAGATAGGAAAAAAATACAGTTATACTCACGTGCAAATATTTCTTTAAAGTAACATGTCTGTACACTATGTGATGATATTAAAGGGTGGAACAAGACCATATCCTAATCATATACTAGCACTTTTTTTTAATATGAGTTACAGAAATATCTGGCTTGTGGCAAGGCATCAAATAAAGAAAAGCAATGAATCATTCAAAGGAAATTGAAGTAAAGACTGAAAGTAGTTGTACAAGCAAAGTTAAGTCTAACAACAATTTTTATCATGCATAAATGAGATGCATGCAGACAATAAGCCCTGGAGAACATATTCATCAAAAAAGACAGAAGACTAAAACAAAGAAACAGACGTAAAGTGTGAGATAACATTTAGAATTCTTTGTGATACTGTGGTGATAAAAGATTCTCCC
The DNA here is from genome assembly GCF_003945725.1 of Corapipo altera. Classification (NCBI taxonomy): domain Eukaryota; kingdom Metazoa; phylum Chordata; class Aves; order Passeriformes; family Pipridae; genus Corapipo; species Corapipo altera. The sequence goes on from NW_020884876.1 coordinate 10,980,174, forward strand.
AAGTTAAAAGCAAATTATATCCTCCAAGGAAACAGACCTTCCTATTTATATGTCATCATATGGCAAGAAATCAACTTTTTTTTCCATGGAGCCATGAGCCCAAAGACCACTTGACAGTTCAGAAATTTGGCAATATTCAGCAGCAGTGTATTATAGTGGCATATTTTAAGAACAGCTAAGGCCCCAATTTTTCTTCAGTTATATTCATTAAAGATAAATTAACCATGAAATGTAATTTAAAAAACCCTCTCTGTGAGCCTTTTTCCAGTAGATGTGTCTAGTCGTTGAATCTCGACTAAACTTTTCAAGCAGAACAACTAAAGTTTAAAGAGAGACCAACTTTCCTTGTATACTATTAAAAATATTTGAATTAAAAAATTAACTTCTCTTAAATTTTTCTTCAGTTCCTCACAGATATGATAACCTCCTCAAACAGAAAGACAATAGACTGCACTGCACTGAAATATAATTACTACATTGCAGCGTCTTTGACTGTGACTTTGAAAAAACTGCTTTATTTTTCTAGTCATTATTCAATGATTTTTCTAATAGTTGCTATAATTACTATCATGACTTTCTCACTTCCGATAGGAAATTCAGTTCTTACAGTTGTTTAATTGAGAAATTTAATAACACATTTCCCTGATAGCACTTGTTTCTGCAGGAAAGTTGCATCAAGACTAGTTGCCTTAGAGACAGCTTGAGTATAGTATCAACTAAAATATAACATGCTACAGGGAACTTACAGGAAAAATGCACTTAGTTAGAGTTCAGTGCCAACAGCCCACCCAGTATAAACATATACTGGCAACTGAAGATGTAATTGTTTCTCTGTCTTTACTATATGACCTATTTTTTTCCCTGAAGCCCTCTTTTTTAAACTGTTTGACTGCACTGCTGAAAGATGGATCGTCTGTGAAGACTTGCTAAGTACTTGGTAAAACATGTTGTTATTTGACATTGTGATTGTTATTGTGTAAAAGAAGCTAAGTATTGATTTGGAAATAAAGACTGAAAATATATCAGTGGGAAGTGTATTTGACCTTCTGGGCATGTGAATGTTTCTGTGAAAAGTTTCACTAGGGTGTACAAGAGTTTCATAGAAAACAAGAAAATCCTCTTTCAATAAAGTATTACAAGAATAACATTTAAACTTACTAAAACTGAAAACAATCAAGAAGTAGTAAAAAAATTAAGAACAAAATAGCAATGCAAACATGAATCAAAACTAGGTTGAGTCTTATGAAACACCAGCCTAATGAATATGAGGAGTACAGCTTGCTTCCCAAGACCTCAAGTTAATTCCCTAAAGGGTGCTATTTACCAAATGATTTATTCTTTAGAATAAATTATATAAATAACATAAGTTGTCTTTTTCTAGTGGTTGACTGCCTATAAAGAGCTGTCAGAGAAGTAACCAAAGGCATGTCTCTTTGAGCCACTTATCAATCAAGAGTCAAAAAACAGTATAAGACTTAAAAAAATGAAAAGCTGTATCTTGAGTAAGAAAAAAATATAACACTGAAAAGGTTAAATTACTGTAAGACAGTTTGACCAATTTGCAGGCAGACTCACAATGGAGGGAGAAGCTACAGATTTTGCCATTTGCTCAAAGGATTCTGCCTTGCCAAACTTAACTGGGTTGCAACTAAGCCAGATGGCTTTAGTCCATGGCTTATAATCAGCCAAATGAAAAGGAAGGCAACAGTTCCAGCAGAAGAACAAATAAAACAAAACTTTACTAATGACAACCCACAGTAATGACAACCCATATCCACCCACAGATCTGTTGTAGCAATTGAAAAGAAAATATTTAAAAAAAAACCCAAACAAAAAATAAAAATATGAAAACCCTCCAATGTAACAAATAACAAATTATGTCTGTTCTGAATATTTCAGAGACTAACTTTTGGAAGGAGAAAAGTAACTGCCTACAAACCATAATTCAAAGAATGAATGCAACTATATTACAGTTTTCTTTCTTCACCAAAACTGTCAAAATCACAATAACAGCAGTTTCTGGTTGGTGGGGTTGACATAAGGAAAAAACACCTTTCCGGTCCAAAAAGGACATGTCTAAATGGGAACCAGGAGGAGAAATTTATTTTAATCTACCTGAAATATTTAGCTTAATTCAGGGTGTAACATTTCAATGAAAATTTTAGTTTGATTAATTTACTTTTTTCCACTTTTCTTCCTTTAGTCTTTGCATAAGTTGACTTCTAAAGTGGAAATGGACATTTCAAAATGAAAAAATGAAAAAGACTACTGTTTTATCCCAAGAATAAATCAAAAGAAACATCTGCATTTCACTCATCACCAAATTTGTTTAAAATTCTTCCCAAAAAATATTAAAGAGCAAACCTCTTTAGATAGTTCTACATGCTACAGAGACTAGATCTTCTGTCATATGCCATAAGGAGACAGGAAAATGACCCCTACAACTTAAATCCCATTGCAATTTAATTCTGCTCTAAATATTTAAGTCTTTTTGCCATTAAATAAAGTCTGATTATTAGGTAATATCTGATATTTATCAGTAATTGACTGAATTTATTTAAGGATGTTTACTCTTTAATTTTTCCCTCAAGAAAATATATATACTTGATGGAAAGAGTAAGCCCAGCAATTTTTCATCATTTTTCATAAGCCACATAAGGGATGAAATCTGATTAATATTTGGTAACATCCATTTTTACGAAGAGGATCTAGAACACGCAACAATCAAGGAAGGTTTTTACTGTTTCCTTCTACTCTGATAAACTACCACAGGTTTCATTTCAGATGATACCTGCATACCTGCATCTGTCAAGTAGACTCAGATACACTGCCATTAAAAAAAAGTATCTAAAAAAATATTAAAAAAGCAGAAATATGTCTTTGAAAGTCTTCCAGATCACTTTTCACTAATTCTCATACCACAAAACCAATGGATATTTTTCAAAAACAGCAATTTCTTGCTGAATACAACTATTGTGCAAGCTCAGACTTACATTCCTATGTGTATCTGATATTTCAGCTATAACAAAAAAAAAAACAAAAACAAAACCAGGAAATCTCGAGCAAGCTGTAAATCTCAGACAAGTTTTCCTAAGTCAATACATGTTTTCTAAATACTTTCAGCAACTCAGAAAAGTAACATGCTGCAAAAAACCAAACCTTTGAAGAAGTTTTTGCTGAAAAGATCTTATGTTTTATGATTAATAAAAACTTTATTTTCCATGACAATTTTTCTCAATTTTAAGCTTAGACTGTACCCCTTCTTCTGATCTGTACCTAATCACCCAGCCTCTCCCTGCCTGCCTTGACCTTTTATCTACTGAGCCATCATGTGCTTTATCTCTTCTTTGGATGAGTTTCAGCACCAGACTACCCAACAAACCAAACAGAATCTCTCCATCTCACATGGATACCAACAACTTTGACATTCCAGGATAGAGCTGGCTAGAATGTCTTCATTGCTGTAATAAGTACCAGTAACGAAAAGCATCATTTTACACCAAGTAACCCTTTATTTTCTTTATTTGTGTACTTTTCCAAAATGTAAATAGTTGATTGTGGGTGTGCTGGAAAAAGGTTAACAGAAGTTCACTTCTTTCTACTGTTAAATGCAGAATTTATTGAGGGACTCTTCCAAATGTTATTACCACTGATAGACATCTGTTTAAGTAGAAGACACATTACACCTTGCAGAAAATTTAGGGAAAATTTCCAGTGAAGCATGAAGTATTTAGCATTTCCCCATAACTATACTCAGCTAGTCAATCCATTGCAAACATCCAAGTGGGTAATAGTTTCAATTTACCAATCTGGTTTTACAATTGATTAAGGAACACCACACCTTTTTCCTTTCTTGTTTATTTACTTTTGAAGCACTAAACACCACACCTACTAATTCCCAGAAAAAGAATTTGACAATAGACTTCCAAATACCATAGAAGTTTTACAGATATATAAAGCCAGCTCTGTGCATTTATAATTACCTATAATTTTTGAATTTATTTATGGATAAAGTTGGTTAACACCCTAGTGGAGATTGAGCTGCTCAATTCAAATGTCACAATAGCCAGAAAGAGCTGCCAAGTTCCAGTATGGTATTCCAGAGCCAAGATTTTTCTAACATTATTTTCTACTACAGTGTAAGCTAGTTCAACAGATATACTATCATTTTCAATATAAGACCTAATACAGTATTCTCTGAATCTAAAGCTTTTAAATAACTTGAGAATTTTAATGAAGACAATATATACAAATGCATAATTTTTCCCATTATTATTCAGATGTCTCTGTATGGGTTCAATCCCCATACAGGTCATTCACTTAAGAGTTGGACTCAATGATCCTTGTCAGTCCCTTCCAACTTAGAATGTTCTGTAACTTCTGTAATTAATGTCAGATTTTGTCTATTAAATAATTTTTTAAATAATCTCTGTTAAAAAAAATTCTGAAACCACATACTATGTTTCAGCATTATAATGCTTTTTAATTATTATCAAAGAGAAAACATTAATTGAATAGAATAGTGGTGCTCAATTTACTTTTCTTACTCATCCACGAGGATGTGCATAAAAATATCAAACTTTCGTCATTCAGAACTACTTCTGTTGCCTCTGAGTAGATGTTTCATAAAAAATAAGAGGTAATAAAAACTACTTTTTGTTAAAATTCAAGAAAGGAAAAGAAAAGTTGATTGAAAATGTACATAAAAACAAAATGTATTTGAGAGTTTTTCTTTCACACTGTTGACATGGAGATAAGTGTGTACATATGTTTAAGATATGTGAGGGAGAAAGCCAGCCCTTCAGTCTTAACCTGACAGCTCCTCAAACCCTGAGAGACATCTATGCAAGGACTCTTTTATCAGTACATCTGGAAGTGAGCAGGAAGTACCAGCCCACTGGACCTCCACCTATTACTTGTTTGACAGCTGTGGGTTAATGTATGAGCAAGCAGACAATGGGCAAACATGATGGGGTCATCCTTAACGCAGATAAATGAAATCTGATAAAACACAGGATTTTACAAGGCTGCTAATGACTCTCAGGAAGCAATGGAAGGAAGACACGCACTATGCAGTGTTCTTTCTCTACTTTAAAATGTCTTGCAACACGACTTAAAATTTTAGACCAAACAATTTGCAGGTGAACTCCCTTCAAGCCTTGAGGACAAGAGAATACAACATCCCGTTTCCTTCTACTCTTACAAGTAAAACCTACAGCTCAGTTCCTGAGGGTAGAGGTCTACAGGGATACAAAGGAAATGAAATGAGATCTCAGCCAATTTAGTTTTCGTAATAATTTTGCTTAGTACGGTCAGTTAACCAGGGCAGTAGTCTTTGGGACTGTCTGATTCAGAAACATGGCCTTAAAAAATCCAAACTAACCAAACTAATAAATAAAAAACAACAAACCCCTCAATCAACCAACCAATCAAAAAAACCCCTGTTCTTACTACTCTTTCAGGTGCCATTCTGTGACCAGGTTAGCTTATCCAACTTCAGTGACAATGTCTGATTTTGAGAAGCTGCTCCAATATTGCCCACTGGGAAAAAGACAACAAAAAAAATCTTCTGGAAAACTACAAATCATTCAATAAACTGCTTATAAAAACCCAGGTTGAAGGGCATTTAGTTATCTACACCCACACTAATTAAAGAATATTTTCCAAGTCTGTCATGGGACTTAGACTGCTAGGTATTTCAAGAAAAGGTCATAAGCCAGTCAAGTGTAATCAATGGTTTCCAATGATGCAAAAATGTTCTACAGCAACAGTGTTTATTGAAATATTTTGGTAGATTTTATTTTTTCTATGATGAGAAGACTGTATAGAAGATGAACAAAACAAAATGACTTAAGACTTTGTGTATCTAGCAAGTCAGAGATATCAATGCAGCATAGAGTTTATCTGTGTCTGAGATGGGACAAAAACATATTGTAGAATATGTGGAATACATGTAAAGAAATATTTACATATATGTTAAATTATGTACAATATATACTATACACACATTTATTATATGTGTGTAATTACAGCCTATGAAAATCTATTAGATAAGGAAATACTAATAGAAAAAGTAGAACTTTGTCAGTTATACAAATTTTTATACAAATATACATATGAACATAAGATATAATATTATGTGTTGCACATATAATGCATTGTATATAGTGTATGTATACTCTAATAATTTCAGAAAAGATGCACAAACAAGGTAAAGAGGAAGTATGGATAAGGATCCACTAAATAATGAAAAAGCCCAAACTTTTTAGAGTAAAATTAAGTTAGGAAGACCTTAAAACACATCCAGATGCACCAATCTGAACTCACAACTTCATTTCTGTTGAACAAATGAGTAAAATTTAAATCAACCCAACGTTACATATGGGTATTTCTGTCCTATGGAATTTCCAGATAACTTTTCAAAATTCATGGCCTTCCTTGTGATCTGCCATTTCAAATTGTTTTACTGATGTGCTTTGTTTTTATTTTCATTTATAAACAGTTGACTACTGTTCTTCATTGAACTAGAAAAATAATTACATGCCATATTGGAGCTGTAACTGATTAAATGTTGATTTTCTCTGGAAAATTTTTGAAGTCTGAGTTTTATCTGACAATATCGCTGCAAACAAGCATGCACTCTAAAAGAGTATTTGATTTTTCTACACATTCACATTTGATTATATTCAAGTTTTAGCTTTCTTCTATTGGTCTCTGGCTGATCAGGCATTAGAAAACACAGCTGATTTTGGTTAAAAAACTATATAAAAATAAACCTGATTTATGCTGAATATTTATAGAAACTTATTGCTTTCATATTTTATGTAATAAATTCAGCCTTGATAAATGCCAACTCACAGCTGGTTGTAAAACAGTATCAAGTTAGCAAATATATATGTTTTATAAAAAACACGAGGGTTGGGGTTGTGTGTGTCTTCCTTTTAAACAAATGTGTAACATTTCTGTGAAAATGACTGAATTTTGTTCAGAAAGATTATTAAAAAAAAAAAATTCTTAATTTCTATATAAATAAAATAGAGAGAAAAAAGTCGTAAAGTTAAAAATATTTTCATATGATTAATATATGAAAACATCTACAAGGATACATCTGAATATTCAAATGTAATTTATCCTTCTGCTCTTGAGCTGACTCCATACTTTTGCTGCTTTTTCACCAAAAGAAGTAACTGAGCAAGAAAATCTCTTTTCTGTAGAAAACTACAAGTACCTGGCTCTGTCAACTGAGAAGTACTGGTACTGTTCTCAAATAAAATGAGGCTTCTCTATTAAAAATACAAGTCACAAAATTACTCAGATCATAGTTGGAACCTTTCTAGAACAGGCTGATGAACATGGCCTGGTCTTCCTTCCAGCTGCCCCAATCATTACTTTGCTGCCAATAGCGTGACAGTATCTAAAACTGAGTGCCTTTCTACAAAGTAATTCTTTAATAATTTCCACTTTACTCATAACTTCAGCAACAATGCTAAAGATGAGCTTGGGAAAGAGACAACATGGAGAAATGTAACCAAAACAAAAGAAGAGTGAAAAATCCCCAACACATTACACAAAGAAAAAGACTGTAGTCTTCAAAGGAGAATCTGAGGGAACACCAATGCTAATGTATTGAGACAAAACACTTCCAGAAAATAACTGTAAGGCCAGGTCCTTTGACAAGTTCAATTATGTATCTGCTACCAGTTTCATAGTATTATTCTTAAGCACTGGTAAGGATCTCAGCATTGAGTCCAAATAAAACAGATATCTAAATAGATACCTAAGCTACCAAATAATTGTTATAGATGAAAAGTACTTGTCAGGTATATATGAAGAGTTTGCATAAAAATTTTAGGTTTAAAATAGTCTTCAGAGTTTTGCCTTAAGAAGTGTATCTGACTGACATTTTTACTTCACTGCTTTTGAAAAGAAAAATTCTTTCTGCATTCTGAGAGTGCAATGTATTAACAATTCTCTCTATGCATCTTTTCAGGGCTACTCAGACATTTCCTAAGTTTAGCTAAGTTAATTTAGCTAACTAGCTCAGCTAATTTACCTTCTTACTTTGAAAAGCCATTAGGCCAAGCAAATAAACTGTACTATTACTGTTTATTCATTCTTCTATCACCATAGAATTATTTTTTTCCAGTTTGGAAACCCTTCAACCCCAAATTTGTCAGTTTTGAGGCTCCTGTATTCAGCTCAACCCCATCCACATTTGTGAGCAATTCTCTACTCTGCTGTGGTCCATTTGTAATTTAGGCTGCCCTCTCTAAATTCAAGTACTAGATGCAGCTTGGCAATAGAAGACAATACCAATCAATGCAATACAGTACCATCACTCAGATATTAATAATCTCTGTATAAAGAATAGCTAGAGCAACAAATAAAGTATTTGTGCAGGCAGGCAGGCAGGCATTGCTCTCTATTGAAACAAGTCTCTGCTTTACGGCTGAGGCGGTGCCAACTACATGATATCCAGGAAACAGGAGACAGACTCTCAGAGTGTCTCCATGCGTGTCTGGGGAGTGGTGAGATCTTAAACTCTGTAGCTACTTTTGAGTGTTTTTGCCATTCTGTGCACTGCACTTCACAAAGGAGAGGAAGTACCAGTTAATTTCAGCCAGCTTTCTCATCTGTGACCATATAAACCTCGGAGGACTTCAAGGCCCCCTATCCCATAAATTAGTATTTAATATCATGAGCAGTCAGCAAGCATGCTGGAAGTCTACTTGAGTCAAGGTCACAAAAGGAGTAGTATAGGTATAATGGGTGTTTTGGAGCAGATAGCCAATACTTCCAGATTTCTGTATGCATTTAGGACTAATTAGAACAAGAGTTGAAGAAAAATAGAGAGAAACTTTTTCATTTCATCATGGTTCAAAAGAAAAAATTTAAGAAAACATACTATGTACATGAATCCAGATACTTCTCTTCAAGCTGGTTAGGCCTTTGCAACACAGACAAACTATAGCATTTTAGGCTACATAAAGAGTACTAACAACTTACATGGGTGTTTGCACAAGGAAAAAGAAAAGTCCACACAAAATGTTAATTAGGGCTCATAATTATAGGGGAAAATTTAAGATGATTAGGATATCCTGCCTCCACCCTATCACGTAACTCTGCTTGCCTACCTAAACAAATAAAGTATTGTATGATTTTACAGTCCTTAATGCTAGTTAACCTTATTTTCATGTTTCCTTTCAAACTCTGAAAAGTGTACTAAGGTATTTTAAAATGTTCGGTTTTTGTTTGATTTTTTTCAGAGATACTAAGTATAACAACTCTAAAGTAAACTTTGGTAATCTTTGCAACACCATGTTATGCTTCAAAAATTTCTCAAAATTTTCTTGGTGACTGGTGATAACACGGGTTTGGAACATGTGTCCACCAAAATATCACCCCATCTATCTGCTAATGGTGAGTTTGTAGTAACTTCTTTGTAAAACAGTGCTTAGTTGCTATCCAGCATGAATAAGATACTACCTATCTCCACGTAATAGAGAAAGAAATTCCTCAGAAAACTCATGAAATTTTCCTTTAATAAACACACTTGTGTCTCTTACAAAGAGCAGTAATTTGAAAAGTTTAAGGTCAAACGAAAATAAATCAATTCAACCCTGGATAGAGATTTTACTGTTCTCTTCACAATTCTTTTGGTTGTTTGTTACACAGACTGTCAGTGGGTAGAGAAGATTACCGAGCTCAACTCTCCCATCATCAAATTTATATTATATCATAATTTCGTAACTACTGTTTGGATGTAAAAGAAAGGAAGGTAATTTCAGCATCTACTGAAATGCAAGATATTGACACATTTCAGTACTAGGCAGATGAACACCACATGATAGTCATCATGAGTATCCTGATGTTCTCACAAAAAGGTCATCTTTCACCCAGCATTTTTAGCCTGAACAGCAGCTTATTTTGATAAACATTTCAAAGAGAAGTGATGGTAGTTCTTAGATATAGAATATATCTTTATCTTTTGAGATATCCAGTTCAATTTTAGGCTATCAAAAAGCATCCAACTATAACTGCTGCAATGATTTCACATTACATAATTCTTGATTTCCAGTAAGAAGCTCCTATGAACCCAAACACTTTTAATCCAGTAACATACTGGATAAATTTTTATACTTAGAGAAAGTTTAAGTTGATATTAAGGGGCTGCTAAATTTAGATTCAGTTTCTGAAGTTAAATTTCAAATTAAAATTTTATATTTATCACCCAATAGAAACTGTACTTCCAGGTTTTTCTTTTTTAAAAAAACAGAGTCCTAGAAATCCATTCAGGTCCAACAGTGCAAAATGAGAGAAGCTTAATCTTTCTGTGTCTCAAGAAACAGCTGCCTTTATTATATTTTGGGACAGGATATCAGTGGTTTTCTGGGTATGATGTAAGAATCGATTTTTTTACACTTTGCATGCAATATCTCTAACATTGTTACATATTTTTGTGGAATTTTCAAAGAGCAATATAGCATCATGTAAACTATTTTTTTTACTACTGCACTAATAAGTTTTTGATTTGCTTTCTAACTGAAGAAGAGATAACTAGCTGAATATCAAAACAGAGCTAATACTTTATAACCTGCAAAAGATGGCTAATTGCAATAATCTTGTGCATAAACTGAATTACTGGATTGAATATTTAAGGAAAAGACTACTGTACTGTGGTTAACTGGAAATAAGACCTAGTTGTTCCTGTGTTTTGATCTTTACTGTTATCCAAGTCATCATTTATGTAGGACACTGGCAAAGTGTTTAATAGTGCCAGTACAGTCTAATGAAAGGTATAGTGTGAATAAAACATTAAAGGATATTAAGATTATTTAATCAGTAAAATGAAGGTTTCTGTCCAATAGAGGAAGGTAAATGTTTCAGGTCTGGTGATTGGATTGTCTTGATTGTCTTTCTGGCCTTATTTCAACAATTTATTATCTCAGTTTCAGATGAAATAAATCTGAAGGAGAATAGACATCCACTTTAACTTAGTTTGTTTCTGGTATAGCATTTAATAACAGACTTACCTATCATATGATTTGATAAAACAAGTTGTGATTACTGCACAAAATATACCATCATTCTCACTTATTAAATCCTGGTAATGATTTTTGTTTTTTCAAAAACCCATAAATTCTTTTCCTTACCTATGAATTTGCTTCCTAATCATTCATTTATTAATGAAAATACAGCTACTGTAGAAATCGCAGCTTCTGAAAACCTTTAATTTATCATATATTATGCATTTTATTTTACAAAATACAGGAAGAGGATTTTAACTCAGACTGTTCTTAGAGGTTAAAAATAAAGCTAGTTAAAGAACAATTACATTTTACAGGACAATAATATAGTCAGCTAATAATTCCAAAAAATACCTATTTTAAACAACAATACAAAACCATTTAATTTAGGTATAATCCTGAAGATCTAATACAATAAATGTTGTTTTAAGTTCAAGGGCTGAATAGGACAGTGACACATATATTATATATCCAAGTGGATAACTATCTACAAAAGCAAGTGTCAATGTGACATGGTTTTCTGAAACTTTCCTAACAGAACAACTGAAAAATGAAGTTATGGGAAATGTTACTACAAAGAACACAAATATCTTTCTGTCTACCTGTCTGTTGATGCAAAAGGAGAATCCATAGTAGAATTCTTTGGTTTTACTATTCTGTCCAAACAATGAATATTGACCACTTTTCACCTTTAGATAACAAATTCTTAGCTAAGAATGCTAAGAGCTTTGAAGGATCTCATCCTTTAGAACAGTATTCTGATAGGCAGCATGTTTCCCAGTTTCCTGATTTCATAACAATTCTTATTGCTTATATCCAGAGACATTATTCTGTCAGAAGCCCTACCAGTCTAACCAAGCATTGCTGTCGTGGTTAGCTAAATAATGTAATGCCAAACACACCAAACCACTCTTCTGTTTTCTACAATTCTGACACCAAAACTTTTGTTTGAAAAAGTCAATTTTCTTCTAGATTCTTTAAATTAATTAGTGTTTTTAAAATATTTCACTTGTGTTGAACAATGAACAGCAACAGCAAATCTTGTAGGTATTACAGAGAGAGACCATGTTAGCCTATGGTCTGCTCAATAGCAGTAAGAAGGATCAGAGTGAAACCACTGTAAACTAAGACTGAAAGAACTGAAATTGTGGAAACAAGCTGGAACAAGAAGCATCACTTAGCTGACATTACGTTCTTCAAATACATCAAAGCAGCTGCCTTTGAGATCTCTTATAAAATCTGAGTGATTGTGGAATGGTCAAATAAATTGTAATAGCATTTTACAGAAGATTGTAAAGAAGAGATAAGTCAACAGAATTTCAATTTCAAAAAGGTGGTTTCTAGCACCATGAACTGGAACAAACTGTCTGGGGATACTGGGGTTCTGTGCCCAGTTGGATCTTAAATATTTATTAGGGAAGAAATATATAAATGCTACTGCTTTGGGGTAAGAAAATAAGCTTGACAGATCATTGACATGCTTTGGAGGCCTAATTTCTATGTCTTTCTATGATTTCTGTTATAGAATTAATTCCTTTAAAATTAAAAATAAAGACTGCTTCTGACTCAGTTGCAAGTTGCAGAAAAAAAGTTTTACTGGTCACTGAAGCAATAAATCTACTCTACTGCTGAATAGTTTATTTGGGTTCATACCTGGATGTCCATTTCTCAGATTCTTTTTCTAGTTACATGTATCATGTGTCTATTTGCACCATTTCTAACACAAACTCCACAGAGCAATTTTCTGAGAGGACCTCTAAGTCTCTGACAATATTTACCTACACCTTCTGTTACCTTCTAGAGAATATAGTCAATAAAAAAAAAAAAAAGTATCTTCTTTCTATGTAGACTCCTTTTGCTAATGAACTTCCTTCCCCTCCATGATCAGACCATATTTGAGACTTTTTTTTTATTACTTTTATTTTACATCCATTCACTTTAATGGATTTTGTGAAAAAATATTTCACTGAGTAAAAATGCAAAATTCAAACCAAATATTTTATTTTACCTCTATTATTTGCTGATTGAAAATTTAAACAGCATTAAATTCATACAACAAACTCTCCTATTTCAACATTTCAACACAGATTCTTTTGTTGAGAAATTATAAGTTAGTTTAACAGTGTGTATCAGCAATTGCAAGAGAAATAAAAACATTATATGGATATGAAATTACTTTGAAGTCTAATATTACAAAGCAAGAAAATTCAAAGTAAAATGTACACTGAAAAGAAATCTAAATACATAAAGGAAAGAAATACACAGTAAGGCACTGAAATAACTTCTGAGACATGATCGCACAGCTGTTCTATACTGCACTTACATTGGAGTCCTCTTTTACTTCAGGTTCTATTTTCTAAAGATATCTTCTTTTTGCTTTACTTTGTTCAAATGAAAGCTCCTAAGTGTTCCTACAACTTACAGAATATATAATAAAACAATTAAATCAAAAAGACACTGAAAATAGCACTTGAATCTATACAAAACTATATCCAATAGAAGGGATAATATTTATTTTTATAAACCCATGTGTTTTTGAAAGAATAAGAACCTTCATATTCCAGAAATAGAAGCAAAGGTACACACAGGCTAAATGACTTACCATTAGCAGAAAACAGTAAACCTCAAAAAAGAACTAGGAATGCAGTTAACATTAATCTAAATAAAAATATTATATATTATAAAAGACTACGCAAGTATTTCCACAGGTTTTTATGGGATCAGAAAGTTAGATTAAAACAATCATTACATATGATCTACAAAAGTAAGCTTCTGTATTGACACTTATTTTCCATATATTTCAACATAATTTTTCATCATGAACAATTAATATGAATATATATATATATATATTAACTATTGATATTAAGAAGTGTTACATCTCTTTATTTTCCTTAAGCTACCATATTTAACTAAGTGTGGGTTTTGGATGCACTGGCTGGAGACTCAAGGCTTCATTCATGACTTATTAAAACCAGTGGCAAACAGTCCTTGGATTACCAATATAGATAACAGGACTAGTTCCAACAGCCTCTTCCAAAATCTAAAATTAAGAATCCAATTTTCTGTCAGTATCCTCAGCCTTTAAAACATCACAGATGGTTTTAAAATATCTCTTACAAGGTGAAACATAGAACATCTGTTGAAAACACTTTGAGAATATGAAAGAATACTATTTTTTCTCTTTTTTTTTAATATAGAACATGTTACCTAAAAAAAAAACCCTGAGAAATTTTCATAGTACCAAACTATACATTTTTCCCATGTTCAATACATGTTTTTTCCATTAAATAAGTGTTTGGTATTGTAATTTGTGTTTAAACAGTGCTTACAGAGATAACATTAAAAGTTGCCATGCAACAAATGAGATTTCCTCTTATTGTGAAGAAGAAAACACTCCCTCTTAGTCACAGTAAATGTAGAAGAGGGGAAGCACAGTTACAAGACTGTTTCTTAATTTAGTTATGGTTGCCAAATTGGACCACATTCACATTCATCAAGTATTTCAAGCAAGTTCCTTTCTTAAGTTGTTTCAAGTGTTTCATTTTTTGAGTATAGTTAATTACAAGAGAGGCAGATTAATGCTAAAAATTAATTGCAGCATTGAGTTGAAAGCTCCACTTTAACAGAATATCAACTTTTTAAAAAATCAACAATAATCTGACAATATGAAATTATATTAATTTAGAAATAAACTTTTAAGACTATACATAATCCTAAAAGCTCACCCAGAAAAGATACTATTTTAATTTGCACTATATTTAGATATTCCAAACAGAATCCCCCATACTGTCCCTGTTACAAACATCAGCACCAGAATATTTCGCTGCTTTAAGGCAATTTGCAAGATAATATTGTTTCAACTTGCAAAAAACAGCTTCAAATTCTCTGTTCTTTTTATCATATTAATCAAAATTTTCATGAGGATCAAAAAAAAACCCTAAAGCTCATAGGACACTAGCAAAACTACACTTAGCTATACCATGCACTTAAAAATACATTACTTGATAGAATTATACTAACAAGATCTGTGGAAAAATAAACATTAGTGCTATCTTTATGCACTTACTGAAGCTCATACTATCAAATTCAATTCTAATTCGGGTATGAAATATTGCTATTTCAGTTCTGAGTATTCTCATTACCATACACAAACATCAAGGATTGTATAGGGAACGTATAATGCCCCATACTAATGTCCTCATATATCACCTCCTATTATTTCTTCAATTATCTAAGCATTAAACTACCTGCACCTGATTTCAGAGGTAAGCAGTCTGTACCCCCTCCGGTTAAGAAGCCTCACAGATGCTCGATAATATTTTCTCTCAACTTGGCTGCAATTGCTCTCCTCTTAAACTGAAATTTGATTATGAATAAAGATTTCCATGACAAAACATCAGGAGTAAAAAAATGGTAATTTTTATCAGTTGGACTCATAAAGGCAGCAGTTTCTCTAACCTCATATAATTGACAAGGCTATAAAGTTTTACAGCTTCATCATATACCTTTCCAAAACAGTCTGCCAAAATTTTCTTGGCATGTTTCAGAAGGGAAACCAACTGTCATTAAACTGTCTTTAAATTCCTGGAGCCAAATCACTTTTTTGCTTTCATTTACAAATTGTTTATGCTGTCTATTTGGGCCAGTAAGAGGATGAAAGGCAGTACCATACACAAACACATAATGCATAACCGAAAGATGCAAAAATCACTTGTCCGATGATCCAGCAGAGGAAAAAAAAAAGGCCCAAAACCCAACCAAACAAAAAGCCACAAAACAACCAACCAACCAAACCAAACCAAAACCAACAACAAAATCATATACCACTTTTATTTGACTCAGATAAACCAATTATTTCAAAGCTTCACTGTCCTGAACTCTATCCAGGACCTTACTTCGAAGGGTCAGCTTTGACTTCTGGAGTGCCCTTACAGAAAATCCCAGCCTTGGGTAAAAGCAAGGAGAGTTACAAACTTTTGGTCATTCAAGATCAAAACCAGACAAACAATCCCTAAAAAACAGCTTCTGTAGCAACCTCCTTCATCTAGATCTGAAAAATACCTTTCTCCTCAAGAACCTGCATAGAATTTCATGATATTAAGAATATTAATTTTAATATTGTTGGAGAAAAAATTTCTAATGAAATCAACATATATCAAGCTTTTTTATATGTTCCACCCAAAATTTAAATTACACTGCATACAACAGTATATTTTTATGTGCCTGACTTTCAGTCATCTATTATTTCCAACAACCAGAAAGAACCCCTTCAAGTCTTTCATCAATTGGACAGTCTGTTGTTTTGTTTGGAATCACATTCAAAAGACAACACTTGGCACATAATCCACCATGACAAGCCCTGGCTAATCCATCAACATGACAACACTAGTGAAAATAGCCTACCGTCCTCACCACCGCCCTAGGACACCTGCAGGTTAGAACCTGAGGAAGGTCTATTATACTTTCTGTTCATCCAGTTAAATATAATGAGAGGCTGCCTCTGATTTAAGAAAATATGAGATGTGGGCAAAAATCAAAACATATTTCTAAACATTGGGAATTAACAATTTTCTTTTAAATTTGATCACAATGCTGTATAGGTATACAATAATAGGGTTTTATATAGGTTTTTTTATTACTTTGAGCAAAGTTGTTTTCTACTGGGTCTAGCAGAAAAAAAAAAAAAGAGTATGTATGATACGAAATCACATACAAGTGCCAGGGAGCCTTGTTCTGAAACTTGTGGAAGTGATTTTGCATTATGTCACTCATGCTTCATGAAATGGATTTTTGCACACCTCTAACCTTTGGTATAGGAAGATATAGGAAAAAAATGGTTTTGACTGGGAAATCCAGCAATTTTCCTATCAAGTATGCTGGGTTTGGCTGCTGCTTCTTCAGCTCTCCCACCATCAGTACTTGTGCAACTGGTCTCTAACACATAACCATTGAATAAGTTGGCTAAAAAGACCTACCAAAAAGCAGGTAGGGGTAGAACACAGCCAAGAGCAAACAGAGTTGAGGAGAAAAAACTGAGATTGAAGGCAACCTGCACAAACTAATCCTGTGCTGGAAAATCTAATTAAATCTCAGAGTTACAAAACTGATTCTATATCAGACAATATCAAACACAAAAATAGCAAACTTTATTTATACAATCATAACAACCAAAGCGATGCACATGAAAGGTTTCTCCTGGGAGAGGGCATAAGCATTTGCACTCAAATATCTTTCTTTCGCATTTATTGTATAGAATAAGAAAAATCTTAAATATAATTGTAGGCAATCATTCATAAAATTTTGCATGAAGTAGTGACCAAAAGAGTGCCAGAAAGAAAAGGTAACAAATCACAGTCAACAAATCAGACAAAAATTGACATGACTCACGTTATCATATAAATTATCAGAAGAGACAAAACAGAAGCAAGAGAACAAAAGCAGCATAATGGTATCATTATTAAACCAGTGAAATTCAAATACTCTGTATCCTCATGCTTAATATATTCTAATTTTTGCCACACTACAGAATCCTCTTTGTCATATAAGGTGTTAAGTTACAGCTGTAGATCACACCAGAGAAGAAAAAAAAAATTTAATAGATACTTTGTAGCTCTTTTATCCTTAGGAGATTGCTACACACTTTGAAGTAAAAAGAAGAGAACTAATTGGAAACTTCCTCCTTCCAGTCACTGGAAAGGAAAGATACTTTACAGTTCATTCTTTATGTACTTTAGGTGTCTGATCTCAGCTGAACAGTGTGTCTGCAGACAAGTTTGTACAATGAATAACCTAAAGTGTACCAGTTACAGGCATCACCTGTGAAGCTTCGTCTGATGTACATTTACCAGAAGTGAAATTATTCCATTGATTAAATCAAATTTTTTGCAAATGGTTAAAATTTGATAAAGATTAAGTTCACCACCTCTACCTCTGTTTTGTGACATTAAAATGATAATTTTTTTTTCCTTTAATTTTTACAAGTTTACTTTTTCTCAGAACCCCTCCAGTAAGTTACTTACAGAGATATAGCCCAAGCCCGACTAATTGTTTTTAGGTTCCTGGAATGTTAGCTTTTATCTCTTTGGTTTAAATGCCTCTCATTTTCACAGATCTATTTACCATTCACCATTACCCAGCAGTTTTCATAGAATGTATTTTGAAGTCTTATATACCCATTCAGGAATTGACGAAACTCTTTTGGTAGTAGTAGCAGCAACAGTTACATTTGCAAAAACTACCAGCATTAGTAGCTGACACTCTCAACTTGCCATGCTTCAATACATTTAGTAATATACATTCTGAAGTTCAGAAGGTTCTGCTCTAACTTGAGTTCTTTGGAGGTCCCCCCAAAGTAACTACTTTTGCTTACCTCTACAGTGGCCCATGTTTCTTATTAAATTACATTCTCCACTGAACCCTTCAGTAGAGAGATCTGGAACCAAGAATTAATTTGGATTAGTATTTCAAACACCTCTTATTTAAAATTACATTGTTCCAAAGTTTGAAAATGTTGGAACTTAATATAATATGAAAGCACAGGCACTATGGTGCCTGTTTTGGTTTTGGTGCCTGTGTTTGCTTTACACTAAATCCAAACTGACTGACAGAATTAATCTTGGCTTATGTGTATGTATATATATTAATGAAGAAATAAACTATACCCTAGGTATATTTCAGTTGGCAAATAACAATTTTCACCTATAGTGAAGCTTCTGCGGAGGTCCCTGGCTTGTTCAAAAGCTTTCAATATTTTTGCAGCTGCCACTACTTCTTTCTACCCACATAAAGAAATTTCCCATATCAAGGGATTTCAGTTTTGGCACAAGAAAAGAGACTCTGAATTAATTTCTATAGTTGGGCTCTTTCTTCCTCCGTACAGAGGTCATAAATCTATAAATTTTAAGCTACAACGTAATATCAAAATTCTAAAATCCTTAATAAAACAATGCACAAGTTTTAATTGACATACCCTATGGGGAGTTGACCCTAGGGAGCAGATGAACTCCCATTCAATTGTTTGCTTACTCCCTCCTAGTGGGATGGGGGAGAGAGAGCTGGAGGAACGAAAGTGAGAAAAGCTCATGGGTGAAAATAAAAACAGCTTAGGAACTGAAGAAAACCCAAGCCAACTAAACAAACCAACTCAAAAAAACAAGTGATGCAAAGGCTTTCACTCACCACATCCCACCAGCAGACCAATGCCTAATCAGTCTCATGGCAAAGGCTACCTCAGAAAAACTAACCACTGCCAATTTTATTGCTGAGAATGTTGTTACATAGCATAGAATAGCTCTTTGGTCAGTCCAGGTCAACTGTCCCAGTGCTGTCCCCATCTTCACACTCAACCTACTCTTGGTGGGAACAGAGTGAGCAGAAGAAGAGAAGGCCTTGACACTCTGCATGTGAACAAGTGATAGCAAAAATATCGGTGATATCAACATTGTTTTGGTTACAAATCTAAAACATAACACTATATGGGCTGCATGAAGAAAATTCCATCCCATGAGTTCCAGGACAGATAAAAAGGATGAATAAAAGGTGTGTTTAACCATAACAAGAAATAATAAAGTATGAGCTTAGAAAATACACTTGGCAGTGTTTGTCTTAATATTCATAGAATACAGGGCTGGAAGGAGACCTCCAACATTTTTTGAAATTAAGTTACAAGTTCCTTCAAAAACTATTTCTCTATTGATACACACACAAGAATAAGGTCCGGTATACAGTCATTTATGTAAAACAACCCTTCTAAAGTTAACACATTTAGTAGGCTCATCTCAGGCCTTTTCTAAAGGTCAGCCTGGGAACTATCATTTGGGTTTTATTAATAGGAAAATCAGTTAAAATGGCAGCTAAAACTGTGATGCAAATGAATCAAGTCCTAACATAAAGCTACTCCAGTGGAATGTTTAATCTAAATCAACCATAGGATTAGTTTAATTTGTTTCAAATGACATTTGTATACATCATCAAAGGAACTGCTTATAATGTGCAATCATTTTTATTTTAATATTTTGATACCTATAAAAAGTAAGTGACTGACAGCAGGAAAAGAGGATACAATACAAACCTCCTGACCCACCAGTGACCTCTATCATGAGTTACAACTACTACCTTCTGCAGATGTGAGAAAGAGTTTATTCTTCAAGTTCCTTCACCCTAAAGCAGTGCCCAAATTCAGATGCAGAACAAAAGGGGAAAACACAAGTGACTGTACTACAGGCACTGAAGTCTGAAAGCCCCTGAGCCAGCTGAAAACAGCCACAATCCCATTCTGTTACAATCTAAACCGTACTTCAACTTAAACCAAGTTTGGGGAAAGAACCTTGCATCTGTCAAAGCAAGTGAAGCATAGTCATATCACAGTCAATAAAATTTAAAATTATGTTTTCTTGGAAAAAAAAGGAATTTGTCAATGCAACTCACATTTTTCAGAACAAAAGACCTTGAAAGTACATTGGTTGTGGCTACCAATGTCCTTAACATTACAAGCAACCATTTCTGATCAACAGTGTGTCAGGTTTCTTCCTGCTTCCTAAATATAACAGAGAACATGTGCAAGCACAGCTGGCTCCTGACAGAAAAGCTGAGCAGGTTCTACATCAATCTGAGAAGGTAGACAGCATCTGGAAGGACATGCTAATCTAGCCAAGCTAACAAAAAGGGATAAAATACATACCATTCCTGAACATATAAGTCCTTTCAGCACAACCAGAAAATAGTTATGCAGAAATTTCAAAACCATGACAGCTACAAAACCACTACAATATACTTTCTTTTTTCTTAGAGTTGAAAATCTTTAGAATGAAAATAACTTTGTATCAGCCTTGAAAGCTCTAAATAATGAATACAGAACTGCACAATATCTAGCTGCTGATGCTCTTCTTTGTGTGGACCTGCTATTTTCCTCCATGAGAAGGTTTTGAATTAGATAAATTTGATACACCTGCACACATCAAAGAAAACTAGAAAATTCACCTACCAGTAAGGCTGACCTCTGAAACACACACTGGAACAAACTTAAACATATTTCCCATCAAGCTTCTAAAAATACAGAACTGTAACAATTAAAATACTGAGCCATAGGTGCAAACAGGCCTCCTATCCCAGGTTAACACAAAAGCTCTAACTACTCTTAAGCTTTTTCTGCCCTTTAGCTATTGCAGCTATCTCTAGGGCCTCAAACATAACTCAGAGATACCAAAAATATTAAGTTATATAACTCTTTCTTCTAAACATCTTCAGTTTGTCTCCTAGCACAGAGTGCAACCCACAGGAAATGGGAGCGAAGCTTCACCAAGGTCGATAGCAGGACCCCAGTATTTCATCATTACATCTTTTTTTTGTTCCAGATGTCAGGCACGAGAATGTCATTCATTGCTTTCCTGTAGGTTTTCCCCAACAATTATCAAGAAATAAATGAAGAAAACCTTTTTACTTTATTCAATCTTTTCCTACGAATTTTTAAAGCACACATTTAGGGGATTAGGTTGTACCATTCCTGTTTAGCATCTCCCTTCTCTATTCCCTTCTTACTGAAAAGGAGGAAGAAAACCTCTCAGCCTCATTTCTTTACATTGGCTTTCTTCTGTGATTCTCTCTCACCAAGATTTACTTAACAATGCAAGGCCTGATTATTTTTCATTTCTCTATACAGGTGATTGGTTATGTAGCTTCATTGTTGATCATGTCAGTCCTATCCAGTTTGCACCACATTTTTTGCCTTTTTTAGAGAAAAAAATCACCCTATTGTTAAATATGGAAAAAAAAGGGGGGGGGGGGAACATAAATACATATTCTGAACACATATCTTTGTGAAAGGATTTTGGAATACCATTACTGTAACATAACTGATGTAGTAGGCTTTTATTTCATGCCTTTATAGATCTAGTAGTTTGACACTTGCATCTAGTGCCATCCCGTTCAAACTCTTAATTATACAAATTATAACTTTCTTGTAGTTATCAGGGTCGATGTAGAGCAGGAGTCACAGAAATAAATGGTCTTATAGAGCTATCTGTTGAAAGAGATCAGGTATGTGAGTGGATCCTCAATAGGCACACACTTACAGAAAGAGGTTATTATCAGAACATGAACAGCATCTTTGAAGCACAATAGTTGATAATTTTCACCTAACAACAGTTCTTCTACCCCCAGCATGTCTTGGTTGGCATCTAAGAGAAAAAAATGAAAATATTTTTTAACAGCAGGATATCCCAGTGCAAGATGGTAATACAGAACACACTTACTCTGAACACATCCAGTGCCAGAAAGAGAAAAGTCTTTCAAAGGCTTGGGAAAACCACAGTAGGATTATTTTAAAAATGAGGAAATAAACTGTTCTGTTTTTCTATAGAAATGATGCTGTAATTTTGTTTAGTTTTTCACTTTTTTCTGTGACACTGTTACAGACAAGTAACCCCACAATACTGTTCCCATTCTCCTGAATAAAAGTAAACTAAAAAAAAATTAAAAGGCTTTTATGAAAAAAAAGTGTGGGAAGGAGAGGGCAGAGGGCAGAAGACAAATATCTTTATTGAGCAAAAGTTGAGAAGCAGTCCATGCTAGCTTACATCCAGCTGCTCTAAATTTGAATTACGTGTCACTCACAGCACTGATTTATTAGGACTAAATTTGTTGCAAGGAACTGTTGAAGACTGTATTTTCCACTTCAAATACATCCCCAAACATTTACAAGAACACACAGTCTATACAAATGTTTATTCATCCACTTTTTTCAACATGCCGTAATAAAAGTGCTCTATTGTCATTTCCAGAGTAATAACATTTTCTGTTAAACTTGCAAAAGCAGACAGCTTCAGTCTGTAGCCTAAAAACTTGTTATTACAAAAATGTTATTAAAGAAAAAACAGTCATAGTATAGCAGATGCAATATATAAGCATCTTTTTAAAAAAAATACTGGAAGTAAGATGTTGGTTTTATTCCAGTAGCTCTAACTCTGGTTCATCAGGATACATTTGGCAATAGTTTGTCCGTGTCTTACTTTACCCTCCTACAAAACCTATGGATGAAAAAGCCATCTACTTTCAAACAAAGTAATAATCCAAATAACTCAGCAGTAAAACACCTACATGCATGTACACACACTAGAGTTTTGGTACAGGACACAACACGCTCAAAATGTTTTTCTCTTCTTGTCTGCATTGTTTATTTTCTAAACCTACTGACTGGCCTATAGAGCTCATATATTCTTACTGTATATGGAAAACATTACTAATAAGTGTAAAGCATGTTATTTTAAAGTGTACCATGTTACCCAAGTGAAAGAGACTGTGAGATGAAACCCATACGCTTATGTATAGAGTTTTTATCAGTCACACAGCAAAGCACTTCTGCCAGTGAAAAAAGTGATCCCTCTTGAATGCCTGCCCCTTTCTAGCCCCTCTCTTTCCACAGCAGAGGGGAGTTATAAGACCCCATTCCACCACTTCCAGCAACGGAAGAGCTTTTGAAGACAGAACTACTGACGTCATCGAACCAGGCCGCACAGCTAGTCTCTGGAAAAAAGAAAACAACATTCTTATTCTGTAAACTGGACAACATTTATTTCTAAGAACAAAGCACACCCATTGTGAGAGAAAGAAAGGGGTTGCTTTCACAGTCAAAACTCTTAAAAAGAAAACCCAGTTGCACCTGCAAGCTTTCTTTACTGC
Source organism: Corapipo altera (assembly GCF_003945725.1). NCBI lineage: Eukaryota > Metazoa > Chordata > Aves > Passeriformes > Pipridae > Corapipo > Corapipo altera. The sequence goes on from NW_020884876.1 coordinate 11,003,879, forward strand.
AGCACAAGCTTTGCCTACACTTTCTTAAGGACTGCCTAGAAGCCAAAAGCTGAATCCTTGTGCATGAGGAAGAGCAACACTGTCATTACTCCTAGTATTTTTTTTTTTTTTTTTTTAATAAACAACACTGATATAAAGAATCCTGGGTGCTGTTGCTATCCCAACTTGTTTTGGTTCCAGTCAGGTAAAAAACCCCTGCAAACAGAAAATGATCCTGACTAAAGTGAGTTATTTAAAAACAATTATGAAAGCACTACTGCAGCAGAGTAAGAGGCTGAGTACAATACAGGCATGTCCCAGTGTGCTTACACTATAGCCATACTTCCTCCAGCATGTAGCCAAATCCCGTACTTTGCAGTATCTGCCTTACAACCATCTGAAGTTGATTTCAATTACTGTAGTCTCTCCAGTCACAAAGGTATAATGATATAAAGGGTTAAAAACTCTGCCTAGAGAAGAGAATAACCTTAAAAATTCAAGTTAGAAATAAGAAAAAAAAGATAAATCATGCCAGATGTTGTAAACATCCATGTAAAAGTATCTGGGGCTGTGTTCAAGAAGCAAGTGGATTCATAAACTATTTCTGCACAATATAAGCTGTAATAAAATTCCATTCTTTCCTGGCAGAATCCTTCAGGAAAGAAATAATGCAGCTACCACCTGCCCTCTAGAAATATAGCAGGATCATGCAAGTCTGAGCTCTCCTACACCAGCAAAGATTAACCAAGTGAAACGCATGTCACGTGTTCTAGATCAACATAAACACAGCTGACAGGATGTATTTGAAGTCTGGATAGTATGAAGTTTATACCTGCACTTGAGCCTGGTTAATACTTTTTGCTGCAGCTGCTTTGTAGAATGATGCATTTCAAAGACAGCATTTTAAGAATTTTAAGAAAAGGTTAGGCTCACTCATCCTCCCCATGGGTGGTCCTCTTCCTCTTCAGACTGACACACAGAACTAACATTCAGTAGGTTGTGTGATTTCATTCTCCTACCTCTCCCCCTCCCTGAACTTTTTTCTTTTTTTCCTTCTCCTCTTCCTTTTCCCTCCATTCTCTCCTGCCCCCAAATCAGCTGTATCCGGCTATAAACATGAATTCTTACAAACAGTGTACATTGCTCAGTGTATTTTGTAAGCTCTCTGTGTTCTTACTGGCTGCTATTCTCAGTGCTAGCCAAATAGCTTAATTTAAGAATTACAACAGCTGCATTTGTGTACTGAACGACTTGTTAAAAAGATAAAGCAGGAGGCCGAATCCTGGGCTCACTGATGTCACTGAATCACTGATGCTAAAAAGGGTTGGTACAAAATTTCCTTCAAGATTACAGAGATCATGATTTGACCATTTGCTTTAGTTATGTGCTGATATTTTCTTCAAACAAATGATGGGAAAAGGAAAATAATTGATGCTGGCATTCCAAATATTTGCTCTGGGTGTCTGTTTGAGAGTGAATTCTGTCTTTGGTGTGCCTTAATTTCTATGAAAAACCGCATTTTATTATTTCTTCATTCTCAAATCAACATCTTTAATAGATAGGAAATTGCATGAATATCTCCCTACACTGGCCTTTTCAATTTACAAGAATAGTATTTACAATTCAAAAGAATAGCAGGAAATGTCTAATAGACTTAGCACTTGGTCTCTAGGAAACGAGAAATACCATGCTAATCACTGAAGGCTGCACCTTAACTATATTAAAAGTGTTTAAGCAAGCATGAGAAAGTGTACTTTTCTGTGGACAGCAGTACTCTGAACAGATAAACTACAGATACTAAAAGAAAAAAATCAATCTTATCAAACATATGGACAAATTATATTCTTCTGTCACAGATTTAGAAAGGACCAGTTATCTTTACTTGTACAAAAACTTTTAAAATTGTCCTAGACACCTTGACGATATTTATGATTTTTTTCTTTCAAGTTTTCCATATCAAATATGTAGTTTACAGTTTTAAATTTAGACTTCAGTCCTGTAAAAGTTAGTAACATGAACCTTATGAGTTGTAAGTATTCAGAGAAATTACATTCCGCTATTGTTCATTCATTTATTTTTTAAAAAGCAGTAAATTTGATTTATATGATGAAAATTCTGAAAATTATTTTACAAATTCTGAAACAAATCAAGATTTCTTTTAAAAAAGGTTTTAATAACAAGTATATAAGTTTACAAGTAATACAGCAAAGAAAGTTAAACTTCACCCCCACAAATCCAAGTGAAAACTAAACTCCGAATTAGATGCTGTCATTTTCATGTACTTTTAACAAAACTACCATGTATTTGACCAACTTAGTCCTGAAAATGTAGCTTTGCAATTTAATTTTCTTCTGTTTGCCCTTAATGGCACATACATGACAGCAGTAGCCTTCCCTAGACATAACGAATTAGTATAAATAGAAAATATAATCCTCAGTCTGAATGAGAAATGAAAACATTCTTCATTTACCTGCTTTCACAAAACAAAAAAAAAAAAAAGGTAGATTTTTATTCAAGACACAAAAATTCACTGTTGAACAGGTGCATTGAGAAGACCCATCTAACAACACACGCATGCCATCCTTACAGGGCCAGGCTATTTCATCAGCAACTTTCCAGCTAGAATTATGGACAGAATTGGAAAATAATGCAAAATTACACTGTTATAAAAGTAAAACATTTTACACTAAAGATAACAGAAGGGACAACTACAATCATCATTATTTCTACTGAAAGTTTTCCAGAAAATAATTCCAAAGCATAGACAATGCAATTGATAATCATATTGTGGACACTAATAATACAGGTATCATCAGTATATTTGATGATTCTACAAACTAAAAGTACATCTTTCATCCTGCACAGATTTACAGCCATATGAAGTAAAGTATGAGGCAGAAGAGTACTTTGGAGTACTTTCACAAGAATCTGATGATGTTGATATGCTTGCATACCCTCTTTGAGTCTCTAAAAGTGAAACACAGAACACATTGTTTCCTTTATCTGTCTCTGTGTGACACTACCAGAAGTTTCAAGCTTCTTCATAGACTTCCTTTAAAATGCACTAGGTATGCAGGGGGGTAAAGCTGATGCAATTAGCAGTTTCATGTAACAGCCCCAGCATAAGGGTGGCAGTTCTGCCCCTTAGGGTAATGAAACAATTTTCATTTCAACCTGATTTCAAGAACCTGATGTGCTTCAAAGGTGTCTGTATCCATCATAATAAAAACTTAAAGATTTAGAATATAGCAGTCCAAACTAGACAGCTCAATCAGTAAGGGTATTGTTCATTAACCGCTATTACTGTAATTTGATCTTAAACAGAAAATTTCAGTTTTCATTTCAGGAAAATCAGCCCAAATACAAACAAGCTTGAACCACAAATTTTGTAAAAGGAAAATTCCTGAATTTAGGATCAGGTGCTATCAACTGAGCTATAAGCATTACTAAACTTGGTAAAATTCTGCTAGCTGTGAAGTATCACATGCCTTCTAGAAAAAAATTAAACTCACACTAGACCATAAATGTAATAGCCTAAATCATACCATTTCTCATTTTGACTCTTAGTACAAAATCATATTTAATCCATGGTCTTGTGATTATTTAATTACAAAGAGAAATGTCTGAGCAGTAACTTGTAACAAAAATATGTTTCTGGGTTTTTTATCGATTATCATTTGCAATGAGTGTTTGAAACTAATACAACTTCAGCTAAATTCATTATATTTTTTTATAAGATTGAAGTAACAAGCAACACTACTATTCTATTCTTATACATCATTTTGCACCAAGGGATCTCAAAATACTTAAAAAAAAGGAAGGAAATGTCATTAACCCATTTTACAGGTAGATAAATTTCAGAGATTTAAGTTTTTCTCTATTTCACATCCTCCTATGCAAGGAGAAACAATGGACACTATATTTAGCGGCAGCTTCCAAACTGTGATCTTAAGAATTCAGTAATTCCCACAACCATATTTAAAAGTGCTTTTAGGGTGCCCTTTAAAAAGTGTGTATTGATCCAGAAGTTCTAAGATTTGATAGTTGTTAACTGGGCCCCAAAATCTTGCAAGACAGTGACCATGTATACATGTTCCTGTGTACCGTAAATTGTCAAGACATAGAAAATGAGATATTTGATTCCAGTACTTTAATATTTAAGGCCTACCCATTAAGAAATGTTACCCAATTCAGATTGAAGCTAAAATGAAGTTTTTCTGCCTGTGTATTTCTTATCTCAAAGTGTCTTCCTTTTAAACATGAACATCAAAATTTAAAGTCATAAAAATTAATGACAAGAAGTATTCCAATGTAATTGAATACACTGGTTTTATTCTAACTGAAATTTTGATTTAAAAGTGGGTGTGAATTAAAAATGAAGTCTTTTAAATTGAAATTTTCAAAGAAGAATTTTTTTTTTTAAAGAGAAATTTATAATTTATTTGCGGAGGAAAATAGAACTGACTATCCTGGTTTTTCGCATTAAGTGGGAAGGAGATTAATTTTGTTAGTAAATATCATTAGAATTCTCTAATACAGTAACATTGAGTATTTCCATTTTCTGATGATTCACTCTTGGTATTCATGATCCTAAAGAGCTTTCATATTCATATTTCTGTGCTTTCATATTCACAACATCCAGCCCCAAAGTCTAGTATGCGTTATTAGCTGTCTCAGGTTGTATGAAGATCTGTAGATTTAGTAATAATTTCAGTAACAAATGTAAATAAGTATGTATACAAACCCAAACTTCATTCAAGTTCCCAAACTATCCTAAATGTAAGACTAGAAGATTAACTTTAGAAATCTTAGAAAACGAAAAAAAAAAAGGGAAAAAAAGTATCTTCAGTTAGTAGCCTTTTTTCCCCACCTCCATGCATTCATTTGTCATGCTACATAAACACAGCAGCAAATTGTATCAACTTCAAATTCTGGCCACTTCTTTTGTCTTTACTCATGAGAACAAGTGACTGATAGTTATGTCATATTTGTGCAACAAGTTTCATATCTGAAAGCTCAGTGCTGTTTTGTCAAGGGAAATATTTGTACACCCAACCATCTCCTAAACATTTCCTGGCAGTAGCTGGGCATGTTACCTCCAAAGTTTGAGGTCACCTCAGGAAACGTAGTGGAATTAAATGTTTCTACATTAAGATTTTCAAAAGTTTAGGTAGTCAGAGAGATGGATTTCATGGCTGTTTCAAAACTCTGTAATACACATCTTTCTAAGGAAAAAAGGAGCTTAAACATCCTTCCTGTGCTACACAGTTACCTCCTCTGTGTGCAACTAACTATGCTGAAGCACTGAAATTATTTACCTTCACCAATCCACCAAAATCCGCATAACAGGAATGCAGTCAGGAGTTGAAAGTGGAAGAGCTTAATACTGCTTCTGAAAACCCTCAGAAGAGCAATGTAACTTTAAAGATTCCTGGTAGCAGTTTTAGACTGTGTCAAGTCTGAAATAATGAAACCTGTTGTCCCTCATCATCAGGGCAATTAAATTTTTAATTACACAGATTTATTGCTGATACAAGCACTGAATAACAAACAAGAAAACTAGCTTTTAACATTTTCTGTTTAATTGTAAACTTTTGAATATTTCATGAATAAATATAACAGATAAATTTGATTTATTATGAAATACAGCCTTTTGAAATGAAGATCAAGAGTTACTAGAGAGATGAGTGAATTCAGCCACACAATTTAACAAAAAAATAGTTGCAATGTTTGATCCCTAGCTACAACTGGGGAAAAAAAAATTATCACAGGAAACATACGAAGGAAACAAGTAATCACGCAAGTACTAGCCCGTTTTCTGTTCATCAGTGTAAATTTTAAATGCTAATACTTTGTTCAAGGGCTCTCTATAGAGACACTACCGGGGCCAGAGGAAACACAATTTTTGCTTTGTGCAAATCTTTTATATAATCTTTGGAGGATGAAAAGGTCTTTAGGGGTACCCTGATCACTGAAACACAGTCTGCCTTAGAATTCAAAAGAGAAAATGAAGATCAGAAAAAAAACTCTTTTCTAACACTCTGAGAAAAACTTTGGACCATGAAAAAGATGCTGTACAACTTACATTACTGTTACTTCTATAACCCTAGTCTGCATTTTAAAACTAAACTTTGGCTGTTATAGCAGAAGACCTTTCATTATTTCAAATATGCATGTTGTCACTATAGACTCTTCTGCCATTTATGTAATAAATAGCAGATAATATCATAAGCCTATTGCAAGCAAATTTAGCAACCAGAAACTTCTTGTTTAAAAATAGTGTAAAATGGTGTGCCATACGAGAACATTGCCAGTAGAAAGCTTAGGATGTTGTTTTCCAAACTGTTTGTTGTAAATCATTGTTTGTGCATTTTTTTGCCTGTTTTTTCCTGCTACCAGTATGAAGAATACACAAATAGATTAAAAATACTTCAGAGGTGAAAAAATACATTGAAGATTCAGGTCCAAATGATCGGAGCTGACCATGAGGCACAATTCTGGTCTCCCAATTTGGAATGTTAAGACTTTAAAACCATGGGGGAAAAAACATGGGGGAGGATGGGACCTTATTTCATATTACCTAAGCAATTGGTTAAAGATTACAGAACAAGAGAACTTTTGGTTTTAGCTTTTATATGAAAAGCAAAGCAGTCTCGGTTGTATTTGCGACACTAATTAATAATTTTCTCATGTCTGGAATAACTTAAGGGATGCTTAAACGGAACAGGAGAATTAAATTAAAATATTATCCTCTGTATACAAACATTCCAGCAGCTTTTAGATTGTTTGTAACCATAAATATTTCATTAAATAGTCTTTAAGGGACAACTAAGTATCTAGTTCATTACGCCAGCAGTGAGTAGTAGTTTCTCCTATTTATCTCAACTTTTTTTACCACAATTTAATCAATATTGTATGTCTCATGATTTATTGTTTACTGTGAGAATTGATTTTTTCATATACAGGCATATCTAACTCCTTGAGGCATCTTTTGTCAATTTACTGGCAAAATTAAATATGTTTAATTGAAAAAACCCCCAAACCTCTCTGACATTGCCAACTTGTTTGTAGCAGGACAAATATCCTTCAGTGGTTATTTTCTTATTTAGAGTTCTGTTCATAAAAAGAAAAAAACCCACAGCATGTACCAGAAAATACACAAAGCCTTACTTCATTTCAGATCTTGTGTAACTTTTTAAATCCTGAGGTATAATAGGCGTCTATTATTTGACAAGCAAAGGCAATTTTATTTTAGTAACCTCAAAGCTTTTTGGTAGTCTCTGACAAGCAAGAAACAGGCTCTTGTAAGACATCAATAGAACTTATATGCCCTACGTGTGAAAACTGCATTTCTGAGCACCAGGTAAACACTGTCCAGCTTGCTAACACAACACAGCTTTATATTATCATATGCACAGGTAGTGAAACAGGCCTCATCTAGCCCTTTTGAAATTATTTTCTGTTTACTTTTGCTAAAATGTGATGTTAGTATTATTATTATATTAACTATACCTTCTCACTGTTCGCCTTCTTTCTACCACTGCTGGTAGTTGTCCCCTCTCTGCAAGCAGATCAAACTTCCATGTTTTTCTTACAAAACCTGAATCATCAGTTTCCTACCCCTCCCAATGCCTCCAGTTCTCTAACACTTTAAAAAGTTATTTGGGCATGGGACCACTGCCCTATAGCGATCACAAGACTATGTACCTTTGTTTTTCAGTTAGTTAGGTTTTCAGGAACTCTTATAGAGGACATCATAGAATAGGTTCAGGGCAGGGGGAGGTATATAAATATAAAAATCTAGGGCAGGCATGGGGAAGAAAGATAGGACATCTTGAAGCCACCCTTAGTTTCCCTGCTGAAGAAGTGAAGACAGCTATTTAGGCCGAGATTAACATAACTGAGCTGCTGGGTCCTGGCCACTGGAAATTTGTATGCATATGTATACTGGTCTGCCTCAGCTGTCATGAAGCTCTTTGAAAACAAACTAATGAACCATTAAAACTTTCACTGAGGTAAATAATTATCCTCCTTCTTTCACAGATGAGTAAATAAAGATAGTAAATAAATAGCTGGTTTGAAACCACAGAGAGAAATCAGTAGTTTCAGAAAGAGAGTACCAGCTTCCGCGTTTATATATTCCCTTTAAAGAGATTCTTTTCTGCTCTACTTCTTGGTTCAGATTACAGATTAGCCTGCTACTGCTTGCAGCTAGTACATTTAACTCAGATTCACAGAAAAACCTCACAAGGGAATAGAATGATGTATATATTTTACAGTATATTACAGCAAAGAGATCCCTGAACTGGATTCAGAACAAGCAGCAGAACAAGCACATCAACACAAAGTAATTTATTAGTAGAGGGAAGACTCAAAAAATTGTTGCTGCAGAGGTCAGTTTTTAGTCTATGACAACATCATTCATCTCATTTGCAGCACAAGCATCTTCCCACTACGCAGTAAGTAGCTTCATTAAGAGTTTGACACATAGCTCTATAATGAAATTCCAGCCCAAGCTATTTACACTGTAACAGTACGGTTGCCTGATAGACATGCTGCTTAATGACATCCACATGAACCAGAGGCTCAGCACAGGCTGAGATAATCAACTACTGATTATCTCTCTGAAAGGAGAGCCATGGTGATGAGCACAGAAAAGCCTCTAAGTGAGCTGCTGTAGCAGTAGGCTGGGTTTACACTCTGGACTACTGTGGAGGAACCAAAACGTTAGTACTACGTCTGTAGAGATAAACCAGAAAGATTTGTATTCCAGGTTAAGGAAGAGCAGCACAAAAGAAGGTAGCACATAAGTGATGCATTTGAGAAAGAACAACTGTCAGAAACAAGTCATGACCAAGAAGAAAGAAAAATAGTTTGATTACTTAAACAATTTATCAGTAAAATATGACCAATCAAAAAAACCTTGATGCAGCCACAAGATAAGGATAGCTACACAATATCATATTTGATAAGGATAGCTACACAATATCACATATGGCACATAGGAAAGGAAATGGATGTACATCATCTTTAAATATAAAAACTGGGTCACACTTGAGGGCACTGCACTTAAGCAAAAAGGCTTTCTGCCTCCCACTCTTACTTCGTTTATGTAATAAAGAATTAAGAGAAACAATAGTCATACTTGCCTTCCACATTCCACATCCCTTTCATAATGAAAATTTTATATGAAAAAAAGGAAAGATGGGAATATATTTATATTCCTCTTTGGGGGCTGTTGTACAACCTTTACAAAACTTCACTAATCCATTGAATTGAGTTTAGGTGTTTGATTAGAGAGCTTGGTGTACAGGACTAACTGTCAGGGGCAGGTAGGGCAAGAAAGAGACATATCTTAATGATTAAAGTAAAGGCTAAAAACCCCCAAAGAACACTGATATGCAGAAATGAAAAGTTCACAGAAGTCAGCCATAGAACTACTTTCTCAAAAATTATCTTGTTTAAGTGACCCACTGCACCACCTAATAAATATCATGGTATGTTTATATATTTAGATAATATTTCTCTGTGAATTTGCATATATTGCCTTTCATATTTCGCTTCATCTGTGCATGGTTTGAGATTGTGTTTTTATTAAATTGCTCAGTCTAATACATCTCAAGATCTTGAAAAGATTTTCAGTAGACAACCACTTAAATATCTGGTAACTCGGTAACATTAATATACTCATTAAAAAAAAAAAAAAGCTTGGTATGTTTTTACTATAAAAATAAGTTAGAACACATACACATTTAGAAACAACTCTTCCAGATGACAGTTTAAAGAGTTGCCAGATGTAGTTAAAGAGCACTAATAAATTAACATGAAAATGACTGTATATGGCCCATTAGTGGATTAACAGACAACTTTAGCCTATTAGTGTTCTCTGTACCATATACACATCAAATCAGGACTAAAAATACAATTTCTGTAATTTTTACTCCAGCTCCCAGATAACCAAGACTCCTTTAACTTGACAGCTACAAGTATTCATGAGAACATAAGTCTTCTAAGGGGTCATGTAACAGAAGCCATATGCAGAGACACATACCAGCAGCAGACAAAAATCTTACTACACTGAACTCAATTTCCCCAAGATATGGTTCTGTTCAATTTTCCAACACAGCAGAACCACTATTCATGTTTCTCACATGGTAAAATCATGTATGTATGGTATGTGACTTAGTTTGATCCCAGGTATAGTCACAAAAAGGAGCATTGGGGGTACTCCTGTGGGGCTGTACACACTAGCTAGGAAAAAGACATTTATGGAAGGACTTGGAGGGAGAGGGAGTTGTTTGGAAAACAGTACTCATGGCAAATGTGTAAAGTGCATAAAAATTAAACCATAAAATATTCATCACCTTCTGTGGTTTATCATATCACTATCCATATTCTTCTTTTGGTCACTGTGTTCCTGTTTTACTGCTAGTTTTCACAACATTGTTACACTGAATTTCATACTTTAAAGACCTACGCCTCTGTAGTATTAAAACTTATCAGTATTTTGTCATATTAAAGCTTTCAAAGTATTACACATATTCTGCTAAGCACTTCAATAAGACAGTCCGAAAAAATGCCAGAGAAAGAAGTCAGCTTTTGGCAGAATTCAGCTCTTGTAAGTCTTGAAAGAAAGGGCAGTCTCTGAAGACAATGGATTGGACAAGCAATTTTTAGCATGCCATTAAACCAAAAAAAGGTTAAGATCAAAAGTGCAAACAGATTGGGTTGTCTCTCTGAAAACAATACTTTGCATGTCATAGCATTACTTCAATATAATTTTGACCTGGCTAGAACATTACTTTGAGTTTTATTTAGTAGACCTTCTTTGAAAGGTGGGAATTTCTAAAACACAGACTTCAGTTGTGAGTCATTACTATTGTTTCCTTTAAATTTCCTCACCAGCTCCTCCTGCATCACTTCCCTTTTTCTCATGAATGAACAACAGCAATGGAAACATATCCATTGGTAAGAAAGACTGAGAAAACTATTGTGACAGATTTTCAAATGTCCTGACAACAAAAAGTTAACATTTAATTCTAGTTGCTGGCTTTCAGGGTTGTAGGTAGGAATTAAAAAATTTGTTTCCTCATTTAATATGAACTTATTTAAACTTTGTAGCCATGCAATCCCTTAAGAGCAAATAAAATGCATCTGTCTTGTCCAACTTAGTTTTATGGTCCATTACAGTAAAAAGTAAAGGGAATATGATTTTAATCTTAAAATAATATGTCATTTCTGTAAAGGCAATGCATCATCAAGGCTTCATTTCCCCATACCGTCTCTGTATTTCAGCATAAGAGAAAAAAAAAAAGAAAAAGTCCTTACATGCCAAAAAATCTTACCTCCTTTCAAGATTAATGGGCACTAGTCTGTACGTACATTAAGAGGTCACTCGACCCCATCTGTTGTGCAATAACCAGGCACACTGGGATAAGCGAAGGAGACTGGAAAACTTAGTTTTCCCTTTATAATTCATTGCAGGCAATCTTTGTGTTGTGGGCCCTTCGCTTGCTATGCCTGTGGAACTCCCTTTGATACCAGTGGAATTTCTGAGAACGATATGTGTGTGGTACTGTCACATCAGGCTCTGCCAAGCTGCTTTCCTGCAACATGTTCCCTCAGTTATTGGGCCTTTCCTAATATTGGGACTGGAGGTTAAAAAACAAACGTCCATCAAGCAAACAATAAAACCCCTCATGAAAATGAGGGGAATAGTCTACTTTCACTAAACATGTTCAAGCTTTGACAAGTTGTAGCCTAGACTAAGAGTTACCCAGCTACAAAGGAGGACAGCAGAAGGTGAGCACTTTCCAGCTCCCTTTCATGAAGGAGTGCCATGATTCTGACTAAATAGTGTAATTTCTGTTTCACCCTTAGGTACCAATAGTAGTCAAAAACAAATATTGTCAACACCTCTCTCCTTTCAAGATTATAAATATATGTTTTTTGGGGAATAGCCTTGTGACATGATTGTCTAGCTTCTTGTATGCTGCACTTTCATCCATGAAAACTGCTTCAAAAAACTGCTTTCTCTCAACATTAACATTTGCTTGTGCAATTACACAACAGCCTCCCTCCGCCCCATGCCGTGTGTAACATTGCCATCTAGTGACACACTGCCAGCATGTTTTCTGCTGATAAACTATTCTCAATCATTTTTTCCCTAATGAAATCTAGCTCAGTGTATTAGCTTAGTATTAATAAAAGATTATTCAAACCATTAATGTAGTTCAAATAATAAAATTTTATTATTTGATTGATTTCAGAATATTTCTCACTGTGTATTTGCATTTCCATGACTAGCTCTTCAGAAGTCTGGTCGGTACATTTAAATACTGCTAATAGAAAAGACCTTTATATTAGCAGGAAGTGGAAGTATTTTCTCTTTCAGAAAGAGATCATGCAGGACTATTTACATAATTGCAAAACTTGTTGTTAGTTCTCTGAATAGTCATATACATTTTTGCTAGTTTGTTAAAATTGAACCTTCTGCTGACATGTCTTACATGCCATTCCCTTATCAATACCAGGTACTTTCAAAACAATAAACATAAGAACTGAGAGTCTAAGTTAAGCCAGACTTAAGCCAAAAATGAATGGGCTTATGCTGAAGATCAGAAACCTACACCCACTGTTGGGTTACAGTCTTCTCTCAAGCAGAAGTTCATCCCAGCAGGTCAGGTGAACAAGGGTGCCACAGCCTCACCTCAGTGTCACTGCAAACCTCCTGGAACAGGACTGAGCAACAGAAGCTACTCCAGCACCATTTTGCTAAAGCAATAAAAGCTCTACAGAGACACAGTCAAACCCCAAACTGATGATAACCTTGGCATGGTTTACATGGTTATGTAAAGCCTTCAGCTTTACAAGCCCTATGGTGTGACCCCCAGCGCTCCCAGCCATGGGGAGATTGCCTCTGGCACTGCCTCTGACCACTCTCATGACAGGTTTATAGCTAAAAAGCCAAAAGAGGAGCCAAAAAGAGGACATTTCCAAATGACCCGTGATAGTTTACACAAAGAATTGGTTGACAGGGTTGACATTACCTGCCTCTTAGTGTATTATACAATCCAAAAAATCTTTGAAATCTTGCTACTCTCCAGAAGTTATTTTGCACATGTTGGCAGGGTGGGATGCCCTGAGTTGCTTTAGGCTTTGGACCTAATCACTGAAGGCAACAATTTAATTGGACTTCTTGCAGTTCAGAGATGAATGAATAAGGTCCAAATGAAAGAAATGGAAACCTAAGCACTGGCAAGAAAGTAGTGCTGACCAGCACAAGCTGATAAGTCCAGTGATAAGCAGATCCTAACTGATTCTCTATGCCTGACAAAAGGAGTAATTATGTGCTATTCATTCACAGAAAAACTGTTGGATCAGTAAGCTCTTTAAACTTTCTTGGTGCAACAGAGGGACCAACTCTTGACCCAGGACATGAAAGGAGGAAGAAATGTGTAAGATTTTCCTCTAAGTCACTTTCCTTTATACAAAGTCAATCTCTTTCATATCTTATCTGGGCACTCTCAATTTGGGGCACTTTCAAAGTGGTTTATGAACACTATTGATTGCTATTTATACAGATCTAGTCTTTGTCTTTCCATTTTGTTTTTGATCAAAAATGCTTTTCCAGTGCTTGTGCATGAGAGAAAACCCCACGACATTCTGGAACACCACAAAAAAAGCTCAGTAGATGTAGCCTTCCTTTTTTTCTTTCACAAATATATATATATATATATATAAAATATTTTCTTATGGAAGTTATTTTGGTCCTTTTTATTTATTTATTGGCTAAAGTTGGGAAGGAAGAGGATAAAAACAGTTATTGTTTCTAATACAGTGGGAACTGCTAAGGAAGCAGTTCTCATTTCATGCTCAGTCATTTCTGGTTTTTTTAACCAAGGCTGCTGACTTGTCTCGTCTCCTTGGAAAGCAGCTGTTCCCACTTAGCAGGAATAGATGCTCAGAACACAGACATTTACCTTAAAGAATGGGTCAATGCGGTTATCTGTATAAAAATACCACCCCACTTCAAAGGGCAGCTATTCCTGCTCCACTGTCCAAATATTTACAAAAAATATTTTTATTTTGTTTCCTACAGGAAACATTTAACAGGTAGTTAATAAATGCACTGAAAATTGCCTTATATATATTCACTACAACAGTGGAGCTTCAGAAAGAAGATGATGTTGCCCAGTCTTGTCGTTCCCTACAGCAACTCTACCCATACTATTAAAAGTTGAAAAATTTTATTTATATTCTCAATAAATTAGGTTTCAAAGTGTTTGTGAGACAATCAACTCCTATATATTTTAAAACTCTGTAAGATAGTTTTGTCATCTGCAGCTTCGTGTTTGGTCCACGAAAGATCTGTAGAGGAGCCAAGAATAATATCCCAGAGTCTCGAGTCTGTCACAGACTTTAACTGTAAGGATTCTCTCATTTGCAACAGAAGACTGGTCAAGTCCCAGGGATAAACTAAACAGCACTATCTTAAATGTCACCAGACATTTGCTGTATAGAGAAGACAAATGCAAGGATTTCATTTGTGCACACATATACATAACTAATTTTTTTACCATATTATATATGGCAGTCACAAATATGTCAAATATTTAAAAAAAAAAAAGATTATGTCACAGTAGGATTAAGCCCATGACTGTCTAATTCAAAACATCCCGAAAAGTCACTTTTTAAACTAAAATCTAACAAGTCTAATAGTTAACAAGCTGCTATAACAATAGTATTATATATCTAAATTTAAAATCAAAGCTTCTTGTATATCCTCCTGTGAAAATGGACACTTTTCAAGTGCAGTTCTTTTGTGAAGTGAATGCCTGACATCTGCTGGTAAATATACAAACCACATATTGTTGAAATAAACTGTCTTTAATTTTTAGACTAAGGAAGATTCTTTAGAATATAAAATTTATTCAGATAAATTAAAAGTAGATTATATAGATAAAAAAATTAAAATTATTACAATCATGATGTAACGAGGTTTCAAAACCAAACTGCAACAATATTGCTTTTACTTGTTAGATTCAAGACACTGAGTGTCTTAAAATTTCCTACAAAGTTTTCCTGAAGGAGTAGTTAAATGCAGTACTCAAAAAACCAATTTTTCCCCAACATGATGTTTGTGCACATTTTTTTAAATAAACTAGCAGAAACAATTCTAGTGCTATTGCCCCATCATTTTGTTTAGATTGAACATTTTTCAGACAGCCATTTCTACACTATTCTGTAATATTTCAAGCATGCTACCAGAAAACATAATTCCTAGTTGAAACAACAGGAATGCCCTTTAAAATACTGACTTACATAAGTCCCATCTGTGACAAAGGCTACACAGCAGTGTTTTTATTTAAGAAAGACTTCTTCAGAGCCAGGAAAGACACAGGAGAAAACAAAGGATATTGCTGCAGAAAAAGCTGCAAAGGGAACTGCCTCTGAACTGATAAACTGAAGGCTTTCAGTTTGTCACCCTTCCATGTGTTGCACTGTTCTTTTTCAAAAATCTGAGGAACTTTGAGTATGAATTGAGTTTTACAATATCCAAGTAGCTGCGATTTTACAATACAACTGTGTAACACCATGTCTTGGTAAAACACAAGCCAGAAAATAACTCTGCGCATGAAAGGGTGAGCATATCAGCATTAAAATAATCTTGCTGGATCACAACTAGAAAACAGGAAGGAATATACATAGGAAAATGGGAGACTCTAAAATATTTTATGAATTCTTTAATACAGAGGTAGAAAAAAAAATGCTTTCTTGGACAAAGTTTAGAGGGGAAAAATGCTCAAAACTTCAGAAGTTAGAGACCTTTACCGGAAGCCTATGTGGATATCAAATACCAGAACTCGTTCTTCAGCCACAGAAACTGATCCTTCATTCCAAACAAACAAAAAAAAATTATTTGACAAGATTTTCTCTTGCAAAAAACCAGTAAAAGCTATTGCTTCCATCCATTCTTCTATTCTCATTTTCCCTCTGTACCAACAAAAACAAATATAATTAAAATCTGGTAGAATATCTCTTGAGCGCCTATATCATAACATGTAATTCTGGTGTGCAATGTAAAAACTATAGTTTGCTACAATACCACCAAAAAGAGACCTAAAAGAATTACTGTGAATCTAATAGAAAATGCATATCCGTTTTCTTAATGTAAAATATCTGAAATTTTCTTTGTCAGAAGGAAAACGATAGAAAAATGGTAAGAGAAAGGAAAAAAGACAAAAATAAATTAAAATCAGAGCAGGCAAAAAAATTCACTTGTTGGCTCCAGGAAAACAAGTCATTTACACCTCCCATAGCTCTTCAGGAGCAAGTGTGAACTAGTGTTGCACCCAGTAGAACTAGGCAGACAAGTCTCAGTGTTTAATGTTGGTTCCCTGACACATAAGCAGCACTGAAATAAAATTGGTGGTGTTTCCTGGTGCTGACCAGTTCTTGAAGGACTACACTGAACTATAGATACACACATATACCACACATATTTACTGGGTCTTCCTGAAAGGAATGTATGTCTGTTATGTATGTCTACATAACAGGCTGTTATGTAGAATGCAAATAGAAGTTCCCAATTTGTTTTCTTTAATATTAAAAATTAGGAATTTTATAGTACTTGAAAAAAATTCTCTTCCTGGAGTAAGGAGACCATTAAAAAAGAAACATGCTTTATGAACTCATGACACTACTATTATGCCAAGTATCCAGGAAAAAAAACAGACACCTTATCTGAAGACATCCACTGGCTTTGATGAATATTGATGGGTTCCTACATGAAATTATCTGACTTTGAGGAGTAGCCTACTGTCCATTCTGAGGAAATCAGCATCTACTTTTCAAATTTCTGATTAAGAACTTACAGAAATGGGAGACAAGGAAAAATAACAGTCACCAAGTCAAAGACCATACCTATATGCTCTTATATCACAAAAAGATTTTATATTAATATCTTTTTGGAAGATTTAAATAATTGCAAAGACAAATCCCATCCATTTAAAGAAAATGAAAAATGTTAAATCTGAAAACCCTTTTACCCTAAAGACTACAGGCACAGGCACACTACTATTATTCTGAAATAGCATGCTAGAGAGTTGCTTTGCCAGTGTCTCTACTTAATTGTTATGCTTTTGTAAACAATAAAAAAGCAAGAAAGCATTGCAAATCCTCTTGTTGAGATGGAAAAAAACATTAAAACCCACAATATATATCCTCTATCTGTGTCAAAGATGTTACTTTGAATTCAAAAGCTAAGTGCCAGCACACTCTTGAAGCAGCACAGAATTCTGCTTTTAAACTTTCCAAATGATTATGAGACACACTTCACTTTCTTGCAACATTTTTACATCCTGTCATGGAGCTGTTCTCCAAATATAGAATTATTATAAACTTTATCACACAGTCAAAGGTTTAAGTTACTGTCTAAATATGAGAATATATTTTTCCTTTTCTTTTTTCCCCCCTTCTCTATTTGACAGAAATATGGCTACTCTAGACACCAAAGCATCAAAGAACCATTGACTACTCTCTGCTTTTTCTAAGATGCAGCACTACTTCACTTGGAGCTGTTCAGAATTTTTATTTCATCCATCTTCTTGAATTTCTAGGAATTATAAGCAATGCAGTTCTTAAACCCAAGAGTGAAAATCCACATCTACAAGAAGTATAAAATATTTATTGACCTTATTAATGTGAATTTCTCCCTGTACAGTACCACTGTTTTCAGAGACTTATGACAAATTGCATGTAACATATTCTCCAACCACTTCCAGCTTGAAAGGAAAAATTTCCCTTTAAATATAACTATTGGCAAAAAGCACTTGAACATCATTATCTGTAAGACATCCTACTCAGCCCAGGACACCATCAATTTGTTCAGTTGAAATACAGTTTCAGATCTATACTTAGCCTTATGCAGATACAATTGCTCATGTTCTTATACTGCACGGATTTACGCAATAGGATACCTACAGGGAACAAGACTGAATTAAACACAAGAAGCTTGCATTAACTGTGAAGAATATAAATATAAATAATCTTACTGATTGTTAAATCAACATTTTACCATTAAGAATCACAAAGACTATAAAAACAGCCACAGTCCTCTTTAAGTTCTTAATTTAATCAGTGGTTCAATACCTTACTACTTAGGTTTCTAATAAAGATTAACTAGATTGTGTGATGGGCAATTTGAAGTAAATATTCAATTACAAGGACTACATAAACAAATTTAATTTTGTTATCTGATATTACATTCTTCTTTTTGCATGTACACAATTAAAAGAAATCTAAATAGCAATAAATCCAAGAATATAAGTGATCATCCCTTCATCTATTCTTCTCTCCTAGTTACCTCAAAACAAAAAATAAAAATACTTTGGTTAGAGATTTAGTTTAACTTTTCTTAGTGTCTAGAGCTATTGCTACCAGCTCAGTGCCCCTAAGACTGCATTTGGCAAATAACACCTTGTCCCTAAACCATACTATAGTGTAAGAGTAGTGTATAGCATGAGAGCCAGGAAATAGTAAAAGAAAAAAAAACCCAAACCACTCCATCTCTAAATCATGAAGTCCAACCCACCTTCTAGTCCGATATTGAAAAACTTAAGCTACTAGCTGTGTATAATCTTTTGGATTGTTTTACACCTGTCTTCAAGTATTTTCCCCTTTATGGATCTATCCTCCACAGCTCATTAATAGCACAGAAGACAGTGTCAAAGGCTTTACTTCAATCAAAATATCTTGATACATTGTTCACTGTTTCTATGAATGCTCCTTTGACTAATTCTTCAAAGCTGTTTTACTCTTAAATGCCTTTGGAAAGGCAAGTGCTAAAGAGATATTCTTTTTAGGAGTAACACTTGACAATACAGAGAGGTGACAGTGAGGTCAAGTTCACTGTTCATGTGGATCAAAGCTTGTGAAATGAGACAGTCCTTACAGTGAGCTCAGATAATATATCTGATGAGACAGACATAAAGTAAAATAAAAGTAGACAGACACAGAAAAAGAAAACAAAATTAAAACAAAAAACCCAAACGAACAAACACCCCTCCCCAAATCCTAGAAATACTTAGCAGCCACAGACAATTTCAACACTTGCTTGCCAATCACAGAATATTTTGAGTTGGAAGGGACCTACAAGGTTCATCAAGTTAAGCTAGTTTTACCTCAATCTTCAATTACTACTTCAGACAAAAGAGAGTTCTTTTTCTGCCTCTCACAACTACATCTACAAACATTCTTACAGGCAAGTGTTTTCTACACTTAAACCAAAAAATCATTTCTGAACTGGTCCCCCATAGCCACTCCCAACCCTCTTTTTCTCATCATAGCTCCTACCACCACACTCTCAAATCTCACCTGTGTACCAAATCCAATCCATTTCCCTCAGCACGAGCACTCAGGACCATAAGAGCCTCTTGGAAAACAAAAATCGAACCTTGCTAAAGCAAGAAGAAACACCAAGAAAGGAGGCAGACTATACAAACAGCACTATACCTGTTGTTCCTGTTGCAATACAGAAGCAAAACCTTGCATGTGGCACCCAAAGACAAGTTCTGCAAAAGGAGTCCCCAGTTAGGAGTTTTCAATTATCCCTCTTTCCTACCGACCACCTGTGCAGTCAGCTGGTAGAACCTGTGGTTGGTTTATCACATGCCACACAGGCAACTCTAGTTCCCTGGGGGTAGTATTTTTAAGAAGATCACTTTGCAAAAGCATTTCCAGTATTCTTAAAAATGTCAGCATCTTTCTGGAAATAAATATGTATTTTTTCCCATAAAGCACTTGGAAATCTTTATATTACAGCTGCAAAACACATGACAACTGCTGTTAACAAAATTAGGGGTATAATATAAACATCCTTTCAGATTACAAAAATCCTTGCTCATTGTCATAGTCCTCTAGCACTAGAAATATGTACATTCTCTCTAATTAATTTCTGCCAGTTTTATCATTTTAAAGAAGTGCCAGCTATTTGTTCAGAATTTGTGTGAGCACCACTAACAAGCAAAAGGGAATACAGCTGGGAAGTAGAGGAGAGTTCCAGGTAACTTCGGTGTCTGTGATTAGCCCCGAGTCATTTTTTTGCTTATTATATTTTCTCAATAGTTTATGCATAGAGGATTTAGAACTATTAGACCATTAATGTCTGAAAAAAGCAATTGTATTGAAGTTTGGAGTAAAGGGGAAGGGGGGGGCTAGTGAGGGGGAGAAAAGAGAAGGAAATAGAGTGGGTGCGGAGAGGGAAGAGAAAAATTCTGACCATGAGATGATGAGATGGCCATTCTGGACATGCATATGGTTAGGGGCATGGCTGACAGAACTGGGTTGTTCAGCCTGGAGAAGAGAAGGTTCCAGGGAGACCTAATTGAGGCATTTCAGCACTTGAAGGGGGCCTATAAGACAGAAGAGATGTTAGCAAGGCTTGTTGCAATAGGACAAGGGATAATGGTTTTAAACTGGAGAAGGGTTGATTTAGATTGAATACAAGGAAGATACTTTTTTACTATGAGGGTGGTGAAACACTGAAACAGGGTGCTCAGACAAGTGTTAGATGTTGGATGGGGCTCTGAGCAGCCTGATCTAGTCGAAGATGTCTCTACTTATTGCAGGGGGGCTGGACTAGATGACCTTTAAAGGCCCTTTCCCCCTCAAACTACTCTATGATTATTACTGTGATACAGTCTTAAGGAAAACAAAAACTTTAACAGAATACTTACTTCATCTTTACCCATGCCCCATCTTCAATAATGTTATCTTCAACCCCTTATCTTCAATAACATGCCAACTCAAAAAAAATGGTCCCAGGGAAGCAGTGGAGGGCACCAGAATTTGATACAGTAGCGATTTGGCTTGTTCAAGCTAACAATATATAAGATAAAAATATACCTGATGTGACTACTGTAATATGAACCTTTACCAATGTGCGTAGAATGGGACTCTTCAGGCTAAAGGCTATTGCTTGTTTGTTGGAATGAAGTTTAAAATGTTTTAAAAACAGTTTTTAACTGTTTTAATGAAAAAACCCCTCCCTCCCAAAATGAAAGAAGCCAAATAAAGCAGAAGAACTTTTCTATGTATTTTCTGACACAAGTTTGGAGTAAGATTGTTCTCCAGTACCTGAATTTTCCATTTAAATAGTTTTCATTTTACAGAATTGTTCCTGCAAAATCTATCATCTTGAAAAAGTTTTCAGAAGAGTAACATTTTCAACATTTGGAAGTCTATTTGAATCTGGATGGTAAGCAATATATTAGCTAGCTTTAATTTCATTGTTCAGAAGAAACATTAAAAGAATAAACAACTAACAGAACTAATGTATTTTCTCAATGTCTTTCTATTTTCAATATCTACTGTGCCAATCCATTAATAAGGTTGTATGTGCAGGGGAACAGAGCTCTAAATACAGAGTTTTAAAAGCCATTTTCCTTTCCTGCATAGGGCTTTCAGTGCTGTGCTGCATGATTTTGATGGCAAACTACTTTAATAATTTTCATTTTTCAGTCCTTACACAAGAACCGTCTCCAGAATCTCAATAAAAAATTGCTATCTGAAATGCATTATAAGTGTTTTCAGTTCATACTTCCACAAAAGGATTTCAAGCCAGTTCCCATTATATAAATTACTTGCCAGGGAATACCTCGTTTGTACACATCACTACATAAACCACCAATGTTTAGTTAGCAACACATCAGAGAGAACAATCAGCTGCCAGCAATAATACTACTTCTTTTTATAAGATATATAAGAGCAGACAAGAGTACGTAAGTGCCATTTGTTTCCATAAAAGCCTGCTCTTTTTATAAACGGTTTGCTAATTGTCACAACAAAACACAGTAGTTTTTAGTTTTTGAAAACCTTTTCACTTTTTTATAGAGAACATCTGAGGAATTTGCCTCCTTACACCCTGAACCAAGAAGAGAGGAAATAAGCCTGTCCTGCTTGGTGGCTCAGAAGTGAAGAGCAAGCTATTACAGCATCATTAAGTGCTCACCTATGGTGGCCTTTCCCTCAGGATAAGCCCAAGTTCTTCTCTCTGAGAACTTGAACTTCGTGATGGTTTCTTCTTCATCCCTCTAAAACGCTCACCTCTAACATAATTTCTTTTCACTGGAAAAGGCTAGTAAAACTTCAAGCATCACATTTGAAAGCTACAGTTTTAGTGTCTTAAAATGTTGGTCTGCTGGGAGGAATATATCACTTTGGATGAAAGAAGATAAATTTCTCCCTGATGTTTTCTGACAGCAGATCCTTGTCTTTGCGGTTAAAGCTTCTCTTTAAGAGACAGCCATCATATTTATTGGAAGAGTATTGCCGAAGGAATGCAGAGAACAGGTTGAATGCCAAGCCACAAGAAATGTTTCAGTAAACATTTCAAAAATATAATTTATGAATAAACCAACAACGTGTTTGGCAATTAACAAAACAACTCCACAACTTTGCCCAATTATTTCTAAAAATATTTTGTTTTCCTTCTGTATGACAGTTTTAAGTTCTCTATAACAGTCTTTAGAGCAATACAGACAAAAAAAATAGTATGTATTTCAATATGCTGATTATGCTAATCTGTGGAAAACAGCACAAGTTCAGGGAACTGAAATTCATGTAAATATGCTGCATACAAATGAAAAATTGTCCTAAAATACTCCTGCAAAAATAATGTTTTAGTTTTCGCACTTAGACAAAATTTTGTTTGTAAAGACAAAGGACTTTTTGGAAATTTTTTCAACACCTCTTTGATACACCAACTTGATGAATATACCAAAGAGTCACTTAGGGATAATTCACAAATATTAAAGATGCCTTTTGAAAAGCAAGTTACTTCCCTCAAAATCCATCTGCTCTTAGGTGAACTCAAAACAAAGGGGGAGGTTCTGTTCCAGTCTTTTGCAAGGTTTGTCACATTGCAATTCTCATCATTTTTTCTATTTTTTTTTCTGATTTACAGTATTAAAAACCTCAGTTGCAATTTCAGACTTAGTTTCCTCTTTTTCAAAGTTCCCAGCACATTTAGAACATTCCATGTCTGTCAGTAAATTAACTTCTGTCATACTTTGAAGATATATGTGTACATTAAGAACTATGCCAAGAAGGTGATTGCAGTGTGTGCTCCTTCTGGTTATACAACGATCTAAACCCACTAGTTGATCAGCATAAATCATCATTATTGCCAAGAGGTAACTCTGACACCCTGTTCCTTCGGTCCTCCCAACTGTGAGCATTCACAGCTGTAGCTGAGTGAAGGAGGACACAGAGTAGGATGTGCAGCCACAGAGATGCCACTTTTACAGCAGAGGTGCTGACTGAAACTGCTACACACTGCTTCCTACTTTTCCTGGCTGATGCAAATCAGGAAGAGTTGTAGGTAGATTCATGTAATTCATGTAGATTACTCAAGCTGGTAAATCTGTCTCAATTACTCTAACTTACCATGGGGAAAGATAGAGTATTTTGTAAATGTTTTCCCAGACCGTTTTGGACAACATCTGTCCCATTTCTTGCTATGGAAGGTCTCCTCTAATATTAGTTGTCTCAACCCCTTCTGAAACAAGCATGTTCATTCTTTCTGCTGAGTAGATCCCAACAAAAATCAAGAGATTTGTTGGTAGACAGCCTTTCTTTATCTAAAACTTTTATTTTTCTTACTGATTTATCCTTATGTCTTATGCTGAAAGTCTTAAGACTCATGCTGAATAGATTTCTTTTTATTCTTCCAGTTTGCTGCATTATAAGCAATTATTAAAATGATCTATAATACAGAACTGTATGGGCTACATCAGTGACACTGAAAACAATTTCTACAGGCTGACTGACAGATAATGAACTATCAGTTTTCCATGTACCTGTTGGCAGTCCCAGAAAGGGCCAAGCTTACCCTACTGTAACAGGCTAAGCATGCATTTAGCAAAATGCTGTAAAACAGGATAGCTGTTTCCTTCAGGCACTCCTAGAAACTAGCTCCAGAAGGTGTATTTGAGTTCTACAATTAATAAATAACTATCACAGTACTTAAAAAAAGCCCAAACACAGGAAGACTATCTTCTGGTTTAAAAATATTTATTTAAAAGAAAAAGAGCTCTATACCCAGATGGCCAGGAAAAAAAATAAAAAAATCCTCAGTTCCGCCCCCCAAAACCATTACTCTGCAATTTACCTTTCCCATAAGTTTCAGCTTCAATGTTTTATTTAGAAAAAAAGAAACCTGAACTTTAATTTCTTTTTTCTATGCTGTTAGACCTGAGGAAATTAAGTTCCTTTCACTGAAAAGTTGCATGGGATGTGAGAAGAAACCGCAATAAAATGTATTCACAATATACAAGTATAAAAATATCTTGCGTATGATTCAGTACTATAATTTAATAACTTTTTGTTGTTTCATAGGTATCTGGGAAAGGTACAGACACATGTCCTGATCCTGTTACAAGAGGTAGGATTCCAGCATTTGGTACAACATTCCAGGAAAGAGTCAAAGTGATGTTCCTGTTTCCCCTGCAAAAGCAACAAAGACTATCAGCACAAATACTCAACCAATTTAATTAACAGTTACTAATATTAAATACACTGGGATACAGACTGTTTTTCTGGTCCACTAACAGTAAGCTTTTTATTTTTATGTAGTTAATTCATGAAGTAATACCTACCTTTTTTTTTTTTTACTTAACTCCTTTGGAGTTGAGTGCATCACAGAAACAATTCCAATAATAGTGAAAGCAGAAACCCAGAAGATTCAACAGGCTGACAGAGTATCAGACAGAATATAGGTACCTTACCACAACAATAAACATGTATATATAAAATACAAGGTATGAGAGTAAATCAAGATACCGTGAATAAGAGCAATAAAAAAAAGGATTTACTTACTTGAGACCATTTCCATCATCAAAGAAAAAGTACTTCGACTTCATGTCTTTTAGGGACAGCCTTGGGTTATCTCCTCTCAACATGATTTTGTCCCAGAGGACCACTTGATTTAGAGCCTAAAAATACAATTATAGTTAAGTCAGTAAGGTACCTTACAGGATCACATTCAGACATTGGAATTTCATAGCATTATTTATCTGAAAACCCTCAAGTACATGCTTGCAATTCATAACCAATTTAACAAAATAATGCCTTACAGAAGGGGAATCTAGTACTGCTACACAGTGAAGGGTGGAACAGAATAAATGAAAACAAAAAGGAACACCTTAATAAAACACAAGAAAACCATCTTAAAAAGTCATAAGCTTTGGAAGACTTACAAAGCATGATGGGTTTTCCTTTTGGATTGCAAAGGTAAATCACTTTTAAAGCAATATTTATAAATAAGGGACTTAAATTGAGCTATCATCACTGCCTAGGTATTGACATTTTTCCAACTTTAAAGGAAATCTCAACTTGAATTGCAAGCATAACCCCCCCTCAAAAAAAAGGAAAAAAAGTGGTGAGATAGTTTTGTGCAGCAAGTTAAGAACCCCCTCAAGCTTTCGCTATATCCTTGCAACATGACCACAGTAGCTTTAACTCGAATTCAGTGGCACCATGGCAGCACGGTGTTTCATTACAGTAATTTTTCCATAGGCTGTTCCATACAGCTCCTATTAGATCAGTGAAGAGTGTCTTCAGCTACCCAAAGTAACAACATCAGTAGCAACTTAAAGGATGCAGCAAGGCCAATTATTCTAAGGAGTATGACAAGATATGACATGAATTACAGGGCTACAGTAACTGGTATTGGCAAACACTTCTGTGATCTATGAACAAAAGATCCACCACACCAGGCCAGACCAAAGCCACTATATTTTGTTTCTAACTGAAGTCATCTGCAGAGTGTTAGGAAAAAGTAAAATGGACAGAGAAAACAAGTGAAAAAACTCATTTGCAAGTGTATTGCAACACAAAGCATGTGCTACTTTTCTCCCATTCTACTAGTAACATATCAAGTCAGGTTTCATGAAGGTGAACCTCCTACCCTGCAGTTAAACTGTCAAGAAAATAACAGTCACGAAGGCCAGTAAAAACAGCCCAAGCTAGTAGGAAATGCTGGTGCCTTAATTCTTCCCAGCAGAACTACAGAAAGTTTAAAAATAGCTATAGTACTAAAATGGGTAATTGCCTCAACCTTCTTTTTGATACTTACATTGTTTTTCGTTGAATATTCTGCAGACAAATATAGAAACAATTGTTTAACATTCCAGTCAAATATACTCTGCAGATGTATGCAAGTTAAGAAAAATACCATACTGTACTTACATAACCTTGTTTTACTTTTACTAGATCTAAACAGACTATG
The DNA here is from genome assembly GCF_003945725.1 of Corapipo altera. Lineage (NCBI taxonomy): Eukaryota > Metazoa > Chordata > Aves > Passeriformes > Pipridae > Corapipo > Corapipo altera. The sequence continues at coordinate 11,030,148 of NW_020884876.1, forward strand.
ATAACTACAGAGAGTTCTCACCTTTCAATATACCTCATCTTATTCATAAATCAGAGCACTGCCATATATTTTAATCTTATTAAAGTGACAGGTTTTTAGTTGGTTTTTTTTACTATTTATGAAATCTAACAACTATTTTTCCTCCAATGATTTAAGAGTTCTATATTTGACACTGTAGTTAGTAACCAGAATCCTCAGCTAGATAATTATAAAACCTTAAACATAAAAGGCATGACAGAATTCTTCAGTAAATATCCTCAAGGCAATTATTTATACCATCAGATCCAATTGTGGATCGAAATACAATAACATTAAACAATATAATAATAAACAATACAAAATTGGCAGAGCACAGGGTATTCAAAGAGCCTCTAATACCCACAACGGAGAAGTTAGAAGCTGGAAAGTATTTACTATTGGAAAGGACACAAGAAATTAGAAAACTTTATTACCTACTGACAACAAAGAAAGCTCATTAGACTGGAACAAAACTCTGCTCAGATTTTTGATCAACAGTAAAGAACTGATGACTGCCCTTTGAGACTGTCAGTATAACAATGCTGGGATTGTAAATAATTGTCTGCTTATTTAACAATAAAATGCACCATGTGTGACTACTAAGGAAAATCCTTTTAACTCTCAATAAAGATTAGCTGTAAATTTTCTCAGTCCTCTTTAGTATTCTATTTGCCATTTTCTCAAGAATAGATTCCCTAACTAGCCTCAAAATCTGTTGTATCATCTTCCACTCATTCATCTCAAGACTAAATCACGTTTTTAAGCTACTAATTCAAAAGGCAAGAAAGGAAAGAATCAATTATTTAACTGCTGTCACTGCAAGAATAGGTAGAGGCATTCTACTTGAACATTTTTTGTCATCTAGCTGAAAATAACAAACAAGATTCTGAAGATCTCCTTCACAGGAGGAATTCATACCACTTGCAAAAGTCAGCAACAACTTAAGTAAGCTTAAAGGAGTTCGTGAAAACTGTATCCTTCCCTTTCCTTTGCCTAATTTATTTTTCTAACTGCCACTTTATTTAATTTTTCCCAGGAGTAACAACTTGTTTCCAGTAGTTAAGAGAGCCCATGAACCTGTATTTCTTTAAAAATTTTGACTAAAAAAACCCTACCAGATAGTTGCATTTTACAGCTCTAAACATTGCAAGGTTTATTTATGCCAGGCATGAAAGATTAAGTCAGACTCTTTATAAAAAAAAAAAAAATAAAATTACTGCTACTATTAGAAACCATTAAACCATGGAATCTTTATGCCCACATACTGCAGACTAATCCTTGTATGAGAACATTTCTTTTAGAGGTCCTGTCCTGCCTTGCTCTGCTTCCACCTATATATACTGCACACAAATCCATGCATCTATTTTAGAATTTCAGACTCTGATTTTAATATGTATAAGCATTTCATAGATAAAACTCAGACTCAGGAGCTTACCTCTTCTGCTTCCATCTGATTAAAAAAAAAAAAAAAATCCTCTTATTACTGTGCAAAAATCTGATTTAGTCTGTCCAGCATTCATTATCAATGTTTTATTTTGTGTGGTTTGCTTACAAAACAGTGTTCTTCAGAACAGGGAAAATGAAACACAAAGGTAATCAATGTCTTGCCTAACAGTGACAAAAACCAGCAGACAGGGAAAAATCCCAGCAATCTCAGTCCAGCTGCAAAGCAAGGCTTAGTGTAATCACCTGAGGTAAAGCATGCTGCCTCATATTTGGTACTGACTTCTGCAGGAAAACACAGATTTTTCTCAAGAGCCTAAATTCTAAGGATAATTCCCTTCTAGTGTCTAAAAACTTACTCAACACAAATGAAAACAACCCAGAAATACCCACAACACAATTCTCTTTCCCCAGTAAAACCGAGGATAAAAGGGAAGCAAAGAAATACAAAAGAAAACTGCAAAACTGTAATAGCAATTGAGAAAGAGGACAAAAAATAATGTCATAAATTTTGTAGTACATCATATGCTTCCCAATGAATTTCATACTATTAAATGCTAAATATTAGAGCATGTAACACCTAAGCAAGTAAAGGATTACAATGTTTTGTTTATTTTTAAAAGAAGATAGGTACTTCTATGCAACTAGAACTTTGAAAGCCTCATGACAAAATGAGTTTGAAAGGTGTATCAGTTTCTAGATTTGGTATGACAATCACAATAATATGCTATATAAACTCTAGCATTAATTCACTCCTCAAACTACCAATATAAACTTCACTCAACAGTAATACTGTCCAGATGTGAAAATGCACTTGGCATTATTAGATACAGTGCACTTCACTATTTTAAAAGCAGGCATTAAAAAGAGAAAACAACTTGTCATCTAAAGACCAACCAGTTATTTTGTTGCACTGCCATAGCTATGCAGAATACTACTTTTTCCTGCTTTAAATTTTTATTTTAAGACAAATTGCTAGTTTCCCCAAGTCCCGAACATTTGAAGACTATAAGGTAACAAAAATAGACATCAAAGTGTTCTTATTTCAAAAGTTGGAAAAACATTTTTTCCATTAAGGATATCTGCAGTAATGTCAAATGTGACAAATCCCAGATCACTTCTTTCTCTAGGTCCAGTGAAATCTTCTACATTTTTTCTAAGACAAAACAAAACACAAGATTAATCTTTCTCATTATTTGTCTTTTACACATTACATAAATTATGACTGTTATCAGATATTTCCTTCATCCATTTTCTGTATTTTACTTTAAATACTTTTGGCTAAAACATAATCAATATGACAAACTATCACCTATCTTCCAGAAATTAAGATGTCCCAGTTTTGAATGACAGGCCTTGCCAGCATACTGGTCTAAGACATACATGTAGCCTACAGACTTTTTCCTCTTAACAAAAATCTGTACCTCTCTGTATCTAAACTGGACTACATTTCATTTCAGTAAAATATGTGTTAGCCATGCCCAAATATATAAATCTGATTGGAACACTGTCAGCATAGCTGTCTCCTGGCAAGCATTTTCAATATTATTTCTCAACGTTCCACAAAAGAAAAAAAAGCCTCTAGTGCTCATCTTGTACAAGACACTCCAACCATTCCGATAAATGAGTTTAGGTGTGTAGTTCATACAAGTTTTGAGATTTATCCCTGTACAGTATAAGTAGCAACATAAAGAAAATGCTTATTTTCCTCTACATTATGGAAAATCATATCATTTTGGAAGGTTTCATTAAAAAGCCACATTTGGAACAATATCTGACATTGCCATACTAAACCGCAATAGAAAAAGAAACTGGAAAAAAAAAGAAACAGACACACAGCAGATATTTCCATATGTACTCATAAAGCTTATCAATTTACCCAACTTACCCTCTACAAAGAGGAATACCATAAGCAATCAGCTTGACAATCAGCTCCAAATCTTAATTCCTAATGTAGCAAATTTTTTACAAATTATGAACTTCATAGTTACATTTACTCCAGTTCGGAAATTAGTCAATTAAAATATAATTTTCTTAAAAAACTAAGTTTGGTAATCTTAAAAAAAAAAACCAAAAAACTGTTTACCAGTGGACAAAACACTTTTGGGGACACTAGTTAAGAAAAACAGCACCAAAACTTCCTGATTTAAGTCTTGCTATGAATTTTCATCCCTTTGCAAAAAGCAGTATCTTTTGAAGTAGTAAACCTTATCAAGCACTTCACTTAAGCACTGCCAGTCTTGTGCAGTAGCAGGTCCTAAGGCTGGGGTCTGCAGAATGCAGAAATTCAAGACAAGCAACTGAGGCGTAACATCTCTCAGTAATACCAGATCTGTGCCTCACAGATGGCACTAATAATATAAATTACATCCAAATTAGGCATTAGCAGGTTAACTCATTACACTGAGCTCACCATAAAACTCAAAAATATGCTTTTTATGACAGTTTTATGTTGGTTGGAATACTCAGTCTAGCATAAATACGAAGTTTCTTTTCCTGTGGTATTAAACCACTCTGAAAGGTGATGGCAATCCCAACTCTCTATCTGCATTCATCTGCCCTCTCAAATCCTGCTGCTAGCCATCCAACGGTGCCACTTACCTTCGAGTGGCTCCAAAGCTCCACAGAATCATCACAGAATCATTGAATGGCCTGGGTTGGGAGGGACCTTTAATATCACCTAGTTCCAACCTCCCTGTCGTGGACAGGAACACTTTTCACTGGACAGGTTGCCCAGAGCTTCATCCAACCTGGCCTTAAACACTTTCAGGGATGGGCTGCTTTAGCTCGCTAATCTGGGCCCAAACCAACTAACCAAAAAAATATTAGCTGAGTTAAAGCAGCTCACTGAAGTGTCCTATGAGCCTGATTCCCCCCTGGAGCTCTGGTAAAGGGCCATGTGGCCAGAAGCAGGACCAAAGACCTCCACTCTTTGGTGGCAGTAGCAGCTGCTCAACTGCATGTGAAAACCATTGCCTTCCATATCATACATCCTTAACTTGGCAGAAGTGTCCTAGGACAAAGCTTCCCTTCCGAAAAAAAAACCCCACAACAAAACACCACCAAAATTGAGAAATAAAGGTTCCCCAGCACAAGTTTGCATCAGAACATTTTGTCTGTGGGTAACACTTTTGATGTGGTATTACGTGTCCTACATCTGGTGCCTCTCGCAGAATCGAAGCCATCCCAGTCAGTCTACTTGTCACAGACAAGAAAGGACGACAGGCTATCAACAGGGAAATCTGAGGGAACTACAGATTAGAAGGAAAAGGCACTACTACCGGATGACCACAGGATAATTTGTATGCTCATCTGGGTCCCTGCCTCCCCAAAGCTGCCGGCAGCAGTTCTCGACTCGGCCGTGAGCCGCCGCTCCGTTCCGAGCAGGGGCTGGTTGCGGGCCCGCGAGCCCGGCAGCGGCCGGTACCGCGCGGGGCCGGTCCCCGAGCGCCGGTCCCTCAGGGCTGCCCGGAGCGAACCGCCCCGGCCCCGCCGTCGTGGGGCTCCCCCATTGGCCGGGCGGGAGCGCGCAGGAGGCCGAGCCCGGGACGGCCGCGCCGGGGGCCAGGGACAGCTGCCCCCACCGGGCATCAGGGTTCCCTCGCCCGCCCCGGCCGTGCCCCGGCGGTCCCCGAATCCCTCCCCTCCCCGGCGGGCAGCAGCCGCCGCCACCGCCCTCCTCCGCCGCTCCCGCTCCTCTCCCGCCCGCGCTCACAGCGTGACCCGGGAGACGGCGATGCTGACGGGCACGCTGCGCTCCTTGAAAGCGGTGGTGATGAAGCAGCCGAAGGTGAGCGCCGCCATCACGCTCAGGGAGAAGGCGAAGAGCGAGTTGGCCCGGGACAGCACCGTGTTCATGTTCCCGCTCGGCCCGGCCGGGACTGCGACCGCGGATCGGTGGGGGGCGGGCGCGCGGACGCGGCAGGAAACGGCGGCGGCGGCAGGGAACGGGCGCGCGACCGCCAGCGGGGGGGCGTGGCTTCGTGCCGGCTGGGCGGGCTCCGGGAGACGCTAGGCCCCCCCGGTGCCCGCCCCTGCGCATGCGCCAGCCCCCGCCCGCTTCTGCCAGGCGTTGGGAGGTGCCCGGCGTCCGGCCCGGCACCGGCATGGCGGCGGTGCGGGGGCTCAGGGTTCGCTTCCCTGTCCGCGCTTCAGGGCCGGGACGGACCTTCTCTGGTACCGCTCACACTGGGGAGTCCGCAGAGACAAAGGTTGTGTGGCCTTTGGCTGTGGCGTGCCAAACCTGACTGAGTTTCATAGCACTGCTCGTACGGCACTTCTGCTTACGTCTGGTGTACAGAAGAGAAAAACACATGGAGACTGGACGTGCCCGCTCGGTTGCGTACCGTTTAGCTGTCGGTGGTTTATTTTCCCTGTCTGCCCTGCGTGGCCGTGGGAGGTCTCCGGTGTGGCGGGCCCGGGGCGAAGGCACAGCCGTGTGCCCTGGGAGCGGCCCTGGGGGAGCTGCCTGCAGCTCTCGCCATTAACTGCGGCAGTATATACGTTCTTGTCCTAGTTTCTTGGTAACTTTGAGAAAATGAAGGGTTGTTGCGTACTGGAGCATTTCCTTTTCTGAACTGTTTGTCACCTGTTGTGTTTCCAAGGCATTGGTTTTTAGAGTCAGGTTGGTATTTGTTCCTCTGGTGGATTTTTTTCGTTTGTGTAATAAAATGTAAATAACATTAGAGGTGAAGGCTTGTGTTTTCACTTGAAGTCTATATCTTGCTTTCACTGGTATTGTGATTTGCCAGTCCCTACCTTGTTTCTTGTAGGATGTTCCTATTCATATCCACATTGTTACACACATTCTCAGTATTGCCTAGAAACCTAATTTAGTAGCTGTGCAGGTTACTGGAATATTTTTCTTTACCAGATGGCTCGATGATCCCACATCATTTTCAGGGAGAGGCAGTCTTTTACGTTACTCTGCCGATTTGGTTGAAATTCCACTTCAAATTGGTGCTATCAAAGCTTAATTTATGTAGTGAGGTGATTTCTAACTCCTTTCCAAGGCTCCTACTTGGTGCCCATTCCTGCTTCCTGGGCCTGCAACATTATGAATGTGAGAACCAAGGGGAGCGAGAGCTTCTACAATGGTTTGAGTTGAGGGTTTTTTGGTGTTCCCACCCCTTACTTTACTGTATTAAGTATACCAGGCCCGATTAATGCAGATTTCTCAGGGCTGACAACAGGTGTCAGCAGTGGTTTAGTTATATTTAACTTCCTCTTCCCAGTCCTAAGGTTTCAGAGTTGCAAATGCTGGAGGAGGAACAGGAGTTCAGACGCAGGGGTCTGAAAGGGTGGAAGGCCTCATGGTGACTGAAGGGATAGGAAGAAGGTGGTGACTGTCAGGCCATTCTGAAATACCTATGTTCTGTCGTAATGCTGCTGTTTCTTTTCCTCCCAGTAGCCAAGAGTCAGGTCTGGGATTCAGGGAAGAAAAGTCAGGGATCGGAAAAGGAAAAAGATCATACTCATGCTTTTAGTTTCCACTCAGACCAAGGAACCTGTAACATGTCTGTTTAGCATTATTATTAAGTGTAGGGTGTTAAAGTACTTGTGGGGACATTCCTTGCTTTTGGGACCATGTGTTCCACTATGCAGTTGGTTTCTGTGTGTCCCTGCATTTGCCCCTCTGAAATCAGTTTCAGGCCCGAAGAGGGGAGGCTCTTTAGGAGTGTCCTGCTGGTAAGCTCCTTACCAGTTTGCATTTGGTAATTCTCAGCCTCCCTGGTGTTCCATAAGAATTCCAGCAGCACAGAGAGCTTCTTGTTTAAAGTTTTTTGTTGGCTTATTATTTTGTGCTCTTCCAAACATTAATTATCGTGATGATTTATGTACCAGAACATATTGTTATTGAAACCTTAGGTAACTCTTACTGAAAAGTGGGTGCTTTTCCCCAAAATATATGAAGATTTAGAAGCATCAAGGAAGCTTTTACCGCTAACAGGGGAACCTAAAGGTTTCAGAAGTTGTAAAATGTCTGCTGCAATCAAAAAGATAATTCAACTGTGAACATTATTTTTTTCTTGTCTCTACAAACAAAAGGCTTAATTGCCTTTGTTCTTGCTTTTAGTTCTTATAGTTGCTGTTTAGAGTTTTTCATATTAAGCAACTGTTTGTTTAATAAAAGAAGTGGCTGTTGGGGAGAACTTAAGTAACTAAGGTAGAACTTAGAGGAGTTAATTTTTGAAATTTCCAAAGCAGTAGTCAAGTACCAAAATCAAAAGGTTTATCCAAAGTCATGTGTTCTTAAGGCAATGAATATGGCTGTTGCTTGTGTAGGTTTGGATTTATTTTAGTAGAACCTTTCAATAAATGTCACTTAAAAGCACATTATGCCGGGGAAGACAGATGGTGTAGTTTATTCAAGGATTGATCTGTTACTGTTTCAGAATAAAGAAACCTTCTATAGCTTTTTAATGACTGAAATTTTGAAAAATCAAAGTAGGAGAAAAATTTTGAAACAGAGAAGGCAGTTGTGAAGGGAGAAGATAATTATTTGCAATAGCTGTTTGCTTGTACATTCCCAATTGTTCTGTGAAAAATATAAAACTGGTATTTTGTAAAGAATAGTGACATAATATTAATGTTGAAAGTCACTGTCAGCTAAATAAGTTATGCTACTCTGAATGGATCAAATACTATAATTATGAAAACAAATTTATAGAATCTTGGGGAGGCAGAAGGGTTTGGGAGACCATTTCCAAGATGCAGTGGTATACATTACACCCCAGCAGTGTACTCTGCCAGACCAGCAGTGAACCTAAGGCATGGCAGTGCTCAGGCTGGTTCTTATTTCAAGAAATTTCATATTTTTCATTACAAACTCATTGAACAAAATCCAGAGATAGGATTGGGAGCAGGTCTGAAATGTAGAATTCTTCCTTCTTCTATCCTTCCCCAGAGTTATCCTACTTTGGAATTGTGTTTTTATGCACTCTTTGATCTGTTAAACATGTTCTTTTTTATAATGTTGGCACTTCAACAGGATTGATCCCTGTCAGCAGCTGATGATTAGTAGTCTTCGGAGGGAGTGTAGCTTGCACTCTTTGGTTGATACATTTCTACTCAGATGTTCAAGTTACAGTGTGATTCCTTTAATCATCTATAAACAAAATGTCAAGTGTTGACACTGACCATCAACAGAGATTACTATGAGTCCTTTGTTTTCCCACTGAAGTCATATTGGTTCTAATATGGTACACACAGATGGGAATGTGGGGGTGGCTGACAGTTTAGGGTGTCTGGTTTGTGAATTTCAAGTGAAGGGGAGATATTAACTTCAGCCCAGCTGGCAGCACCTTTAGTCTTCTTGGGACTTAAGTCTCTGACTAATTTTGCAGGTCAAAGTTTAGGTATCTGTAGCATCTTTGGCACCTAGATAGTTAGATGAAGACTGTATAGATAACTTTTCTGATCTAGGGATGTGTATCTGATTTTTTACCAAAAATGTCTAAATACTTTCTTGAATTTGTCTTCTATTAATTATTGAAATGTTAATTCTTTAAGACACAATAGCTACACACAGCCTCTTAGGCAACTCTGGGTAGGACGATGAAGATTAAAATTAATGTGACCACAAGCAGCTTGGGGAACTTTTGTCTCTTGCAACAGGCTCCTTTCAGTTGGCACCTCTTCTGGGTGGGGCATTTTTACAGCTGGTGTGAGAAGGCTGTGGCTAAGAGAAGTAGGCTTTTTAAACCGCATTGAAGGGGTTTTGTTTCTAACCTTCTTCTCATCTCCATTTTTTTGCTTTGGATCTACAGAGTATGGAGAATAAAAAGATAAGCAAGAAGAAATTTTCACTCGCCTTCATAGTATTATTGTGAGTCCTTCAGCAAGAAAATCTCAGGGTAAATTTCTGATTTCAGAATGAACTTTATACTTTAGAACACTCTTGGCTTCAAAATCAATATGTTTTGGAGCCTGACAGTTAATTTTTGGCTCCTGGGAAACTTGCCCATTCTGTGGCATATGAAGCCATGTTAGGTAAATACATTACTGATTCAGCCTAACCTTTCACACTTCATTGTCCTTTGTATTCTGTGGCAAGAAGCTGAGTGCTACTGATCCACCTCACCCTGGCTTTACCTCATTCACTCAGCCAGTTACGAGTTCTTCATCACAAAGTATTTTTATGTCTCTTGTAAAAGCACCAAGCAGAGACTGTCATGCCTCAGCTTGAGGAAAAGGATGCTTTACGGGCTCTGTCACAATGATGTCATTTAGCTGATACCAGTTTTAGTGGATGGAAAAAACCTTTCTGTTATGAACACTAGTCATGGGAGTCAGTGTATAGTGACATATGCTTGCAGAATATACTCTTAACTCCATCCCTACCAAGTCATGATATTGACTCTGTAATTTCCTTTTATTAAGAACGTTCTTAGGCACAAAAATATACTTAACAAGAAAGGAGACAAATTAAACAACTCTTAGTCTAGATGAAAACCTAGAAAGTTTGAAAAAGGGGATATAAAGTTAAACAGATGATTTCAATCTTTTTAAAAATAAAAATAATTTTTTTAAGAAAAAGATTAATTAAAGAAAAGTTTAAAGACAGCCTATAATCTGGAATAAAATTAACAATTTTGAAAGGAATTCAAATTGATGACAAAATATTCACAACTCATTTTTTTTTTTGAGCAAACTTTTCAGTTTAGAATAATTGACAATTGTTTGAACTTGATGATATAATTTACGGGTCTTACACATAAATAAATAAAACATTACTATGGATCCAAAATAGCTTCATAAGACCAGGTAGTATCAATTCAAACAGCTGAAGAGGTCTAGGTTTCAAAGTGACAGAGAGGTACTAGTTACAGGTGGAAATCTGGTGTTTTGAAAACTGTCAGTTAAAACAGAAAATTTCTGTCGTGTTCATTTCTCATGTACAAACTGTCTATGTGATGCAACCCAAATTTATGCATCATAGCTCTTCTGGGATTTGAAAGCACATTTATTTATATACTTATTTGTTTAGAAATAGCTATTTAATAAGAACCTGTGACATTTTTGCAGTTCATTAAAGAAAAGATTAACTGTAAAAACTACAAAAAATACCAGGTTCAGTTACATGAATCCAGATTACAAGGTGGTTGCACTGGTTACTAGAGAATAATAAAGTTAGTTCTTTCAAGCTAGTTGAAATACCAAAAGCACAGCCTCTGTGGTACCACAATCCTAAGGAAGAGGTCGAGTTAATTTCTGAAGAGGGAATCTGTGTGGTTGGCAGTGAAAGAAATTGTTTAGAGCCAAGAAAGGAACTATGTAAAGGGAAAGAGAAGTAAAATGAGAAGACTCTTGCAAGTTTCACTGATACAGCTGTATCAGTACATAAGGTCATCAAAAGTATCCTACATATACTCCTAAGTACCCTTAGGAAGAGGCAGCATCTATGTGCATTTTGACATTACTCTCCCCTCACAGTTTGCTACAACTTTTTCCACGGGATTATTTTCTCTGTACCAGAATGGACTGTAGGGGGTGTGAAGGTTTTTTTCAGTGTAAAGTCCATCAGGTTAGTTTAAACTCATGAACAGTTTAAATTGCCAGGTTTTGAACTGAAGAGTGTACCAATACACATTCCTTTCTCTTGATTTCCAGGAAGAAGAGTGAGGGGCAGGAACCTCTAGCTGAGGAATGGAATGGGCAGCTGGAGGTGGTAACTTTTTTAACTCCTGGGGGGCAAGTTTTGCTAGAGTTTGTCTGTCAGCAGGCTGTGTGTGCCTGCTGTCTGACACGTTTCTGGGGTTAGTAATGTCTCTAAGTGCACACATGACTTATTTTGGAATCATCTGTAATACCCTTAATAGTTGAGTTATGTTAGATATCCAAAGAGGACTGCAACAAATACTGTAGGACAAACTTACTATGTTTCTAGCAGAACTTGGATTGAATTTACTTGTAAGCAGATTGGTTATACCTGCTTCTCTTCTGTGTAGAATTTTACTGTCAGTTATTAGATGGACTGTTAAAGCAGATCAAGACTGCTTATATGATATTGTGTGTGATAGCAGGGACTGTTTGATACTGGAGTTGTTGAAGGGGCATCTATTACCATTACAAGAAGCAACTATCCAGTGGGTGTATAACAAAGTGATACAGATTTAAATCTCTATATATTTTTACCAAGAACTGAGGAAGGTAGAAAACTGGATTTTCATAATTGCTTAAATATCTGAGTTACTTTTCATGCTTTTAAATCCATGTCATATAGAGAATGTCTGTTATGTGTAGAGATACTGATTGATTTTTAATCTTTGGCCAGTAATTCCATTCTCTGGACATACAGATATGCAAGTCTGTATAGTAGAACTACTTTCTAAGACAGGAGTAGTATTTTCAACAAAAATGCAAAACACCTCAAAAATGCAAAAACCCTCAGTTTAAATTCCTTAAGAGTTAGCAGTAGAATAAGCAATCTTTTCATTATGTTAGAAATGAAAGGTTTCATCATTCATCACCAGAATAACTTGATTTGTATAGAACCTAAACTGTATCAGAGCACTGATTTTAATACATACACTGGAGGAAAAAAGTAGCCATCCAAAGATATAAATTTGAACTTTCTAGAGCAGTTTGAGAACTGATGGAAATAATGTGCTACACCAAAATACAGAGAGAAACTATATGTAACAGAACTTTTATAAGATAGATTTTTGCGCATTAAAGCTTTTTAAAGGAACTGTATGTTTTATAGTCTTATGAGAGAAGACAAATGGTGTCTAAATACATAGCTGTTTAGTAGAATGGGTGTCAAAAGTCAGAGTATGACTACTAAGAAGAGAAGGCTGACATGTTTTAAGATACGCTTCTTTTTTCCTGTTATACCACTAAAGATGTCATTGCATTGCATTTTGAAACAGACCTTTGGTTAAAGTCTTTGGTTGGGTGATCAGGAGACTAACGTGAATTATGAGAACTGCAGAAATCTGAATGAAAAATAACTTTGGAAATGAGTTACAACTTCACGCTGCATGGTTTGTGTAGATCCTGGATAGACATGGCATTCGGGAAGAAAAGATGTAAAAAGGAGATGTAGGCCTTTCATTTGTTTGGTTACAGCGTTATGTTTGCTTCAATTGACAACACAACTCTCAGGTTTTTGTGCTGAGAATTTGGCTTTGTCATGGTGCTCAAGCAAGTGTCTGTAGAATTACTAAGGATAGCAGTGGGATGTGGTAAAAAAGCAGTTCTTATGTGAGCCAAGTTTGGTCTTTTCTGGACCAAAGTTTGTGTTCTCTACCTTTTCATCTTTTCATTCCTCCAAAACAGTAGCACGAAGTCTGTACTTTGGTCACCTCTTCTCTTCATATTTTATGAAGAGTAGTGTTTGGGTTGTTCTAATGGGTTTGAGTTCCTGTTTGGAAAACGACTCATCAGCTGTTTGATGTCTTCCTATCACTCCAGCTTCTGAATTTCTTGTAGCTATCAGTTAAATATGATTTGTTGGGGGTTTTTTTCTGTGCCTAAGCATAAATGCATAATATACTTAATTTATGAATGAGTAAATAATTCTTTTCAGTGAATTATTGAAATGAATGTTAAATATTTTTTATTATTGCTTGATGGTATGTCTGCCTTTTGTCTTAGCTTCAATGTTAAGGTAACATTTTAGATAAAGAGGAAATACATTTTAGAATACTTCCTCTGAGCCTAGATTTAGTCAGTTCAAATGCTTTCAACAGAAAATAGTGGAAAAAATTGCTTAACATAGATGAAGACGGAAATGACATGAACAACATTCAGTAACTTCAGAGGAGTCAGGAAAAATTTTTAGGATTAGCATCCCATACACCTATTATAATACAAATCAGTGGGCCACTAAGCAGGTAATTTTTCATTCTGAAATAGGCATTTCCTTTTTAGTAGCTCATGCTTCTCAGCATTTTTGAGTCCTTCATCTAAAAGTAAATATGTTTTCCAAAATTAAAGACACAACATATGCTGTAAGGAAATAATATTTCTAAGGGTTTTACAGTCTTTAGTATTAAAAAAATGCCTTCAAAGAATAGATAGTCTATCAGTTGTGTTATTTTTCTTGTGTATCTTGCCTTACTGAAAATTAAGCACACTGGTCTGCTAAAGCATAGAGAAAAAATTGCCAGACTAAAATAAAGAGTTTATGAATGTGGTTATGTAATTAAACATAGAAGGTAGTGCATCCTTTTTTTCTAAAAATTATTGGTTGAGGATAAATGGTGTGCTAGATTTTGGACAGTTTGAATTAGCATAAACAGGTACCACTGCTGAATACTTTCTTTCTGCACTTGGCCACTACACAGCAAGGCGTTAAAGGGCAGGCTACTTGGTCTGAGCTCTGGAGTTTGAAATGAACCGCTTTTAAAGTCATTATAAATGGCAGTATTGCTATCTTGATTATATTCATTATGTTCTTTAGAAACGATAACTGACCAAGCTGCATTAGAAAGGAATTTTAAGACCACAAATTCCAACATTTGAAGTTTATTAAGTGGTTTTAAAATTTAAATATTTAATTGCCAGAAATGGAGAAGCATAGCAGAGAAATTACTACGTTGTTCTTGTTTTATTTGCTGGGAGTGTGCTGGTATGTCAGGTTAGGGGTATCCTTTCTATCACAGTATTACTATGTTCTTAAACAAAAAAAAAATAATCCAAATATTGTTTATCTGTAGTGTAGGTTGTTGTTACAGTCTGAAATTCCGATCCCAACAGAAAAGGCACTGCTAGGATTAAACAGGAAACCTTGGGCCACAGAGGCTGGGGTAAAAACCACCATCTAAAAGATCAGACAAGATCCTGTTGTCCTGATCTCCCCCAGCAGGATGTAGAGACACTTTCATGATGCTATCAGTTATCCCATTGTTTTCTCCCTCCCTGTGTAAATCTTTTTCCCCTTACGTCACCCCTGTTACTCGAAATGCTAATAGATTGTGGAATCCCCTGTTTGGAATAACCCTGCCTCCTCATTAGCATGGAAGCCCTCAAGACCCTTAAATAGCACTCGTGTGTTCAATAAATGATTCCAGTTTTTGCCTCTATATCTGGGATCTTTATTAGACCATTACAGGTTGTTGTTATGATAAAACGCTAAATGCTAAAATAATTCACCTGCTATCCCTTTTGTAGACCTTAAGTGAATGAACATTCAGTATTTAATTTTATTTAGATTTTTTTATCTGATTTTTGTATTAAAATAAAAATTATTAGATACCTAGTTAGTTTAAGTATTCTTTTCATCAGGATATCTGAGTGTTTTGTTGACAGCAATGAAGTCATCTTCAGAATACTACCCATTTTATAAGTGAAAAATTGAGGCAGAGAAATTTCATTCCCAAATTGAAAACTATATGGGAAATGTCAACATCCAGATTAAGCCATTGCTCTTTTCAAAGTCTTTGATATTTTTATAATGTTTTATATTTGTTACATATTGGTGGTGCATTTCCATTTGGAAGTTTTCATTATTCTACAGTGCTTCAAGACCCAACTCCATTCACTTCATGTTGCTGTGTAATAGAAAATTCTTCATGGCATCACATTGCCTGTCAGATCCTTTATTTATTTACCTATGCTTCTACTTTATGATTTCTATTGCAGCAGCTGTAGTTTTCTGTTCCTGGCTTTCCCAGTCTGCATGGGCTTGCTCTCAACTATTTTATATTCAGGTCTCGGGATTCACATTGCTGGTTCTTCCAAAATGCCGTGTGGGCGTTAACATCTGAACAGTTGCTCAGTTTTCATGACTGGGTGCCTCACAGCACAGTTTGCCAGCAAGCTGTAATGGTAATTTCTGTAGCACTTTAGTAGCCTGAAATTAGAATAGACTTGGTTCTCCTGTGCAGTTGAGAGAGTTTCCAGTTAAACTGGCACATAAGAGTTATAGAGCTCTAAAAAAAAGGAAATATCATGAGAGTAATTTTGCCAGGTTCTGATAACTATGTGTGAGCTGAAATTCTCAAAACTCAGGATTTCTTTCATCTTCATGTAGTTTATCACTGAAGAAGGAAATTTTTGAAAGGATGGAAGACGAGCCTTGATACAGGAATAATCCTCCTGGTCAATTTTCATGTTGTTCCTAAAAACAGTTTTACAATCTGTCAGATTATTGAAGAATCACTTATGAAATATTAAATGCATACACAGCCTTATTTTTGAAGATTTCTTAAAACTTATTTTTGTTGAACCTTTGCAGAAAAATTCAACCTGAAGGAAACTACCTAAAACCTGAGAAGTTTATTTTCAGTGACTTACCTACTGCTGTTATAAGAAGCAGGAAACAGTGTTATAAGGGGAAGATGAACTCTGAACACTCCTGTTAACTCCAACTGTTATTTATAGTAATTATTATTTGGATTTTTGCCCCTACAAAGAAAGACTATTTTGTTAGTTAACAAAACATGAGAGAAGTCCAGATGGGAAAGCACAGGTACTAGATGGCACAATATGAAGTCAAGAAAAAAGAGTCACATAAAACACCATAAGGAAGAAAAGGGCTTACCATAACATAATGGTTTTTATGTTTTTTTCTTATTCTGCATGGTAAATTTTTAAATCAGGTACTTAAAATAGCTGGTGAATTCTGTGGACTGATCAAGTTAAGCATAATAATACCAGCAAAATATGGAAGAAGTAAGAAATTCCAATACTGAGTGTGTTACTAGGGAAAATACCATTTCTATTAATGATTGAAACGGAAATTGGCAGTGGTAGCTCAGAACATAATGCCTTTTATCCTTGTGGAAAACATGACACCTCAATTCAGTGTCAGATAACAACGTACCAAATATAAACAAGGATTTTCATTTGGCATTTTAAGTACTCATTCCCGCTTCTAATAATGGTATGAGGAAAACAGTTTCTTTTCTGACTGGATGAGAAAACGCCTATAAATGAAATTTAGTAAAAAATTGCATATATAAACTGCTTTTTAATTGCCTTTTCTAGTTATGATTGACTTTTAAGTAGATTAATTTTTTTTCAAAGAAAAATATTGAATGCCTGTTTCTCTCAAAGTAACCACAATTCAGTTCCTGTCTGTTATAAATCTTGATATTTATTTCTGAGCACATTTCCTTTTATCATTGTCTTTTCTTTATTTATATAGGGTTTTTTAATGTATTTACCAGAAAACATTATAGTTTCTGACTCTAATAAATTACTCCTAGAGTTATATGATGTAGTGTCTCATTTTTTCCACTTTTCTTTCAAGAATACAAATTTGTATTATATCCTTAGTATCTGCTATGCTGTTTGTTGAAGTCAGGGGGATCTGTGGATGCAGTGACATTTGGATCATACTCTTTGTTCCTGATGGACAGTTGCCAACATTCTAAAATATTTTTTTCTGACCACCAAACAAGAGAATCCCGGATAGAATAGAAAGATTTAGGATTACTATGGGTAGAGTATTTTAAGCTATAATTCAAGACACTGTTTCTTTTATTTAAAAGAAAATATAACAATTTAGAACAGAACCCTTTCTTGTGCTGCCAGGATTCTTTACTTTAGGATTATAGTTCACTTAGGCCTCTAGTTCTGATATTCAGCTCCTCGGTTTGTATCATGTTGCAGCTCAGCAATTAACTCAGCAACTACTCACACTAAGGAAACAACTTGTGCATGACTGCTGATGACTGTGAGTAATAACTTTATAGTATATAAGCAAATGAATTCTTAAAAAATCTGAGGAATCTAGATTCCCCTCTCTAAAACTGACCAAGAAATAAAATCTGTCATGTCATAGGTTTAAAATAATATGATGCAACACAATGAAATGTGTATCATAAATATTAGACATTTTCCATGTTGTGTATTTACCACTGCATTTTAATTAATTTAGTTTTAGATGTTCCAAGGTGTTATACATAAAAATATCTAGATGTTTTATTCATATCATCTGCTCTGAATACTGTTTTTCGTATAAGGCTAAAATCTATGTGTACTGGATGCTTTCATTCAACCTGAACAAAATAATAAGAAACTGTCAAAGCCGGAAGATATTAATCTGTTTAATGTGTATTTCAAGTATTTACTGATGTGGTTCTAGTTTTATAAGAAAAAAATATTAGTGTAACATAAAATGGAAGTATCACAAAAAAGCAATTGTACTTAAGCAGCAGGAGAACATATTTTAGCAAAAAACTGATTACCTGGTTTAGTACCTGAAGTTGCAGGTTTTAAAAATAATACTTTTGAAGGTGTATTTTAAAATGTATTAATAGGGTAAATAAATGAATAAGAAATGCAGAATTTGGAATGCAATAGACCTTTTAAGTGGAATAAGTACATCCAGGATCTTGGTACCTGCTATCCCACTTGAATATCACCAGGCTAGCAGTAGCGGTAGTGAACTCAATACTATGTACAGTATAAATAATCGTCATATTTTGAGCAGCAGGCATCATGACCAGCTGATATTTTCTTTCCTCGGGACCAGTTGTTCCCAGGAGTGCATGGCTGGAGCCATATGATCTTATCAACACATTTGAGAGCCTGACCCAAACAGTGAGAGAGATTTTGCTGCAGCAATGACTGTCATAGAAGAAAGTCGCCCTTTTGCACAGCAGTTATCCAATGTCTACTTTACTATACTTTCACTTTTTTGTTTTAAACTTTTTGTGAAGATCAGCCTTGCTATACTTAGCCATTTCTACATTGTGAAAGGAAACCGTAAGGAAGCAGCAAGGATAGCTGCTGAATTTTACGGAGTTCCTCAAGGACAAGGTATATTTGTACTTACTATCTTATCACTACTGTTTGGGAATTCTGTTGTTACTTAAGGGGTTTTTTTTCAGGTAATTACTTATCTGCTAGCCTCATTTTATATTCAGTTTGTCATATGCATGTATGAGTAGGTTTTTTTTCTGTAGTTCTTGCTATGTTTTGTAGAACAAAAATTATATTGTTAGATTATTTAAGCTTTTTTTTATATATATATTTTTAGAGTAATATTAAGTTCAGAGCAAAACTGAAGTATCACAGCCAATGTCCTGTTAGAAGAGAGGCCTATACTTAAGATGGCTGTATATAAATAAGATTGCCAAATACTTCCCAATCTAAGGCTGTCTTCCCAATTGCTCCTCAGGTTCCCCAGCTTACCATGCGTGGTTGAAATTTTCCATGCTTAGCATATGATTATTTTGCACCCCTTTAGTGAAACTAGTCCAAATATTTCTGAGAATTATTTCTTGATTAAGATAAAATTTTCTTACAGTAATTTATTTGAGAAGATATGGTCCTTCTATACTTTGAATAAGTTAGTGTCTTGGCACATATCAGGAAACCTAGTAACTCTTCAGCAGGGTCAGGTTTTGGGCATCTGTATGGGAACCCTTCAAATTTTTCTGGGTTGAAAGCTCTTGTGAAAATTCCTTCTTCTGTTTGCTCAAGCAGAACTTTAGCAGTGCTGGGCACTACTGTTGCCCCAAGCTCATCTGTAATGAGCCATTTTCATTCAGTTCTTCTAGTGGGTCACAGAACACTCTCTCTTCTGAATTGTGGAATCCTGGTGCCTGACTGAGTGCTGGTTTTGCTCAGCTTGGGATCCCTGCTACCTTGCTCATCTTTATTGCTGTTCCTTGTATTCTGGGATGACATCGAGTTTGAGTTAGGCAATGGAACAGGAAGACTTATCTTGCCTCTTAACCACCTTTACCACTCATCTCTAGGTACCATGAACATGAAGAAACAGCCCGAGTTAGATGTAAAAGAGAAGCTACAGAAATCAGCCAGAAACAGTTTCAAACCCGATGTTTTCAGTCTTTGATGTTGGGACTAAAGCTAGGCATTTTGTGGGTGTGTTAAGATTTGCAAACCAGACAGAGAGGCTTAAATCCTAAAGCAGGAATTAGCTTACTTTGCAGAAGATTTACTCAATAGGGATTTATATCGTGTTTCTGCACAAGCTCTGAAACCCAGGGGTTTTATATCTGAGTATGTTAAAAACACCAATTGAACTATTATGCATGTGTATTTGTGTGTGTATATGTGCAGATATATGTGTGTGGGAGGGGGTGTGTGTATATGTATAAATTCACTACAGTAAGATGGGAAGAACCCAGGCAGAAATACTTGCAGAGGATGGCCTCACTTGAAATCAAGATTTTTTGCCAGAAACTGCTGGCTAGCTCTAAGGCAGCTCATTATGGGAAGACTGACACAGAAGCTGGGTAAGGAAGGAAAAAGACTTGGGAAAAACTAGAGGGAAAAGAATTACATGCATCAGGTTGGAGAGTAAAATGATCTCTACAATGTTACCTGTTGCTGAACCCAGGGGTCTGTAATTTGTTCGTTTGTCAAATGTCCAATCTATTATCCCTAAATAAATGTATTAATAAGCATTATAGTAGCTGGTTCATGCAAAAGATGAAAATCTATCACTCAGGTTACTGTTTTGGTCAGGTAGCAGAGGTTTATATTCATTTAAAGGCTCAAAAATCCCAGAGTTTCTGGTTTTCTGCTTGGTTCATTAAAAGAAAATAATTAATGCAACTATTTTGTGCTTAAACTCTACTTTTTAAAGTTTGACACCTGTGTGTCTTCATTTTTCACTGCCCAACTTGCAGTATTTGATTCTGGATTTGTCACAGTTTGAAGCACATGTTCAGCTAATGTTACATAATCTGCTGTTCATCCCTTTGTTGTCATTAACAGGACCAGTCCTTGCTCTTTGGGATGCAAATAAGTCTCCTCAAATTACTGTTATATCTTGTCTTTTCTATACTTTTGTTCTATACTATTGTCTCAACTCACACCTTGTTGTGGGATTTGGTTTGTTGGTGAGATACCTCAGTAGAGTTTATACAATACCATGTAAAAAGTATCCTGTTAAAAGTAATATCTGAAGAATGTACAGCAAGTAATGTTAAGATACACCTTGAAATATTGCATGATAAAATTAAATACTGAATATCCTTCTAATTAGTGACCCCATTTTGTGTTTTTTCTTAAGCAGCAGAGAAGCCTTGGCAGAAAAAAAAAAACAAATCCCACCGAAATAGAAAATTAGCCCATAATCTATCATTAGCTAATTGAAGTTTATAGTGTTTCAATAAGTAATTCAAATTAGAGGAAATGTTACTTTTCATTTTCTAGTTATAACCTGATTATATACTCTCAAAATTCTGTTAGTGCTGGTATTTTCAGTTTGCCTGTAATAGTAAAAAATTACTTTTTGCTACTATAATGCTTGTCTAGGACAGAGTGCTATAATTTTAAAGACAAAAAGAACCTCTGGAAATAATGTATTACTAGCACAGGTATTATTTCATACTTGCTAGATCGAGCTCTTAAGTTAAAATAAGCCTTTCTTTTATGAAGCCTGTATTATGAGGGCGTTTTAGCTACTGAGCAGTAGGTTTTGGTGGAACTCCTTTCACCAAACTGATGGTATATGGGTCGTTTCAGGTTTTGAGGCCCAGAGATCACATATTTCCTGCCTGATTTGTTTTGTGGCTTGTTCTTTATTAAATACAAGGAGGCAGCTTTATGTGTGTCATCTGCCTTCTGTGGTCTTGTTGCTACATATTAGTAGTGAAACAGGTCATACTTTGTTCTTTAATGTTTCAGGAATATTTTCTCTCTAGTTTTGATACCAACAATCTATTCTAATTGAATCTATTCTTTGGATCTCATGTGTATGTGAACAGCTGGTTAGTGTCATATTAGTTAATTAAAAGTTATTATATTGTTTATGGGGCATTGAAATATAGGATGCTAGATCAGTATTCAGTATCAGCTAAGGCCAAAAAGTGCATATAAAAGCTCTACTAATTGTAAGTAACATTAATTTGTTTATGGAAATGATGTCTGAGTAAAATTTTTCTCGTGTACAGCTGAAAGGTACCTTTAGAGGTAAATTGAATGCTCCAGGATCAAATATACATGAGTTATCTGGAAGATGTTTGACTTATTTGTTTTTAAAATGCTTACTAATAGTGATTTCTGCAGTGTCCTTATGGAACCAGTTGCAGTTTTTACTGTTCTCCTCACTGGACTACTTCCTACTTCCCCCAAGACCCACCTAAATCTTTATTCCTGCAAACTGAATGCTTAAAATGTATTTGTTTTTCTCCGTGTATGAGAAGTAATCAATTTAAAGACTACTATCATGCATCTTCCTACTTTTACAGTTTTTGTCTTTTCTAGAATAAAGGATTTAACCTAGTCTGTCCTCCTAAGTCTTTTTTTCTAAGTCCTGGAGTTACTGCAGTTGCTCTCCTTTGGAGTTGTGCCAGTTCATATACAGTTCACAGACATCTTTACTGATGTCTAGTTCCTCGTGTTAAACAAAGTACTCCAGCTGAGATTTTATTAGCATAACCAGGGGAACTATTAGTTGTATAGAAGTGGAACAGTTATGTCACGTGCCATGTATATGATACCCTATGTAATACCTCCTGGAATGATGCTACCCCCTCATCAGTAAAGTATTATGGGTAGAATCTGTAGCCTATAAACCATATGTTACAAGAGAGTCGCTGTACTGTGCGTTTGCTTTTTCCTCTCTAAGAATAATACTTTGTACTGGTCTTCAGCTAACTTCATGCTCTCTTGGTATCAGACAATTTCTCCATTTTACTTGTCTGTTTTGAATTGTTTCCCTCTGAGCAGTTGCAGCATTTACAGTTTAGTGTCATTTACTGATTGGATAAAAATAAATACAGTATTCTGATATTCACAATATTAAAAGCCTGAATAGCACCAAATGCAGGACAGAACTGTGCAGTCTTTTACATTTGCTTAAAGTAAATTAAAGACCCATGTCCAATAAGCTATTAAAATTGAATGCTTTTTTTTTTTCAGTGAAGTTAGTGGTATTACTACCATAAAAGAATTAGATGAAAAAGGGATCCATTCTATTATAAAGGTCCCTTTCGCAGGGTTATTTTTAACTTTGGCACTAATTTTGTAAACACTCATATACACTTGCCCCATTGATTTCAAAGGGACTGATTAGTTGTTTAGAGCCAAGTGCTTTGCAATCTAGGACTAGAGCTGTGTTGTAAATAGGTTATGGTGCCTAGTGGGTTTTTTTTATTGTGTTGAACTGAACATTTATATATTCATTGCATTAAAAATTTTGCAAAAGTAAACATTTTATTAATTACTTTCTTAATGGAAAAAATCATAGCAGATGTATGTTTGTTCCATTTTAAAATTCTATGCCCTACAAACATATACAAAAATAAACTAACTTGCAAATTAACTTTGGGTATATTTAGCTCCTCAGCAGGCTATCTGCCATGATACTGATCTGCACAGTAGCATTTCTTCTCTCACAGTATTTCCAGACCTGTGAAGAGTTAATAACTCAGCCTTTTGTACAGTTGTTGCTGGATACAAACTGGAGGATCAAAAGTGACTTTTAGACTCTTCCTACTGTACCAACTAGCTGGTCATATACTGAAAGTACTCTGTATATGTGAGCACTGGGTTGGAGCTTCAGATGATTTTTATAGTTCAGTTGATTTAGGATGAGGTAGTAGTGCTATGGTATGAAGTGATTTCAAAGTGTGTGTATCAAATCTAAAGAACTAATTCATTGTCAGGTGTTTTGAGTCTGTAAGATATAAACTCTGCTGACAAATACTAGTAAGATCTTGGTTTGTATGGAGGAGTCCGTACTTTGTTACTACAGATAACTTTATAAAATGAGACATAGTTCCCATTCATACACTTTTTTATAAGGCAAAAAGTGTGTCTTTTATCAAAATTAAACCAGTAAGTCAGTAACTGTCAAAATGTGTTTAGCTAGAAGCAGAAGGTGATAAAGAGGAACCTTTTTATGAAAAAAGTCATTTTACAGAGGTTAACATAGCTTAAACAACAAAAAACTTGTCATGTCCATGTACAGATACTTGGGGTCTGCACAAGCTAAGTAGTTCTGACAATGTATAATTTTTCTTTAATATCCTTTTTTTAATTATATCAGCTCTCCACAAAAAAGTCTACTCTTGAATGAACATAGCAAGTTCTAAACTACCCATCTTTGTTATATCTGCCTTGACCAGGCATGGTAGGAAAGCTCAGTATGCTAGTTATTCCTAGTTATGCTAAATTAGACATCCACAGGGTTGTGGTATTTCAGAACTGAGTCCCCATCTTCTTTCAGGATCATGAGACTGCTAAATACTACAGAGCTTTCTGTTTCCTTCTCTTGTACACTGAGCGCTTCTTGGATGGACACAAGAAACTGATCCATTAAATACAGCTCATTAATAGGAAATAATGCTGTGTTTCACTGTTAGAGATCCACTATTTGGGAAGCTTGATTATGTTTTGAACTGTAGTGAATGATTACAGCAATTTTTGTGTTTATTTTATTCTAACAAGTTGCAATTGATAATGTCACTCAGCAACAGTTGTTAGGTAGGGAAGATAGGCATGAGGCATTTTCTCAACTTGCATTCCACAGAGATCACAGTTCTATTAATAAAAGCCATATAAGACCCCTACTAGCTTCCTGGATACAATAGAGATTCATTTAGCAATGACTGGAATATTGTATGGCATACCTATTCACCATACCATTTGGTGTAAGGCACCACATTTAGCATTTGTTTTTCATATACAGCACGTAAGCTAATGGTGTAAAAATGCTTAAGGTAGCGTGAATATTCTTTTTGAAAGTTTAGATGGAAGGGGTTTTTTTGATGGAGCTCATCACCTTCTCTTGTATGCTTTGCCCAGTATGACAAATGACTGCCAAAGACGAGTCATACTTCAAAATAAATCTAGTAAGACACTTGCTTAGAGTGAAGCAAATGACACCACATATCAGCAAAATACCAGAACCATTCTTTTCTGAAGAACATAATCTACCTTAAAGAGGTTTTGCTGAGAGTTATATGATGCAACTAGACTGGCACGGCCAGAACTGTGATATATTTGCAGCAACAAAAAGCAAGCACATCTGTTGGCAAGCATTTTACACTTACATTCAATTTTTACATTTTTTACATCTCTCACCTTAAAGAAGATTTCTGAGGCTACAGAAACTTTTAGTGAATATATATGCCTGTTTGCATGCGTGCCTCCCTGAAAGAAATGGATAACTTGTCATGTGGATTCCTTTGTGGGTTTTTTTACTCTTGTATATATGTCAGGACCTACTCAAGGTCCATGAGCTGTATTTTAGGGTTGATTTCATTCAGGTGTGACTCCTTAAAATGTCATTTTTCTGAAGATGGACCTTAACTTGTCACCAACCTAGGTTCTATTGGCTTGCTTGATGTGTACACTCAACTCATATGGAAATCCCCTTCATCAATTGATTTCTTTATTTTTCTGGATGAAATGAATAATAAGCTCATTAATTCAAATAAGTACAAAATGAAACATTATGAACTCTGATGTAGCTTAAAACCTGGGGGTTTAAAGGTAAATACCAATAAGACAATCCTGGAGCAATCTGTCTACAAGGCTCTAAAAAATAACTGGTGTTAAAGAAAAGCTGTAGAAAACTGTAGTACAAGACATACCATCTGCAATGATCTTTTTTGCGGTGGTGGAGCATGAGGCGATAGGGGAAGACCAAAATAGCATAACTCCCTGAAGGTGAAGTTCCTTCAACCAGAAGCTTCTTATGGCCAGGGTTCTGCTATTCACATTCCTCTCTTGTAGGGGATGTTCTCAAACATTTGCAATGCAGGCAAGAAGTGAGTGAACTTCTGCCAGGGTTAGATGATAATGGCTTGGGGGGAATTGCATTGCATGCCTAAGTACTGAGCTCTGTTCATGACTGCAGCAATGCTGGCTGGGTGGTCATAAATCCGTTGTGGCATGCTGCATCTGTTGCACTTGTGGATGTTACTCTTTGCCATGTCTAGAGTCTTTCTGGCAATAGATATGGTCACTGTGGCTGTTGGTTCACTGTAATTACCTGAAAATTCACTCTGGAATGCCCTGTGCTGCTCCCATGGTCACTACTGGTTTCATGCCTGTGTCTTTCTTCTCTGTCAATATCTGAAGCCCAGGCCTGCTTGGTGACTGATTTGCCTGAGTTCATCCACATGATTGCTGTGATTTGGTTTGGTTTACATATTAGCAAATATTCTATTTTACCCCTGCCTGTCTGCATGAAGAGTCTGGCAGGTACACATTGCAAATCCACAAGCCAATAAATGTATCATTGTTCTGTATGTGAATTCCAGGAGGCCTCAGGCAAAGCCTTTATAATATCAAAAGTTTAAATCTTTTTTCAATCTTCAGTTATGATTTCCAGCATCCAAGGATATGAGGTGTAAAAACTGTAAAAATCTCAGGGGAAGAGGTAGGAAAATTACTAGCCATCCATGCTTGTTGCTACCTTAATAATAATAATTTTAATTTCCAGCTAAGAGACAGTGATGATGTTGTATTAAGAATATGTAGTAGACTATTTTAGTGCTTATAGTGGCGTAAAGAAATGTCATTTTATGCATAAGCAACTAATGACCATTAAAGTATTATCTATATATCTGGTATGATATAGCTATGCTGTATTTGTCAAGATGTGGAGAACACAGGGCTGGTTGATGACACCAGAATAATACCTAAGCTTCTGGTTGACTGCTAATGACATACCAACACTGTACTTACCATGAAATATGGCTTGATGCAAGAATCTGTTTAAAAAAAAAAAAGTTATTCCAGTCGTTTCCCCGTTCTGCTGTTAGAGCTTTATCACTGTACTTTTGTGGTGCATTTAAGTTCTTTGGCATTGAGCCAGCACTGCAGAGTGTAACAGTGGCGAGTTGTGGCCTTGTAGGATGCTGTTTTTGTCAGTAACTACAGTTCTGTAGTTCTTTCTAAAAAATGTTTCATCTTGGCTTCTCCTACAGGGAGGAATGTCCAAGCTCTCTTCTGGTTCATTTCTGGCAATGTCAAATGGCAGGCCACTCCTGGGGTGCTGGCACTGTGCTGCAGGGAGCCTGTCTGTCATTTCCCCTTCATGGTCGTAGTCTGTGGATCACATCAACAGGAAGAGTCAGTTTCTAGTCCTGTTCCAGAATTTGATGTGGCACGTTCCATGCAGTCACTGTGACCCCCTAATAATCCTGGTCATAAAAATAGAGTAAACCTGAAAGTACAGAACAGTTTGGGAAGCAAGGTGGCTCATCAGCTGGCTAGCTTGAGAGAGTTGCACATAAAACACTGATTTGTGACATTTGAAAATAGTGCATTTCTGTCAAATTTTTCCTAAGATAGATTGGACTATCTATCTATAGGATAGATATTATCTATAACTCTATATGAGTTTGGACTATATTGCATTGGGCTACATCATGTGTTGAAAGGTGTGGGAGGTTTTGGGTATTATTGGTTTTATTAACACATTTTTTGTGTGTTACCACAATTGCATCTTTATAGTCTTGAAAATAGAATGAGCTCCCTGCTGAAAGGGAGGAACAAAAATTTCTTTCCACTTTCATTCCCACCTGTTGAGTACTGCTGCCCCTTTAAACTCAAAGCTACTTGCTGACATGGAAATGCTGAAACTCTACTGATGTTTCTTTTCATAAAAATCTGGATAAAAAAGATTTTGAAGGTTTTCTTTAACAGTTCTTCCCCTGTGTTGTAAAAGTCGAACAGAACTGTTAGTGAAATGTAGCATAGTGGGTTATTTAAAGCCTGTATGCTAAATTTGGTTATAATTCCAAACTCATCAGTAAAATTGTCCAGTTTCCTAACTCTTAGGCTGTAGTGTCTGCCCCTTCCCCTGGCTACTTTTTTGCAGGTAGCTGCATTGCTTCCATGAGTAACTGTAATCTAAATACTGTCCCTAATTGGTTGGTTGCCAACTCAGGTAAAATAATGGTCAACTGTATTTTTTACATGCTTGGACATCTACTTAGACTTCTGTTATAGGTTTTCTGGCAGATTTTGAAAGTGTTTGAATGTCTTCTATAGAGAAAAATCTAAAGAACAGAATCTGAGGAGTAGGCCCAGGTAGTTTCAAATGTTGATAGTTTTATTACCTTATGAAGTTGAGGAATACTGATTTTTATTTTGTAGCTAATGTAGTCCAGTGCATGGATGGTTGACTTTAGGAAGATCACATAGTAATTCCATGTCAGAAGTGAAACTGCAAACTCTGCTGTCTTACTGCATAGGTTTAACTGTATGTTCATCCACTCTTTATATTAATATCTCAAGTATATTTTTAATACAATTCCAGTTGATTTCTGATGCTGTTATAGCTTTCACTTTCTTTTTTTTTCTGTCTTGTATTTATGAACTGTTTTAATAGGACTTTTTAATGATTATTGCCTGTAGGATGAATGGTTGTGCCTAGCAGAATTTAGTCAAAAGTTCTTCTAGGGTCCTAAACTGGATAACTGAATAACTTTGCCTACTTCAAAGCATGAAAATACATTGCATTTTGATGTCCTCCAAAGTATTCAAAGTAACTCACTGAGTGGCAAAGTTCTATGTAATACAGATATTCTTCCTATAACCCATGCTTTGAAGGTAGAAGATTTTGGGGGTGATCTAACTCTATTGGTTCCTATGCAGTTTTCTGGACAAGAGTGAGCAGGTGATGCTGCTCCCCTTTGGGGTTTTCCTCTTTGAAGCCATGGCAGCTGTCTGTGTACCTGCTGGTTTCTTTGCTCCTGCACGCCACACCTCTGAGACTAGTAAGAGAGAACAGAGGCTGGAATATCTGTGGAAGCAAGCTGTATGAACGACTTCCAGGTTCGTGCCACTCCTGTAGAAGGACCCAGCTACATTCTCAGCTGACAACATCACCCAAAAACTCCTACAAAAAAAATGTAGGTTTTGTCTTCCCAGACCACTGTCAATCCCTGCTCTGCAGTTCCAGATGCTTTGCTTAATCCTGATCCTCACCACCTTCTTCTGAAAGTCCTGGGATTCCATTCCAAATGTAAAACTGTGATGAGCTTCAGAGCCTGTCAAGTACAGACATTGTCAGTGCTTATATCTCACCTGGAGAATAATGCTGATATCTTCCTGCTCAGACATGTGTGCACATCTTTAGTAAGCTTTCCTGTTAATTCCTCTTCCAGTATTCATTTACTTGAAGAAAGCATCACAAAGTAACAAGTAATTCTAGTATTTGAAGTGATATAATGTGCCATCTATAATGAGCGTTTTCTTGAAAACTCTTTTCAAGACTTAGTTGCAGGGTCTGATTGCTGGATATGTTGAAGTGTTTATTTCAGTCTGTGAGATAATCTGGTTCATTCACGTAAATAAAACTTGAGGAAAACAGGTGTCTGAAAGCTGCATAACATTTGTGAGAGTGCAGTTGTGTTCTCTCTTGTGAGAATAGCAGTAGCCCACCTGCTTCTGTTCCGTAAAGAGTGCAGCACTATTCCAAGTAAGGCAGTTCTCATATGCTGTAATTTCAAGGTGAAATTTGCAGCTGAACTTCCCCTCACCCTATCTAACTGTAATCTTGCCTCTGATTTTCTCTTAAAGAAAACCAAGAGGGATTTAGAAAATGTCATTAAATACCTGTGTATTATTTCAACATTTTAGGGATTGAGTTTTGTCAGGTACCTGAAAAGAGTAGTTTCACTAATTCAGTAATGCTGATTTGCTTTTAAAAAATTTAAAAGTGGCCAGTTTTTATATCTGTAGAAGAGGACAGTGATGAAATACTAGAAGGAACTGGCAGCAAGATAAAGGCAACGTTTTAACATGTTATTAGCAAAGAGAAATCACTGTCCTCTTTAATCATGCTGGAATTTTGTCACGGATTTGTTCTCTCTGCAGATTTCTGTTCTATAGTATCACTGTGATACATAGTCATGGACAAAAAAGTTCTAGTACTGTTTGGGGTATTTTGTTATTATTAAAAAAATATTGACTTGTGGTTCTTGTGAGAGGACGACAGCCTTACTTTCATAATGGGATCAGAATTTCAAAATAACCATTTTTTTTGTAATCAAAGCGTGCTTTTATTCAGGATGTAGTTTCCAGTTGATATTTGTAGAATAATTTGTTCCCAGTTTAAAATAACAACAGACAAAAAACCAGCAATGCTTCATAGTTTCATGGTTTCTCCTGAATTCCAAAATCCTCTCTTAACTGCACATTAAATATAAGTAAAACCTGATGCAGTAATAATTCTTGTTTCTATTCTTAAAAGTATTTCCATTCTGTTAAAATAGGTTTGGTTTTGTGTTTTAGGTTGCTTGGTATTCAGGCAGCAAAGCATTTGAATATTTAAGCTTTATGGATCTGTTTCTTTTTTTGTGTTAAATGATTAAAAAATTAACACCTTCTTTCCATTTAAATCATGTAAATAGTTAAGACTCGTGCTGTAGCTAAGCTGATTCTTTCTCTGTTTTAAAAATAGAAAATGCTAGAGCAGTCCTTCCCTTCCCCCACTCTGTAGTCACTAGTCCAAGCTAGTAAATGTTACTGAATGGATTTCAGTGTTGTAGCCATTCTACAGTAAGTACAGCAAGATCCTCTGTGAAAAAGCGAAAGGAGGAGAAAAGGTAGTAGAAATTCATTTGTGGATGTTCGTCAGACCGGAGTACCTGCACCAATGACAGACAAGCTGTCCTCGAGAAACAAATCATGACAACAAACACTGCTGTTCAGAGGAGCCAGAATCTCCCCAAAAGACGCCTAGAAAGTATAGGGGAGTGTCCTGCCAAACGGAAAGCTAGCTGGGGTATTCTGACCAGCCAAGGTTAGTATAGCAGCCATTTCAGAAACTGTGTACTGAAATATGCTAAGCTGACCCAATTTATGATGTTCTAGCTATAAACTGGGTGGGGTTTTTTTGGCTTTTTTCTTAGCTGTAATGTAAATGCATGCTTATGCTAGTGGCACTTTATTGTCTTGCATGGGTTAACAGAAGGGTGTTGAAGCTATTTTTGTTCTTTCTGCTCTCTTATCAGCTGATCAAAAATACCGTTTCTTGTTTATCTGCCCTATTTGTTTTATGCAAGAGTTTAAGGCTTGACTTACCCTGACTTTTGCTGTCCTGTCACAAGGTAACTGGATACTGAAGGTTAATTGTTTACAAGAGGGAACCGGGGAATGAAAGGAGGGGGAGGAGTAAACTTTACATATAACTTCATATGGAAAGAGTTTATAGGTAGCTGAAACAGGAGGCAATAGAGGAACTACATGTGACAGAATTATTGTCCTCTGCTAAGATACTAAAGACAAAGATATAATTGTAAGGCTTTGAATAGAGAAGTACTGAGAAGGTATTTAAGTTGCTTATCACTGACAGTTTCAGGAATGAGGAACAAACTCCATTATGATAGAAGTGTTTAGGACTCCCATTGCCTGTACCATGATTTCCTAATTTTTTCATAATACAAGTATGTAAAAGGGAGCATTGAGTAATTGTGAGAGTCTAAGAGGAATTTTTTTAAGAGAGTGGTCATGATTCCGCTTAAGATTGATGATGTTATAAGGTGTAGAGTGAAACAAAAAAAGAAATTAAGGAAATCAAACTTGAAATTCATGATAATATGTTATAAGATTAAAAACTGGAGATGTTAAAATAGCCAAGAAAGAAGCAGACAGGAAAGAGTGATTTCATATGCATGAAGGAATTATGAATTTACTATGTAGAATACAGCTATATGTTATAGGACTCAGAGTTATTCTTTAAATACCTTTGCTGATTTCCAGTACTTACAGTTTTAGAATTAAGCAATATTCAAGAATTTAAGCCCCAGTTTTCTTATCTTCTAAGCAACCATTCTACTGCAATGATACTGTAAGGTTGTATTTATTCATCAGTTTTAATATCCAGAGCATCTTTTGCCCTCATGTTGTTCACTGTTTGAATTAAGATTTCCTGACCTACAGAAATTTTTATTTATGGATATTTTAGCTAGTTAGGTCAGTAGTTCCCAAAAAGCTAGGACATTCACCCTCAGCTGAAAGGAAATTTCATAACAGTGTATTGTTAGTGTTAGCACTAGCTACTCCTTGATATGATTTATGTTTAGGCTCTCTTGCTATTCTTATAAAGAATTAGATACAATTAGTCTAGTTTTGAAATTCTGAGAATCACAGTAAAATATGAAAGTAAAATTTTCTGAAGAATTCACCTTAACATGGTCCAGGTACTTACAACCTCTTTGCAATTGCCAAACTGGGTATATATTTTTATTGATGGACATCTTGAAGTACTGAGAGGCTTCTGTTGCAGTTGAGACTTCTGGTTGTTGCGGTTCACTTGAATAACAAGTATGTCTTTTATCAAATCCGAAGGATGCTTCTTTCCTCCCTAACTATTCTCATCCATGGAAGTATCCAAACCTGACTTTACTCTGCAGGCACCCTTGCAGAACAAAGGAGGAGAGTCATACTTCAATGCAGTCTGTAAGTAAATATGCAGATTGGAAAATGGACCAAAAGTTTTGTGAGGAGTGGAATATATCATGATGAGATTTGATAGAAGGGTGAAAGGGTAGTCAGACTAGAAAAAGGTCTTCAGCCTACTGGTTTGAGGGACCACAACCAGGCTATTTTACCAAAATCTCCTGGATGTGACAAAAATCAACACACTAGGCTCAGCTTTGCTGCACAGTTGTGTACTGCTTTTAAGGCTTGGGATTGGGCCCTGTGCTGCATTCTCAGGCAGACTGGGAAGATACTGAGAAATCTCAACACATTTTGGGGAAAATTGCCTGTAGTCTGGATTAAGGCTGACACTGCAACTGACAAGAAAAATTATTCCAGACAGAAATCCTCCAAAGTCTGCACTCAGCTCGGAATGTCTGTATGCCTTTCCTGTCACCTTCTAGCTGGGGAGGGGACTGAAAAGCCCTTACTTTGTTTTAATGACTTGTCCAAGGAAATAAAATAACAGCTGAAAAATATTACCAGCTGCTCCACATATTCAGATCAAATCTGATGTGATTGAACAAGTTACTGAATTTGGAGGTTGATGTGATTTTACACCTTGGTACTCTAGCTAAGAAACACAGACTTTGCAAAGTCTAGAAAAATATTCAGACGGTCCTTCAAGAAGATGGAAAAAAGAAACTGTGTATGAGCAATGGAGAGGGTAGCTGTGCTTTCATGTGACAGGAGAAGGAGCCTGACAACTTCTTCCCATGTGTGCAAGGCCCAGCACAGAACCAGCAGCAACTGCTGCTGCTGTTGCCATTGTCTTCATGTACCATAATGTTGCTTCTGTTGGGAACCAAGCGAGCTGTGTTTGGATATTGCTGTTGTGGTTTTTTAGGCTTTTTATAGAGTTCAGTGGCTCATTTTTCTGCCTGAAAAGCTAAATTGCAGTGCCAAGGCACTCAAAATGTTCCCTGTGCCACACTAATTTGACCCTCTAATGCATTATAACCCAGTATTTGACAGAAACACAGTCACATGCTGTGCTCTTCAACAAAGCCCCTGCCTCCTTTGATGTGCAAGATGAATGGTGTTCTGAGAATGCATTAGGTTTACAGTCAGAAAAAATACACCCAATGTTTTCCTGTGTGTTGCAAAGGTTAGAAAGCTTGTAGTGGATGGTAGGGGAAAAGCGTTCACATTTTAATGTCCCTAAAAGCAAATTCTATTCTTGTCTTAGCTGTGGCACCTATGTGTTTTAAGACCAGTCACCTAACCTAAAAGTTTCTTGGCTCATCATCGTTATTATCTAAGGCTGAAATTTCAGAAGGTCAAAGCTCTCACAACCATAATTAAACCGTGTTTTCAGTGTACCCTCAAATGCTTAACTACTCAGAACAAAAATAAGCTATTAGATTGGTTTTACAATTTAAGCATTAGAATTCTGTCTTTTGATTCCTTAGTTATAAATTAATATGATGTTCTGAAGATAGATTCAGCAGGGGGCTTGAAGTATTCATTTGTTATTGGGAGGATACCATGAAAACGGGAATATAAAATTAGCAATGTTATACTTAGTTTATAGTTTGGATAGCATGTCTTAAAGAGCGAGAGATCCTGCTAGATATGGAGTTACAAAAAAATTGTGAATATTAACTCGTTCATTGAATCCAACAGTGGAATGGCAAAACTAATGTGTGGTCATGTAGTGCAGGTCCATCATAGAGAGACTTGTGTGAGAAAATAAATTTGCTTTGTATGGTT
The DNA here is from genome assembly GCF_003945725.1 of Corapipo altera. Classification (NCBI taxonomy): domain Eukaryota; kingdom Metazoa; phylum Chordata; class Aves; order Passeriformes; family Pipridae; genus Corapipo; species Corapipo altera. Next base: position 11,063,643 of record NW_020884876.1, read on the forward strand.
TTCAAGAGTAGGAAATTTTTGGCATTTGCATTTGAAATGAAATCCCCAAATTTTGAAAGTCTACCTTATGATAAACACTGGAAAGTATACTGGTTTGAACCAATCAAGTTTTCATTGTGTATATGCATATTTAATTTCTTAACTTTTAAATGCTTAATTTAAGATTCTTTCAATAGTTTTCAAGATCAATATCAGTTAAGTAGTTGACACTCTTCTTTATCCTAGGAGGGCTTTAAAAAAATGGATAGTTTTATAGTGCCACAGTAAAAATCTGTTAGATCTTAATTACATATACAAAATATCAGGCACTTTTCACAACTGAAGTGACTCGGTTGATTTTGGGACTATAATGTTGCAGAGTTTTTCTCCTGTAGTTATTGATGCTGTCTGTTGCAACAGTTGCCACAAACTGAAGGACTTGGAATACATCTTAAGAAATAAAAGGTAACAGTGCTTATCTTAATAAATAGCATTTGTTGGTTTTACAGAAATAAATATTAGCTACGACACTTTCCAAATACTCTGTTTCTCATCTCCCAATAATGAACTGTGTCAGGCTTCTGTTTTCAATTCTTCTTTGATGATACTGCTTCTTCTGAGGACTGGGACACAATCTATTTAGCCTTAGAGCAGTAATTTTCTTAAGTGCTGAGCTCTGGTATAAATATTCTCCCATTGAAGTCACTGAGAAGACTTTCATTCATTACACTTCTTCTTTTGAAAGTCCAGCTTTTAATGTACCTTTTGTAGTGGCTCAGGCTGTTTTGTATTGTTTTGTTTGTGAAGACGAAACAAATTTTTAGAAATAAACACAACAGGATGGCATGACTGAAGGTAATGACTCTTGTGAAAATATTTTTAGTTAGTATTTTACTACTATGATTACAACTGCAGGAATGACTTATTAATAATTGTAGGCAGTATAAAGGAGTGAATTTTGTAGGAATATATGAGAAAGAGAACATTAATGACTTAGAAATGGATCAAAGTCAGAATTGCAAATCCCCATTTTTGAGCTTTTTCACTGAGAATTATGTATTCACTGCTGAGAATAGCTGTCAACACCCCAATTTAACAAGCAAAGAATATTTTAGAAGATACTGGAGGAAATAGTGAACTACTAAAAGAAAACCCTGGTTCAGTATACAGATCAAACAGCATTTGAAACATGTTCAGAATATTATTTCAGATCATTCTTTTATATTATGTATATTATTCAAATTATTTCTTTTCTAGATATGAGTAATGAGTAAAATAACACACATACATTTGGCAGTGCTTCCCTTAAAAATCTATGTACTAACACTGATTTTTGAGGATATAAAACTGTCTGTTTACATGAGGTTTAGAAAGGGGGAGTTTTTTCTGCAGTTTATTCATATCAACTGAGTTTCTCTTTTGTTGAAATTCCAGTTATCTGTCTTTGAAGGCAAATGCACTGATACTGGCACTTTGAGAAGTTGTTATGATAAAAAATGAAATGTGAAAAATTAACAAAAACAGCCACAGTCCTTTAACATAAGAAAAGAAATGGGCAACTTGTACACACTCATATCTTCGAGCTATGTTTACTGAAGGGTGAAAGTTCATATTACAGGCAGCTGCTGATCTCCTTCCGAACATAGCTGGAGTGTATTAAGAATGGCCCAACTAGCAAGAGCAGATTTTTTTTATTATTATTTTATTTGGGTTTTTTTTTTTTTTTATTTTCCAGATTGAAAGAAATGAGTAGGATTTATAATTGCAGTTGGCTGGAAGTGCCATGGGGAGATGGAGATTTAGGTATCGTATAATGATTTGTAATTTTTTTTTAACTTCACTTGTTAATACAGTGAATATATTTAATCTTTCTTGTTAATGGTTACAAAGCAATAATGCTTTGTAATAATTTGGCCTCCTGGTAAACTATACATCAGACAACTTGGAACTAATGTGGCTTAGAGATCCTTTGTATTCATCATCTGTCAGAGACAACATCAGTAGGGAACTAATGCATTAACAATTTTGGAATAGCCTGTGTTTGCTAATACTGTTGTTACAGACACCAATGAATGAAAAAGTGTCCTTGTTTATATTCTTGCTAATGCTTTCTAAGTGAGAGACATAGTAAGTTTGTAGATTAGCAGAAGGCAGCAATCTAGGCGAAGAATTTAAGACACCTTTGTTTATTTGTGATATTTATTCTTACCCCTGTGGTATTTAATAATTAATTACTATGTATACCAACCAATCAGTTGGAATGTAAATTTTTTTTCCAAACTTGGTTGGCACAAAATATTTCTGCTTATAGATTTTATTTGCAGAAGAGATGATACAAGCATTTTGTATTTAATGGATTTACCATTAAATACATCTGGCTGACAGATATCTCTACATGAAGATAGTTTTATAAGGTAGGTCTATGTGCCAAACAGAGGTTACAACGGGATCTGGCATAATTTTATTCTCAAATGTCATTGGAGTAATTAACAGACTTCTTCTGATCAATCCAAGAATGAAGGAGGTGAAGGAAAGAAAGGTGAAAAATTGTTGTTTTCAGATCCTACCTGCATCTTTGTTCTATTTATACGTGGCTATAAACATGTCTGAAGTGTGATTGTATTTAATGGACAGAAAAACTCCATGACACAATTTTATAAGATGTTTTTCTATATAATTAGTTACGTTTTTTTTTCCGTAATTGAGTAGTATAAACTGTCAAGAGAGAGACATGTTCTCGCATATAGAGACAGGGAGCAACCTCTAAATACAGATTTAAATTTTTTTTTTTTTTTGAGTAATTCTTCACAGCTGCCAGCAGGAGAACTTAGTGGATCTAATTCATTTGAATTAGAACAAGTTGAGTGCTCATTCAAGTACTACTGCAGAAGAAGGAAATCATTGATCAAAATACTCATTGTGATTACACACATCGGTGTATTCTATTACAGTAGAATAAATCTATCTGAGCTTATTGGGATGACAGAGAAAATGCTTCTATTTTGTCAAAATTGGGTCACTAATATTTCTGAACTTTGTTTTTTATGGTATAATAGCCCTTAAAATCCCAATCACTTTATGTGTGGGGTTTTTAGCTGTTATTCTGACTAACAATAAGAATTTCAAAACATTACATTAAATAAGCCTGAAGTAGAAAGTACAGGGAACAATGGGTGTGCATGTGGATGTGTGTGCACACACATATAATAAGAGCTTAGTGCAAATAATTCTGACAGAGTATTGGAAACTGGATCTTGCCAGTGGTCCATCTACTCTGGCAGATCAAAGAGCACAAAGAGCTTCACACACAGGATACTCTGACATAATAGAAATCTCCCTGCATTTTTAAAATCAGGTTTATAAAGCCTTAGTCTCATGTTTTTTAACTTCCGGGATCAGCTTTATGTACTTTTATGATAAATACTCAGCTGTGCTTTTGTTTTACTAAGTTTTTGATCTCAATAGCATTCAGTAGTGCTGAGTTACAAAGAGCAGTTATATGTTCTCTAAGATGCAGCCTTATGTCTCTGTAAGTTTTAGTTTCATTCCCTAACACCTCTAGGAAAATTGAGGTTTTATCTACATTTTCCTATTGTGCACTATTTCACATGTTTTTAACTATCCCTTAATTTCTTTTCAGGTTGAGCAGCTCTAATCTTTTTAGTCATTCTTCATGTGATTTCAGGGGGTTGCTTATAGTAACCAAAAGTGTACTTTCTGAAAGAGGATGGTGAACAGAAGGGGACCAATATGAAACAGAAATAGGGTCTATTTCTGGTGTGTAGTTATGATAATTGCCAGTGATTGAGCAACAACCTTCTCATTTAATTGCCTTGTCACTAAAATGCAGTAACTGGCTCTGTAGGCAGTTCCTGTCCATTGCAAGGGACAAAGTCGAAGACTTTTATGCATTGAAGATTCATCTGCCTGTGTTACCAGTTCATCATATTTAGTTAATTCTCTCTATGTTTCTTCAGGGATTTTGGAAGGCTTGATATAACTCACACAAGTGATTGTATTAGTATTTTAGAGTTTTAGTGATTTTCTTCTTACAGGAAAAAATATCGGTAATTCATAATACATTTTAAAGATGGTTCTTCCTTGCACAGTCTCTCAAAACTCGATTTGCAAAATTCATTAAATGAATCGGTATCAGCTATACCTGCAAACCTGAATGGCTAGAAGGAACCTGTCCAGTATCCAGTCTTATAGAGGAAAGGGCAGGTCCTTCACCAAGAGCTGCAGGATGACTCTGGATCTAGGCTGGGAGTTATGGGGGGTATGTGTGTGAAGACTGGGTTGTTGTTGTGTTCCTGTTTTGTTTTTCTCCTTTCTTTTTTGAGGGTGATAAATAAATGCCAAACTTTTACAGTATGCATATCTAATTGTTTTTATGCCTGATAGCTTATGGAATGAGAACTTAGACTTAATATCATATTTCTACTATAGTAATTTTTTTAGTGTGATTCTCACTGTATTTCTCTATTTGCAATAGTGTCGTAGCTGCAAATTAATCTCATCATATACAGGGATTTCCCCATTGATTTTCGTATACATCAGCTTCTTCATGACTTCTTCAGGCAGGTTTATGTCTGGTTTAAGTTCAAATAAAGCTTATATACCAGCTACAAAAATAAGTTATATTACTTGTATTAAAAATAAACAATGCAAAAATAGAAGTGGAAAATATAGTAATTGATGAATTTATTAAGTCAGATTAATGAAATCAATATCTTAATATTTTATTATCTGTACCTCATAATCATTTATTAGAGGTGTTTACAGTAAATAATAGAACAGGTTTTATTGTTTAGAAACTGATAATTTGAAATATAGTCACTAAAGAGGAAAAATTAGTGTCATAGGACAATTGACTTCATTCTGTGCATTATATTTTCTGCCTTGCTCTATGCATTCACATGGTTTATTCAATAAGTGTTGTTCTTATAAAGGTTCTTGGGCAGATCGTTCACCTCTGCATGAGGCAGCCAGTCAAGGACGTCTTCTTTCTCTAAAGACTTTATTGTCACAGGTAAAGGCTGTGTTCTTACAGTTATTTATTTTTAATGTTACTTAATTTCTCAGCATAGATTATTAATGCAAATTTAGTATACTTTTTTTTACTTTTTTTCACTTGAATTTTTCAGAGCAATACACACGTAGGAATTTTTCATATTAAAATATATGTTAGTATTTAAAATATTTCCTCTGTATGCTTTAAACTCTCCCCCCCAAAAAAAAAAATTACGAAAATTGTGTCTAAATGTATGTCAGTCTTCCCCTCTTGCATGGTATAAATCGTTGTAGTTCCACTGCTTTAAACTCCTTTGAATAAATAGAGCTAGTCAGGAAGATACTAGGTAATGAGAAGAATCACTAAAAGATTCTGGGTATTGCATAGTTGTCATTTAAGAAAAATAATATTTTGTTAATAGTGACGGGAGAGACTCAAACTGCTAAATTTCAATATTACAGTACTGTCCTATCAGCTATTTTAATACTGCATAATTATACTATAGATCCCTATTAGTTCTTAAGAATCAAACAACATCAACTGCAGAAAACTTCAAGGGCTTGATGATTTTATCAATCCAGTGAATGTTTTCCTTGCTAAAATTCATGGCTTTGGATATTTCAACACTTAAGTTAGAGGATCATAGAGTCACTGTAGAGTTTAGACTCAGGTCCTTGTTGTGTTTCAAAGATCACCAAGAGTGGAGATGCACCAACCTCGGGGGTTTCACTGTTAAATTTTTTCCATATAACTAATTGGAATTTAGCATGTTCCAGCTTGGGTCTGCTGTCTTTTGCCCTATCACTGTACATCTCAACAGTCTGTTCCAAACTTCTTTATACCCTCTATATCCTATGCCTATTTCTGATTAAAAAAAAAAAAAAAGAAAAAAAAAGAAGAGTTGAGAACTTACTTTTATTCTGTTATACACTGATTGATGAAAGATTCTTTCTATGCTCATTGAGGATTTACTTATTGCAAGTTGAGTTTTAAGCCTATTTAGAATATTTTAAACTATTCATTTGAACAGTAGTGTGAGGGACTAACTCTTAATAGCTTTTGTATGATCTTTAAATGTCATTCACATCTATTTTAGGGGTACAATGTAGACACACTAACAATTGACCAAGTAACTCCACTTCATGAAGCCTGCCTGGGAGATCATGTAGGATGCGCAAGAATCCTCCTTGAAGCAGGAGCAAATGTAAGGCTTTGTTTTTTGGGGTTTTTTTAGCATGAAGTCCAATGCTAACCTTGGTTTAACTGAGAAGGATATATTCCTTGATTTTTATTTTTGATTGGTATTTCCCTCTACTCACCCTATTGGTTGTGTTCATCTCATTTATTTACAATAAGCTGTCATCTGCATGCTAACAAAGGACAGTGATGGGCGGACACTGAGACAGGGTAATGAATTGGAGAGCATCTGATAGCAGTATTCATCAAGTGTTTCTAAAATATGGAATGCATTTCTCTCCTCTACTGGGTTCCTTTTTGCTTTGAGTGGCTTTCAGGAGACTGTTCTTTTAATCATCAGAATGTCTGTTCTCACACTACACCTGTGTGCACTTAAAATTCTTTGGTCTGAGTACAAAAAAGCACTGCCTCTTTTCTGTACTGACATAGACTGTCATATCTTTTATCCCAAAACAAAAATGGGACTCTATAGATCACTTTCACTACAATTCCTGCTGACATCAGAGTTCAAATGCATACCTTCCCAAGTCTCTGATCTTTGTAATTCAAATATTTACTGTCCTTACAAATTCAGGTTTGAAAACCATGTAGAATATGTCTATGTTATAACAGAAAAAAAAAAAAAAAGATTTATAGATGTTTCCAAAAACAATGCCTCTCCACTTTACCTAGCACAAGGATTCTAAAGATAGAAAACTACAGACACTATAGAAAAAACTATAGGAAAAAAATTCCTTTTCACATCTGATTTATTTTTAGTACTTTTAATTGGTTTGGTGGGTTTGGGGGTGTATGAAAGATGATAAGCCAGAGTCCTGGAAGGAGCCCTCTCCTAATACCTGTGCTCCTTCCTTTAGTATTATTAGCCCTCACAAAGTTGCCTAGTTTCTCTCACATTTAATATGGACTTGCCAGAGCTGCGGAGAGAAGGTCCGTGTTAACCTGTTACTACCAAAGTCTAGATTTTCTATTTCAGTGAAACAAGCGCAGTGCAATGACTTTTGAAAATTATTTACTCCCCAGATATCAATGTGTGCTCTTTAGCATTCCAGGTGTATTTTAGTTTATTCAACATAGTTTAATAAGAATATTAGTAAACTAATTTCAAATGAAGGGTGTGGTATGAGGAAGACAATAGGACAGGGACTGGTCAGTTGAGCTATTATTCTAACTAGTATCTTTTTTTTGTGTGTGTGTGTTTTAATGCAATTTCTAACTATTTCCTGTTTAAAAATCTACCTTTCTTTCAATTCTGTTCTTAAATAGATTATATGTATTCTAGGTAAATGCTACAACAATTGATGGAGTGACACCTTTATTTAATGCCTGTTCGAGAGGCAGTGCAGCATGTGCTGAGCTCCTGTTACAGTATGGTGCCAAAGCTCAGTGGGAGTCCTGTCTGCCTTCGCCAACTCATGAAGCAGCCAGCAGAGGTAAGAAATTATCTGCTGAATAAACATGGGGCAGTTGACCAGTATCTCAGGGTTAAGAAATGTGTGAGGTTTTGTCTGACACAGCTTACTGAAGTTGAGCAAACTCTGTCGTGCTTTGTACTGACAGGTCACAGTGAATGTCTGGAGGTACTGATATCCTGGGGTATAGATGTTGACCAAGACCTTCCTCATTTAGGAACACCTCTGTATGTAGCTTGCATTTCACAGCAGATCCATTGCATTCGAAAGCTTCTTTATGCAGGTATGTAATGATTTAAATAAAAATATTACTAGTCTGTAAAATCAGCATACTCTACTCACCTTTCAAGTTAGCTGTGCTGAGTCATTGGAACTAGAACACTTGCTTGCAGGGCTCTACTTCAAATGTTATGCTGTGATGTGTGTTTCCTTACAATAAATTACTGTGTCTTTCTTTTTTTGGTGATATAGTGAGTGTATGACCAGAAAAGGAAGCAAGACAAGTAAGAATGGATGTTCAAAATTTTTAGCACCTACTACAGATTTGTAGCTATTCATTTTCTGTAGGGAAGACAAGGATAAAAAATCAGCTTTGAAAAAGGAATTCTATGTAGCGATCATTGAGATTTCAATAGAACTATTTTAGCAATGTAGTCCCACTTTCTTTCATTCTTCACAATATTCTGTTTGATCTTTTCACAAGGCAGAGAAGCTGAGTAGCAGAGGGAAGAGGTAAAACGTAACTGATCCTGAATTTCACAAATTTCAAAATAACAAATTTCCTAAATTTTATTATTTATTTAATCAACTGGAAAGAGATGTTGGAGGCTCGCTCTGTTTTAGTACAAGCCCAGAGACACAATGGGCATAGCTACAGGATCATTTGCTGTGCTTCAGGTAATGACATACAGGGCTTTCATGTCCTGTAGCACAATGAAGGAAAATATATATCTAAGAATAATTCAGCCTTGCTATCATTGCACCAGAATTGTTCTTCTAGCTGATTGCATGTTATATTTAGAACTTAAACAGCTAAATTGTTTCTCATTGATTCAGTCTCTTTAGATGATTAATTATCCTATGTCATGATTTTAATATTTAAGAACAGCAAAAGTATAATTAGCATATTTGGGGATTCAAATACTACCATACATTAAAAAAAAGCAATAGAATGGCTTATTCTACATATGTTGGCTCCCTGGAATAGAAAAGGATATGTAAACTGAGAATATAAGTAACTACTTAAGTATGTCTGAATTTTTTCATATTTTATTGGTTTGTAAGAATGTATTAGAAGTTGGAAAGCAAATAGACAATGAAATAAGCAAGAAAATGGTACTGCAGAAGTATTCTCAAATTGTTACTATTGAGAACAATGAGTCGTTCAGACTTCAAATCTAATTGCTAGGCCTGTGACATTAATAAATTATTTTATTCAAAAGGGAATTTAAAAGGCAAAAAGTGTTGGTTCAGGGAGTAAAGTGGGTACACAAGCTTCTTTTTGGTCTCACAAGATCAGCAAATCTCTCTTAAGAAGTCTGGGTTTTTATTCTACTAGAATAATCTAGAAAACTATTGGGGCAAACTCAGTTTTAGGGGGTCTATCAGCTTGCCTGTAAGGGAAATTCTTTCATACTGGCTGGTTTGGTTTAACTCTTATATGGATTTTTTTTCTTGAATATGAATAAATTACTGCAAATTAATTTAATCAATTTTAATTTAAAATAAGTTAACAAATCTTTCTGAATACAAAAGTGTAATAATTAGAATTCCATGATTGGGAGAATTAATAGTACAAGGTTTTTTTCCCTATTAGATTTCTTGACTGTGTATCTTACCTTAATTTAAATTAAGTCATTTATAGATAAATCCTAAGGTTGGATGGGATGGGGAGTCTATTACAAACCCTTTGCCAGCTTCAACACATGAAAAACTATAAAGCATCCTTTTTGAGTTGGTGTACCTATAAAAATATACATACAAAACCTCAGTTTAGTGATTTTTTTTTAAATATTCAAATAAGGAAAGTATACTTTTAGGTAGTGCAAATTTTTGTAAATGCGTACAAAAAGTACTTTTTTATAATTAGAGCAACAATGATGCTCATGTGACCTGATTTGATTTTTCTTTTTATCTGGTTGTACTTAGGTAATAAACCATAGGATAAAAACCCCTGTATTGATATGGTTAGCTGTAGTTCTATGCAATGGAATTAATAAAGTGGCTAAATGCACTGTGGCATTCTAGGACATTCTAGGACAGTGGGGTTTTTTGTTTATTTTGTAGCTCCATTTTTACTCAATGGCAATTTTAATTAATCTCTTCTGACATCTCTTTATGTGCATCTACCCACCAGGTGCCAATGTGCAGAAAGGAAAGCATTTGCAAACTCCACTCCATGCTGCTGCCCAGCATTCTAGTACAGAGATTGTAAATTTACTCCTTGAATTTGGGGCAGACATAAATGCCAAAAATTCAGATTTTGAGAGGCCTGTTGATTTAGCTGCTCCTAGCAGTTTAGTGGAGAGACTGCTGCTCTTCCATGAAGGTAAGTTTTATGTGTGTGTTTTTGCAACTGTAACTTGTATTATTTAAAAAACCCCTAAACCCACCCAAAAAAACCTCAACTCAACAACCCAAACAACCCATGTTATAGATGTTACATTGTGCTTTTTTAAATGAATATATTAGCATTCAGGTAATTTCCTTTGTAACTATAAAAATACTCAGGAATATTTAGTCTCAGGCTAGATAGAGCCCATTGACCAAGCAGCATCAAAATTTATATCAAGCTGAACAAGTATAATTATATTTTTTGGGTGTTTACACAAGTTGACATTTAAAGCTATATTTTTATTGGCCATTACAGACCTTGTTAAAAAGAAACTGAGTATTTAAATTTCAGATTAAAAATATATTTCATTGTGGTCAGCTGTCACAATATCTTTAAAAATGTATTTTTAAGTGCATATAAAAGACTTTATTTTTATTGTGAGCAAAAAGTATAAAAAATTTCATTTTCTAAATTTTCTTCATGAAATTATAAGAACCTGAGAAATAGGAGTCGACACTCAAGAGTCCCTCAAAACTCCTAAAGGTCTGTTGCCTTGGAGAGAGAATATTCCTAAGGGAACTGGATTTGTTCAGACTGACCTATGTATAATGTAAAAATAAGCTACAAGAGAAAGAAACTATTTCAATAACTGTGAGCATCTCTTTAGAGGTGAACTTAAGGAAACAACTCTGTAAGTCTGAATGCTGTTAACAAAACCCCTCTAAAACCTGTAGGTTTTCACAAATTTACCAAGACTAGTAGTAGTATTTTTGAAAGTCACAGCAAAGATGTCAAAAAAAATTACTTGGCAAGAAACAGCCTTTATCTTTGAGGGCAGAAAGGCAATGAAGGAAAAGAAATGAAGAAAAAGGCCCAATATGCAAAATGTGAACTTTTTTTTAAAGAAATCCCATTATTGTGCAAGACTGCTGTAAAACAAAGTCCTGGCTTTTATTGTTGTGCAATTAAATTCCTTCCTTCCTCGTTTGCAGCCACACCATCCTCTCTGTGTCAGCTCTGCCGACTACGTATCCGAAATTACATAGGAAGAGCTAGACTGCATCTTGTTCCACAGCTCCAGTTGCCAACAATACTGAAGAATTTCTTACAGTACAGATAACATAGTAAATAAGTGTTAGAAACTTAAATAGCAAGTACTTTTTCTTCTCTCTGTTTATTGTACATTTTATCTAAAGAACTGCTGGGCGGAAAAAGAGCCTTTTGCATATTGCTTAAAAAATTGTATCTTTGACATCTGGTGTTGGTAATGTAATAGTAACTGTGAGCCATTCAGCAACTAGTACCATGGTGCTAATAAAGCTGAATTGAATAAGTGTGCTGATACTCTGGGACGTGATTATATAGCTTTACCTTAATACTCAATAGCTTTAGTGCTGTTAATTTTGTGTTTATATTTTTAAAATCTCTTTGACACACCTGAACCACAAAGAGTTTCTTCATTATTATCTGTTAAGTTTGTCCATTTGGAGTCAGTATTGTATGTGTTTTTAAATTTCTGTTGTTCATGTATCTAAAAATACTTGGTGATAGGTGCGCTATATGCATTGATAAAAATAAAACGATTGGATGTCATTTTTTTCTTTTCCTTTATATAGACGATTAATTAATGAAAAACTTCCTTTATTCTTCCTCACTGCCTGTGCTGTGAAATGGAATTAAGCTACTGTGAACATGATCTCTATATTTTATAGAATCTCTGTTTATTGATACAATTCATAGCTTTAAGAATTCCAGAGGAATATTTCTCAAAAGCCTTAATGCTGAGGTACTTTTGATCTGCTCTTATAAAACAAAATCATATGGGCTCTTTCCTTATCTTTTCATAACAATGCTGTATCATTGGCATATAAAATAATTATTTGCCTCAGGGAAAGGCATACTTTAACGTGTAGTATTTCTATGAGGTTTCTGAAGGCATATTGTGGAAATGTGGATAATGAATCTTCAAGCTAAAGTTCAGGAGGTGGATTCGAGGTTCCAGAAATACATCAGTTCTCTGTATCAAGAGGGTTAGCACTCTTGAAAGGACATTATTTCTCTTGCTGTCTGGTTTATAAACAATTACCCAGCTCCAAAAATCATACTGCAAAATCCCAGAATGCTCTAGCAGGCATTTCTGTGAACAGGTTGAAATTTTATTGTTCAACTCCAGCCAGAGAAGGAATGCTGACACCCGCAAGAGACATTAGAAAACCCCAAAGATTTCTTGCCCTTGCATTTTGGTGATTGCCTGTCTTGTCAAAAAATGTGATCTGACTACACTGAAATGCAGTGCTCCTCCTCTCAGTCTTCTCCTTTGGTGTTCCTTTGAGAACAAATCACACTCTCAGTGACTTATACTCAATTCCTGTAAACCAAAGCATAAGACACCTGGTAATTTGCCACTTGCCCTTGGTGATTCACCCTATTCCATTCCTTTTCAGTGACTCCTTTCAGTATTTATGTTCCTACTGGAAAGATACTAAATGAGGAACTAACTATAGAGGAAGCTTTCACAAAGAGGAATGCTTAGTCAGTTGCTAAATTATATCCACTCTAATGAAAAATGTAGCTGTCCAGCACTTGCTCTTGTTAAATTATCCTAGTTTTCTTCTGTTCCCTGCAAAAACTCTAGTTAGGGGTCTCTTCTGAAGTCCCTGTAAAGGAAAGTCAAATGCAAGTAAGAGGAGCTGCTTAGGAGGCTATAACATCCAGACTTATGGAGTGATGGTGGTTCTGGTTTCCATCAAAACCTAGCAATTTATGTTTTTATGTACAATACCAGTACTGTGTGTTACTTCAACAAACAAGCCAACTTCGAACCGCCAAGCCAACCATGGCACTGCTGAACTTCTCTATGTAGAATGAGATAATTTAGATCCTCCCCTTCGGGTGGCCACAGTGCTTTTCAAGTTTGACTCAGACAAAGTGTCAAAAAAAGCTCTCATGTTCCATAAGATCAGTTTTGAGCAAGTGTGGCTACTCTGCAAAACACCTGTTCAACACCACAGGATAATGTGAGAAGTTTTGCTGAGAGTCACATAGGAGTTGAAGCCATCTCATTGCAAATAGTTGTGTTTGTGCTCTTGAGGCATTTGCAATATCTATTCCCACCAATCCTTGCCACTATCCAAAGAGCAAAGAAAGACCGTTTCTGGAGTTTACAGCTATTTATTTGGTACTGCTTTTCCTGTAATTCTACAAAAGGGTAGACTAGTCAGAAGAAACTGGCTTATGGTAATATTATGACTTGGATCCTGGGCAAGATGCATTTCTCAACATAAACTTTTATCTTTTGCTACCAAATAATTATGTGAAAATGCGAGTCATTTTGGCAAGATAAACCAAGTGGGATGGGACAGTGCTTCTGTTACTATGTAACAGGGACAAACAAAAATAGGAAATGGATGTTGTTGCCCTGGCAGGACTATGCACTGGAACAGGTCTCAGGCAGATCAGAGCCTGCTAATGCCACATACCAAAAATACACAGCAATGAAATACCTAACGTTAGTATTTGGTAAAATCTCTTCCAAAAATGATCCTTTGTTTAGCCAGAAATGAAAGGAAACAGGTTTCTTACTGTTTTCATGCTGTGAGGGCCCTATTCTTAGTATGAAATAAATGTAATAAAAAAATTACCCATATCAGAGCACTGTTTAAGACCACTACAGCACATCCAGGTTTGGAAGAAACATTCTTTACAGGTTGGAATACCTCTTATCATATGAATTTTTAGACCACTAAAACAGTATCACAGGACATTTTAATTAAAAAAAAAAAAGCATAATATGCCAATTCTGGAAAGCAATCCAACAGTGAAATCCTACAGGCACGCTCAAAAAGCACTCCTGAGACAAAAGAGGCTGTGAAAGCACAGGGAAGGGGAGGCTGCAGGGGCTGCTCAGCACCATCCGGCCCAGCCCGGGCCTTGCTGCGGCCGTGCCTGGGGGGCAGCGGCTCCGGGCCTGGGCCGGCACGGCAGCCCCACACAGGGTATAACAACCTGTAAGTAAAAGCCACAAAACACAACGGCTCTATGCAACATTTTCACTTAATCAGAAAGTGTACTTCATCTCCTCATATGCTGACTTATGTGCAAATGAATACTGGTCCTCAGCACTGCTGTTGTGAATCTGCTCCCTGCTCCATGTCTTTTGTAATTTTTATCTGGAGCAAAGATGATCCTAGATTTCATTTCCTTCCTACATAAACATTTAACTTCAAGTTTTTAAGAAAACCTGATGCCTGTTTTCTGTGTTAAGAATGGAGTTTCTTTCATTAGTGTAATCTTAATTTGTAATTCTGGATTGAAATTATTTTACCCAATGAAGAAGTCCAACAACATGGATTTAAAGCATCACACCTCATATCTCAGACTGCAGCTGCCAGTGAAGCAGTCTGTGAAGCTTATAAACATGTCAGTAATGTTGGACAGATTCTTTCAATATAACAATGGATTTGGTTTGGGGGAATAAAGTGATGTGAAATTTAACTGAGATTTAATAGTCATTGGAAAGCACTAGCTGTATAGCTCGATACATTTCTTCATTCAAATGGAAATAAGACTTTCACAGAAGAGTCAAACAATAATTTGAAGACAAAGTATTCTTTAATATTAAGGGAGAAATATCTGTATTTGACTTGCTGTGCCAGACAATGAAGTCACATATTAGCAAACAATCTGAAATTAATTATGAAAATGATGAATTCATAGTTTCACAGTTGCAACCACAGCTGTAGCAGTAGACACAATTACAACCTTTTCTGCATATTCCCCTCACTCAACACATGGGGTACAAACAACTACAAGGAAAATGCAACCTCATGTTATTCACAATGACTGTTTCCTGATTTACCCCAAATATAAAAAAAACGCCCTCTGACTTAATTTTTATATTTTAGCAATGAAAGAATTCCTAACCCTCACATTCTAAAGAGAGAGTAGATTTGCCCAAGATTCCATGTTAAGGCACAATTTATGTGCAACACATTGATGTAGTTATACTACACATTTTAAGTTATTTAAACTGTGAAATATTGGTAAAAGTCCTTATGGTACAGCAAAAGATTTTAAATACAGTAGAATGGCAGTTGAGTCAATCCTTTAGATTCCAGTCACCAGTCATGGGGCTGCATGTTCTTACCATTGCTCTGCACCTCTGCATTAACGACTTTTATATATCAGGTTATACAATTTATGTGCTAAAAGACAGCAAGTCTTTCATTTGACAGAAGCAGATATCAGATACTGACTGATGGAAAATTATTTCAAAAACTACAAATTTCGACTTCTGAAACCCAATTCTTCTTTGCCAAGCTCCACAGAGTTAAAAAAAGGAAAATCATTTTCCAAAGAACACCTGCAGATAGTAAAACATTCTGTTCCAGCATCCAAGTACATACAAAAATGGGGGTTTTTAGGCTACAAAATGGGGGTTTTTAGGTTTTTGCCTCCCCCCCTCCAATTTATTCTTACACCAGAAACCCTGTAATAATACTCTAGAACATTGCCAGAATGAAATTTTACCTTTTTAAAGAGAAGGAAAAACAACCTTGTATTTTTTTATTTCTAGTCTCCATCCCCCCTTTCCAGCATGGTGGCATTGTTATTTCTAGTTATATGAGGGCATGGCTTACCTCTGTATTGAGAATTGTCTACAGGGTCTGATAAATAGAGACCTGCTATTATTACCAGTTTTACAACAGTTTCTATTGAAATAATTCTGCCAATTTTTAATTCCAATTTCTTTATATTTCATGTAATTACCAGGATTTTAAATAAATTTTAAAATTTATTTTAAAGCAGCAGCAAAAAATGTAACATCAGATAAAGCAGATTTCTGCTTAAGTGCCAGCAATTAAACTAATAAAGAATATTGTAACCAAGGTATCTTTTCTACAGGTAATTCTGATTATAAGAGTTATTAATAATAAATAAGTATAATATTTTCCTTATCATTAAATTCCATACTATACACAGCTTTAAAGTTTAAATATTCTTAGTGTTCTATTGCCATAACTAGTTTTTCCCATTTGAGCACAGATTTAGTAAATAAAAATATATATGCACAGGTATTTACTTCTGGTTTGTCATACTATATGCATGTTTATAACTAATACAAAATGTAAAAAGAAAACAAATATTTTAAATATATATATATCACAGTTAAATAATTGCAATAAATTTGCTGTTTGTTCCTTACAAACCCTTTGTTAAAAAAAACCAGTTTTATAAATACATTTTAGCTTCCAGTGAAAATATAAGGGGGATAGTTGCCAAAAATGATCCTATTAGAAAATAGAATTTTGTAATGTAAATATTCGAAACTCTCTAAACAAAACATAAGTAAACTGCTATTTGTACTGCTGATAAGCACAATAACAAATGGATGAAAAAAATAATCTACTCTTTAAATTTTACTTTTACTATAGAACCCTGTGTGTAAAAATTAGTTAAAATTAAAAAGGGGGACACAATGTGTGAAAGAGCCACAGTATTCCAGTCCTTCTAAAAACAGGTTGCAGTAGGTATCAATAAAGTGATTCTATTATTATGTATTTGGAAGTGTGTTTATGGATTTCACAGTTTTTATCAATATTTTGATAATGTGCAGATAGCTGCTTACTCCCTTTACAAGGCATCTATTCACACAGAGTTGACTAAAATATGTCTGTATTGTCTGACAACACCGTTCTTACTGAAAAAAAAAAAGACATGGCTGTATATGAAGTTAGGACTTTTTCTTTGGATTATCAAATAACTTTTTTCTTTGGATTTTCAACAAACATTTGTATAGAAATTCTTTTCTTGCTCTCACTTTACAATTTTCAAAGTTCAAGTACTTGCCCTTCAAGAGGAATCAACTACCACTTTCTGTCCTTTGATCAAGGTTAAATCAGTATTAACCCCCAGAGTGTTATTTTAAGCACTATAAAGTACGAGGAAACACCTCATCAAAATGGGTTAAGTCGTATTCCTGTTCCTAGTGGTGAAAAAGGATTGACTTTGGCCCACATCAAAGCATCATTCAGTGAAATAGCAGATTTTCCATCTTCAAGGAAGAACACTGGACCCTGTACAGCAAAAATATTTGGAGAGGGAAAGAAAAAAAAAGCACACAGGTACTGTGTAAAAGCCACCACAGCAGAAAGCACATTTTATCTGAGAAGAACATAAAAGTCTTCTTTACAACTAACCTTCATGCAAAAAATTTTACCCCACCAACTTACAACTTTGATAAGAGTTACACATTATAAATTGAGTAAACTTGCTATGTTTCCAAACCTGGCTACTCAACACTTAATAATGTTTAAATTTTTAGTTTGATTTTTAATAATATATTTTACTATTATTACATATATGCTTGTCAATTATTCCAGAGCTTAATTTAGCCTGATCTAGAAACGGAGGTAACAAGCTTTCTTCCATCAGAATACTGTCCATGCTTCATGGTGTCTGTCATAATCTGTGCTGATCTGTGCTTCTTCCTATCTACAAAAAACCCCAAAATAATGCATTCATGAACTGTTTGAAAACATGGAGTCTACAGAATAATTTTAAATGCTCACTACGAAAAGGAAAAAATACTCATTTATCTGATGGAAGAAGAGCTATTTGGCAATTTATTCATTTGACAAAATCTGGTCTCAAAGCTGCAATTCAGTTTAAGCGTTTTCTGAAAGGGTTGAGCTTTCCAAACTTGCTACTTAGAACTTGTAAACCCAATGCAATTAGGCTGCTATACACCTTAGTATTAACTAAGTGATTTGTGAGCTGATCTGCATGCCTAAAGCAATGACTCCTAATGTACACTAATCTGGAAATAAGGATATTGTAGATGACAAGATGGTGACACCATATTTGCTATGCTTGTTGAATGGGTTATAACAATGGTAGCTTTACATGGCTGTTAGCAAATGTTGAGAGCACAGCCATAGCCAGAGACCACTGATCTAATGTGAAAGTGTCGAAAGCAAGGTTTTTTTTGATTGATGGGGTGCAACTGTAAATTTTGTTTACCTCAAAAATCCCACTAGTATTTTGCAATGTCCAATTTCTGACACAAAACTATCCTTCTTAGTCCTGGAACCACCCTGTTACTCTTTCAGCTGGCATCTTGCACTGGACAGAGGAGACAGTATCATCTAAGAGAGTAAATTCACACTGCAGCACTACCTGGAGACAGGAGTAGCATTTTCAGGATCTGCCAACTTTCTCTTTATTGAAATAACAACATATACCAAAGAGGCGTTATAAGGACTAATGTGCTTCAATCATAAAGCTCCATATGAGTGATGAATAAACATCTTTGAATCTTTAGTCTGCTAATATCTGGCTTTAATTAGTCAAGAATTGCAAGTTTTATGGTATGTATTTCCATAGTAATAAATACCAACACCAGAAAAATGTTAGTATGTGTTTGAAGATAAATAATATCCTGGCTTTTATTCAAGCTGCGGTGAGGTCGTAGGCAATAATTTACATGCACTTCAGGCAGAACATCTGGCAAAGGAATTTTACATGGAAATTAAAATGTTTTGGATTTGAGAAATGAATTATTTGATTGGACAATTCTTTATGCAGCCTTTCTTATATAGCAGATGTCAGCGTTTGTCATCTTTAACTCTGCTACTGTGAGAACAGGGTAAACATTTTTCCTCCTAAATGATGGATGTGGCCTTAGATTTATGGCAGCCTCACAGCTAGTCAATGCTATCACCAAGAAAGAACACTTCAGCTCTCTGAAGCCGTACCTGTATCTTTAGCCCTGTCAAACAAGAGATATGAACATCTGAATGACTAGGAAGATTTGATCCAGTGACACAGTCTGGCCCAACCATTCCTTTCAGAGGCTCCTCCTGAATTCGTGATACGAGCACTGAATACACCGCTCTCTGTGATTCAGATGGTGGGGTGCATGGCAGTTCATCGCTAGACCTAAGAACAAAAGATATTTGGTTTTCAACTATACTTCTTAATTTGTTTTAGAAATGAGAAGACACAAAGCACTTCTTTTCCCCCCAGTCATATTCATATTTTACAAAGGAAATAAATTTACAATTAAACAGTTAATACTACCAGTCTCACTCATGGTAATTTTATATTTTTCCACCTACTTGTTTAATTGTGTGCAAGCTCTCCATGCATCTAATTCCTCAGAAAGCTGTTCAATTTTCAAAGGTACGGATACTTCTCGTCTTTTTAAAAGCTGACTGAAAAGAAATAAAAGTAATCAAAGTCCAAATTAATTCTAACAATGAGTATTTTCTTAGAAGCAAAACAAGATAGACATTAGTAATGTCTATCTGATTATTTCTGATTCGATATGGAAATAACTTGATGGAAATAAATTGATCCTTCACAATAATCATTATATTAAACCTTATAAATATTAATAACAGATATAAAGTATACTTTTTCATTTAAATCTTATTTTAATTATTCCTATTTACACCTTACTTAATTAGCTCTATTATTTTTTTAATTTGAGGCCGTTCTGTATCTTAATATGTGTTCTTATTTCTTAATATGTCAAATTCACTAAAATTAAGGACCTATTTTGCCAATATATAGTAGATATGGTAAAAATACAGTTAGAGAAACATGGTTCAACACATGTTCTGGGACAGCCTGGTTTTACTTGTGGAAAACAGTTTCAAAACCCTTGCAGTGGATGCATTTTTTATTTATCAAAATATAAAATAAGGGACAGTTACTACCTCACCTAATTCAGCCACATTTCATTTGTGTTGGGATGCCCTAAAAAGTCCAGCTTGTATGTAAGCGTGTAAGTGTCCGATTTAAAATGTGCTGGAATCTAAAAATCCATGAATCCTGAAGACATTGGGCAATCCAAGAATAAAACTTAGAGCTGTATTTTTCTGTGGTTCTTTATATCCCAGGAAAATTGAAAGCTTGACAGCCAAAAGTATCAAAAACTGAGTCTCAAAGACTGCGTATTACTAGTCTGTTAATATACATATCAGAATAGCCCTTTTGTAAAAGCTTGTATTTCATCTTGTTATTTCTGGAGGTTCAGGAAAAAACAAAACAAAACAAAAACAACGACAACAAAAAAATGCTCTTTTTCCCTTTTCCCAATCCTCTCACCAAGTTTCAGACATGAGGATGGCTAAGAGGAAAGACATATTAAGTTGTTTAATTATCCTCGGTAGGCAATTCTGATAAAATATCAGGAAGCATAGGAAAGGTCACAATTCTAGTGAGGTGTGAAAGGACTGAACAACATATACACAACATTTATTCTTGATGAAGAGATAAAGGAGCTGAAATTATTAACAAAGCTGCAGGGGTCTGTTAGATCAGCTAATGCAGGAGTAACCACTGGAATAATGTCAGCACAGCTTTCACTATGAAATCAGTGACACCTTGGAGCTGACCTTGCTACTCAGTAAGTTAGGTGACAGAACCAAGAGGAATTGACATCCCCAACAGTGAAGGAGAAATGGAAATATGTCAGCTGGATATCATTACTGAACCAGACAGGAAGACTAAACAATCGTGGTTATACTCTGAGAAAGGAATACTAAAGTATTCCATGTAAGTCTACTTTATTTACCATATAAGATAAAGATGATTCATCTTAATCTTTCTGTTTTCTAGTTCAAGTTAGTTGGTTCAAGTTCAAGTGGGGTCAGATGAAGTCAGGTGTACCAAGTGAAATCAAGCAGGTCAGGTTGAGTAGGGTCAAGTGAGTTGGGCCAAGCCAGACTGGGCTGGGTCAAGCCAAGTCTGGTCAAGTCAAGTGGACAAAGTTGGGTCACATAGTAATTGAGGTCAGGTCAGGTCAGGTCAGGACAACTGGGTCAGGCTGAGCTGATTCAAGTCAGTCAAGTCGAGTCAGGTGGGCCTAGTCCAGTCTACTCGTGTCAACTTCACTAAATTTAAGGACCTATTTTGCCAATATATAGTTAGGTGACTAGTCAGGTGACCAGTCGGGGTTGAGCTGCACCAAGAGGGCAGGACCAGGCCAGGCCAGGTCAGATCAAGTGGGCAAGGTCAAGTGTATTAATGTCTGGAGATATTAGCTCACTGAGTAACAGAAGGCCAAACTGGGTTTCTTGTTGAAAATCAAGGGAGTGCCCAGTCATGAACTCCAAATTCAAAGCTTGTCCTTGTTGCTATAGAGCAAGTCTTGGCAAATGGTCTACAGGTAGATACAACTTAGAAGTGTTACTGTCCATGTATAGTCAGTCATTCATGGAGGTGATGCTGAATACTCATCTACTTCTAAAAATTGGTTTTTTACAGAAATCAGAGTTTGACTCATATCCTGGTTTCACAACTCATTGCGTTACCTCAGAAACTTTTATGTGTATAATGCATAAAGAAAGTAAAGAAGGTTCTATATGCAAGCATGGCTATACCCTTACAACTTTATAACAGAACTGGGAACTCAGTTGTTTTTGGTTTTCTTTTTTTTTTTGGAGGGGAGGTTAAGGGGAAGTGGGAGCAATGTATGGTATATGTCATAATAAGGTCTGAAATTTCTCAGTGTTAGTGAAAACATAGTATTACCTTGTATACTCATACAGTGCAGGTACAATGCTATTGTACTGTCTTCTGATAGCAAGTAAAGCACCAATATAACCACACAAAATCAGCAACTCATTCCGAAATCTATAAATGGACAAGTATTAATCATGAAAAACAACAAGCATTTGCAAAACATTAAACAAACTCATATTCATATTATAATATTAAAACCTAATTTATCCATCCACCTTTTGTGGAGAATATATGTTTGCTGATTATGCTTATTTTCTGTGCCATGCAGTTGTTAAAACAGACTCTGTGTGTTTTATACTCATCTCCATTGTTAAATTTTAAATGGCACATACAACACAGTTTTTAAGCACAATCATGTAAAGTTACAAAAACAACACTCAGAGCTTTTAATGTGCTAGAACTCTAAATGGAAACAAAATTGCCCCAAATATTAGCGAGGACTTTAGTTTCACCAAATTTCCCCAGTTTTTTTCTCCTTTTAGTTCTTCACACGTACACTTGTGTAGGCATCTAGGCCTAGTTTCAACCATCTGTCATAAAGATGAACCACAGCTTCCAACTATTATAGAGTTAATACTGAGAGCGGCAGCTCAAATTTTCTTAACACTGACATAAAAGCCCACATTGCGTGTGGTACCACTGCTTTTTTTCCTCAGGAAACTGAAACCAGAACAGATCAAAGTGAAGGTCTTCACATAAGACCATTGATTCACCCCTTGTAAATATGCTACAGAGAAAGAAGCAGTAAAATATCTTTTTTTTTCTTGCTAAACCTTCAAAATTTAGGAAATTTCCACATTCTATTCTCCAGATTGAGAATCAGCCAGCTTGCTGAAAATTTTTTCTGTATCCCTCTTTTGGTAAGCAAACAATGATAGTAACAGTGTTCACCTACATATAATATATATATATGTGTATATATTTGTTTATAAGTTCCTAAAGTTTCCTTTAATGAAAGTTCCACTTTCTAAGTAATGAAAATATACTCACTCACTACAATGATGTAACATTAATTGTTCAGTGCGTATGTAACTTAGAAGATCAAGATATGGAAAGACTGAATCCAAAGTCCAATCTGAGCCACAAAGTTGTTCTGTTGAAAAATAAAAATATGTCAAGAGGCAAGTTATACAAATTACTTACACTTTAAAAGGTTTCTTCATCCAAGTACCTACCTTTCACATACTGAATGCCAACAGGGAGAGCCCTGTCAGGTTCTGTGCTTAACAGATAGTACTTTATCGTTTCAAATATATCTCCGTCTGCCTGAATTGTCTCTGCCAACCGCATACATTCTTCTGCATCAGGAAGATTGCACTGGAAAAAAACATTTTGCCAGAAAGTGACAGAAATGTTCAAACAATTCTTTAAGATGCAGAGAAACACTGATGTTTGAACATAACAATAAGAAAAAAATTCTCTCTGAAGGACTCATTGTTTGAAAGATGTACCTGTATATGATGCACATTAAGAAAGCCATCTAGACCAGAGAACAACACGGGGGAGAACGTTCTGTAACTTTAATTTAAGCAGTACCAGTTTCCATTGCTAATGTTTTTGTGAACTTTTTACTACTGCTTAATAAATGTGCAGTCTGAGCTGAACCTTAAGGGAGTCAG
The DNA here is from genome assembly GCF_003945725.1 of Corapipo altera. Classification (NCBI taxonomy): domain Eukaryota; kingdom Metazoa; phylum Chordata; class Aves; order Passeriformes; family Pipridae; genus Corapipo; species Corapipo altera. The sequence continues at coordinate 11,086,950 of NW_020884876.1, forward strand.
CAGAGAAGACCCTTCTGCTGCTAAAGAGGAAAGGAGGGATTTAAGGACATTAGAGGGATAAGATGTAAAACAACTCAGACTAGTAAAGAAAGCTGATCTGCCACAACATGATTAGGCTGCATATCTAGTAGGTTGCAAATCATACTGACAGGTAATTCTGAAGATCATAAGCTACTTCGGAAAGTAACCTGTGTAATGGAAAGCGTACACAAAGAGCAGAATTAAAGAACTAAATTTCTTGCACAATACTGAAAATAAAGTCAATGAAGACTAAAAGAGCAAAGAAGGGCAAGCAATGTATAAGACTGCTGGGGACAAATTCATCCTACAGATTTACTTGGCCTAAAGTTTTTTGAAATTAGTAAAAAAATCAATACATAACCTCTCATTAGCATTCAGGTAAATTTTTTTATGTTGTACCTTTTCATGCAGGTCATTTATTTCTGCTATGCATCCAGGATAAAAAGCACATAGTTTTACTAACTGCAGTTTGTTATCAGGAATCATCCTAAGAAGATCAGCTGCTAAATCCCTGCACAAACAAAAGATGACATGTAGTTACTTTTGATGGTTTGTAATATGAGGATACTGTTTTCTCTTTAACATTCTTTTTATAAAGAAGAGTTTACTGAAAACAATACTATTTCCAGAGAAGTGCAGAAGCAATCTCAGTCTCTAAGACTATTTTGGTGCAATAAATGAGGTTTAATCTATTTAATCTTTTTGTGGAAGTCATCAAGTGAACTTTCTGTTGTTTTATTGGTTGAATTAAACAGCTGTGGAATCCTAAAGCATCAGAACCACCTCAAAGTGAGTTGGAAGAATGCATGACCAGGGATGGGAAGGGAGAGTAGGAACTATCCAATTTGAGAGAAGGAAAGATGATAATGTGGTTCTCTGTCATGAAACCATCCTCAAACTTCCAGGCTTCTAAAGCTCCATGTCATCAGCATAAAGCATCTCTCAGTCATCCAGAATGGCATGCTTCTATGACATTAAAATAGAGAGATTATACAAGAAAAGAATGTGATATCTATTTTCATTCTTCTCAAAGGAAAACTGTGTTTGAGCAAACTGACATTTCTGAAATTTTCCTAACTTTTTACCATTTTTTACCCTATCCTGAACACAATAAGCAGTTGGAGGGAACACATGTAATATTAGGAAATTATTCTTAAACAATTATTCTATTCAAATATTAATAACTGGCTATTCTGGTTGTCCTCTGATTCTTCTATTCAGGCAGACATCATTTCTCCTGTGACCCACAAGACTGACTTGCCCCTGTGTAAGGCAAAAAATCCTACAAAGTTCCTCTGGATTTTCAGAATGGGGTCCTTGGCTTAAAAATGTTCAAGTAAGCTATTGTCCAATATTTGTAACTGCTTTCTATCCCACTTTCAAGTACATATCACAATTAAAAATTAGAACACTTAGTTTAATCTTATTTTTACCCTTAATAAAGTCACATGCTTTTCAAATCTTTCTTTCTATAAACAAGCAAAATACCTGTATCCAAGTGATGGAAAGCTAATAGGAAGACATTGAAAGAGTAATGAACAAAACTTTGTACTACTTTACAGAAGGAATATCTAAGAAAATAATTAAAAGACAACAGAAAATCTAAGAGTCAGGGTAACTGACTAACAACAACAAAGAAATGCCTTTTGACTACCTAAAGAAATTAATACCAAAAGGTCTTCGGAATATCTGTTATACTATTACTGTGCAATAGCCACTTTTCCAAGTTATAGAAGCGCTCTTTCAGAATATAGGATATTTCACAGCTTCTTAAACTATTTTTAAGATCAGTTACTCACATGTGCTAATCTTCAAAAGCAATTTAAACATTTTTTTAACGTGATTAGAAGTTATTTTGCAAAATCTGAATCCAACGTTTATTTAAAAAAAAATAATACAAAGAAGCCCTCATGGAACGTTACCTGGAATGATTTTTAAGAATTATGCTGAAAACACTGTCAAGTATAAAGATAAAAATTAGGTGGCTGAGTTTGCATATGCAGAATTCATTATCCCAAGTAAAATATGATTAGCCTTTTGAATAGTAGAAGGTTTCTTTTAACACTATTTAGGTGTTAATTTCCCAAGGCTGTAGGTTTGGGGAAGGATATGAATGTTTAGTTTTTACTTTATTTGTTTAAATTTTTTACATTTTAGAGCACTTCTAAAAAGAACCAACCAAATCCCAAGAAACATTTCACCAATGTTTCCAACTGATGGAAATCCCTAAGCATAACAACCAATAAAAACAAAAAGGGAACCCTTCAAATGTCAGAGACCTGGAACTGCAGCTTCCCCACACATGACCTTATAAATGCAGTGAACCAAGACGTATTATGCTGTGTCAGTATCTCTTTATTACAAAATATGAAGAGATTCATGAATCCCTGATCTTTTCCTACACAATAGAAAAAATATGTTGTAATGGTTGAAAATCAGACTCCAGGATTGCAGAGTGTAGCTGCAGTAGGTGTTCAGTATAACCCACTGTGAAATCCAGATGTATACTTGGGCAGTATGCAGTATACCATTTAAAAATTTTATCACATGTGCCAATGTAGACTTCAGTATACATATGCCATAAGTTTGCAGAAGCTTTATGTACCTAAACATAAATGCCATACTACTGTAAGTACTTGTTACAGCTCTGAGATCAGAACAAGCTTTTGTTATGGAACTGGGAAAAATATACACTGTTTTTCTTAACTCCATATCCAGTGCTTCCTATTGGAGGCTACATAAAAATCACCCTTCACAATGAAAGCAGGGAGATCAAAGAAGGAGCTTCAGAGACTTTAACAGCTGGATTTGGAGTTGCCAAAACAACCCTGTTAAAACTGGTGCATTGCAGACCTAAATCATTGCTAAATCATTGCAAAGTGAAAGTAGCAAGCCATCAATTTCTTATCTTTTTCTACAATGTTTCATTGTCTAAGGCAGGCTAAATGCTCTATAGAGAGGAGTTCCACTGTTTCTCTCAGGCTGCCTCTAGATATTTTCGCACTAACTGTAGCAGAAAAACTGATCCTTAATCGCAGCATCTGTTTAAGTACATCTTTTCTATGACATATTAATTATGAAACACCTTGATAGCTGCCAAATATATCTTGGGACAGTTTTCTGCTTTTCACTGGTAGGTAAAAAACAAGAAGCTGTACTCTTCAAAGGAAAACCAGAGAAGGTTTCCCCTATATGCAACAGAGAAATTACTCCTGCAGAATTCAACAGTAATCCTGTTTCATCCTTAAATCTTTTCAGCTATCTTGTATTCCTGATACCGATATAAAATAATTCCTCAGACTATTAGCTTCTTTATTTTTCAAACAAGTACTTAAAAATCACTTCACAGATCCTACTTGAGCTTCTGTCCCTTTTGACTTTTTAATTCAATTCCAGCCTTACTTTGTCTGAAGCAGTTATTTTTACTCAGGACAGACCAGGACTTGATGTGCTACCTATTGCCCAAGTAGCTAGTGGTTTTTCAATGGTTTTCACACTCTGTTTGACAATGACTCTTCTCTCATTTACAATGCATACATAACGTGTTTTGAGATTAATGCAGAACATTTGTATGCCCTGTACTTCAAAGGTCTAATAGCAGCAATTCTTATTCTACCTACCCATGGTGGTTTGGTCTCCATAAAAGTTCCAGAATGAAATACCTTGATTGTTTTGTCAGGGAAAAAAATTAATAAAAAATTTCTTTGGATTAAGAAGTTCTTACCATGTTGCTACTGCCATACACTTTCTTGCTAGCAATTCTAGGGCATAATGTGTTGCTTGTGCTGCACTTTCTCCTAAGACAGTACCCACACTGACTGCCAGCTCCAGTTCATTTCCACGAATCAGGTTTGCCATCGCAAGCTTGCTCAATGAAAAAATTAAATCATAAGCATTTTTGGTATTCACCATGTTGAGCATATGACAATAATTTATGAGAATGCTTTTTACAGAAGGAAAAAATATGCAATACTTAAAGTAAATTATATATAATTTGGGTCTCTTGTATGAGTAAATAACTGTGCACCACATGTTAATCAGTTTTTAAATAAACAAATAGATTTCCTTTAGCAGAATCTTTCTTTATTTAACCAAAGAGATTACACAGATATGATAACTAAAAAGCGTGATAGGTATTTCATCTAATCTTAAGTAATGACACTAACTTTCAAAGTATATACTTCCCCTTTCTTTCAGTGAAGGGAGACTCAAAAAAACAAGAAACCAGGAAGGATTCTCCTGATCTGACACTCTCTGGCCAACCAGAGTTGCTGGTAGGCATAGCAGAATGTCAAACAGTAAGAGACTACACAACAACTTGGAATATGCTTATTTTGAAATACAAGCATTAATTGATTCTCAATTTCTCTCTGAACAGATGATTGAGATGGAATTATATTTATTTGGGGGGGATAAAGGAGGAAAACACGTTAAGTCCAGAAAGAATGAGAAAAAGAAACTATTTGTATAAAAATACAAACAAAATGAAAAATCCAGTATAATGTTTCCTACATGTCAGTTTTATTTTTGTACTGAGAGGTGGGGTTTTGTCCTATTTACTTTTTCATTTAGACTGTAAATTCATGAAGGCAGAGATTGCATCTTCTGTAGAACAATAACTTCCATTTCTGAATAGCTATTTTGAATCACCATAAACAGTAAACAGTAACACTTAAGTGTATATATGTAAGGTACTTAAGTATCTTATATTTTCTAATATAACAAGATAGTGTATATACAATTCAATGACGATGTATTACTTTCTGTACATGAGAGAAACCTTGAATTTAATAGAATCAAGGAAGTTTTGCTAGTAACTTTAATACTGTAAGGATCTAACTCTGCATAAATATATACAAATCAAATATCAAGTATAAGTAGAATTTTAGAATGTGATACATAAATTTTAAAACACATGTGGAGAAAGGAAGACAATGTCGGATTTTTCATAATTAAAGACAAAAAAAATACCTCTATATTTTCAACAGCCAGATGACAACATGCTGCAAGCACTGCATGGCCATCCTGAAAATACCAATCTGCCAGTTCTTTACTGACCTTGTGCAGGAGCCTGCAAGAACAAAACAAGAATTCTGCAAGTCACTTTCAGGCTGGAGTCCTTTGGCTCTTAATTTATGTAAAATTTACCGCATTTCCTTCTGTACCCTAAAAATTGCTATATTTGACTTACGACTAGCTTGAAAAATGCAATCTGTTTGAGCTTCATCCACTGCTTAGGTTGGTGTGTACTCATGGGGGTCATTTCCCAAAATCTACATAAGTACAGAACTGTCTCTTCAGACTGACACAAAAAAAAAAATCAAATATTTGGATATCCAATCTATACCTGTAAACTCTGCACAAGTATTTCTCTAATTGCTCAAAAATTGCACATGTAAATGAAGCAGCTACACAGCCTCTAAATTGCTTGTTACTACACCTATAACTGGATAATATAATTCAGCTTTTGAGCACTGTTCTAAACAAGGAGAGGTGCATGCTTTGGGTGTTTTTAAGGGCATGGACAATGAAAATCACAGAACCACAGGATGGCTTGGGTTGGAAGGGCCCTTAAAGATCACTCAGTTCCATGTCCCTGCCATGGGCAGGGACACCTTCTCTTAGAACAGGTTACTCAGAGCTCTACCTAACCTGGCATTAAACACTTTCAGGAGTAGGGCTTCCACAACTTCTCTAGGCAACCTGTTCCAGAACCTCACCACTCTCACAGTAAAGAATTTTTTCCTAATATCTAATCTAAAACTACTGTCTCTTAGTTTGATTTTTAGTGTACGTTGTCAGAATCTTTACTGATGACAAACAGCAAAGCTTCAGGAGCAGATGATGCATAATAATAGGGGATAATAAATACCTGTTAATGCTAAATCTTACCCTGCTTACCAGAAGTTCTAAGTTAATATGCTATACATTTAAGGGCATAGGAATGCATCTTAAATATCAAACAAGTGAAAAGGACATTTATAAAACATACAAATGAAAAATCCATTTTGTGCCAGGAGGAGTCACAAGAGGGAAATTAGTGTAGCATCAGATAGTTAGTAACTCTATTAACTATGTACTAGAAGACACAATATTTTGTTTAATTCAAAATACTGATGCCAAATTAAACCACTAAGCTTTATCTCCCTTAATGACTTTACGTTCTGTACTAAAATGAGGTTTTAGATATAAACTAGAACAACTTACTCATTATAATCATCTGTATTGCTTCCACCAGAATTTGAAGATCCACTTGCTGTGGAGAGTGGTAACATCTGTATATTTCCTTCACAAGCTGCCTGGTAGTGAATAAAAAATTAATTAATGCACAATTGAAACTGAAGATGAAATACGATTTTTTAACAACAACAAAAATAACCTATGATCTATAAAAATAATTCTGAAGCCTAGTTATAACAAAGAAAATGTTTAAATGTTTAAACTAATGAACTTATTCATAGCTACATCTTAGTCTAATTTTATCCAGCCATACAAGAAATTCTACAGAAGCAATAGACTTCTTCCTTCCTATGCATTTGGGCAAGATTTTTCCAGCATTTGAATATGCTTAAAATGGACAGTGAAGACTACAACCTTGATTTTTACACCACAAGGAGCAAGTGGCTGTGAATGAAGGATGAAGTCTATAGATACTTCTCAGCAGGTATAACAGCAAATTGGAAATGTTTGGCATACAGTGGCAGAAAGTGGATAAGCTTAACTTTTTTCTGTCTAGCAATAATTTATTTCTAACATTAAATACAAAGAGATCAGTGTAGGTTAAATGAAATCAGTGGACAAAGTGGTGTTTGGTCAAGGGTTGGACTCAATGATCTCAAAGGTCTTTTCCACACTAATTGGTTCTGTGATTCTGTGAATTCTTTCATATGCTTTAAGGTGTAGCTGAGATAAACCTCAGGGCTGAGTTACAAGGGAAAATAAGTCCTGGTATTCCGTTGCTTAATATTATCTGATTAAATCTTTGAGACAAAGATCATTCTACGAATTGTAGTATTTTTCTGTAATCTCTCTCTTACAAGAAAAATTAAGATCTTTCTAAAGCTTTAATTTGCTTTAGGGTTCCAACATTTTAACTTGTTAAATCTAAGCACATATCGAAGTTCCATTCTGTACATTATTCAGCTATTGAGCTAAAACATTCAGACAGACAATTTCTCAGTAGAGATGCAAGAGAAATCAAATTCTACACGTCTTTGATGTTAAGGTCAATACCGACTGTTGAAAATCAGGTTCTATTTCAATCAAAATTGAACACATCAGTTTTCACTATGGTTATGTGATTGCAGTTTAGAACAATCGGGCTTTCAACACATAAACATGACGTACCTTCTTTTGATTTTTGCATAAAAACTGGTCAGTACAATATGAAAGTAAAGAATGAGGTATCATTATTCACTATTTTGCAAAAGTGAACAGAGCAAGTCTTTTAAATATGCTTGTCATATTCAGAGTTATAAGCTAATAGCTAAATACATCTCCCCACTGGTATATGTAGTAATACCTGTGCAACAAGAAGCGCCTCTTTAAGCTGACCTCTCGAAGTAAAGAAAGAAACTAGTTTCTTCACATCTCCAGTAGCTATACAGTATGGGATGACATCATCATTTTCTTCCTGAATTAACTGATCAGCTCTCCTAGTTAAACAAATGAATAAATAAACAAGAAAGATCTACACATATGATTAATCACCAAATGTATCTTTATGGCATAGGTGTTAGATGAAGCCATATAAAGATCACTGAAACCCATCTGCCTTTCCAGACTTACAAACTGTGGATACTGCACTAAAGAGTTCACAGCTGAAGTTCCAATTTATGTTCAACCCTTTGATTCAAGTACACAAAATTGTGGAAATCCTCCACAGTTCTATTCCAAAAAATACTGAACAAAAAGTAACACAACTAGAAGGCTGTAACAAAAGACAACTACAATTGATATTAGTATCCATCCTTCCTAACTTGTCTGTGTCCTTTTATGGGCTGAAGCTACAACTCACCGTAATATTTTTATGAACTTACCTTTGCATTAACTTCCTCCAATATTTCATTGATACACCAGGCGCAACTGAGAGAGCTTTGTCCCACTAGAAGAAAGCAGCAATACATTTACCCTGATAATTTTATTTTGAGAAACAGCCATATTTTAAACTAGCTTAATTTTTCTTCCATTAAAAATAAATTTGACAACTGGTTAAATAAGGAATGAGTTATGCTTTAGACTGCATATGTTAAAAATAAGCTAATTGGAACACAATTACTTTTTTTGGGACTTGTGACCGATTTATTGACTCTCCATCTTTGCCAGGATAGCTGGTTTTCAGAAAACCATATTTTGTTATTCTTCAATAATGTTCTGATGTTTTACCTCTCCAAGTTCTACCATTAGTTCACAATATCGCTGAATTTGTCCTAATCTTAAATGTATTTCTGCAGCTTCTTTGAGCCTTTCCTCTTTGCTTGGTGCACCAATACCGCCTCCAAACTTAGACATCTTTACTGTTGTCAGCTCTTGTGCCCTGGACTGAGGGGAAAAAAAAAAAAGGGATAAAAAAGTTTTCTGTGAAGAAAACAAGTTTTCTTAAGAATACACTACTGTCAAATATTACAGTGGAATACAAAGGTTATAATTTCAGAAAAAAAATCTTTTGAGAAAAGGCTAATTGGAACTGATTTCAGTGAGACTACAGTGAACTTTATGTTGTTAAAGTAACTGTGTTAGTGTTTTGTGCTTATATACATATATTTTCTATTATCTTCCTTTAATATCTTTATATATTTTTTATTCTCAACCATTTTCTCATATGTTATAGTAATTCATCCAGATGTCCCTCAAAAAAACTTGATATTTTGAAACTTAAAAAAAAAAAATAATTGTGAACATAAACCACAGAGAGCTGGAAATTGAACATATTAGCACTATAATGATGTCACATAAAGAAATAATACAGATAGCAGGCTCAACAGGTTGACAATAGGCTTTGTGGTCTGATCTGTCATGTCCCATGAATCTTATAACCAAGAAATGATTTATATTCCCAACTAGTGCAATTTTTATATTAGTTGGAGAAATAAGACTAACTTGCTTCATCTGGCAGAGCTTGAGAAACAAGTTGCAACAGAATTATAGTTAACACAGAAAAAAAAAAGGCAAAACCAGCTTCACATTTCAACAATTCTCAGTTTATTTCTACCATCAATGCACATTTATGGCATTTGGCTATTCATGGCTTTAGTGTACCATATATGGAAGACGGAGAATGAATTTTAAACATTCTTCACTAAAGCAAACTGCCATGTAGACCAATGCCAGCTACCAAGAATCTGTTTTTTTTTTTTAAAACAAACTATGTTACTTTTCTTCCTCAGCATCTCTATATCTTTTATTATTTTTATGTTGAAGTCTCCAAAACATCCTCTCTGTTTCCTAAAAACAGAAAAAACACAGTTGCTCTGCATCCCTACTTCATCCTGAAATGTCTAGGTGCTGCAATGCCATTATCCAGTTTCCTAAGAAAAAGACAGTATCAGCAGCCCTTAACAAGCAGTCAGCATTACCCTACCCCTGCTTTCTCTTAAAGCTGTCAAACAAGATTCTGAGTCAGCAAAAAAGGGGACAAAATGACCAGCAATGACTGTAGTGATTCTAGGTCACCGGAGTTATAAATGCACAAAATCATGCTGCAGAGATAAACAGACTGCTTGCACTGCACAAGCCAAGAATTAATGTCTTCTCAGGCTAACTGGCTGAGAAATCTGGTTTTTGGACACATGGACACATTTACAGGGCTTCACAGGATGAGTAGAACAGCTGCTATTATTACAGTTAACAACACCAATAAACTTGAATCATTTAAGAGTCAAGGTGTGTAGGACACTCTTAAAGAGCCTGTGATTTTGCAAAAGAGAGAGTCTGCAACAGCAAACAACAGGTGATAGGTATTAAAAAAGTGCAGGTATTACCTCACACAACAAGTGCAGGTATTACCCCTGGGGGTGGCAAGTGCATTGCCTGATCCAATACCAGTAGATAATCTTTCCTCTATTTACAACCCAGTTATTAGAGAGTGGGATTCTTTAGTACCGCTAAGAACTCCCTGACAGAACCACAAATTTGCATATTCTGCATAAACTGTATGTCTGGTTGCATATTCATACATGCAGCTACTAATAAATTTATGGTCTAGTACTTGAATTTCACATTCACATCTGAGTTGCTCTGAAGCTGCATATCTGTATTAATGACAGGTTCTTGTTTCTCCACTCCTTTTTCCACAGACCTACAGAATATATTTCTGCTAACTCTCCTCCATTTTCTGATGTGAATTCCTCTGTTCCTGCATCTGAACACAGACACATACTTCATGTTTATATAATCAAATAATCAAGTAATTTGACTTTACTGAATATAAAAGCACAGTGTATATAACAGGGAAGACAAACTCGCTTCATAGCTGAAGCTTTGCAATTTCTTTTAATTATTTTGAAAAAGGTTTCTCTAGTTAAAAACTGTAAACTATCATTTTAACACTGAGTATGCAGTATAAGTATGAAGTCATGCAGACTTAGCTAGATCCTATTGTAACAGACTGGTATTGCAGATGGAACCGGTATTGCACAAATATCTTCGGACATGAAATAAATTGTAACCCTTTTGTAAAGCATTAAATGTTATTTTTAAAGAGTGAAATACTATATGGAGTAACAATCATTTTCACATATTGTTCATGTTTCACTTACCATCCTAAATCTAATGAGATGTTTCATATGCATAATTCCTTTGCAGTAGTTTTGTGGAAGCAAACTGTCATCCTGTCCTTTTATTACAGCAACCAAATCCCATAAATTTTTGCTGCCTCCAGGAGGCTGAAATTGTTAGGGAAGAAAAGTTGTATTACAGTCATGCTCAAGAGAGAAACTTGAACTTATGAAGACATTCAAAAACATTTGTCTGTCAACTCCAAGAAAACAATGTCAGACCATTTCAATATTATAACCTTCATTATGAAGGCGTGAATTAGTTCAAGATACTCTAAGTCCTTCAGTCTTCTTGAAGGTTGTAAAGATACAGCAAGATCCATGAATGTAAGTATTGGGTTATGTGTAGACATAGTTGAGGGCTTGCCATTAGAATTTTCCCTTTTCCTCACAAAGACATACAAGCTATCTTGTGGCTACTGCTGGCATAAACAACATTCAGCTGCTGGGATGCAGGAGCTGCCCCAGTACTTGTTTATCATTTTCTGTAAAGTGAAGGCATGGGCAAAAAAAAGGCAAGGAAAAAAAACAGCTCCAAGGCTTGACTGCCAGAACCTGGTTTACTTTCTTAATATTAAATCTTAAAATAGACACATATGGCATATGTATATGCACAAAAGCTTGCAGCACAAAGTGATCAAGGTGATTCTTTTTTAAAAATAGATTTTAAGCACTTCCATTGGTCTGGCCTTTGAATCAATCCTTCTGTAGATCTAGGACAACAGTTTAACACTGAATGAGGTCTAGAAGAGAGTGAGAATTTAAAAGCTTAAAAAAAAAAATCATTAAACATTTGACCTGAAGGAGCTTTCCTAAGAATAACAGGATTACAAGTTTAGAAGTCCAGTTATTTCTGAGCTGGTAAAAAGTATGAAATCCTACTAGAAAAAACAAAACAAAACAAAACAAAAAAAGGCAACACAAGCCCCCTCATAAAAAATATTCTCTCTTTTTTCTGTCCCTTAAAGCTCTTATTTGTCTCCTCATTGTATAGCACAATATCTCATTTTCTGGACTCAAAAAGCACTGAGTATAGCTGATAAAAAAAGCTTTCGTTCTTGGAAAATTTTAGTACTCTTATAGCAGTTTTACTCTCAAATCAACATGGGATATCAAAATGTATAGCTTCTGTGAAACAAGGAATTCCATTAAATATATCTTTAGAAAATATAAAATGTCCAGGTTCAAAATTGAGGAAGATTGGTTCAGCATTTCAAAATCATACACTTCAATCTAGCTAGAAATCATAACAAATATTTTGGATGAACTAGATCTTTATAGATCAGAATACTGACTTAAATTACATCAGTGCGTGACACAATCTCTAGTTCCAGGTAATTTTTGTCCTTGTTCTACCCCAAGTTCAGCCTCTATGCAGCTAAAGAGTCACAGGGATCCAGTAGTTTATATTTTTAACTCAACTGCACTGAGAGGCTGCAGGGATTTATAGGAAATATTACTATGCTGTGGAGCAAAGGAAACAGATGGATACTGGGGCATGGGTCATCCAGATCTACAGCTGCCAGAATGTAATCCTGCGGTTTGGGTACAGACACTTGGGCAGTTCAAACCTTACAAGTATTGAGGGTGTCCCTTTGATAAATCAAAATTAAAAACTCTAATGTAGTTTGATAAAACACATATTTTCATTTTCTTCAATAGCAAATTGTTGTCAGATTAAACCTTTCCCATGGAAAATTAAATTATCCCACTAATTTCACTTTGCAAAAAACTGGTGTTCACAACTGACAAACAATTAAGTCATGGACATTTTTATATGCAGAACTGCTAAGAAACAGAACTGATTTCTACATATTTTCAAAGGTCCCTTAAAAAAGAGAGAAAAAAATTGTAAAGAAGGAAGAAATTTCAGTTTTGGAGATTGACCTCAGAAGAGCAAGTCATGCAGACTGACAACATACTTAGGTTTACAGAATACTTACTGAAAAACATTCTGAAAACCACCTTAGTTTTTTTCCTCGAGGATTTCCTGACAATTTTTCCAATTCCTGTTTAATATCCCTGGAAACTTTACCACACAGCAAAGGAGGAGCACCAGATTCCACAGCACGATCTAACACACACAAAGATTTATACAAGAAAATTAAAAAAAAAAAAAAAAAACAACGAAAGGAAAAAGAAGAATAGTGATATAAAGAAAATTAGAACAATGGTATACACAATTTACTTACCTGTATTGCCGATAATATCATCCCAACATCTATCTGCTAAGATATTTATTGGTAGAGGGTTTATAAGAGGTGTCAATGACCAGAGTCTCACAGTGGAATCACGAGAGCAGGATGCCATAGTAAATGGACGACTAGGATGACATGTTAATCCTAGCAGAGAGGGCATTTAAAAATGCAGTCAAAAAAGTTTATCTAATAACCCATTTGATTAAATTATTTTATAAAATTTAAAATATATTAGAATGCATTTAAATACAGAAATAAAACCAAATTAAAAATATTACCATATACATCTGCACCATGATCATAAACTGTGTCCAAACACGTTCCATCTCTTGTGTCCCAGACTCGAATTGTATAGTCCCAACTGCCAGATATTAGAAGGTAAGGAATTTCAGGATTCCACATCAGCCCCCGTACTGGAGCTGTGTGTCCACTAAGAACATTAATACAAGCGTCCTGTGTATAATCCCATATTCGAACAGTACTGAAACAGGATAAAAAAGACCAATGTCCATCAAATCACCTATAAAAATATCATTATCTCTCTACTTCAGCAACATTCTAAGCCTCAAATTAATCAGAATATTTATTTGCAATATGTTTATAGAAGTTGAAATAGGAGAGGGTGGAGCCAATGCCCTTCAAGTTTACAATGGCATACAAAGTACACCAAAGACCATTCACCAGGGTAAGAAACTATTCCATTGACCACATAATCTTTCAAAAGCTGACAGCCACCCATCACTTACATGTCAGTGAGAGAAAAGAAGTTGGCCATGTCTGCATATGCAGTAAATTTTTCTGTTAGGACTCTCAAGAGGAAAAAGAACTAAAGAAAAGCAAAACTGTAAAATTTATCTTTCCTATGGCTTCAACAGCCCTCTAACAGACCCAAGAAATCTGCTAGTCTAAGCTCAGTTCCTGGAAAAAATTGTGAAGATTATACTAGGTACTATGGAAAGGCATTTAAAGAATAACTCAATCATCAGGCACAGGCACAGTTAATATGGGTTCAAAAAGGGAAAGTCCTGGTTAACTAATCAGATATCCTTCTCTGACAAGGTCACCTGCCCAGTGGATGAAATGGAAGTGCTGGATGTAGTTTCTCTCCATTTTAGTAAGAGTTCAGATACTGTACCCGACAGCATCCTTCTGGACAAGTTCTCCAATGGTGGGACAAGCAGGTTCATGGTGCACTGAGTGAAGGACTGGCTGAACATCAGGGCTCCAAAGAATTGTCATGAATGGGGCTACATCTGGCTAGCAACTGGTCATCAGCAGTGCTCCTCAAGGTTCAATTCTAGGGCCACTCCTGTTCAATGTATTTTGCTGTCAAGAAGTTTGCTGTGAAGTTGTTTTCTGTCATGAATCACTACACTATGAATTAACAGATTTTGTTTCAAGCATAAACCTCTAATGGGGAAAGCAATAGAAGTCAATACTCCAAATTGAGATCTATTAAAAAAATATCTTGTATAGTCTGCAGGGAAGTGGCTTAGAATCAGAAAATCCTTCCTCTCGCTTACTGAGGACTGCTGTGCTTTTCCTCAAAAAAGATGCAGATTATACTTAAGTATATTTTTGAAAAAACATCAGTCACTGTGGTGTCCTCCTTGTTTTCCTTGGAGTAACAGTATCAGTCACTGATCCTACTCTTGGGAAACCATTTGAAAAGGCTGCACTGCTACAGCAGCTGTGACAAACTTAGATAATGATCTTGCTGCCCAAATACTACATTAAGCTAACAGCAAAGCTACAGCCTGAATTTGAACAAGGCAGAGATTTAGATTATTAGGTATTCCTGAAGTTTTTGAAGGTGCAAACACTAGTACAAGTAAATATTTTGAGTTTCTTGAATAGTTCTGCTTGAGGTTTTAAGTTTTCCAATAGTTCAGAAATACACACCCATCATCAGAGCCACTGCAGAGGATTCCTTCTCTCAGAGGAGACCACCGTACATGAAACACCTTTGCAGTATGCCCTGTAAAAATTTTCAGTGGCTGATCAGAGCTGGTTGCCAAGTAGTAAACACGAACATTTTTATCCTCACAACCAGTAGCTATCATATCTCTGCAAAATATAAACAGCAAAATCTTTAGTCAGAGAGATGATCAATGTGTTTTAATTTAAAAATAAATATGATGTGTAAGTTGCAATTTACTTCAAAAAACAGCATATTTTTGCTTCTTCTTTGCCTCTTCAAGAGACAAAGTAACTACTGATAATCCAATTAAATATACTAAATCTGACAAAAAGTTCTTATGTCATTATTAGGAATTATCTGAAAAATTAATATATATCATAGTGCATTTAGTTGCCTACTACATTTTCAGCTTAGCAGTCATTACAAAGAAGCCAATATAAACCCCTTTTTCCTGGTACTGAATGTCTGTTTTTTTCCCCCCCACTATATATTCAGCTAGAGAATTTTTTTCTCTCATCAATATGAAAAGATCTTCCTTTGGAAATTAAGGAAGTTCATGGTGGTCAATGAGATACACTACTGGGAATATAGAGCTGCTACAGGCATATCCTACTGTGGAACAGATAATTTTAGTGGTTTACTACCACAGTAAAAATCACATTCTAATAATCTTGTGTTTCTTTAATGGTAATCAATTTAAATAGTAAATATTGTCAATTCTTTGGGTTATTTTTTACTTACTTGTTGTTTTGACTCCAGTCACAGCCGAACACTGCAGCTGGATGTTTATACTTGTGAAGAACATTGCCATCAATGGTTCGAATAATACTGAAACCAATTATAATGCAATATAATAAGGAAAAAAACATTCTGAGAAGGCTATCCAAAATTAAGGTTTATTCTGTGCGAATAAGCCTGATAGCAAAAAGATATACAGAAAGAATATGAGAAACAGCCATAAACAATATCAGCCCCTCAACTACAAGGCTAACTATGTATTTCCCAAGAAAACATCTAACTAGACTTCAGTGTCCATGTCCTTCAGAAGGCCTATAAAAATATCCACTGTAGTACCTCCTTCTTGAAAAGATCCTCATAGCCCAAAATCAAAGTTGTAGTTATGGTTTTAAGGTACAAAGAGATCTTTAGGAACTAAAAAAAAAAAAAAAAGAAGTTGATTGTTTTCTAAAATTTATGCCCATTATGTTTGAGCTGGAATGACACACGTAGCAGAGGAAACTAATGAAGAAGGATTTTTAAAATGTACTAAAACATAATATATGCAAAATTGGTCTCAATGGACATTCACACGTTTTTAGAAATAAGGTATTATACTCCCATAATAGTACAATTGTAATTACTTTGTTCTAAAATAGTGCTTTCTAGTTCTTGAAAGAACAAACTTTAAAATTTTAAAAATTAAAACATATACAGTTGGATAGCTTTTGAAAAGTGTCCCCTACAGACAAGAATGATAGGATATTCTTGGCTAAATAAAATAAAAATTCAGTTTCACTATCAGAGTGCCTTAAACACTATTCCTTTTGAAAAAGTTTCCTTTATCTTCTTCTTAAAATCATGAGAAACATACCCTAAGAAGTACAGAAGACTAATATAATTCTAGTTTTGTCCAGTAAGAAAAGTTTTAACATTAATCACTGACAGTACTGTCAAAATGTACAGACTTGAGAAGTGCATTTAGCAATTTTTTTTTCTTCCAATAACACTCACCAAAATCCATCACTGCTGCAGGTTGCTATTCTTTTGGAATCTTTATGACTCCAGGCAATGCAGAAGATTCCATTCTTTCCATGCTTCAAAAAATGCAAAATACCTATCAATAAGAAATAATTCACCCCTTTTTCTCTCATCTATTGACTCTTATTTTATTTTATTCTACTATGGGCTTCAGCCCTTTTCTCCCAGTAAAGTATACTGTACAAAACCACACTATAGTGAGTACTCAATACATCTGGAATATTTGAAAACTCAAGTCCAAAAAATTAGGACTACGGAGATGGAAAGGAAAACTGCTATACTTGCCAGGATCCAAGACGCAAAACTGGGTCAAGCTGAAGAATAAGCAATCCATAACTATAAACCTGAAGCTTAAATAAAGAACGCTATGAGCAATCAAGAGGGACCTCTGGGCCTTTGGACAACTGCACAAGGGATTTGAAGCACAAGTTGTGTTCTCTTCTGTCCTGCCAGTTGCAGGGAGTGATGGGAAAAGAAAGAGGAAAATCATGCCAGATGAACATCCAGCTTTGAGACTTGTGTTACCAGCAGAATTTTGGGGGTTTTGATCATGGGTCAGTTTATACAAAACCAAGCCTGCTGGCAACAAATAGGGTCCACCTGTCTCAAAGAGGAAAAAAGATCTTAGCTCAGGAGTTAGCGAGGTTCATTGAGAGAGCTTTAAACTAGATTGGAAAGAGGACAGGGACAGGCTTGCCAAAGAGAAGGTGTAGGAAAGGGGAGAACAACAGCAACCACCTAGTATAAGGAGGCCCAAGAGAGAATACCTGGAGCAAGCACAAGCAGCCAAAGACATAACCACTAGACAGGACTATGGGATGTCCCTTTGCACCCCCACAGGGATACTGACACAATCAAATACTCTATAAAGTGCCTGTAAACCACCACACAAAGTATGGGGAACAAACAGGCTGAACTAGAGATCTCTGAGCAGTCACAGCCCTCTGACCTCACTGAAATTATGGAGACATAGGGGATAGCTTGCATGACTGGAATGTTGTCATGAAGGGCTACACAACGTTTTGGAAAGATAGACCAGGAATGCATAGTAGTGGAACTGCCCCCTGTGTGAGACAACACTTAGAATGTATCAAGCTCTGTCCTGGGGTGGATGATGTGCAAGTCGAGAGCTTATGGATTAGAACAAAAGAGAGACTAGTAAGGGTGACACTGTTGTGGGGGCTTGCTACAGGTCATCTGATCAGGAGGAGGAAGCAGATAAAGCCTTCTACAGGCAGCTAGAAGCAGTCTCAAAGTCACAGACCCTGGTTCTTGTGGGGGACTTCAACTAACCCAACATCTGCTGAAGAAGCAACACAGCAAAGCACAAACAGTCCAGGAGGTTTCTGAAATGTTGATGGCAACTTCCTGTAACAGGTAGTGGAGGATCCCACAAAGAATGGTGTGCTAATACTAACAAACAGGGAAGGCCTTGAAGGGCATATGAAGGTTGGGGGCAGCCTTGGCTATAGTGATCACAAGATTGCGGAGTTCACTATCAGGCAAGGAAGAAGCAGGGCAGCAAGTAAGATACAGCCATGGACTTCATGAGAGCTAACTATTCCCTCTTCAGGGATTTTCTTTGAAAAATCCCATGGGAACAGGCCCTACAGAAAAGAGGGGTCCAAGAGATCTGGTTGATATTCAAGGATCACTTCCTCCAGGCTCAAGAATGATGCATTCCAACGAGCAAGAAATTGGGTTAAGGGGGCAAGAGACCCGTGTGGATGAACAAAGAATTCCTGTCATTACTCAAGCATAAGCAGGAAATACATGGGAGACGGAAGCAGGGTCAGGTCACTTGGAATGAGTAAGTAAGTAGAAATGACATAAGGAAGGCCAAGGGCCATCTGGAACTAAATCTGACCAAGGATGTCAAGGAAAACAACAAGGGCTTCTTTAAATAACAATCAATAACAAAAGGAAATCAAAGGATAATGTAGGCCCATTACTAAATGGAGGGGAGAAACTGGTAACAGAGGACACAGAGAAGGCAGAGATATTGAATACCTTGTTTGCATTGGTCTTCACTGACAAGACCAGCCCTTGGGAATCTCTGACCCAAGGAACCAGCACAAAAGAATGTTGCAAGAAAAGCTTTCCCTTGGTCAAGGAGAACTGGGTTAGAGAACCTAGACTAACTTGACATACACGAGTCCAAGTACCCTGACAGGATGCAACTGCAAGTCCTGAGAGAGCTGGTGGACACCACAGTGAGGCCACTCATGATCATCTCTGAAAAGTTGTGGCTATCAGGAGAGGTGCTGGCAGAGGACTGGAAGAAAGTAAATGTCACCCCGGTCTTCAAAAAGGAAAAGAAGGAGGATCCAGGGAACTATCAGCTAATTAGCCTTACCTCAATCCCTGGAAAGGTGATGGAGCACCTCATTTTATAGGCCACCTCTATCCACATGGCTGACAAGAAAGTGATCAGGAGAAGTCAGCATGGATTCATTAGAGGGAAATCATGCTTGAACAACCTGATTGCCTTCTACAACGAAACAACTGCCTGGATGGATGCGGGGAGAGCAGTGCATATTGTCTATCTCAACTTCAGCAAGGCTTTCGACACTGTCTCTCACAACATTCTCAGAGGCAAACTCAGTAAGTGTGGCCTGGATGAGTGGACAGTGAGGTGGGTTGAGAACTGGCTACACTGCAGATCTCAGAGGGTTGTAATTAGTGGCACAGGGTCTACTTGTAGGCCTGCCAAGTTTCAATACTGGGCCCAATATTGTTTAACTTATTCATCAATGACTTGGATGAAGGGGCAGATACCTCTTCAGCAAGTTCACTGATGCTGCAAAGCTGGGAGGAGTGGCCAATACCCCAAGGTGTGGTATAGCCCTTTCAGAGGGACCTCAATAGGCTGGAGAGATGGGCAGAGAAGAACCTACTAAAGTTCAACATGGGCAAAGCAGGGTCCTGCACCTGGGGAGGAATAACTCCATGCACTAGTATTGGCTGGGGGCTGACCTGCTGGAAAGCAGCTGTGTAGAGAAAGACCTGGGGGTCCTGGTGGATAACAAGTTGTCCATGAGCCAGGAATGTGCCCTTGTGGTCAGGAAGGCCAGTGGTATCCTGAGGTGCATCAGGAAGAGCATTGCCAGTAGGTTGAAGAAGGTGATCCTGCCCCTTTAGTCAGCCCTAGTGAGGCCACATCTGGAGTGCTGTGTTTTGAGCTTCTCAGTACAAGAGAGTCATGGAGCACCTGGAGCAGGTCCAGGGGAGGGCAACAAAGATGATTAAGGGACCAGAGCGTCTCTCTTATGAGGAAAGGTTGAGAGATCTGGGCCTGTTCAGCCTTGAGAAGACATGACTGACAGAGAACCGCATCAATGTATACAAATATCTGAAGTGAGGGTGTCAAGAGGATGAAGCCAGGCTCTTCTAAGTGGTGCTAAGCAATAGGACAAAAGGCAACAGGCAGAAACTGATGAACAGGAAGTTCCTCTTGAATACGAGGAAAAACTTTCCCGTGTGGGTGACCAAGCACTGGAACAGATTGCCCAGAGAGGTTGTGGAGGTTGTGTCTCCCTCACTGGACATATCCAAGAACCATCTGGACACAACCTGTGCAATGTGCTCCAGGACAACGCTACCTGAATAGAGAGGTTGGACCATATGACACACACTGTGGTCCTTTTCCAACCTTACTCATTCTATGATTCTGAATAAGGTTAGTTACTTATTGGAATAATGAAGTGAGTGGGCACGAAAAATCATGGTAAAGTAAAAATTAAATGGGATGTGAATCAGGATCAGCGCTACATAAAAGATGCTTAGTAGCACAAATGCAAAGATCAGTGTTAGAATTCCAGAACTCCTGAATGTGTTTTCTGCTCATGCCTCTTCCCACACCTCTACCTCTCTTCTTAAAGAGCATCCCTTGTACACTGATGCAGACACATCAGTGTACCACAGTATCACATTAACCACAGTTAATTACGTCTGCATAATCTGAAGACTATAGCTATATACTAAGAATACACAAAATAGAGTAGAGTACTACAACATAGTATTACAACAGCTCCTTTATGCCAATAAAAATTATGCTACTGTTTCAGGACTTAAAAATGCCTGGATAGATTTCAGGTTATACAAGGCAAGATTCTAAATGAGGCATACTGTTTAGTGTGCTGCAAAATGGAGCTTTATTGATCTAGACTTCAGGGACTGAAAACCTTATGTTTAAAAATACAGAACACAATTTGCATTTTGATGCCAAGTCTATATGTCCATACACATTGACACATTTAAGAAGGAATCAGCATTGCTTTTGTTGTGTATCCCTACAGGACCAATTTTAATATAATGGAGACCATCTGGTGCTTCATTATTCTCATGTCACAAATCCAGTCCGAGGAAATAAAATACTTCTGCCACACAGGTAAACTGGCACCCACGTAATTCTATAGATTTTTATATTCTAGCACCTTTTAAAAACATATGAACTTCGACCCATCTATTTACTGACACTAGAGGAAATGACTCATTTACATTTTATATAGACAACAAGAATAATCTCATCTTACCTCACTGAATCTGGTTATCATTTTGCCTTTTCGAACATCCCAGATGAAGGCACCATTTCTGGATGTTGCCCCTGCTATGCAGTTCAGATCTCCTTTAAAGAGAGATATTTGTAAAGTGTCATGATAATTATAAGATCGCAATATTGTTTGTGCTTATAATTTAAATTGAAGAAATGAAATATCAATAGGAGACATCAGTGGCACATAAAGATGAATTCTCCATAGTTTAAGGCCAGCACTTGCTACTAAGTCACAAACATCAATTTCAGAAAAAGCCGGACCTGTTTTTTACATTCCTGTTTTGAGGAAAGGTAAAAGAGAAGTTGTATTGCTGTAAAAAGTATTCTCAATGCCTGCTGAAAGTCTTGCCCTTAAAAACATAGTGACCATGATGCATATGACTCAAACTAGAAAAGAGATACAATCTCAATGTTTCAACCTTAAAGTTGTAGCAACTAGAACACTTTCCTTTAAAGGAAGATGTACTTCCCTATGTACTAAGACAAATCATAAAAATGTGACAGAACATCTAACAATAGTTTGTTTTCTTAATCTTGCACCACTGCTGCATGCAACCCCCTAAGAACGTACCTGAATCTGTAACTACACTCTACAGGGTGGAAAATCTGAATACGTAACTCCACAGCGAGAACCCGAAAACTGAATTCAGGCCTAATCTAAAAGCCACTAAATTCTCCTCACCACAGTGACTCTCTATCCCAATATAGCTATACTTTTCATAAATGGCACATTTATAGGAAAGTTTTGACTGTTATTTTATTCCAACCTTCCGAGGCAGAAAAGACAATCTATGTAGGAGTATAGCACGGTAAATATATAAAATGGGAAGAGATTCAGGTAGGAGGATGAGAAAAGGGGAAAAAAAAAAAAAGGAGTAATCACTTTTTCCAAAGACCTTCTGAGACCAAATACAAATGGTGATATGTACTGGAATATATATTAGGGATAAAGTACAAGGTAGAGAGGAAATGTCTAAGAGTAAAGGATGTGAAAGAACCGGCAAAAGCTCTGGCCAGGAGGGACATGAGCTTTTGGACAGGATGGTAAGGAATGGAGTCAAAGCACATGCTTCCAATTAGCTTCGTGGGTTTTTTTAATTTTATTTTGGTTTTTTTTTGGTTTTGTTTTTTTGGGTTTTAAGAAAACCAGCCCCCTTCAGTGAACAAACTATTACCTCAGTTTGAGATACTACT
Source organism: Corapipo altera (assembly GCF_003945725.1). Classification (NCBI taxonomy): domain Eukaryota; kingdom Metazoa; phylum Chordata; class Aves; order Passeriformes; family Pipridae; genus Corapipo; species Corapipo altera. The sequence continues at coordinate 11,109,372 of NW_020884876.1, forward strand.
ACAAACTGAATTTAAACTTCAAAACAAAATAACCAAATATAAACACCATATTTCATACTGCCATAATTTACATATAGCAAGACAAATTATCTGTAAGACACTCTCTGAAATGAAAAAAGTGCAAATTCATTTCACATATGCAGATTACATTAAGCTTCCCATCACAATATTTCTTTTCCTGTCAGGTATTATTTCTTAGAATTTAAAAGCCCAGGAGAGAACAGCAGTGAGATGAATTACTCAGATTTTTTAAAAAACACATCTCCTGTCCAGTGAAATAGAACAGAAGAAAGTCAACCTATCATTAACTATTGACATTAGTAACTATTAGTAGTATATTCCCAGGTACACTGAAGAGTGTTGCAGCACAGTTTTGAAAAGAAAATTTCCCACTGACTTCAGTGATTTCTCTAAGAAAAAGTAGATGCCTTGCAGAAAAGGCACTTCCTATTCTAATTAGGTAAAAGCAGAGCTCTTCGATGATTAGAATCCTACACAAAGAAGGAAGAGAAAGAACTAAATATGTATGTTCCACTTTTTAGCACAAAATATAATATGAACTTTAAGTAGCTGCTTCCCAAGCAAAGACAGTCTTTTCGACGTTTGTGTAATGCAATGTTAGAAAGGCTCTACAGATTTTCCTTACTCCTTTCTGACTGAGAAATACTGGGATCATTAGTCATAAGGTAAAGCCTCAGAAAGGTCTGAAGCATTGAATTCTACTGGTTTCATATATAATTTAGTTTTGTTTAAACCTTATAAGATACCCTTCTATCTAAAATGAATACTTTTAGATGACAAATTCTACAGTCAATGCTAATTCAAAGAACATTAAGACATAAAGCAAAATATTCTTACCTGGAGCCCAAGAAATGGAATAAATAACCCCCTCATTACCAGGAGATGTATAAACCGCTGATAAAGTATTAATGTCCCAAACTTTTATTGTGCCATCAAATGAAGCTGTAGCAAGAAGATCAGGGTTATCAGGTTTGAATTTGCAATCAAAGATGGTCTCAACATGTCCCTTAAATGAAACAAATATTTAATCCATTTTTATTACATTTGATTTTTTAATAACACCAACTCTAGATCAAACTCTAAAATACACTGTATTTAATTGACCTGTCAGGTCAATTAAGAGTTCCAAAAAACCTGCATATTATGGTTTATCAGTCAAAATTAAAAGTCATAAAATAGCTTAGACTATAACAGTACTCTCTTTCAGAGATCATTATTAAAGACAGAAAAATTATTTCCTGAAACAACAGAGCACACAATGCCAGAAACTTGTTAACAATTTCTGTTGGAACTGAGTTGCTAAAAAACAGAGTAAAAAAAAAAACAAAGTAAAAAAAGAAAAAATAGTTAATTTTTTAAAACAGAATTAATGTTGCCCTTTTTTTATAAACTATGTGACTGCAAAATAAAGCTCTGTATGTTAAACATATTCTACAAGTTGTCTAGTATCCCACTGAATTTTCTGTGTTTCTAGATACAGTCTATGGTCTATTGTAGCTTAAATTTCAATCCATTAGAAACTCCACATGTCAGCCGCTTGTTTTCTAAGACATGCACTTGTAGAATTTAAGTTGGGAAATACATGAAACATGGTTAATATGCAAGAATTTTTTTTAAGCCTCAGTTGCTTTACAGGACCAAACCCATTAAAAATGGAAAAAGAACAGCAACCAATAGCCTCTATTCAAACACATACAGGATTACAACTGAAAACTGTTGGGTTTTTTTCCAAATGAAAAGGGAACTTGTAAAGAGGAAAAGAGACAAATACTTAAGAATAACCAAGCGCCCTGTGAAGAAGAGGCTCATCTAATATGGGATAAACCCAATTCTGAATTTCAGCTTCAACAAAAATTTCATAATTCAGTCTTTGTAATTTTAAATTTAGTGAACTCACCATATATCCCTCTGATTTGACTAGAATCCTTTTTCTGAATTATAGAAAACCCTCCAGCCCTTCTGAGAAGGCCATCAAATTAAAATTTTAGTTAAAAAAAAAAAACCCAAACCACAAAAAAACCCACAAGTCCTTAAATCTTTATTTCTGGATGAAAAAAACCTGCCAGAATACTGCCAACAGGATTCAGTCCTTTGCAATAAAGAACTATTTTCAACTTCAGAACTGTCATTTGTTTCCTAGAAATTTAGAGTCTTTTTGATAGAAACTGCTGTGAAGACTTCATTCCCCATTTTTTTCCTGTTAGAAGAAAGTGTGTAAGCCAAATAAACTCTCATTTCAAAGACAGATGAACCATACCAAATCTCTAAGGAAATCCCACTTTTTGGCTCCCATGTCGTAAAGCCCCACTCCACCATCCATAAAACAACAGACGGTGTGACCAGGAGGAAGAGAAAATGCTTGGTTTTGGGTTAAAGTTGGAGGAGGAACAGCCTCACTTGTTGAAGATGTATGATGATTTTTAGTAGGATACTGTGATGAACGTGCTTAACAAAATAAAGCAAAAGACAGAAATAGAGAAGATTATTTCTTATTTCAATAATAAGTAACAATTATAAAGAGTAAAATGCTTTGTATTCCAATGAGATTTAAAAATAAAGAAATGGAGAATTCCTGTATGAAGTCTGGCATGCTAAAGAAGGATCTTATAAAGTACTTGATCCTTTATGCATTTGTCTAGTCCACCAGCAGCAGAGGGTACTTGGTTTAATTAAGAACTACATAGCTGTCCAAACTTAAGGATTGACTTGGACATAACAAGACTCGTAAACAAGATTTTCTTAACTGGCAGCCATTACAATGAATAACAATCAAAATTACACTTACGCTTTTTCTTTGGAGGAGAACTTAGCACATGCAAACCATGGAAACCCGTTTGCTTCAATTTAAAATTATCTATAGGTGTTGTACGTGAAACATTCCAAACACGTAACACACCAACCTGAGAATCTGAAGTTTAAGAAAAAACAAAAACAAAAAAACAAAACACAACACAGAGATATGTGGTTTAAGGATTGATTTATGCAAAAATACAACAATGAATTAAACTTCAAATCCTAAGAAGAATTTTATAAGCAGGCACTGTCATCTCCATAGAATCACAGAATAATTAGGGCTGAAAGGGACCTTTGGAGATCATCTAGTGGAACCTCCATAGTAATATTCTATTTATCTTCCATTTACCTCTGTGGCAATATCACATTAACAACAATAATTACTAATATTAGCTATTTAAACATGGATAAATTCTATGGAACCTTTTTCATAAAATATTCTCACTGTCTCAGTTTCCTTATTCATTAGTTCAACTTGAGCAGTAAGGTCTATGGTGTGGAAAACAAATAGATTCTTTTCTTTTTTCTTAATTTATAAATCTTCAAAGTGACATCCATTAGTATAACGCATTTTTATTCCTATTCCCAAAGTAACTCATATATTTGTTGCAAAAGCGTGCATGAGAAAAGTATTATTTAGTATCAAAAAAAGCAGAAAGTCACTTGCTTATGTACCCAACAAATTTAAAACAAGTAAAAACTGCTCAGTGTAGTTTTCTATTATTTTCTAGTTTTACATTGGTGTCTTGTATGCTTTCATTTGTAGAAATGTTAAGAAAAAGAAAGATCACACTTGGAGTACTAATTTTGAAGATTCAGTCCTGTATTTATTACCTTTGTATAAGTCAGGAAATAAGTCTTACCTCCAGTTATAAACATTCCAGGTGCACTGGAAACCCATGCTAAACACTGAACAGATGCTGCTGCACTGGGAAAACTAAAAGTTGTGATACAGGACAGAGATTCAGAATCAACTAGTCGAATACCATTATGTAAATTAGCAACAAGAAGGTAGTCAGTTGACAAAGGGTCCCACTCCAGTGCTGTAACAGGATCCTCTTCATCTGTTCCTTCAAGAGACTCTGGTCTTAAGACATGTTTCTGATTTTTAGAACCTTTAAGTGCACAAGAAAACAGATCATTTAAAAATGAAATTAAGTATATCCTTTCAATAGTTACAAGGTTCACAAACATAATTCTTTACCTCTCCCTGAAATTTTCACTATCTTGCTCTACCGGCTTTACCAGCAAAATTAATGAAGCTGGCTTTGCAGTATTTGACTTAAAGCAGTTCTGGTTCCATTAGATCCAACTTTATTTTTAATACAGCAGAAAACAGAAACAGCTGTCAGGCTTATTAATATAATTTTACAAGAAAGTATGTTAAATCATATACATAATTCTAACAATTTCCAGGAGTAAAGGCCTACAGCACAGCCGGAAATACAATCATTGAGTATAAGTAAAACTGCACACCACAGCAAATACAGGCAAAATAAAGGTAGTATGAACTAGAACAGAACTGTGGCAGTCAAAAAAGTTTTTATAATCAAATGCCTTTAGACGTTTTCTTCCACAAATCTATGTGTGCAATTATGAAGAATTTATAGATCCTGTAGCCAAACCAGGTCATTAAGTATCTAATTTGACATCTGCAAAAAAGAAGACATATTTCACTTGATGATCCATACTATCAAGAACCATACTTTTTTAACGTATTTATTTCCCACTCTTTATTTTTACAAAAAGATGGATCTTAGTCCTGTGTCCAGTCCAAATGAAATAGAGCTGCATTTTTGAAGTTGTGATCTTGTACTAAAAAAAAACCAAACTAATTTTGTGCCCCTTTTCTAGAAATAAGGGATTGACATCTTCTACTATTCAGCTTCTATCTAATTTTCAATTTTGGTACTGGAGACTACAATTAATTTTTCGTCTTATGATAACTGTCAGAACCTACGGATATTCCTTAATAATTGATGTAGAACAAAGCCTATTCTGATACAGGCTAAATAAAAGCTGAAAAGCTTTTGTTCACTAGGGAACATTCTGAATACTAAAACAGCTCTCATCATGATTTTCTAGGGAAAATGTTGTTGGTGTGCATTCTGTATCAGGTAACTTCATAAAATCAGTTATCAGAAATGGGGAAAATAATTTAAGATTGCACAACAACTAACACCACAAACCAATTTCTCTGTTCCACTTTTTTTCTTTGGTCTTCTGAAGCCTTGGGAATAACATCAGAAATATGATCGGATAACTGCTTTAATTTGCCAAAAATTTTAGGATTCTCACTTTTTTAAACAATATTCTCTCCTTACACTTCAGTTCACCTTTTTGGTTGACTGAAAACAACACTGAAATGAAAAACAAGAACTGACGACAAAGCAGAACAATCATTTTTCAGTTAGCTATACAAGAACTAAAAGCAAAAAGTCTTTGAATGATCAAAGCCAGCCATGTTCAAACACTTCAGTCTCAAGAAAGCACAGTCTCTGCTGGGAGAGAGTATGAATATCTAGGAGTTATTCAGTTTTACCTGTACTTCAAAAAAGAATCCAAAAGGAAACCTCCTGAAAACCCTAATTGTTAAATTTTAATTTTCGTTAAGAGAAGATATCAGCACTATAGATCATGCAACTGACTCACAGGTCATTTAAACAAGCTGGGCTTATTTTGAGAACAAATGAAAGGTAAAATAGTACAGAATATTTGGTTCTATATGACTGCATTGTACTCCTCTAAAAATTAGGTACTAATTGTTGCATATTTTTTCTTTGCACTAAATGTTCTGCTACATTAATGGATAGTCTAGAGTTAATAAAAAAGAAAATACAGCCATGAGAGAAAAACCTAAGTAGGTAACAGTAATTAAAAAAAAGTGTAGTCTGCTAATTATGCAGCAATGAGTCACACTAAAATAGAAATACTAGACCCTTCAGCGAGTCAATCACACTGAACTTTGAAGCAATCAACCACAACTTGTGGATGTTCAGGTTCTTTCACAATAGTATTTTGTAGGATATCTACAAAAGGACTGAAACCTTTAAAAGTAAGAAATAGGAATTTTGTTAAATTTATTTCACTTGGTGACAAACTAAGTTCTGATCCAACGACAACACATTTTAGATGAGGTAGATGAGGGCTGAACTTCAATCTCAAAGCAAAAAAGTTAGCGCTCTATTCTTTACTGTTAAAGTACCAATTTTTTGTGTCACCCATGTCTGCCCCTCCACTTTCTTTTTTTTAAATAGAGGGTCTATATTCACCCTACTGATTTCACTTTCTTCAGTGTATTGTTACTTTTTAGAAGCCAGTTAAAAAAGTCAGACAAATTTTGACTATAAACTGTAAACTAGAAACACACAGTTAATAAAACAGCTAACTTGGATAAGCCTATGTTTTCAACTTTATCTGAATGTTAAGACACATATTAAAGGAATTTACATTTAAAGTGTAATCACAGTAATGGTACTTCTATTTTATTATTCTGTTACAATCTATTTTTCAGTATTACCTAGTTTTGAAACACATTTTAATGAATTTATCTGTTCACCAAAATTTTCATGATCTATTCTCAAATACATCTATGTTTTCACCTAAACAAATTCTTTGTCTTTTTCTGGTAGTATAAAGAAAGCAACTTAAAAGAAAACTAATACTGGTCTGCATCCTTTCAAAATCATTATGATGGCTCCAATGTCAATGGCTTAATTACAAGAATGTAAAGAAGGAGATGTAAAGAAAATGCTCTGTATTGTATAACTAAGAAAACATTTTTGTGATATGGGAGGAGTAGGAATACTATGAATTAAGAACAAGTTTTATGTATGTACCCACATTATAAAATATTTATTAAAGAGGTGTAGAATTACACACATATACAGAAACAAGTGATATATATATATAAAAAAAAATATATTTTATCATATCAGTTTTTACCTGGCTGAAAAATAGATAGGCTTCCATCAGTATGTCCAAACACCACTTTTCCTTTTTTCTTTGGATGCCATCTAAACAGACTGATATCCGACAAGAAACTATGTGCTTCTCTATGTACAGTTACCCCGCTGTCAGGTCCTGAGATAGTCCAAATGTACAACGGCCCTCTATGGGACACAAATGCAACTGCATCACCTGCATTCCAACACCAGCTAAGTGATGAAGGAATTCCTGAAACATACAGGTAAACCTGATAAGAACCAAGATATGAAATTCAGCGTAGTATTCCTTAACGCAGAATCAGCAGTTTTCTTGAAAAATTGTAGAAATAATTGTTCTACATAAAAATTACTAGACTGAAATTTAGACAACGGTATGAACATCTCATGCTATAAAAGTAAATTACACATTTCCATAGGTACAAAGTAAAATTATTCCCCAAATTACTTTAATACTACTTTGACAGACTGTATTTTATGGTATCTGTACTTCATTAGTGTGAAAGAGAATCACACTTATGAAAGAGGATAAGCCTGATTCTGTAAACAATACTTTCATTCATTCAGAATCCCATTCACCACTACATTTTACTGTAAGCTATTTGCTACTAAGCTAGTAAAATATTGAGAACCTCAAAATGCCTATTTTTGCAATGAAATTCAGAGACAAATATAACAGAGACAGATATTTGTGAAAAAATTGGAAAGTCAGTTCTGTAATCTAAGGGAACTCTTGATAGCTTCCTTCTGGATATGTGACAGTTCTAATTCAGTTGCCTTACACCTAACTGTAGGCATTCCAGTTTAGAAATTTTGACCTTAACATCTCCAACTCTCATTATCTCCATAGCTTAAAAATGTGTGCCTGGAAGAATAAATGATGGTAAGAAAAAGCTGAAAATTTAAAATTGTATTTAGATATTTTCATATGGCAACGTCAAAGAGTGTAAAAGAGGCATTAATAGGAAGTTTAAACATATTATCCTAAAAGTAAATTAGTTTTTAAAAAGATTAAATAATAATAATAACACTTCTTTCATGTGTAGTCATTGGCTGAAGTAGATTTTTAAACAAGCAATGTATTGAAAAATAAGTATCAGCTTTTATATTAATGCATAAACTGATACAATATTTCTTTTAGAATAGATGAAATCAGTCTGGGTTTTCCTTTTGCAAAATATGCAAGATGTACAAGGTTTTCAGAGGTATCCTAAATTGCTCAGGAGAGAACAGAGTAGGGAGTCCCAAAATGGCTTAATAGATCCTGAGATTCTGACTGTTCTTAGGTTGCACTCATTTTCCAAGAATGCAAATGTAAGAGTCAAGAACACCTGATGAAATTGACTGTAAGAACAGAAATACAGGTCCTGGTTTTGACTAAAGGGAATAAATCAGAGCTGGGTAGAGAGAGGTAACTGCAGACACAGATGTTTAACCCCCTAGACCTGTAACACAATCTCCAAATCAGCAGTTTCAAGTCCTGAGAGAATATTCAGGTAGACAGGTTTTAGGGTATTTAAACAAAAGCTGTTTTTCAAATTCACTATAATTTATACTTGAATCTGTTAAGACTACATTTTATTTGCTTTCACTTAGGTAAAGTTATCATGAAAACACACAAGTTTAAAAATGTAATTATTTATCCTTTTATACAGATGAAAATACTGTGCTGGGTTTCTTTTCCTGCTCAATAAGAAATCACTAACAAAGTTAATTCTTGAATTGTTCAAGTAATTTAGAAAAAAGAATAACCTCTTTCTTTACCACTTACAAGATGGTTCACAGTAATTCATTCACACTATCATTACTTTCTAAAATTGAATGCAACAAATCTGTCAAGAATATTGTTTTGGGCAATTGTTAAACCTCTGGCCTAACAAGTGCTTAGAGTTATTAGTATCAAGTATTTCTCATACCCATGGATTAAAAAGCTGTATGGATCAAATATCTCCTTGTCTGAAATACCTTTTGTATTGTCCAGCTTGGCCACAACTTTCTGTTCATTCACATTCCAAATAATCACTAAACTATCCGCACTGGCACTTGCAAACACATCAGGGTTGTGGGGACACCAGGATATGGCTGTGATTGTCTTCTTATGCTCAGACATAATTGCATGGAGTTTGAACTCATTGTATCGGTGATCCAGCTAAACAAATAATAAAAGGCATTTTAGAAATACATTTTTTGTAAACTCACTTTACGTACTATTGGGTTGGAGATTAGTTTATATAACAGTATTAGACTTACTGATGAACTTATAGTGGATTTAACAATTGTCAGTGCCTCGTATCTGAATAAATTAAATTCTCATACATTTGATAGAAAAGTTGTCAAATATCTAATTAGCTCAATCAGTATTAACAGTCTATCCTCTTGTCTCTTATAAACTATTAAATTTCATTAATAACTTTATTCAAACAATCCTAAAATGCTTTATTTATAGGCATGGTAACAACCATTTAGTAATCTCCAAAGAGTTAAACAGGATAGAATATGAAAATGAGTTTCAAATCCTTCTCATTTTTTAAACCATACTCATTTTTTCACACAGTTAAAAACTAAAAAGAGAAAAAAAAATCACACACCCAAACATGACACAGGAAATTTTGTTTATTTTAATCCTACAAGCGGTATAACTCTTGAAGTTAAAGTAAGTGTATCCGTTATTTCCTTACATATTTCTCATTCTGAAAATTCCACATCACAGTATTTCTATTTTTTAGTAACCACAAACTTCAGAAGACCACAGTCCTGAGCAGTTTAAGTTCCAAATCAAACAGAGGTGGGCCACAACTCTGGAATCCACAACTTTGAAGCAGTTTGATCCACTGTGCACAGGACTATTTTTATACTACAGCTTCAAATGAAACCACAGAATTGCTTCATGTCTCTCTCAGAAAACATTTTTCTGTTGCTGCACTTCATTCATCTCAAGTGTTTGCTGGATTGTGAACCCGGCTTTTAAAAATAACTCTTGACATATACAACTTTAGGGCTATCTTGAATGGAAGACTGAGCTTTACATAGACATCTTCTAAGCACCTACCATACTTCAAAAAGAATTGCAGAAACATTTATTAAAAGGGTTCAAAGTGAGATCAACAACAATGTAAAAACATAACTATTCTGATAAACAAGGACAATCTTACCTGATAAATATAAATAGCAAGGGTAGCACAGTAGGCAAATCTGTCCCCACTAGCAGCACATATATCCTTGTTCCATGGCTGACATCCAGCAGCTAAAAGTCCCACTTGTTTAACCTGTGACATTTTTGCCTTTAAAACAGAAATTCATTAAACTACAAGAAGACAGAATTTTAAAGAAGAGAATAATACTTCTTTGTTCCCATAATATCTACCTTAAAAATATAACTACCTTGAGATACAAAAGAATGTATTCAAAATAAAGTCAAGCAGATGTTTAGAGGCTTCAGTGCTGCAGAAGAAAGGATATTGAATACCATTCACAACAATCCATTTGGAAGGAAAAAGAAGCGGAGGGGGAGGGGAAGCAGCAAATGAAAACTGGAATAGTTCTTGATGTGTACTAGCTGAAACTGTTCATCATTCCCATTTTCTTCTGCATTCTGGTTCAAAACTTTCTATATTACAGTTTAATGCCCTCTCTGCTCTCCCATTCATCTCCCACTGACAGCCAGACAAAATAACCATATGCTAATAGTTTTAAGTTAAAGCAACATGTGTACAAAGGTCTTCAAGCCACTTGCATAGAACAACTATGCAGTACATATTATCATCATCCTTTATGGAAAGCTTTCTAAATTTTCTTAATAATTACTGCTTAACAAAAAAGTTGAAGTAAGCTGTGAAAAAACAAAGGCAAAGCTTAGTGTAACATTACCGTACAGCAAACTATGCCTTCAACATCCAAAACAAATTTCATACTACCATCTTGCTCTGAGACAACTGATTTTAACATAAAAACGTAAGAAACACCTTGCTGTGCCAGACCAATTATCTACCTAGCCCACATTTGATTCATGAGAATATCAACACGTTACTTAGTAACAGAATGTCTCATTTGGGGCCACATTTATGCTGTGAATAGATTAATGGACTGGGGGACATTATGTAGAAAAACATTACATGGAGGATGACTTCTTTAGGGTAAAGAGCAAGACTACCATGTTGAAAGACAAGAATCTTACAGATGCTAAAACAGAATTCAACAAGTGTTTATTTCAGAGTAACAATACATCTGTCTTGTAGGATTCTGCAGTAATCTGTATTTAAAAAAATCCTGTTAATAGATGAAATTTTTGAATTTTAGATGAAAAATGCTGCTCTGCACAATACCATTCTTTCACTGATTTAAGAATTCATGCTTAATAAGTATTCTTAAAATTTGATTTTTCAACTAGGTTTTTCCTATTCAGGTATATATAAAGAAGCTACATGCATAACATATTCTGAGCTGCATTACAGAAAGGAATGTACACTTTATTTACTAATATTTGTTCTTTTTAAATTTGTTATTATTTCCTGCTCCTTGTAATGAGCTATATACCATTTTACAAAGGGAAGAATTTGCTTTGAAATTCAGTAAAATAGCATCTAGAAGAAATGACAGTTGTATGGCATACTAACTTACTCTCCTGTAAGTATCATGCATTAAAGCAGTTTCCTGCAGATCTTTTCAGACATAGATTTCTGTTAAGCATACTTATAGTATAAGGGAGAAAGCAGCATTCATCAGAACAGCCTGAGTAAAAAGACAAAAAAGGGCAGCATAACTGAATATATATAGGTATGATTTCACACATGGTGCATTTTTATACATTTTTCATACTTTCTAAAAAAGCACTTTATTTTGAAATAAGGGATGTACAAGTAATTATACTGAACTCTAAATATACACTGAAAAAACCCCTGTGCATGTAAAAAATGTATACCACACTGGGAAAGCTATCAGATGATGCCCACAGTTTCCAAGGAGACGAAATAAAGAGGGAGGACAACAAAAACCTTTCTTTTGAATTGGCAGAAGCAGGAACACTCTAAGCCCCCTCCTGTTGCTAAATATAGAAAAAAAAGAAAAAAACAACCAACCACAATAAACTTAAATTTTGTATATCATAAATGTTATTGAAAAATAACAACTGAATGGACTATATATAGAGCCACGGTTTTATATTAACAGCTTGAAGATAAATGCCTAATAATCCCTACCTTAGCATAGGTGTCATTTTTTGTAAACCACTTTAGCATTTCCATGTTCATTCCAATACCTTGTTGCTCCCAAAAATGGAAAATATTATTCTGGTTGTAGAATGAAATCACTTTACTTGACAGATGAAGGAACTAAACCTTGACGTTCACAGAATAATGCAGTTACTACAGGATACAGGAGAAAAGACTGAGCATTGTGTCGCACCACACACAAAACGGCACTGTCAGTAGCCTGGCAACTGCAGCTCTTTAAAAGGCACCATTTTAATTTTAACCTAACTCCTGCTTCTCTGCTTCAGCTACTCAGTGCATTTCATTGCTTGTTGTATTTCCCAACTGTACTACAATGACACTTGTAGAATAATAACAGCTCTTTAAACCCATCACTTAACACTCTTCCATTATCAATACATGTGCTTGCATGTTTTAAGCATCCGTAACTTTATAACCATCAAGCAAAACCAATAACAGATGCTTACATGTGCTTTGATTATGGTCCATGTGGTGTATAACCTGTCCAAATGAGTCCTCATGCAGTAAGGCACGCATACAAATGTGGATATAGAATAGCCTTATATTAATCAATATGCTTCTGTGTATACAAACCCTTAGTTTCTTAACAGCTATATACAGTGAAGTGCCAGTGTCCTCTGCTTCTGTTCATTCTATTGTCACTATCTTCCCATTAAGTTTGTATCTTTTCTTATGTGGAAAGCATGCTGATGCTCCTGTAACTACTGTCCTCATGTAATAATATTTTTGTCAGCATGTCAACAATAATGTAATAATCAAAAAGATCTTTAGTGATACCGAAGTGATGTCTCCCTAAGATATTGGGTATATTTACCCATCTTTGAGGGAAAATCCATTGAGGATGAAAATGTGACCTAGGAACCACAGTTTCAAACCACTACCATATCAAATGGGACCAGTTTGAAGCAAAATCATTTAAGTTTGCTAAAAGCATGAAGTTCTTCAAGGCTACCAAGAAATCTTGGCATGTCTGCAAGATACAGCAGTAAACAACTTCTGCCTGACAATGCCTGCCTCAATAGCATTGATTCTCACGTAATAACATAAACATAATTAATTCATTAATAACATATTCATAATTAAACATAAATAATTCTTCCACCAAGCACATTACAGCCATGTTAAGAAATTAAATTCTCATAATTTGTCCAGACCCATGAAATAATGGAGAACTGGAAATATTTTGGCATATAAGAAGCTTAAAAGCCAATAGAAAACTTAGACCGTGAAAATTTTGACAAAATAAAAAAAATTCTTCCTACTTTGGAATGCTGCAATATGCTAATGAATTTTCAGTTCTTGATGTGATCTACCCAACTGCAGTTACTAGTGTAGGTCTCTACACAGTCTGATTGAGATGATACACACTACTTCAAGAAACTGCTTCTGGGCAAAAGATGAGCTAAGTCTGACTATATTAATAATGACAGTCACAATGTAAAACAATGTAGAATAATTATATAGGTTTACACATGTACTGCTAGACACAGAAATGCAGCCTGACATACTCTCCAGCACAATTTAACCAAGGTAGTCTACTACTTGCTAAAGCACCAGATTGGTTGCTAGTTTGCCCTTAAGCAGTACAGACAATATGTACACTTCTCTGCAAAAACTGGGAAAGTTTTTTCCACTTTTGTATACAATTCATGGCACACAGGCCACCTACAGCTCCCAGAGAATCAGAAGATTAACCAGAGGCAGGAAGAGGGTGCCTTGGACAAAGCTTTGAACTTCAACAAGATTCTTCAAAAACACCAGAAGCCTTGGCTAGACTCTTGCAACCAGAATTGCGGATGACATTTCCTAGCCTATGGTAACCTAGCAAGTGTTCAAAATGAGTGCATTCCGTTATCCAGACAATGACTAGGAGAAGAATACTTTGATTTAAAAGCTCATTTTAAATGAACAAGTGTTCTACTAGTGTTCACAGCCATTTTAAACCTCCACAATAAACTTGGACCCAAATCACTACCAGAATTTCTTTAACCACAGGATCTCTTGGCTTCACAAGGGAAGTAGCTGTGGACCTTTCTCTGAAGTTTGTTTTTGTGAAACACAATCTTGGGCTGCGATTTCAAGTTTCAAACATTTGAAATAAAACCCAAATACATTACTCCAAGATAGATACCCTGCTTAGAAAATCTAAGGTAAACAACATTAAAAAACCGTAACTTAGAACAAGCCTTACAGAGGAGTGTTTTTGACTGTCTTGACTACACTACTTGTACATTTAACTAGAATATCCTTTATTGTGCAACTTTAACAAAATAATCTAAAGACCAACACTTGGGTTCAAAACAAAGCATGCAGAAATGCTAACAGTTCTAACAATACATCATCAGCAATGCTAAACTACATACCTAATCAATACAAAACACATCTAGCATCATCTATAGAGCATTGGTTAATCATATGGTATCAGAAATCTAGTTTGCAGATACTGTGTGTAATACAAAGAGATATATACAACCATGTCTGATCACAGTATGAAGCATCTAAGAGTTTCCATAAGATTTTGTTCTTATCTTCCAATCTGGAACTACTCCAATCACCAGAAGATTGCTTTTCTGTATACAAATTGCCAAGGTAGTTCTGATGTCAGATAAAGTTAACCCTTGGCACATCTCACACCTGAATCCCTGATGACAGCTATTAAAAAGTAACTCCACATCTGAAACATTCACATCACAAGTGACATATAAAAAGAGAACAGTAAAACAGTATTAAAATCTGCTGGTTTTTTATACTTACGAGCATATAACTGGCATTATCAAGTAATACACAATAATACAATAAAAGCAGCTGCTTATGTTTCAGTAGCATCTCCTGCATTCCAATCTGTTAGCTCACGATATTGTATGGAAACAAGAAAAAGAAATCACAGAAATAATGGTTCCATAAAGGAGCTTAATACAGTGAAATAAATGAGACTTATATTCACTTCCTACCATAAATCTATGAAAGCAGCTGCAGACTAAGCTTGCCTAAGGTATGTAGTTAATAAAAATTAAAAAAAAAAATCAAAGATATCCTGCAAATGCTGCTATAGTAACAACTCCCCCTCCTCAGAAACATCTTAATAAAAACGTACAGCTATCCAAGGTACAACTAGACACATTTAATATCTCCTAAATATTTTTGTTTTACTCAATTACTGCTTATAACTACTTTAGTTTACTCCATGCATGCTATATTAATTCCTCTAATAAAATAAAATTAAATGTTTGATTTCCATCTCATTGCATATTAAAGAATTACTCATTAAATTATGCAACCTAAAAATGCAAGTAGGTGGCCATCAAACTTCCAGTACCTTTTATCCAGTTAGTAACATTAATTTTCAAAAATCTCATTTTGGATGTGCTTTACCCAGGATTCAAGACCTCATTAAAACTACTAAAAATCCCTTGCAAGTACCACAATGGAAATATTATTTTTTGATACTATCGATACAATAAACAGCAGCTTAAAGAAGAAAAATATAAAAGCAGTAAAAGAGAAAATTTTAATTTAAACAATTCTTACTCGTCGTTGTCCTTCATACCAATCATCTTCATCAAACCAGTGAGAAATGTAAGTCATCCAAGCCATGACAGAAGGCACAGTTGAAATAAAAAATACAGAACCTGAACACATATAAGTCCAATGTGTTCTGTGCTAAAATTTACTCAACACTACAACAACCTACTCAAAGAACAGATCTGAACTCTGATATGAATTTACATTAATAAGCTTTAAAATCATAAATCTGAAATACTTTTAGCAGCAATTTAAATGCTCTATGTCTTGGATTTTCTACTGGAAAACAGAAATCAATAAAAAACCAATAAATAGATTATATATTCACATATTTTATGTTAAAGCACACTGGTGCTTCAAGCTCTAGATTTTGCTGTGTTTCTGAGCTCTGAAAACGAGATGCTGTTTGAGTAATTCTTATCTGTCTCTTAAAAATTACTTTCTTTTTTCAAATGAAATGTCTGTATGAAATGTTCAGTGCATAAAAGCTTGTATTGAAATGTAAATTATCTTCAGAGTCATGGGGAACGATTTGTTTTGGTTACGTAGGGAGTGGTCTCAATTGGCACAGTAGGAGGGGCCAAAACTATCACAAATGCCAAACATCAGTTTCACATTTTTTTAAAAAGGGGGAAAAAAGAAAGAAAAAAAGATCTGCAACTCCATTGTTTGCAGCCAGTAGAGCCTGAAAGGCTCAGCTACAGCCACCAGCACTGGCTGGGAAATATAAAAAGCCCAATTTACCTAATTCATCGAAATGGATCTGTTTCTTTTTTCTCTCTCAGAAGAGTTTCACATATCTGATGGCATTTATTCCTTCCACAGGCAGTATCCTTTGCTGCTATGCTCCCAAGTTTCATATTAAATTTCACAGTGCATTATAGCAATGAAAAAAAAAAGGTAAAAAGAGGAATAAAAGCTGTACTGCTCACACCACATTTCGGTACTGCAGCAGCACACTTCATCAGCTGTGCTGTTTAGGAGATATTTTCATACAAATCTTTCTGACTGCATGATTACAGCAACTATCAGATCCTCAACAGAGATTATGAAGATCTAAAAAACCCAGTTTCTTAAGCAACCCAGAATCCAGACAACCTCTGCCTTTCTGTACTGGATTAACAAGCTGATTTCCAAAATCGGTAATATAATAAATGCAAAAAACTGCAAAGCCGATTGTTTAATCAAGAAATAAACAAACCAGAGTAGAAAAAGAACAGCAGAAAGTACCAACTATTAACCTTATGTCAGTGGTGAACATTACTTACCATTTCCACAGAGCAACTCAGTGTCATTACCTGTCCTACTCCAGCACACGTAGTTTCCATTAAGGGTATTGTATAAGCAAGCTACATTTCCACATACACAGCAGAGGAATAAAGAAAAGCAGCAATACTATTGGTTTCCAACCTCTTTCTCAGAAATTATGACATCCCAGGGAAAAAACCCAAACCAAAAAATACAAACCACACACACAAAACAATAAATATTTAAATCCAGACACTCACTATATTTAGCATTTAAAGATTATCAGATTTTTTTTGTGCTTATACAGTCTTCCAGATAAATGGACACAGACACAAGAACACAGAGAGGGAACTTCTCACCGTACTGCTGAAATTTTTCAAATAACTTGCCCTTTGAGATTTTGGCTCAAACAATGCGAAGTGCACATTATTACATGGTCTGATAAACTGTACGAGAAACATAGGATTAATTCAGTCAATTCTAATCACACTGCTGAAAAAATCCCCAACTATATCCAAGTTCTATGACTAAATGATAAAAATATGACTGATGTACCACTCCTATGTATAAAAATTTTACAAATTGCTAGACAAAACATATCCACATTATTTCTCCTTGCTACACACCAAAATCATGGTTTCAAATAAATTAACATTAGCATGTTTAGGAAAGTCTTCGCTTTCAGGCTAATCTGTCTTCTCATAAGGGCACATGGCATCATTAACAATCTTGATCAAAAAATTACGAGTAGTTCAACAGTAACAAACTTGTTTCTCTGTTATGCCTATAGTTGTTCCATCATCTATATGAACTGAGTTTCCTAGTGTCTATACCAACCTGTCAAAACAATGAGTCTCTCAAGACAGACAAACACTGTGATCCACATTTAGTTTCAGGATCATCAGGGAAGCATGGGCTAAATGAATATGGATACTGTATTATCCTTTCAGTAAACTGGTAATATCTTCAGCTCAAAGGTACAGATGCAATTCAAATCTTCTCAAGATAGCGTGTGGAAAATTAAACTGCTTAAAAACATCTGTTACAATTACCTGCAAATAAATTAAAAAGTTTTGTGTTAAATTATACATGAAAAATAAAGACATGAAGGACTAGTAGCTGCAAATGCATCACGGGTTCGTTATATTTTTTTGCCTATTCCACTATTGTCTCCAAGTGCTGGAAAAACTATTATACTATGTGTGCTGGTTTGGGCTGGGACAGATTTAATTTTCTTCACAGTGGCTGGTATGGGGCTGTGTCTCAGATTTGTGCTGAACATAGGGTTGACAATACAGAGATTATAATCAATACAGATTACACAGAGGTGAGGCCTTTTCTGCTTTTTATACTGCCACACTGGCAGAGGGACTGGAAGTGCATGGGAAGCTGTGAGGAGATGCAGCAGGGACAGCTGACCACAAATGATCAAGGGGATATTCCAGACAATATGACATCATGCTCAGTATATAACATTGTGGGGGAAGAAGGAGAAAGGGACATTCGGAGTGATGACTGTCTTCCCAAGTCACCAATGTACATGATGGGGTCCTGCTCTCCTGGAGATGTCTGAACACCTGCTTGCCCACAGGAAGTAGTGAAAGAATTCCTTGTTCTGCTTACTTATGTGCATGGCTTTTGCTTTCCGTATTAAACTGTCTTTACCCATGAGTCTTGCACCCTTTTACCCTCCCGATTCTCTCCCAAATCCTGTTGTTGGGGGAGTAAGCAAGAGGCTGTATGGCATTTGGTTGCTGGCTGGGGTTAAACCATGACATACAGGTATAACCTACGTGTAGGATGAATAAAGCTTTGTGTACTATTACAATAAAAATATGAAAAATCTCAAAGTATTCTATTCCTTAAATTGTTGTAATTAGGGTTAATATTATTAAATGTTTTATAAGTAACTGAGTATGCATTTAACCTAAAGTCCAGTTGGTATCTCTAGTTAAGTGTTCTTTGCTCTCAATGTAAGGACAACAAAATGTACTATGACAGATCAGACCAGAAGAGACATCTTCAAGGTGTATTCAGCCTTATTATTGCCCAATAAATTTATTTACAATATTCCAGAAAGAATGAAAGAAGATAAAAAAAATCATATTCATTTGATGCAGAAACAATTGTTTGATTTTTGAGCTGACAAAGGAAAATGGTATGATGCTACATCAGAGGACATCCAGATTAGACATTAGCAACAGGTTCTTCACTGAGAGGATGGTCAGTCACTGGGTTCCATCTGGAAGCTGTCATGTCACTAACCTTTCAGAGTTCACTGCGCATCTGAATGATGCTCATAGTCATATGGTTTAGCAAGGAACAGGAAGTTGGACTCAATGATCCTTAAGGACCCCTTCAAATTTGAGATATTCTATAATCAAGCATGTGCTGCAGACATTTCACAATTCTCCCTTTGGAACTAGGTACTCTCCTTTTAGCTCATTTCAGATTGGCTAGGCATAAATACAGAAATCCCAAAATAGCCAGAAGGAAAAAATGGAAGTGATGATGTAAACTGTGGTGCTTTAGGATACAAACATCACAATGTGTGGTTAAAGCTCAGTGCTACAATGGTCAAGAACTAATAAAAACCAAACACCACCAATCACCCTACCCCCAAAAAAATCATAGAAAAAAAATAAATCAATGGTTATCTTCTATTTATATTTCATATGAAAGTTGATCTTCTGGACACTTCCGCACAGATATCTGTTTGTTATGACAGTAAGCTACTACTTTGCTTTCCACAAAGACATGACCTTAAGAATCTGAAAGGATATGCTGGAGACTATAGTGACCTTAGTCTCTACACACTAAAAAAACTGTACCTAAATGAAACATACGTATATAGTTTACCTAGAAAACAAAGGATAAAAGATTACATCTGAAAGTAATGTCCTATATGGCACTGCAATGAACAAACTAATGCTATTCTCCCATGTTATCTGGCAATATCTGAAGCCAGCAATGTATTTCAGTTGTGAAAAAAGATCTTCATGAATGGCAGAGAGATAATAAACCTCTATTTTGATATTCCACTTTTACCACCAAATTTGCTATTAATTAATAATACGTAGTTGTTATACTGTGGCAAATCAAGCATGCACTTCTTTTTTTCCAAATACATCTCTAACTCACTGCTTCTGTTTCTGCTTAAATATTATATAGAGAAATATTCAGACATTTGTCTAATGTCTTTAAAAAATCAGGGTTGTTTTTAATATATTTTTGCCACAAATCAGCAGTATTATGTATATTTCAAAATTAAGAATTATTTTCAATTAATAACTATATTTACACCTCAGAAATTTTTATTTTTGCTGTACCCAATTCTATGACAAAATTCTCTGCCAGTCCATGTAGACATAATTTCACAATATGTCCCATCGTAGCTCTAAAAATTATCTACCTTAACTACTGATTTACTAAAGATTAACATGCTATGATTTTGCATTTTGAAGACACAAAATTCATTATAGGAATGCCTTCATGACAAAAACACATAACAAATAACCCAAGAACAAAACACTTAAAAAATTTCCTTAATTATAAAAGTAAAAAAATTCATTACTTTAATAATTTGTATGCCATTATGTAAATTCATTAGATCAATATCTGTAATAAAGAAGTCCACTAAAGCCTCTAGTTTTATTTATTAACTAGTGCTTTAAGAACCTGTACACTGAGAATATGAAGCATGTAATGATGCTAAATACCCTAAAATCAATCCTAAAATACAATGTTTAGAATAAAGCTGTGCAATAACCAATCATACGACACTGACACTGCAAACCTATGCCTCAGTGATCCTATGTCACACAAGGTCAGTTAAGAATTAGAATTCCCCAGACTTCCCCTGCTCCTACTAAGCTACTAATGGCACAAACATAAGCAGGGCTCTAAATAGTTGCCCTTTTTTATTTCTTCCCCTCACTTGCTCGTTCCCAACACGCTGTATGGACTTATCAGGGCATGACATACAGGAAAGCCAGGCCACCTCACAGTGACTAAAATAAGCCATTTGTAACAGACATGCAACACAACCATCATCACCAGATTTACACTGGGCTGAGACTTTAGAACAACCTTCTCACAAGCTACTTTTAAGATTGAGCTTTATCAGTTAATGGAGGAGATTAAGCTCTAGCTGCCAACAATAGCAGTGGATTGGACTTGATCATGTATCTTCTTAAGGATGTTCCATAACTGGATCTTAAAAATAAATTCAATGAAGCTTTATAGTCTTTTTATAAGAAAATAAATTACCATCTCTTCAGAAAAAAATATGAGTATATTTATATATATAGTACCACTTTTACTATAGCTTAGCAGATGCCTCCATTCAAATTCTGTGAAGAATACCTGCAACATTTAAGAAATGGGAAGTTAGATGCCTCCAATTGTCTCCTTGACCAAAAAAAGACAAAAAGAGCACACAGTATATTTACACAGAAAAATTATAATCTTATTCGTAAAACTACATCTATACCAAAATACTTGTCTCTGTTTCATAGTCATTACTTGTATAAAATTTGAACATACTCAAAGCTGAAGTGCCTCAGTGTTTAACTTGGCAGGTAGCTAAACCCCACAGTCACTTGTTGATTATTTGGTCTGTCAGCAAACAGTTAACATGCCAAGAAACACACTGCATGTATTTTTTGTATCACGTTCATAGGATTTATCTATTTCTAGCTAAGTCATTCCATTCTAAGATATTCTTCAGATACATGTTACATTACAGTAAATTTAGATTACAAGAGTGTAAATCCCTGTCTGGAATTATAATGAACACATTTTAAAGCAAATATTTTTATAATAATATCAACTTTGTATACTGTAGTTTGCTGATGTAGATGTTAAATATAAATTAAATAATAAATACTATTAAGTAAATTTCTACGGCAGATATATGAAATACCATAAACACTTCCTCACAAAACAAGAACTTTCCTAAGCAGAAAAAAATGTTAGCATCTGAAGCACAAATAAGACCACAGACAAAATAAACTGAAAGTAGAAAAAAAATGTAATGAAAAAAAAGAAAGAAATAATTCTTTCTAGTTGTGAAACTCGAGGAAATATTTAAAATCATCTGTATTTATTAATGGATTTTGTGAGGTAAGAAAGGTTGAACAGTCAAAGTGGGGATGACATCCACCTGTATATCATCTTATATTAATTTGCCTGATTTGGATAAATGGCTAAAGCTGGATGTGGGCAAGAAAGAGTTGATTTCATTAGAAAAACAGATCAACTATTGAAAAGTTGTATCCAAGATAATGTTCTAAACCACAAGATTTTCTGCCTAGGAATTTTTACAGAGCAGTCAATTTAACAGTTTTTTTCAGACACTTCAGGGGCCACTTGTGCTCCAATAACCATAAAGACAGAAAGAACCCTGAAAAAGCAAACACCACAACCATCTCCAAAATAAGAAACTCTTTAACTGCAACAAGATTGCACTCCATTCTCTGGAAAGGTGAATGGGATACAACTACCTGCATGTTCTGAGCCAGCAGTTCAGTACAAAAAGCATGCTGTAGGTTAGCAACAAATGGCTATAGAGCTTTCACAACGCTAACCTCACACTTGACAGTGGAAGTTTTAATCTTTCTTTCCTGGAACCTCAACCTATGTATGAAATTGATATCTGGGATATGACATATCCTCATTAATTCCATCATTATCAGTCCTCCATCACAGGTATTTTCAGACAACAGGTACCAACTTGAAAAGGAAGTTAGGAGAATGAAAATAGTGGCATTAAATAGTTCTCTTAGACCTCGAATTGCCTATGGTAAAAAATGTATATATAATCAAGCCTAGCAAAAAACTCCCAAATTATTCTTTAGCCAGATTGAAAAAGAGAATACAAAAGGCCAAACCAAAGAGATTAGGGTTCAGACTATCAAATTAGGCCATTTATGTCTCATTAAGAAAGAGGCTACAGAGTACTTTATCTAATGGTACGAGTAAATGTCAACAATTATATCTAAGACAGAAACAAAACAGATCTTAAAACATATAAACCAAAGGGATGGAATAAACTCTACACCTTCTGCCCCCAAAAGATGCAAACAGAGATGGTTGGTTTCAAGAAACCATGAAATTGAGTACAAACTACAAAACTGTAGCACATCAAGCAGAATGGAATCAGTCAAAAGGAGAGAAAGAGGAAAAAAAAACATATAAAACCAGTCAAACACAGGATGTAATAAACTAGGGGAAAAGTATAAACCACCAATGTGATGTGGACAGAAGAAGAGATATACAATGTGTTAGAAAAGCTATTTTCAACACAGAAGAAAGCTTAACGCTGTTGTACCAGGCATTCATGCACTACATGGCATGAATGTAGTTTGGCAATAGTTTGGTTGGCATATTCAAGAGAGATGAATTTAAACATTTATATACAGGGTTTTAAAAAAGCTTGGTATGATGAGGTAATTACCAGAGATACAGAAGTGTTATTTAAATCAATTTTTATCATACACGCTAAGCAGTGGGGTTCAAATTGGTCACATAGACTTAAAGGTAGGTAAAGGTTCCTGAACCTGCAGCAAACTTACAGTCACTAGAAGCATTAAGAAAAAAACTTCATTAAGTAGGCGAAAAGCAGTATGAATGTAATCAATATGAAACCTATAATACACAGCCCAAGGAAAAAAAAGATGACATCAATCCTTTTTCACTGCAACAACAGCTTCTGAGAGCCTCTCCCATCATTAAATAGGAAATTAGGCACCGGACAACAAATAAAGATTCATCACTGATGATCTTAGAAATCACTACTTATCAACTTGTCTGCTTACATACAGCTTCCCACAGAAAACTGAACTAAATAGCCCAAGTGAAAAAATGTAACGAGGAGACTTATCAGAGACAAAGTGCAGCCAAGGTTATCACCATAAATTAAAACACCAGCCAAGAAAGAATTGGATGAGGCATGTTCCTATACTTTAGGCTACCTTGAGAGCTAGTATAGATATTGTTAACAAATAAAAAAAAGTCAGCAAAATTGTACAGGCCTATACTGATAGCCAAATAAATCCCTCACACAGTAGCAAAATCAAATTCTTCAGTCTGTGCTAGAACAGGATAAGGACTAAACAGCCCCAATGGATTCAGCCAAGGTGGGCTTATAGGACGCAAATGGGGAAAAGAATACTATACAAAGCTTCTGTCTTTCTCCAGTGCTCAGCTGCTACCATAATTAATGGCTAGCCTAAGTAACACAGTGTCACTGAATATCCTACAGGTGAATTCACAGTTCTTGTAGTCAATTGCTGTAATTCAAATGTTATACTGATAGTTACTTCTCTTCTTGTGCTGCATATCTTTTACTTTATAGAACAAATTATGTGAGTTACACAATACCATCACCAGGACTTGCTGAAGTAACTGTCTACATCAACTCTGACTCAAAGACTGCAGGAAGAGGAAGTATTGCTTTCCCTAGTTATCATCTCCTATTACCACTGTTAGAAATAAAATACTGGCGCACTGAATTCAATGGACCATTAGTCAAACTTACCAAGGACTTCCCTATTTTGTTCTTGCTATATGGAAATTTTCCTCATAGCAGATGACCAAATGACAAATTTATCACTGTGTTATGGGCCCTTTAAATAGCCAGAGCTACTAAATGAGTCCAAGATTTGGTGTAACAGAATGCACAAAACATTGAAACATTGAGAGCTGGAAGAAGACTGTAGACACTTTGTCAGGGAGAATAACTAATAAGTGACCAAAAAATCAGTAAGTAAAACAATGGTCCTATGATATTTTAAAATTTTTGCATTATTGGTATTATTTCATGCATACTCCATATTACCTTTGCAAGTTCTTTAGATCAGCATGTCTCCATATGGGTTGCAACTATTTGCTAAAGATGACTACGGTCTTAAACTGAAGGTTTTGAGCAGTTCCGATATGTAAAACATAAATAATGGTAACACAAAGTTAATTAGACTAACGTGTGCAAGGCACTTATTCTCTTACAGAAACCTTAAAACATACCAGTAACCTATACAGTTGTGCCTATAATTAGGAAAGAAATGCCACAACCTAAGTGCATTTTCCCTGGTTTAGGACTACAAAGAGTTAGGAAGTGCAAAGGTTAGCACCTTGAACTTAGTTTTAAACAATGGAAAATATCTTCCCATGAATAACTCATGCAAAATAACTCTGTGTTAAAGTCTGAAAAACATTCGATTGTTTACCATACATGTTTATTATCAGAATTCTTCCCCTGAAATGCTCTTATGAATAGCAAGTAGCTGCAAATTCTCATGGCAAAATTTTTAAACGAGGCATAAAACCAGAGGCTGTACACTCCTCAAAAAACTTCTAGAATTAGTTAGAAAGAGACATAATGGACTTCCTAGCCCATAACGTTTTTGAAATACTAAGTGCATGGCCATCAGAAGGATACTCTTGCAACAAGTTTTGAGGCTCAAAAAGGACATTTCCAAGTATTTATGTTTTATATCATGCAGTGGTTAAGCCCATTATTAAGGACACTATGGTCTTTATTGATTCTAAAATCCAGGATTATGATCTTTACTACAGCATTCCAAGTAATTAAAGATCTCAGACTTTGATTTCATACCTGCCTTCTTTAAGCCTTCCAAAACAGTTTCTCAAATTATTGTATGACCACCTCTTTGTACAGCAACATCTCTTAAGGTATCAGAGGAATTTATTGAACAGAAATAAAAATTATTTCTTCATTTGCAGAGTCTGCTCTCTCAAATTCGCTTTCATAAGCTTTGCGTGCTTAGCCTGCAGTTTGCTTTTCTATTTGAATGCTTTTTTAAATTCTCTAAGCTTGATTTTGCTTCCCCTTCCCACACCTGTCCCAGCTACAAAAAGCATTTAGAGTACAAACAAGCCCAAAGCTCTCCCTCCCTACGGAGGGCGTTTGCCACACTGCTCGCTTCTTCTAAAGATTGCTGTCTCCGCCTCTACTCGATTTTAAGTTCGTATTTCCGCACAAGCACGTCTGTACAGATACACATACAGCAGGAAAGTCCCCCAACCAGTGCAAAATCCCGACAATACCGACAGCCCGCTCCTGGATGCTTCAGACACCGCCCGAAGCCCCGGGAGCTCCGCGGGGCCGTTCCGTCTCCGGAGCGCAGGTGTGCGCAGGGCAGGGCGGCGCGGCCCGGCAGCCCCCCGGCGGGCTGACACTCCCGGCCGTGCCGCACCCCTCGGGGCGAGAAGCGCCGCCGCACCCCTCCCTCCCGCCCGGTACGGCCCGGCTGCAGAGCCCCTGCCACTCCCAAGGCGGCCGCCAGCCCTCACCTGCCCGCCCGCAGAGCCCACAGCGCATCCACCGCCGCGCCAGCGACTCCAGCCCCGTCTCCCGGGCAACCCGCGGGCCCGCCCCCGCCGCGCCATTGGAGCCACAGGCCGGGAGCGCGTTACCGGGCAACGCGGCGGCAGCGCCGAGACCCGAGCGCCGGCGGAGAGAAGGGGGACACCGCGGGGGTGAACCCCGGCCCCGGCTCGCTCTTGTTAGGGTGGTCATGCATTGGGACGGGCTGCCCAGGGAGGTGGTGCAGTCACCATCCCTGGAGGTGTTCAGGAGTCGGTTGAGATCTGGCGCTGGGTGATAGGGGTTAGTGGATTAGGGGTTACAGTGGTAGTGCTGGCTTCACATCTGGACTGGATGATCTGGAAGGTCTCTTCGAACCTTGATGATTATGATTCTTTCATGCGGGTTCCGAGAGGGGAGGCGGGTGGGGAGGGGACGTGTCAGAGCCAGCGAGCCGCCCTCCCGTTACCGTGGGGGCACCAGGAACCAGCGTCAGGCGGAAAGAACGAATTTTTCGCGCTCCGAGGACCTGCGGGGGATGCTGCCCCTGTTTTTAAGCTCAGCACTGTAAAGTGACATGAATTTTGAGCCGTTTAGCTATAGCTGCGCCTAGTTTGCAGAGGGCGTGGCTCCAATGTTGTTGGGCTGAAAGGAGTTGCAGTCTGTGGTGTTACACACTGACCGATCCTCTCAAATAGGAGTCACAGAACGCATTCCACTGAGTCCCAGTCTACCTAGAGTCATTAGGGACACATGTGGGTTTTTAATCCATGGACATTTATTGGACCACATCTGCTTGGTTTTTGCTTCGACTTTTTCCCTCTTCCAGTTGTTTGTGCAGCTGGATGGTGGATTGCAGTGTGGATCTTACTTGTTTACTGAACAAGTATTTTTCTTTGAATTATTCTTCAGATAGAAGAATTTCCTGGTTCAACTTCCTATATCATTATCACTGTGTTTGTGTCGATGCAATGCAAACAGTGGGGAGGTAGGCCATGGACTGTGAAACTACATCTCCAAAGATAGTTCTTGATTTCTTCCATTAAAGCTAACATAGTCCACTGTAGCTGATATCTAGGCATGCTCAAATAAGAAAAAATGTCTTCTTACCCAGTTCTCTGGACAAAAAGAATCTATTGCTTGAGGAAATCCATTGTACAATGTAATTCTTGACCTTACTGATAGATTTTTCCTTAGCAGGAGGAACTGAGAAGAGGTGGATAAGGTATCACTTTGTGTATGATTTACTGGGCAGAAAATTTACAGCTTTAACCCACATCGCCTGCCAGCAAAAACTTTTCCTGGATTTGCTTCTTTCCTCAGAAGCCTGGGCTATGTTTTAACCTATGTGATGTTAAAGACTATAAGAATCACACTTGGTCATAGTCCCAAGTACTATATTCCATATCCAACAATAGCCAGTACAAGAAGTAGGTACAGCCAGAGTATAGAACAAAGGGCCCAGAAGGAACAAAGGATATAATATCCCTCTTGATATAGTATCTTTTGGCAATTACAAACTTTGAGATTCTTGTAACAATTGCATATTCAGCTCATGTATGTACCCCCTACATTTAACTATCATCCTAGATTTTTGATCTCTAAAACATGCCACCACACTGAGTGGTGTTTTAAAGTCAGCATTTGCATTTGTTACTTTTAAAACATCCATCTGGAAATTCATTTTTAATGATAGATAGCAGATAATAGTTTTCTATTCAATTTCTCTGTTGTTCATGCTTTCCTCGCTCTTTTCAGTCAACTCTTTTACCAGTTGAAAAGATCTAGCCTATTTTGACTCTTAGAGAAGTTCTAACCTATAAATTCAAATGACCATCCTTGTTGCCTTTATATTTTCTTATTTCATTCTTTTGAGATGAGATGACTGGAATTGCCAAATGTTATTCCTAGAAAAGTGTTGGTCTGTGGGTCATTAGGACCAGTTCATAGGATCATAAGACAGTAGAAGAGGGTAATTCAGATTAGAAAGACCTCCTGAGGCAATCTAGTCAAACCTCCTTTTTAAAGCAGGGTGAGCTATGAGGTCAGGCCAGAAATCCCATGGTTTTATCTTGGCAGTCCTCCACTGAACTTACTCCATTTTGTTGATGCCTTTCTTCTGTTGGGGGCCCAAAACTGGAAGCAGTATTACAGATATGGTCTAAGAAGTGCTTAGTAGAGAGGAAAAAAAGTTAAATATGTATAACAGAAAACTGTTTTAATGCTTTCACATCCTAAAAATAGAAACCTTTTCCTTTAATAGAATTAATCACATTCAAGAGCATAAAGTAATTTTCTCTGGATTATGAGATTATATTTAGCACTGAAATCTCTGTTATGTTGTATTTTATTTTAGTTAGTCTAAAAAGTAAGAGAGTTTTTACTATTAGGAGTCTTCATTAATCTAGGCATACTAATAAGTCCTTTATGCAAGCTGTCTAGCTCTACCATACTACTAAAAACAAATCCCACTTCTTCTAGCTTCTCTGTGACTTTCAGCTCAAGAAATAAGGGTATCTAGGTGAAATGTAGTAGTTTATTGTCATCCATGTCCACCATACACAGTCTTATCTACAGCATTAATTATAGTTACTAGAGCCTTAGGTTCTTACAGAATTTTTCGTGTTCTTTTTCAGTCACCGAAAGCTAAGCTGAAGTTTATTCAGCTATTGTTTCCTACTCTTATCAGAGCTCTGTATTTTTTCCCTCACTCATATTATTAAAAGAGGATACATTTATCCCAACTATGAATAATACAATAAAACAAATAGAAATAGAATTTTAAATGGATTGACAATGCAGTTTCAATTTCCATCATACTTATAATTTTGGTTACTTTCATTTTATTCCTATGATATGACTGACCTCTGGTGGGAGTCAGCAAATATTATTTTAATTTCTCACTAAGAATGTTGTGGGTTTTTCCACTAGTGATCCTATTAGCTTGCTGCCTGGTAGGGATCATATGCCTTTCTACCTCATGTTAGCTGTCAAATTATATCTAGCAAATGATTTCATGGGGGACTGAGGCTGGTGTTTATTTTTCTTCATTCTTTCTAAGAAGTGCTTACTGAAAGGTGTCAAAAGAAGAAAATACTTGAAAGAAGCTTAATTCATTCTAGTTAGTTCATGCTGTTGTTTTATTTGGTGCATACAGTCTCTGCTGTGGCTAAAATCAGTAACATTTAATAAACTATTTGAAGTGGAGGAACTGCTACTTTGGCAGTGCCGTTGATGTTTGTTGGTAGCTACAGCATTAGGATTGCCTAGAATTTATTTTGGGAAATGGAATACCTATCACATCCAACGTTTGCAAATGAGATCAGACCAAATTAGAAAGTCACACTTGCTCTTAGTGACTTGTACAATATAGATTTCGAACAGAGGTTCTGCAGGACCTGAGGAAGAAGAAGGTCACAGACTCTCCCTGGCTGATGATTATTGGTAGTTTTCAAAAAGCAGTGACCAGGGATGCTCACTACTCTGAACAGTCTGGCTGACAGGGGCTCTGGTTACAAAATCTAGGACTCAGGTGAAATTCACATTATGACTGGGGCACTTACATTGAAGTGCTGGACCAGTAGGTCTGTAAACTGCCATTAGTATTTTTTTCTCACAGGAGTCCCACAAGATCTTTCACAGTCTTGTGCAGAGTAGCTCAGTTTACTAGACACTAGGTGTTAAGGGTAAAATGAGTTCTTTGCTCTAATCTATTTACTGTACTGATTAGATTATTACTGACTATAATGGGAATTTTAAACACCTAAATTTAAACCATCTCCAGAGTTTTACTGGCAGCAAAATTTTAGGCTAGGTAACACCACGTTCCTGCAGTGATGCTGACCATTAGACCATTGCATATTGCTGTGCTACTGACCCAGATAACATTGAACCTGAGAAGGTGAAGGCCTGTGCTGTGCTGTGCCATGCTGCACATCTCACCAGGCTCTCAGGCTGTGGGACAAAATCAACCAGCTAATTGTGACAGAGGAAATGGCAAGACTGCTCCCACTTGGTACATGGTGGTTTTGCCATTATCTAAAAGTGCAGCAGGAAGTTCTTCTGCAAATATCCTTCCTTTTTAGGAGTGGAAATTATGAATATAGATGTATACTTGTAAAAAAATCCTATAGTAGCTCAAATGACCAATATGGGGTAACTCTACAGGCAGGGACTGCATGCTGTGTTGCTTCCTAACAGAGACCTGTTCAATGCTGCACAGCTTTGGGCTCCCAGCATCTTAAGCAATGTAAGATTACCTCTACTATTCTCTCTTTATATTTTTAACTGTAATAAAGAACATTTAAAATAGTTTACAGAGTTCAAGTCCCTATCTAACTGGGATCATAATGTAAAACATCTCCTTTTTTGATGGTAGTGAAAACAAACATTTTAGAATCAAAAAAGTGTTGAGGCTTATTTGGTTCCCTTCTTTAGGTATTGTACAGCTCCAGTTATCTTGGCATAATCCCTTTAAGGTAGGAAAAGCAAAGAGCTGGCAAATATAATTATGTGTTAGTCCTCTTATTATAGACCAGAATAGATAAACTTGATGTACTGGAATAGAGATTTCCTGAGAACTTTGTGCTCTCACAGATCTGTATAGGAACAAGCTCTTACACACAGTACATACCAAAGTCGTGGCATGTGCTCAGGTCGTATAGCAGTAACTCATGTCCAAGTCTGGGTCTGTACAACCAAGATCTATGATTAAACTATTGAGATTCTACTTGAAGTCATTATCTTTCTGTTACAATGTCTTCTGCAGTGGCCCACTACATTTTCATAGAATCATCAAGATTGGAAGAGACCTTTAAGATCGTCAAGTCCAACCATGAATTTTGCATAATTTAATATCAAATGCATAAACGTAAGATGGTAAACCCAAGAATTTACTTTTCTAACTCTTCTGGATGTTATGAAACATGCTTAATGGACCCATTTATGTAAAAGTCTGATGTATTCTCCCTCTTGCTTGCTTCCTTCTTGTCCTCCATGGCATAAACTGTCCTATCATTCCATTCCACTAAAAACATCTCGTACTTCACAGGTAGCAATCATATTTTCTCGCAAATGCTTTATTTCATGTACTTCTAATTATACTAGAAGCAATTTATCTCATTTTACATTTAGCATTCAATTAAATCCTGTAAATTAGGTCTCTTTTTTTTTTTGTTTCTGAGTACATTGGCTCTATTTTGAACTAATGGATAAGGATATCAGAAGCTATGTGTTATGAATTGTTTCTAACAACTGGATACTAATTTTTTTTAGTTTCAGATAACTGCAAAGGCAGGGGTAATTTCAGGTCTTTAATGATGGACAACTCATTATCAGTAATTCTAATTAATGGTAATTCTTTGCTGGTAGAAAGGAAGACAGTTATTTGCCAGCTCCAGAACTATTTTGTGTTGGTTTAAATTTGTTACTCGTGCTACAAGCTCTTAACACTTGCAATGAACTTTTGATATTTCAGCAATGCTAAGGCCCAAATCTGCCAGCAGATCGACCAGATCTACCATCAGACACAAAGACCAAAATCATCCCTTTGGCTAGGAAATCCTTTCTTAAACAGCAGTGGCTGGATCCAGATGAGTCAGGATTCAGTGATTTCAAATACAGAGCTGTGTCCAGTGCCAGTGAGTGTGTGGGTCATGAAACATCCTGGGGTGTGGTGTGAGACAGGGATGTGTGGTGGAGTTGTGTGCTGTGGGCAGGGGCCAAGCAATGGTGCTGCATGATGACACTACAGAGCATTTGGTATGTGTGGATCAGACATCACCACTTTCGGAGATGGAGACTGGAAATTACCTGAAGCCAGGGTTTTCCATTTTTGCTGAAACTTCATTTTCGTGGTAGCCCTGTTCACTGTTGATACATTAATACGGACAGTTCCATTCTGATCTCTTCCCTCGTGGATCTGTGAAATTGTCTCTTTACTGCTCTTACCATGTCCTCCCCTCCTGTTCTGACTCCTTTCTTATTTCAGTCCCTCATCTGCACCTTTTATCCTTGAGAGCCCTTTCAGTGACCAGGTGCATAGATAATTATTTTCTTCCAGCTCTCTTCATTTACTGTGCTTTCCTCAGTGTTTAAATCTACCATAGTGTAGCATCTCCTTAGCAGCAGTTCTCTCTGCTTTTCTTTCCCCTTCTCCTGTCATTATCTCTTGATTACAAGTTAAAAGCTGACAGCTTTTAAGTAAGGAGTGGTAACATAGTCAATGCGCAGTAAAATGATGTCAGACTGTGACAGTTCTGCTGAAGAATTAAAAAGTCAGAGTTCACACACTCTTTTTGTCTCTAGAAAGACATTATAAGTAAGAAAAAGGAAAATTAAAGAACAATTCTATTTAATTCAGTTTTCTTTCCATCTTCTTCCTTGCCCTTCCCCTCTGCCCCTTCCCCAATGCCATTCAAATCCTTCAGTTTTCATTGAATAAAATAGGATATCATGTTTCTTGTTGAGTGCTTTCATGCAGGTATAATTTCTTAACACTTGCTTATTCATATCTGGAGGCTAAATCAGTAATTTTCAGGAAAGCAACATATTGTATGTAACTGGAATAGGACCAAATTCCAGAATTGAGATCTTGTTGCTTTAAAATTTGGAACATTATGGCATCTACACAAAATAAGGAGTACTATAACTGTTTTTATAGCAGCAATGCATTTTAAAAACTGCCTTTTAGAGAACTTTTTGGTAGTAAAATCCAAGAGTAATGAATCCCACCTTTTATTACATCAAACAAAAGTTTTGTCCCTGATTTCAGGGGGGGCAAGATTGTGCTTGGATATACTTGAAATAGAAAGAAAAGGTCTGTTTTAAGACACTCTCACTATGATAGAATTTACTGAAACATCAAGCATAGTGTTAGAAAAGTACAGCAGAACTACTGTGGTAGATAAATGCACTGTACCATTTTGACTTAAAAGATGTTGGGAAAAAAATATAAATTTTTGAGCTCTAATTAAAGAACTCTACTTTTGACAACTGCTGTGCTGGCTCAGATTTATATTGTCTAGCTAAATATCTCTGGTGGTTTCACTCTTTTGATCTGTCATGTAATTTTTTATATCCTAACTAGAGCAGAGCTAGGGAAAGGCAAAATTTGATCAGCACTTTTTTGACACAAGTTAGTTACTGTATATATGTGCTAAATTTCTTATCTTTTGAATGGTTTCAGTTGTGTATAAGCATATTATAGGCTGGTGTTTTGCAAACTTAGAGGAATTTCTAATAGGTTGAGTTTGAGCATTATATAGTTATATTAATTTCCTTTATATAGTCATTATAAGTTTTTGGGGTTTTTAGGTGCAATGCTAAACTACTGAAAAATGTCATTCTAAATTACTTAAGTAAAAGGCAAGAGAGAAATACACAATGACATTTCAGACTGACAAATTAATCATCAGTGTTAAAGATCATCTTTTAACTTCCTGATAGATGTTATAAAAATCTGAAACCTTCAAAAGCATAGGAAACCTAGCTTCCTTCTTTTATGTAAAGCTCTTGCAAGAGAAGAAAGAACATGTCTGCTTCTAGACTTCTATGGTTTTACAGTAAAATATTTCTTTCATCTGAAATATTTTATTTAAATAAGGAAAAAAAAAGTATCAATCATAGAACTTACGTATCCTGTCTCTCCCTGATCAGATCTACAAATTCAGTCTTACTCATCCATTGGTACAAGTGAAAATGACAGTTCATGTATTACTGAGAATAGACTGATTTTTAAAAATATTTTGTCTGAAATATTGATTGAAATTAATTGGCATCAGATGTTGATTATTTCTTGGATTTAATATTATACCAAGAATATATATTCCTTTCAGTCTGCATGTTTCTTCGTTCATAAAGTGTGAGTTTTCATTTTACTCCTTTTGAGCTGCTTATTTCTATTGCACTTTGTAACTTCAGCATCTGTATATATTTCATTCTTGAGTAATAATTTCTAATACTTATAACTTCAAGTAATATTACATTGCCTGGAAGGATGATCAAATTAGAAAATAAAACATAAACAGAATTAATCTGAATGACTTGGAAAACCAAACGTCAGAGAGATGTGAATATTTCAAAATATACAGCTAGTTTCAACATAAAATGGAAGGTGGAAGGGAAAGAATTGCAATGGTTTGATACTAACTTTCTCTCTTAACTGGAACAAGTAGAAATAATCTTTGTCCTTCTTGCCCCTGAGAAAGATGCAGATGTGATTGTCCCAGCTATAGGCCTGTGGGTATTCACTCTGGCCTAACCCCTTTTGGAAATATATGTAAGCGAAAGAGAACATGTATGCCATTACTAAGTGATAGTTAATCACTTAACAGTAAATTTTAGAGTTAATACACTTTTATTATCCTTGAAAAGTATACTATTTGATAATAATGTAATAATTTATTAAAATTATGTGTATGCTAAAATTTCAAATGCTGGCATATATCAATGTTTCCAAGACAGCAGTTGATAATATATAACTGTTGTAGTTAAAAACTTTGTAGCATTAAGAATTTGTCTGGGGGCCAAAAAATTTGGGGTTTTTTTTCAGCTTTCATACTGTCTTCTGTCAAGTGGGTTAATAGAAGTGATCTTGGCCAATGAATTCTCATCAGATGCCTTATCAACTAAATACCCCATTTGTATAAAAAATAATTTTCTAATAAAATTTTGCACTGACAAAAGCAAGTGCTGAAATGCATGGAATTGAACACCTCTGACAGGAAAACAGCCCACTGTGGTGGTGCATACTCCCCCTCATCAGGCCTGCTCTGCCTTCTCTGGACTGTTCCATGATCTCAGTAATTCTCATTACACCACAGCCTTTGTGTAACCAGTTTGGCAGTGAAGTGTCCTTTGACTGTACCAGCACCTCTTGCACGGCTAAAGCACGAGTGGCATTGTCCGTACCAGGTACACCTACTGCCTGACCATGGAGGGGAACAAAAAATAATCAGTCATCCCTGACAACCTTGGAACATGACCCACCTGAATTGTAACCCAAGTGGAACAGTACCATTGTTACTGGACTTTTGAATAATTTCAGTAATTATCAACTTGGGTTACAGCCAGGATGAAAACTGACTGCTAGCTGAAGACAATCATCTTGCAACCCTACAAACAGTGGTCCTAAGTGAGGCCCTCTGAACTCTCCTGAACTGCAGCGGGCTATGCCAGCACCTCCCTTTGAGTGGGACACTTCTTAGAACTTGCAAACTCTCAAGTTCGCAATAGTTGGAGGGCTCTCATTGGCTGATGACAGGATCTGGGCCGATACTCCAACTCCTTGAGGCTCAACCCTTGCCTATTGAGAAACACCAAGGCATTCAACATATTTCACTGGCACTCAAGGGAATTTTTAACAGGTGCCTCTGTGCATATAAATACATCTTTGTGTCTGTGGGTCTGCATGTGTGAATTGATTTAAAGACCTTATTGAGTTACTGTTGTGATTATAGTCAGTGCTATTGAATCATTGTGTAAATGTTAAATTAATCAATTATCTAGTGCTGCTAAATCCTTTAGACATAAACCGTTGTCCAGATCTGAGGCTGAGATTGGACCAGCCCACACCTCAGCTCCAGAAGGAGTTTAGAGAGCAAGGGGTCCACTCCAAACCTCGTTACTCAATGTGTGAATCTCCATTCCTTTGGCACCCTTACACTTTTGTATCCCCAGCCTCTGTGGAAATCATCCCAAACTGATTCTAATTCCATTCTCCTTGTATGTTTCATCTATGTATTTAGAAATAGAGTGAACCTTGCCACCAAACTATCTTAAATTGTACTTTCAAAAATTTACATTAAAATCTGCTTTCACTAATAACTTTGATGGTGGTTCAAGTGACCAAAATCCTCACTTGTGACACCTCTTAACTAGTTTCCTGTGGAAACATTGTCTTGTTTTCTCATTAGTGGAGTTTGTATTGTAAAATCTTGACAGCTTACTTGAAATGTTTAAATAATAACACATACCTATTGCTGCCACTTAGTAAAAAAAAAAAAAAAATTATTTTTGCAGTAGCTAGTGTCATACATTTTTGTGGAGCTTAACTTCTAGTTAATAATTTGACCTGCTGGTGCATGCTAATTCTTCATATTATTTACCTTCTTAAATATGTTAATCCAAAAAAATGGAAATCTGTTTTTATAACCAATTAGAAAATATATGTGTGTAAGATGAAGGATTACAGTAGTTTTCTGTAGGCTATAGTATATAGATTTGAATTTGCCTGGTATGCTGTAAACAGATTGCTAATTCTTCCAGTTGGCAGTCTAATAGTTCTGAAGACGTGCTTTATATTCTGTGGCTGGTTCTTGCTCACATTATTGAAGTGTTTAAAGAATCATGGTGATCTGCCTACGTTCTGGAATTTATAAGCAAGAAAATGTATTTTTGTAAATACAAGAAAAGAGCCCGAGAAGTAACACAGATTTTTTTTTAAATCAATTACTGGTTATTCATAAAATACAATGCAATACTGAAAAAAGGTCAAAACAAGTGTAGTGTTCCTGCTACACTTGTAATAATGGCATATACATGCTTGACTTGCCTAAATAAGTAATGTCCTCTTAAACAAAATAACTAATTTTTGCCTTTCATAATCTTGAACATTTCATAATTCAGTGTCTGTGGATACTCCACTACTTTCAATGGAAACCAGATCTAGTACTTATGCCATACCAGATGATTTATCAACCCTATGATTGTTATAATGTCCCCTTCGCTGCATAACTGAATCTTAAGAGCAGGTAGGGCAACGTTCTGATTTTTCTCTTGAAGTAGATAAGGATATTTTTCAAATCCCTGTTATTTTTCTTTTTTTTTTTTCTTTCCATTCTTATTCTGTGTAACTTCTACCTGTAGATCTGGAAAAAAATAAGCATTTTCTTCTCTGACTGCAAACCTCACAGCTTTCAGAACACTCTTCTCCAGTAACGGCCTCTAAGCTTTTGCCTTGTTGCTGAGAGACCCCATTTCCTGACCTTACAAGCTCTGTTTGTGGAAGCTGACAGTTTCATTCAACACTACTGGGAAATGCATCAAATAGGGTTGTGCTTTTCAGGAGTATTTCAGCATTTGACTGGGGAGTTTAGAAGATCAGCGTTGTCTTGTTTGCAGAGGAATCAGCCTACCAATGAGAATCGTGGGCTGGTTTTGAGGGTTTTCTTTGTTTTCTGCTTTTTGCTGTTGTTGTTTGGTTGGGTCTAGGTTTGGGTTTGAGTTTGTTTTTTTTCTGGGCAAGAGGGCTGTTCTATAAATTGCTCATGTTACCTGATGTTGTGGTTTTCTGACAAGTGGTACTTGGTCCCGTAAAACGCTGGGGAGTGGTAGTATTGCTGACTGCATCATCGACTCTGTACCTCATTCAGCCTTGTTTATTTATTGCACAATGGAAAGGTAATTAACATTTAGATTGCAGCGTATGCCAGTGACATCTCCCATTGGGCTCTGCTGAATAACCTCCACTGGGAGGCGTTTCTTTAGTCTTTCTTTACAATATTGTAATGTTTTGATATTAAAATTTTTCAGAGCAGTTATTTTAAAGATGTAAAAACAAAACAGCAAAAAAGAGCAGGGTGAAAACCTGTTGGAATATTTGTCCCTTATGACAGTGAGTAGAGGGGGAGTCGGGGCTGCTGCAGCGGTTACGTCACCTGTTCGATAAGCACGCGCGCCCAGCAGGGGGCGTCGCGCTCCGCCGGGAGGGGCACGCGCCGCTCCCGCCTGGCGCCGCTCCCGCCTGGCACCGCTGCGGGGACCCGCTTCCCATCGCGTCTGTCCCTTTCCAGCTCTGGGGACCCGCTTCCCATCGCGTCTGTCCCTTTCCAGCTCTGGGGACCCGCTTCCCATCGCGTCTGTCCCTTTCCAGCTCTGGGGACCCGCTTCCCGTCGCGTCTGTCCCTTTACCAGTGCTGGAGACCCGCTTCCCATCACGTCCTGTCCCTTTCCAGCTGTAGCTGCGCCGAGAATTCATGGAGAGCAGAGCTCAGTTTGTAACTAGGGAGCCGTTTCTAAGCGGAACAGAATTAAAGTGAGAACCTGATCTGGAAAAAATTTTTCTCTTGGTATCCTGCGGGTTTTTTTTAACTATATTGGATTCCGTCGTTGCCTTTCCAGCTAACCTGTGGTAATTTCATCTGTTCTATTAAAAAAATAAAAATTACGTCATCTGATTTTAAAGTGAGTGGAAATCCCTTTTCTTTGAGGCGTGAAACGAGGTTGTTTTTCCCGCAGCCTGCCTGCAGGTGGAGAACTGGAGGATAAGTTAAGGTTTGATGGAGAGTGCGTCATGCGGGAGGGCATAGAAGAAAACGCAGTTCCTAATCTTAGACAAGAATTTCTTGAAGTCAGAATTGTCAATCTTGATTCAAGTCGCTGTCCCATCATAAAAATAGTCATTTTTTTAATGATTGATTAGAACCAATTTCATTCATGGACGAATACAATGTATGAAAAACCAATGTATATCAAGCCAGTGCTCACTAAGTAAGGGCAATGTAGTGCATGACCAAGAAGGCATGTGAATACAGTCCTTCAGGAACAGACTGCTCCAGCATGGGACCCCCACGGGATCACAGGTCCTGGCAGCAAACCTGCTCCAGCATGGGATCTTCTCTCTACCGGTCCACACATTGTACCAGGAATCTGCTCCAGGACAGGCTTCCCACATGGTCACAGCCTCCTTCAGCCATCCATCTTCTCTGGTCACTGTGGACCTCCATGGGCTGCACGAGCATAGCTACCTCACGGTGGCCTTCACTACAGGTTGCAGGGGAATCTCTCCTCTGGTACCTAAAACCCCTCCTTCCCCTCCTTCTGCACTGACCTTGGTGTCTGCAGGGCTGTTGCTCTCACGTATTCTCACTCCTCTCTCCCCTGGCTGCAATTTGGTCTTGTGCAGTAACTTTTCCTTGCTCTTAAATATATTATCCCAGAGATGCTGCCACTGTTGTTGGTTGGTTTGGCCTTGGCCATCAGTGGGTCCATCCTGGAGCTGGCTGGCATTGGATACATTGCAGAAACTTCTGGCAGCTTCTCAGAGAAGCCCCCGTGTAGCCCCTTCCCTGCTACAAAACCTTGCTGCACAAACCTAATATGATTGTCAAGAGAAATAGCCCTGGAAGATGATTATTCCTATCTTTCTATGCACATGAAGCAGTCCAGCAGTTGCTTCAGATGTTGATGAGTTGGGTTCCAGTAATCAATTTTCTGCTAAAGAAAAGAAAATAAAATATACTGCTAGTAGTGAGGGGGAAGGGAGCATGTTGAAGAAGGCTGGTTCCAAAATGTTTCTTGTGAAATATGCAACATTTTGGAGATCTTTGAAAAGAGAAATGCTCTTGAGTATGCCAACCCCCTCTCTCTCCTTTGTAATATCATCTTGAGTAATTTTGTGTTTTGGTGAGATTCTTCTTGGTAATAGTGAAACCAATCACGGGATTGTCAGATAGCTTTGAAACCATGTGAGAAAGCTAATACAATCATTGAAGTTATTAGCGTGGGGAAAGAGAGGATGACAATAGCATAAATGAATGAAGTGACTGATACTGGAATAGAAAAAAATAATGAATATTTTGCTAATGACTTGTGTGTTGAGAACTTCTGGCTGTTATTAACAGAATAAGGAAAATTTCACAGGTATCCTCGGTAGATATGATTTCTTTAACCTGAATACTAATTTGGTTTACTGAAGCTTTTTTGGTTTTTGTTTTCTCGATGAAATAGCTTAAATTCTTTGGCAACATCTCTGTATTCTGAGAGGAAAATTTTTTCAACTAACTGTTCAAACTATAATTAATTCAATAACATAGTAAAGATATCAACTGGAGATTTTTCTGCATCTTTCAGTGCAAAAGTTGTATACGTCATGAGAAATGGACATGGCTAATCAGCATGTTTTTGTAAATATGGACTTTTGCATTTTCTTCTCTTCCAGTTGTAAAAATACAGTTGCAAAACAAAATCCATTTTTATGTTTATAACCTTTTTTTCCCAAAGTTCCAAAGATATTGTTACCTATCTCTGCTGATGAAGGTGTGACTTCAAATGCAGAAAAAATTGTTCAGTGTAGTCACTGTGCAGGTCACAGCTGTTGAATTTAATTGTAATGACAGTTTACCTTACCCAGGTGATGGTAGTGTGATACATGTTGATGAGATCCTGTCAAAAACACTGGTTCTACTAGATTTTCTTTCTTTAACACAGAGATACAAAGATGTTAGAGCCTATGAAGTACAGGAGATACAATAGTAAGAAACACTTTTTGAAGCAAAAACCCCAGCCAGAAGTAGCAAAAAAAGAAGAAAACATCTCTGTCCTTCAGAGTGTTGCTCTGCATATTTTCTTTTATGAATGTTTGTGCTGGTGATGAGAGACAGCAGAAGGAGTAGCCCAGGAAAACACTTAACTGAGAATCACGAAATTGAGTTTATTAGACCAAGTGCTTTCTTGAAAAGTTAGTTTGAATTGTAAGATTTATCTGGTTTTGTATTATTCTGGAAGTGAGAAAAAAAGATTTTAGTTTGTTCTATAGGATTTTTTCATTTCAAATAGTGATCCCAGTCAACAATAAAATGTTTTCTGACCAGGTCAAATTCACATCTTTCATACCAGAAAACTGTTTAAGTCTGTCTGAAGGTACTTATACTAAACATCATATCTCAAATGTTTATTCATCATTTGCCATAGCCCAGCGAATGGCATATCTTTGGACCAGGTCCCCTTCCACAGTCATCTTCTGAGAAAAGTGTTCTTTCTAAGCAGTTCTCTTTCATTAATGGCCCTATAATGTACCAAATATTGGCACAGAGCGTCATAAGTTGTCCCTTTCTGAAGGCAGGTGAAGTTTGTAAATCTGTAGTATAGCTAATATATTTACTGCTTTTCCATTTTAAGGTTAGAAAGTTTTAAAGGGCTTTCTTTGGGCCCCAGTCACTAGCCTCCCAAGACCTCTGTACCTACGGGGACAGTCTGGGGAGAGAAATGCTACCTATGTTAGAGAAAGGTTGAGTTAGAGTCCATATGAGCAAACTGAGACTGCTGGATGTGCATCCAATGTTGCTGTTATTTTGAGGGGTCTATTTCCCATCTTTTTCAAAACAATATGGTGATTATGAGAGATCTTCAGTGACTGGAGCACGATAATTAACATGCCCACTTCCAAGAGAGAAAGGAAGGATATCCAGAGAACTGTACATAGGACAGTCTTATCTCAATTCCTGAGATGATTATGAAATAAATCTTCCTGGAAGCCATTGTTAGGCACAACAAGGTAAATAAGGTGATTCATAACAACCATTATGGCTTTACCAAGGACAAATCATATCTGACTAACCTGATTGCATTTTGTAATGAGACAGCTGGCTCTTTGGACAAGGGGAGAACAGGTAAACAATGATGTTTACCTTGACTTAATCAAGTATTTTGTCATGGTTTCTTAAAGCATTATGGACTAGTGGCCACAACACAGGTGGGAAAGTAGCTCCACTGTATGTTTCACAGAACAGAGATGAACAGCATGAAGCCTAAGTAGTGACTGCACTTTAGAGACTGATATTGGTGCAAATGTTGCATAACATTTTCATAATTGGCTTGGATGGTGGGAGGGGAAGTGCCCTTTTGTTTGTGAATGACAGTGACATGGGTGGGGAAGTGAGTCTGTATGCTGGGCTAGCACTCAGAAGGACCTCAGCTAACTTGACCATAAGGTACCTGGTGAAATTCAGTAAGAAAAGACATGAAGTGCTGCATTTGGGCTGGCACAACCCCATGCAACAACATAGGCTGGTGAGTGACTTGGCACTAAACAGCTCTTCCACAAAGGACCCGAGGGTGCATGAGAATTTAAACGTGAGTCAGCACTGCATCATGAAAGCTGTCTGCCTGTGTGGTGGCCAAAGTGCATGTAGCCATAATAGCAAGGGAAGTGATTCTTTCTCCTCATTCAGTACTTGAGATTGCATCAACTGAGTACAACTTGGAGATATGTCCATCCATTCCCCTCACCTATAAGGAAATTACTAAACTGGAACGTGATCAGCAGACAGCTATCAGAATAGCGAAGGGGATAGAGCACAATATTTTATGCTCTTGAAAACACAGAGTTCTCATTTTGTAAAGGGATAGATATGTACAATTATTTAATATAGGACGGGTCATTAAAAATGTTGTGCTTTCTGAGATGCTTTCTGAAATGTGTGGGCTGAGAAGTTCTGAAGTGAAAACAAAATCTAATACCTAGGAAATAGTTTGGAAAGAATACTGTTCCTTCCAAATATACAAAGGTTAAAAAGAAAAGTAGTATTGACCCTTAGTATTCCAATTTGCATTACAAGAAAGATTAAAAAATAAACAGATTAAAGGAGTTTTATGATTGGCTTATTCATTATTCTCCTTTTACACTTATCTTAGTCTGCTTTGGTTTCCATAGCTACTAGTTTAATCATGATGCACAGAGCTATTTCTAATTACAGTATATGCCAGCATAAAATTAATTCTTTGAGTATCTTAAGCAACAAACAACTTGCAGCTTGTTCTTTGACATTTTATTGTCACAAATCCTGTATTAGCACACTAGCACATCATATTTACTCTGTTCAATTTTATTAAAAAGAAAATAAGTCTTTAAATATATACCTGCTTAGATGTCTGTCAAGGGAGACATGTTACAGAAGGACTATATTGTACCCAAGGTTGATGCAATAATTTTAAACTATATAACGCTTGTAAGTGATCATATATAATGATATAATAGAAAAGACTTGTCATATTGAACATCCAGTGTAATCCAGTTTTGTTCTCTATCATTTATCAGTGTGAAATTTCTGTGAAGTCTTTAAATTCTTCGTAGGCAAATGTGTTTTTCCTTCCAAAATTAAGGGAATTAATTAGATATATCTTCTGTCTTGCAGAACTTGCAATATGCAGGACTAAGGTTCTACAACTGAATGCAGATGAAGCAGACCTAGATTTCAGTGAAAAGTTATTCAACTGTAGTGATTGCAGGATAGATCATAAATGGAAAAAGGCTAGATTTTTCAAGAAGTACTAAGTATGAACATAGAGAAGTTGGTGGAAGTTGATGGTCAGTGCTGTCAAAAACTATGCCAAAACTTGCCAATAATTTGTATTCTAAATGAAACAGACATTTGTCTTATTATTTTGCCTTATGGTACAAGCTTCTCTAATTTGAAATAATATTCCTATTTTATTTCCCTATTCACTTGTTGTCCACCTCTGAATCCCTGACTTTGGTAATATATTATCTTTCCAAATATATTTCCACATTTGTAAAGTACAAAGAACACAATGAGAACTTTTTGCATTGTGATTGTTTTCTGACAATAACAGCATGCTTAATTAAATGTTTTCTCCATATTTTTGACTGTTCATAATCTGTGTTGCAGGAATCCAGAAGAGCCTTTCTTTAAATGTTTAGGGTAAAGTTAGAATTTTGGAGATTTGTAGAGATTTGAACTGGAGTTAAAATTAAAGGTTTCTTGAAATACAGAGTTTCAAATATAAATAAGCAAAACTATTTTATGACAGTTGCTATACAACTTATCCGTTTATCAAACTCAGAGGGAAGTGTGAAATACAGACTTCCTGTTTGCTATGTGATGAGCGTTCTGGAAGTTTCCTACCTCTTATATTTTTTCATCAACCCATCTAAGCATTGAAAGTA
The DNA here is from genome assembly GCF_003945725.1 of Corapipo altera. NCBI lineage: Eukaryota > Metazoa > Chordata > Aves > Passeriformes > Pipridae > Corapipo > Corapipo altera. The sequence continues at coordinate 11,153,142 of NW_020884876.1, forward strand.
TGCATTAAGAAATATGGTGCATACAAAGAGCTAATTTAAATAATTCTAAAATAATTGAGATAATTGTCATTCAGACTGGTGTAGTTGGCTAATTGAATGTACTTAATTGATGCACTTTTTTTACTCTTGTTTCTGACTAGAGACTACTGTAGATTTTTCTTCTGAGTTTCTTCTAATTCACAGAAGAGAATAGGTATCTGTTAGGGGTGAAATTCTGCTTCCTATATGAAAAACTTGCATCAGTTGAACTTTTTAAAAACCTGAATTGCTACACAATGCATATTTTTTATATTAATTGTCCTTTTGACTTCAATAAAAGTCTTTCTGTGAGCAAAGAATGTGAATTGGGATCTGAATACATTTGTAAATAAGATCTAGAATTTTAAACTTTTAAAAATGATACACTGACTTTGCTTGATTTATGAGTATTAATAATGTTTAAGTAGTTGGTAAAGCTTATGTGCATGTTTCCCTTCACCAGTATTTGGATCATGGAATACAATAACCAGCATCTGTCCCATTTTCTTCTTCCATAAACATTGTTGTGATATGGTATAGTGAGCTCTCTCTTTTTATAATGTACATTATTATTATGTACATTATAAGTAGTTCTTAAAAAACTTTGCCAACCTTTATTAATTCAATCACTTCTAGGTAAGTTTTCAGGTGTACCTCAAAAGATGTTGTGCTCATTGTAAGATAATCATTACTGTCTCATTTGTCACTTGAAAAATTATATGCAGACTGGGGCTTGAATTAGTGTTTTTTATGCTAAATCTGTCTTGCTTCATCTTTAGCCCTCATCTCCAAACTTGCTAAATTTTCTTATGTAGAATTCTACCTGCATGAGATGACTGGTCTACTAGACTTTAATATTTTGAAATTTATACTTTTATCAGGGATCTTATTTCTGGACTTGCATTGCAACGAATTGGAATATACTTTTAACTGAAAAATGTAAGACTATCTTTCTTATCTGTAAAAAATTTTTAGGAAGGTGAAATATTAATGTAGCTAAAATGTCATTCTGTGAGCACTGATTAAAAAGTTATATTTTCCACTAATACTGGCAGAACTACTAATTTAAATTAACCTGGCAATAAAAGAAACAAAATCAAACAAACAAACCAACACTGCAAATAATAAAAATAAACTTGCTAAGTCTGATGCAGAATGTTTGGAATGTTTCTTTTTATGCTCTCTCGGCTCTTGGTCACTCTCATCCTGTTGCTACTAAAAAGTGCTGTTGTAATAAATTAGAGAGAGAAATCAATAGAAAGTTGTACATAACACAGCACACTGAAAACAAAGTCCAGTCTAAAATCTCTAAGAATTCATGATATTTTCATATATTCCCATGAACAAATCTTTGTTTCAAAAACTATGAGGCTGTACTAATAATACAAAATCATTTGCTTCTCTCATTAGAATTAACTGTGAAACTCCTTGTAGAGTTTCTAAATGGATTGTGGATGCTTGCTTTAAAATGTATGGATGATTTCAAGTAGATTGTTGTCTTATTTGAGCTGAGTGGTTGACCATCATTTATTATTGGCAGACGTAAGTGACATCTCTGTGTTACAGATTATTGTCAACATAAACCTTGTTCTGTCCTGATTCTTCAAGCCAAATGGATATAGCATTGAGCACTGCTTACATCCATTTGTTTTAAATATCTTGACAATTTACCCTTTTGTTTCCCTGTCTGAATGATCTTGTAGCTATTCTAGTATGTTTGAATAAACAAATAATTGCCAGATACTTCTCTGGTGAACTGAGGAGGCAGAAAAAAATATAGAAGAGACACAAGAACCAGTGGATCATATGATAATGTATTTTCATTTTTCCTCATATTTAGTGGTAGAGGAAGTGTGAATTGATCCCACAAAATTAAAGACTTTAATGTTAACGAATTCAAAGTAATATCACTTGTTATGATGGTACCTGAATCCCATGAACCTTGCTAATGCAAGGTGGCAGCTTCTCTCTGTTTCCAGACAGTCTGCAGCCAAGCTACTTCCCAGTGGGTGCACACATGTACAAACACAAACATACATTTTACAGACACAATTGGCCATTGCAGGTGCCAGCATAAACACACAGAGCACTCATAAACATGAGAAACGTGAACCAGACAAGCATAATGACCAGTAGCTTGCTTACATGTGTCAGGTCTCTTTTATTCCCCAACTTTTCTCCATTTTGCTGGTCTTGTTTCTTATTGATCCGTCTTGATTCCCCCTTATCTCCGTCCTTGTCTTCCCAAAATTAACAATTTGTATGTAAATACTTCTGCCCCATGGGTCACAGTTGTACCTTGGTACTACTGGCTTTACAAGCAGAGAAATTTGTACTGTTTAAAAAGCATGGAATGCAGATGTTTAGCATTATGCAAAGTGCTTATTTTAACTGGATGGGTGTTCCAATGGATAATGATGCAGACATTTAGATTTCATAAATGGTTGCTTTTCAGAGTCACCGGTAATGAAACTGAAAAAAAACCCAGTATGTCTTGATTTTAGCCTTGAACACTACACGAGACCTAGTTTGAGAGGCAGTTAGGAAAAGAGTTCTCTGAGGAGTTTTACATATATGGTAATGGTGATACAGTTAAATTCAAAATCTTTGCAGGAATAATCCATCCATTCAGTTTAGGAGTGGTTATGTAGAGATTAAAATTTTTAAAGTGGGAATTATTTAAACAGGCAAATAAATAGTTAATATGCTCATAGATAGCAGGGAATTTTTTAGAGCATGAGGGAAAAGTAAATCCATTATTCTTAAGGAGGTTCCTGTTGAAAGTTAAGGACAGTATTTTTGAAAGTGAAAATTGTATCTAATCACAGAAAAGAGCAAAAGATCAGACACAATATGTTTAATTCAAATAAAAAGATGTTTGAGGAGCAATTTACTATGGGCACAATGTCCTCCTCTCTCGCCCAACTTATTTAAGTCATAGGGATGCCACCAGGGGGGAACTCATAGACCACTGAAGTATAAAATTTGAACTCAAGAAAGATGGAGCTCATGGTTGGCACTGGCATGGTACCGTCTGGGTAAGGCTTAAGGGACAAACAAATTATGTGGTTGCCATTGTGGGACTCTGCTGTAGACCTCCCAACCAGGACAATGATGCTGATGAGTTATTCTTCAAGGAACTAGGAGACACCTCCAAATCAACTGCTCTTGCCCTTATCGAGGACTTGTTGAAAATTAACTGAGAGCATCACACATCTGACACAAACAGGTCTAGAAGATTCCTAAAACACTTGGATGATAACTTCCTTGTTCAGGTACTATGGGAGCTGACTAGGAAAGATGCCATCACTGATTTGTTTTTTGTTAACAGAGAGAGTCTCATGAGTGAAGTGGAGATTGGTGCCTGTTTTGGCCACAGCAACCATGAGGTGATCGAGTTTAAAAACCCTGCTGACATGAGGAAAAGTGCCAACAAAACTTCAACCCTGGATATGAGGAGAGCAGACTTCAGGCTTCTTGGGGAATTAGTAAGTAAAGTCCCCCAGGAAAATATTTTTGCAAGTGCTGGAGTCCGTCAATGCTGGTCACTTTTTAAACATCACCTCCTAAGGGCACAGGAGCAGGCAATTCCCAAATTTCAGAAGTCGAGCAGGCAAGATAGAGGGCTGGCTTGGCTGAACAGGGATCTCCTCTTGGGTATAAGGTGAAAAAGGAAGGTGTATGCCCAGTGGAAGCAAGGTCAGGTGACATGGGAAGAATACAGAGATACTGCTTGCCACTGTAGGGAGAAAATTTGTGTGACCAAAACTGGATTGGAGTTAGAGCTGGCCAGAAATGTGGGGGACAATAAAAAGAGTTTTTTCAAATATATTAATAGCAAAAGGCAGTATAGAATTAACAGGATGAGGATGGTCACCTCATAAACAGGGATAGAGACAAGGCAGAGGTGTTTAATGCATTCTTTGCCTCTGTCTTCAACACGGATGACAGACCAAAGGGGTCTCAGTGCCCTCAGCTGGAGGACCATGACTGCAGGGATAATCAGCTCCCAGTTGACCCTGAACTTGTGTGGGATTTGCTGCTATAGCTGGATTCCTAAAGGTCTGAGGCCTGATAGGATTAATTTAAGAATCCTCAAAGAGCTGGCTGCTGTCATTGCAAGGCCTCTCTTCATGATTTTAAATGGTGTTTGGAATCCAGAGGGGTCCCATCTGGCTGGAAAATGGATAAAGTTGTTACAATATTCTAGAAGGGCAGGAAGGATGACTCCGGAAACTACATGCCTGTCTGTCTCACTGCAGTACCTGGTAAAGTTATGGAGAAGATTATTCTGGGAGGTACTGAAATCACCCGAAGGACAGTGCAGTCATCAGTCACAGCCAGCACAGCTTCATGAGGAGAAAATCCTGAGTGTCCAGCCTAATTTCTATTTATGACAAGGTAACCCACCTAGTTGATCAGGGGAAGCCAGTTGATGTAATCTTTTGAGTTTTAGTAAAGCTTTTGATGCTGGTTCTCAAAGGATCCTTCTGGACAAACTGTCCACCACACAGCTGGATAAACATTGTGTGGTGGGTGAGCAATTGGTTCGCGAGTTGAGCACAGAGGGCAGCAGTGAATGGGGTGACATCAGACTGGTGATCTGTCATTAGTGGGGTTCCACAGGGCTCCACTGAAGGGCCGATGCTCTTTAACATCTTCATAAACAACTTGGATACAGGACTGGAAGTTATACTAAGTAAGTGTGCAGATAATACTAAATTGGGAGGAGATTTTGACTCCCTTGAAGGCAGGGAGGCCCTGCAGAGAGACCTCAGGGGCTGGGCTATTACCAATCATGCGAAGTTTAACAAGAGGATTCTGCACCTCTGATGGGGCAACCCTGAATGTTCATACAGACTGGAGAATGAGAGGCTGGAAAGCAGGGCCACAGAAACGGAGCTGGGGTCCTGGTCGATGAGTCAGCTGTGTCCTGGCAGCCAGGAGGGCCAACTGTGTCCTGGGGGGTATCAGGCAAAGCATCACTAGCTGGTTGAGGGAGGGAATTGTCCTACTCTGCTCTGCACTCACTGGTGTGGCCTCACCTCAAGTTCTATATGCAGTTTGGACACCACAACAAGATATATAAAAGAAAGATATTAAGCTATTAGAGAGTGCCCAAAGGAGGGCAACGAAGATGATGAAGGACCTTGAGGGGAAGCTGTATGAGAAGCAGCTAAGGGCACTTGTTCTATTCAACCTGGAGAAGAGGAGACTGAGGGGACACCTCATCATGATCTACAGCTTTCTTGTGGGGAAGCAGAGTGCTCATCTCTTCTCCCCGGTGATCAGTGGCAGGACACTAAGGAATTGCCTAAATCTGTGTCAGGGGAGGTTTAAGTTAGATATTAGGAAAACTTTTTTCACCCGCCGGGGGTTCGGGCAATGAAATAGGTTCACCAGGGGAGTGGTCACAGCACCAAGCGTGAGAGAGTTCAAGAAATGTTTGGATGTTATCAAGCACATGATGTGATTCTCGGGGCTGATGTGTGCAGGGCCAGGAGCTGGACTTTGATGATCCTAGTGGGTCCTTTCAAACTCAGGATATTCTATGATATGATAATACACAGCCATAACACAAAAAGCTAAATTATTGTGGCCATTATTCCCTGTGTTTTTACCTAATCTACAGGAGTTAGATTCCACCCAACAAGGAACAAACCTAAAGCATAGCCTCAAATGATGTACAGTAAAGAGGTATTTAATAATGAAGATGGTAATTGATTGTCAGAATCATAGAATTAATGTGAGACTGCTGAAACCTGAAATATAGTATATTCCTCATTTTACTTCCAAAAGTGTCTATTAATGAACCTTTTTTTGAATTCTAAATGTTGGGCTAGTGAGATGTTTTGGTTTGATCCACAAGGGCTATTTGAAGTGGTTTTGTGTTTTATTATGCTTATGGAATTTTGTCTATGCTTTTATTTTCAAGGGTGGAAAGGTATTTTAAAGATTAAAAAAGCCTATCAAAAGTTAGGTTAGCAAGGGATATGTCTAATTTTCCATAAAACTTGCCCAGTAGCTGTTAGGGAATTCATATTTTACATAATTCCCATTATTTGTATCTTTATAGTCCTTCAGAAGGTCCCTCATGGTCTGTATAATGAGGTTAGTAGCAGTTGTGAAAGAATACTAAAATCTGCGAGGAAGAAAAATAATTGCATGTTTTGATTCTTAAATATTTGAAGTAGTAAAAGGAGATTGATGTTCAAAACTGTCGTTTTACAATCTATTGGATGAATGTAAGAGAAATGGAAAGAAAATAACTCTGAATTAACTTGGCCAAGGAGAGTGTGAGAGGGGATCATTGAGTACAGGGCATCAAAAGCATATCAGTTGAGACACTGATCGTCTTGGGAAAAGTCAGAAGACAGGGATCAGACTACACTTTGAGTAGTTGATACAGTTTGGAGTGTGGGTGGGGTGGAGTGTCATGTTTTTTTCTGAACATCGGTTGGAAGGAATGAGGAATGTCCTATCTAGAGAATGTTACTATTTGGTGTTGAAGATGCCTCATTAAAGCTGTGTTCTGCCTAAGCAGAAAGGGCAAATGAATTTGCATCTCCCATTTCATAAGTGAGTGTTCTTGGATTGTACTGTGGTGAAAAATATGTTTTCTTTCCTCTCCATCCCTATTTTTCAATAGAAAATTTATCTCCTAGTTATTGAAAGAGAAGCGCTTGGCACTTACCCTCATTCTGATACCTACTTTACTCAAGGTATGCCATAAAAGGGATGGATTTTTATATATTTTACATTTCTTAGTCTTTCCATTGGTTATTAATAGGTGTCCTTCTGATTGGTGCACAAGATATTTTTTATACTCTTTAAAATGTCTAGATTTGTCCTTGGAGTGCTGTCATAGGATCTTAACTTTCAGACTTGTGAGCAAGCAGATGAAACTTAAAATGAAAGGTAACTTGTAGATGCCCCAGTCTTTTCTCACATCTAATTCTTACCAAAGTATTGAAAAGATCTGAAACCGTACCTGAAAATTTAACTGGACACTGATCTCCAATCAGCAAGAAGTAGGAGACGGGAGTTACTTGTGTAAAGAGTTTTTTCTTGTTCTAGTGCTGTTCTCTGAGAAACTATTCAAACCTCACAGAAAGAACTGTTTAATAAGAATCCTTGCAACTGCCAGTGAACACACGCACTTCCATAAATTAACTTACTAACAAGGCCAATTTTTCCTTTTCTTTTTTTTTCATAGTACATTGTTTCCATCAGATCTTTGTAGATATTTTGATATGATATTATGATATGAAGTTGATCAATCCTCAGCTATTGCTCTATTATATCTATTAGATCTAGATGCATAAGATGTATTTGAGCCTCAACCAATTTTTAGTGATTTTAATTGGTGCTGTATACCTTGCTTGGAGTGACAAATGTGGAACTTGCTTCTGAGTCATTTCTGCACACAGCATACAGGGACCATCATTTTGAACACGCCCCCAGTCATGTGACTGAAAAATCTGATGCCTTATTTATCTTGAATCATACCTTACTTTTTTCTGGAACAAACAGGATATATTTGCAACAGCCAGGAGCATAGCAAACCTTACTGGTTTTCTAAACAGACATTGCAGTAAGCTCTTTAAAAGAGTAGAAAAGTTAAAGCTTATCCTAGCTTGTGCCAAGAGATTTAGACTGTATTCCCAGTCCCCTTTTCTGTCTTTTTAGTTTATATGCAGGGACAACTTAGCCTCCTTGCTTGTTTCACACACATTTTCTTTGCTGGATATGTCTGTGCTTTTGACTGCATAATCCCTGTATTGCTTATGTACTAGGTAATCTGTGAGTCTGAGCCAAACAAATGCAAAATCATTACAGTCTTACAGTACGAAGCCTGTCTTGAGTTACGGAGGCATTTTTTGTTTCCCTGACCTCTCGGGAAGAGCAAGTCCTCATCTTCACTGTCTTTGTAGGCAGGTTCTGGGTTGTTCCCAGGGTTAACCGAGATACTGTCAGGAGGATCTAATTCTACCATGCCTTAGGAGAAGACCTTAGGTGTTTTAAAGGGGAAAATATTCTGTAACAATTACTATAAATATATAACATTAAAACAAAACTGTAGCTCTCAACTGACTTTAAAAATCTTTTTGTAGAAGTGCTTTCAGTTTTATTCTTTTTGTTTAAAGACTAACAAAATTTTTAGAATCTTAAAAGTCTGTCTTCTTTAAATAAAGGGTTTTTGAAAATTAATATTCCTGTCAGTAGAACAGTACTGTAAACAGAAAGCAGTCATACTGCTAAGTGACAGTGAATGCAACAGTTGCTTTTGGAACTGAATAGGGTTCTTTAGTGTAGTTTATACTGTGCAATGTCTTAAAATGTTATGTACTTTTCCACACTATATAAATGATAATAAGAGTATATCAAAATATACAGCTTTAAAAAAGTAGCATGTTTACTTGCAGATTTATGCCCCAGAGCATAAAGATTACTTTTTTTCCCTAGTGAAATCCAATAAGTGTTAAACTGGAATTGTATTTATAGTAGAAAATCTATTTCGGAAACTACTTCCCTTGAAAAAATAAACTTTCATTTTGACTAGTCACAGTCAATTAAGTTTATTCCAAAAATAAAATAGAAATTTTTGTTTATTAATGTACTATCTGCTGCCTTCCAGACAAACTAAAATAATTTTGTTCCTTCCTAGTACATCTATTTTGTTCCTTCCTAGTGAACTAACATTACATTCTGAATCCTAAGGAAGTCTACAGAGGGATTTACTCTAAAACTCATTCATCCATTATTTGAAAATTTTTGCTTTTTCAAGAAAGGATGATAAAATTGTTTTAGCATGCAGTAATTCATACTATGGTATTTGTATGTATTCATGTTACGGCTTTGTCTATATTGAATTGTATTTGATTGGAAATATATAACAGCTTGTTTGCTTTTTAAATATGTAACTGAACAAATTCTTTGAAGCAGTTAGGCTTACATAGATACTAGTAAATGTTTCTTCTTTGTGTGTGTGTGTGTGTGTGTGTTAATTGCAAGATTGTTATATTTGGTATTTATATCTGATCTGCACTGGCAAGCAATTTTGTTTAAATGTTAAATTTTTTACAGGATTTCCTTCCATCTCTACATTGCCTATAGAACTGTTAGCAGCAGAATGTTGTATATTTAGATATTTTTAATTTACTCTTCAATGGATATCTGAAATAAAAAAGTATTCCAACATCAGTCACATGTTTAATATCAGTCCTGTTTAATATCTTTATCAGTGATCTGGACAAGGGGATCAAATGCACCCTCTTTAAGTTTGCAGATGACACTAAGTTGGGTGGGAGTGTTGATCTGCTGGGGGGTTGGAAGGCTCTGCAGAAAGATCTGGACAGGCTGGATCGATGGGCCGAGGCCAATTTTATGAGGTGCAACAAGGCCAAGTGCCAGGTCCTGCCCTTGGGTCACAACAACCCCATGCAGCGCTACAGGCTTGGGAATGAGTGGCTGGAGAGAAACCAGGCAGAAAAGGACCTGAAATGCTGATCAATGAGAGCAGAATTAGTTTGTCAGGTGTGTGGACATCTGGAATTTCCTTTGGCTTTCCCGTTGAGTAGTAATACATGAAGGTCTCTTCCATATCTTTATAAAGTTTTAATCTAAATTTCGGTTATTTGTGTGTTCTGGTGTGTTCTGGTAAGTTGTTTTTGCCCATGATGAAGATCTTTCCCGGGTATAGCATCTATTTAGAACTATAAATCCAATTCTTATTTAATCTTATTACTTACTTAATCTTACTATATCTATACTTTGAATTTTCACATGGATCAGAGAATTGGAAATCTTGTCAGGCGTCCAACCGGATACACAACCTGAGTGTCAGACACTCATGTTTCAAAATCTGATGGCATATACTGGTCTGACAATCTGTTGTAAGAAGGTTGAACTTTCAGGCTATGCTTTCTTCACTGTCATTGCTGACTGTATATGATAAGAACAGCTTAAAATAAGCACTAGTTTAATTGAATACTATAATGCTTTGTTGCAAGAGTCTTATGAAGAAGATACAGCATGCTGATGGGTATTGGTGGTGGTGATAAAGGGGAGCAGGTAAAGCTCCATGATCTGCTGGGGCTTCTCAGTACCTTCTCATGATCTTTGACAATACTTGCATATCAGTCTCATTAACTTTCTCATAATTCTAAGATGCAAATAGCTACTGAAGCAAACGAACAAAATTATGTTCTACTTTAGATATTTTATATATATAAATATTGGTTAAAAATCATAAGCAAACCCTGGGCCATCTCCAAAAACTTCTCCTAAGAGAAGCTCCATTTTAACATATGGCAGGCTAACCTTTTGTCTTCATTGCTTGACTAGAGTTCTCATCTGTATCACTGGCCGTAAGGCTTTATCCTTTCCAGGAATGGTCTTCGGCCTATACCTGCTTTATGTAGCTGAATTACGATGAAACAGATGGCTGATTGCAAAGGAGAATATAAAACTTCATAGAAATATTCTAAATGCTGTACTGCTTCTTGTCTTGTTTAACACAAGGTCATTTTGTGATTTTTTTCTTGTCCAAATCCTTACTGAAGATGAAAATTTGCTGTGGGTTGTAAAACTCTTAATTCCCCACCCTTAATGGCGTGATGAAAGACTGACTAATCCTCATGCAAGTTAGAACATTAACATGAAGTCCACAGAGACGGAAGAAAACCAGGAAAGCCTAAAAAAGAAAGATCAACAGCTTCTGATTAAACAACATGTTATTTTAATTCTGCCTTGACTTAGTGGATGAGTTCAAATCGGTGGATTTCGAATAAAATCTCTGCTACACAGTTGATGTAGCATGTGTCTGATGCAAGTTGATATTCAGAATAGAGGTTTATCATCCTGGGAAGCTGTTTACTAGTTTGGGGTGACCCAGCTTTGTGGATCCTGAAGGGATAGAGTTCTTACTTTTAATGAGCTTGAAGATCTCTATGCTTAATTGATTAGTTAGATTTTTAAAGTAGTAGTGCATTAATTTCTTAGCTTGAAAAACTATTTCTGCCTGTATTCCATGGTGTTTCCCAGTTTAACCATGGAGGATGCAAACTTTGTAGTCTGATGGTGTTTTCTTTTTTTCACTTTTCCTCAATTATCATCTCCCATTTTATCCCTGGACCTTCTGATCTGTTTTTGTTTTAAGATATTAGTCTGGTGGATTATTTATGTGCTAGATTATCAGTTTAAAAGGTGATTCAGTGGAAGACTGAGGAACCCAGTGCTGCACTGAATATAGTAAAAGATGTTTGCTACATAATAATCCTTATTCCTGCTTATCAGGTATTGTGCTTTGCATCTCATTTTCTAAGATCTGTGCATCTCATGATATATTCACCTGAGAATAGTTTGCAATCTGTGGTGTTCCACAATATTGGTATTTTGCTTTGAAGACCTTAGTATTTTCATCAGCAGTTTGTACTAGACAGACTTCTGCTCTTCCATGGGAACTGGAAAATGTGACAAAATGAAGAACTTTCATTATGGCTGATTTGACTCGGTTTTTGAGGGTCAGCTGGCTCTCAGATTGAATTCTGTATTTGAAACTGAAGACAGTAAATATTACTATTTTGCTCTGTAGTTCAGGGAATAAAGTGAAATATTTGGGTCTTATCTGACTTGCTCCAAGTCAATCAACTAGCCCTACTGAAATCAGTGTGGGTAGAGTAGTATAAAATCAGTATTGACTGTATGTCAAATTAAAGTTAACAGTATTTAGAACTGGGCATTATCGATATTATTTCTACAGCTTAGTATTTTGTCTTTTACTGCATCACTGCAGTCTTTGCAAAGACTTCCATAGGGGCTCTATGCCTGGCTAAATTCTAACTAAATAATTTTGAGAAGTAGTTGACAAAAGACCTTGTTCATAACCCCTATTCCTGTGTACTAAAACCAAAACTATAAATAACCCACCTCCTCTCTGTCTGCCTGCTGGAATATTTGCAGAAACAGACTTTGCCTTTCTTTAATTAGCATGATTTCTTGTATGAAATGCAGATAATGAAAACAAGGCTATTAGATTTTGTTTAAAACAATTGTTGATAGTTAACATTTTAACTGTTTCAGACTTCCATAATTTTATAAATCTGATAACATTTCTATTAAGCAGTAGATAAGTGGTGATACTGCTTCAAAATAAATTGTTTTACTTAGAAATAAATATTTCTAAGATAAGAACTGTCCTCTAACAGCTATGTTCCCAGGAAGATCACCTCAAAAGGGACTAAAATTTTCTTGAGAATTTTTCAAGATCAAGTTTTAATACTTTATTTATTTTCTTGTGGTCCTAGAAATTACAAAGCAGAGTTTGCGGAGAGCTCTTTGAGGTAGATTAAATGCCAGCCTAGGGAATACTTTCCAAAGAGTCTCAAGGAACAGATAAAAGAATGTGTTTTACACTTGTGAGACCACTTGACTTTATAGCTTCATTGATCTAATACTTGTCTAGAATATGAGTCTCTTGTTTTGCAGAGAAAAGGAGGTCAATTTCTCAGAGCCTGTGGCCAATTTTCTAGTTGTGAAATATTTATTCTACTTAAACATCTGATAGATGCTCTGGAAAAGGTAGTTTGAAGATTTTGAATGTTAAAAGAACTAATTATTACTAGGGATTTATTTTTGGAAATCTGTCAAGACATCTACGGCCTTCAGAGAAAAAATGAAAAGTTGACCTATCCTGACTCAGTTTATGTATAATGGCTGATATTGTGGGTTAACGTGTACTATTCGGAAAGAATTCAAAATTAACTCGAGGACCATGTGATAGTTCCAGAGTCTCTTGGGACCTCTAGGCTTCATATGTGTGCTGTTGACTTCCATAAATCTTTAATTTCTTTATGTATTATACCTAAATGCTTCTTAATACCAATATCTTAATGCTTTATGGAAGTATAATGAAGGAAGGGAGACTAATTACTTCAGTTTATTGAGAATGTTATTCTTTAAGATAAGAAAAAAAAAGTCTGACTTGTCAAACATCACTTTTCCCATCACAATATTTTCACGATGAAAATATCTTTTAGATGTTCCATGAAAAGAAAATGGTTCCAAGAATCTTGGGAAATGTAATCCAGTCTTTTATTCTTAATCTTGTGATCAAATAGCTGTTGTTGTTTCCAAATTAATTTGAGGAGATTGTGTTTTAAATAATGAAGTTACCCCTAGTGAATCAGAGATAGAGATGGTTGAGCATATCAGTAAAGCTCCTGGGATGTTAGGAGAAGACAGGAACTGTAATCCCCCTGAATGAAAGGACAAGGGGATTTTTTTTATTGCAGTTACTAAATGGAAGCTTCTGCGCAAAGATGTGTTAAATTGCAATATATGCTTTGAAGATGAGAATGCTTGGTGGTATATAACTCTTTCAAGCATATCTGTATGTTCAGAGAGTTGCTATAGGAACATGACTTTAGATAGAGTTAAACAGAGAATAAACTGAGAACTTAATGTACAGTACTTTCTGATGAATGAGATGTCCTTTAATGTCTCACATCTTGATGCCATCTGGACTATAGTTCAATATTATTTCACTATCCCATATAAGTTTCTTCTAAAATATACTTTTGTTCATGCTTCAGCAATAAGTACTGAGTACAATAAACTATTTGAGTGCTGAAGGAACTGCTACTTTGCGGTGGATGGGTACTTCACGAATGAAAGTAGAAGGCTTAGTAATAGATCTATCTTCTGTTACATATATACCTGTAAAAAATCCCTACATGTACATGAAATTTGCATAGAACTTCAAATAACAGTTCTGGAAATGACTGTACCAAATTCTGTTTTAAGCACAATAGTTTTTCAGTTTAGTCTTCTGGTGTAAATTGGTGCCTGACCAGTCTGTTTTTAAAGTTAATGAACCTTTCCTGGCAATATTGACTGAGTAATAGAAAGCAGCACTGACTCTAGTTCCTGGTGTTCAGATATAAGCGTTGATACTGAGAAATACTGAACTAGGTAGTCATCAAGAAGAAGGTTGCACATGATATATTTAGATGTTTAGAATAGAGGAAAAAATAGACAAAATAGAAGTCTGCATCAGTGAAAGCTGTTTGATGAGGGTAATGATAGATTTAATGAACGGAGAATTAACCAGGCTTTAGAAAAGCACAATGAAAACTGAGAACTGAAATGCATCAAAATATTTCTTTTGTTACAAAGAAACATTCTTTAGGTAATACAGACTGCTACCAAAGCTTTAGATTCTTCTGTTCTCAGTCTTATAGGTGTCCAACTGTGATCTGAAAATCAGTAGCTTCAAGGAAGATTCTCTGCTCTCTGCTGGATCCCCATTGTGTCATTGGAGTCTCTCTTTTTTTCCCCCTACATTTTTTATCAGAGACAAGCAATGTTACATATCAGACAGACTTCAGTCTGTGTCTTATCTTCTGATTGACATCTAGGTCTTTAGTTTTTTAGTATGTGTATGTATTGCAGATTCACTTCCCATAAAATCTCCAGAGACTCAGTCTTTCCTCTTCTTTCATACAACTCAAACTTCCAACCTGAATCTCATTATTTTGAGATAGAATAGAGAGAGAAGGCTTTGCAGTTAAACAAAGTTATTTAAACTGCCTATAATTCTGCATTTTATGATATTATGTGAATTTTTTATTTTTAACTTTGTTTCATTGATTTTTAAAAGTCTCTTGTAGCATCGTATCCCCCTCTTATTGTAAATAATGGCATGATGAAGTGGAACCAAAAAAATTGAACTGAATTATTTTTCTCTAACTAGGAGCAAGAATTTTTGATGTATGTCAGGATGTATGTATTACAGACATGACAGATGGGAAAATATTTCTCTGTGAAAGTACTGACTGAAGAAGGATGTTGATCCTTACTAGATTGTGTTCTTGATTTACCGAATGTGTGTACTCACACAGCCCCACTGAAGGCACTCCAAAGTGCCAACAGTAGAGCTAGAGATTAAAGACCTTCAAGTCTATGGGGCAGTGGAATAATTACTGTGCAAATGGATGCACACTCTGAACAAATGGACAATTTGAGAAAGATGGTTGAAGTCCCACAGGAGGAAAAAGACAGTATGCATTTTTGAAATGTCAGGTCTGCCAGTCTAATTTTTTCTGGGTGGAACAGATTTTTATTTTATTTGTCAGGATAACTTGGCTAGTGCACAGAGTGGAAACAGTTCATCTGAAATATTAACACTGTGACACCGTCTCATATCAGCAAAGTAGAGAAGAAAAAAAAAGTATTTTCATCCAGGCATAAGATCATTGCACAAATATTGGAAATGTTTTATTCAAAATAGGTAGAATTTGTATAGAAAATGATCTTATAAATTGGAGAAGATCTCCAAAGCAACAAGCTGAAGTCAGAAAACCTGAGGGGTTTGGGGATGTTCAGCCTGGAGAAGAGGAGGCTCTGGAGAGACCTTAGAGCAGCCCTCCAGTGCCTAAATGGGGCCTACAAGGGAGCTGGAGAGGGACTTTTTGCGAGGACATGTAGTGATAGGACAAGGAGGAATGGCTTTCAACTGACAGAGGGCATATTTAGATCAGATATTAGGAAAAAATTCTTTACTTTGAAGGTGGTGATGCACTGGGACAGGTTGCTCAAGGAAGTTGTGGATGCATCATCCCTGGAAATATTCAAGGCCAGATTGGATGGAGTTCTGAGCAACCTGATCTAGTGGAATAGGGCTTGGAAGTAGATGATCTTTAAAGTGAAATATAAGAATTTACTCTGCTTATTAACAGAATAGTATTTAATCAAAGATTGTACACCTACATTACTATAAAGATCCATATTCTTATTAATTATTTGAAAATATTTTGGACACTTTTTTGTGAACAAAATGGATGCATCATCTTTTATACAATCCTATTATTTGAATAAATTTCTTTTGTCTTCTGTGGGAAAAAAAATTACATAACGAATGTAATAACAGAGAATTTTATTACCTGACTTGTTTTCAATATAAATTATTAACAGTCAGACTTATTTCTGTGTGTCAGTGTCTATTCAGGAATGATTGAATATCTACTAGTAAGATTGAATATCTTATGATGGAGCACTAATAAGTTTTCCAAAGTCAATCAGTTTCTTTAAGAATTCATTTCAGATTTTACCTATAATACTAGTTTAATATTATGTTGGTGCTATGTTAACTTATCTTGAATATGCTATTGTAATAGGAAATATTCTTCTGTAGTGAGTCCTAGAGAAGAAAAGTTGTGGGGGTTTTGGTTTTTTTTTTTTTTTTTTTATTTATAAGAATAAAATTGGAATGATTACCTTTGTAAATATAGAAAACTCAAAACGATTATGTCACGGAGAGCAGAAATAAAAGAGAGGGGTTGTAAACATCTGCCTACAGTGCCCCAGCATATGGGGTCTTAAGTTAGTTCAGAGACTTTCTTTGCTACAGGAAAGTCTATGGATTCCTGTCTGGTATGTGGGATGTTTTATCTCTGAGACTTGGTTGCCTGCTTCACATGCTGCTCAGCAGTAATTTTATTCTCTTTGCTTGAAACGCGTCTTGAAGCTCTTCAGTACCACTCTTACTTCCTTCTTTGTGTGGTACCTACTTCGAAGTATCTCCGCCATAAGCATGCTCAACTGCTCCTTGGGAAAAGAGCTGTCACCCCTGCCATCCATTCCTTCTTTTTTTCTTCCAAGGAGTCTTACCTGAGCCAGATACTCTGCTAAAGTCACATCCATAAATGAAGAACAAACCAATAAGGCAGTATCTGTTACATACATGCATATTATTTTAATTTCAATATATTTTAAGACCATTATATGAACCATATCAGTAAACAGAATTACAACCTTTTGCTTTAGTTCCTTAGGGACTTTACTGTAGCATAATAAAACAAGTAACATGAAAAACCTTTTAACTATAATGAAACCCAAGAAATTGTTTAAACTTTTATGAAGTAAGCTGATCTCAAACTGAAATAATCTGAATGGATATTCTAGCTACTTATGGTTATGTAATAAAAGTATCAGACCAGTGATATTTCCCCCTGGTATTGGAATGGGAATTTGAGTGGGAATTTTAGTTTATAAGAACTGTCTTTCCTAAGTTTCCTTTCAAGTCTGTTCTTCTGCTATTTTTCTTCTCATTTTTTCCTCTGATTTGTTATTCTTTTCACTCTTATCTTTGAACTCTTCTTTTACAGAAGAGGGTATTACAGAAAAGATTGCCTGAAACTGTTACAGAGGAGGAGATCTGACTTATTTTGACATGTTTCTCACTCATTTTATTCACTCTTTCAACTAGTCTGCATTGTGCAGCCACCGTTTCTTTCTTACTGATTTCTTATCAAATACTTGCCCACTTAGTTTGCGGTCAATTCTGTCCACTTTGGCTACAGAGGCAGTTAAAACACTTAACTTGGCCAAACTGTGAAGTAAGGATTAGACCTTAATTGTTGCATGATGGTCGGTGCTAAAGTCAGTCCAGTCTTTTTTTGACGGGAGCTGAGATCTGCATTTTAAAAATTTAATTAAAGTAGGAGTTTCAACGGCAGTCTGCACTGGCTTGGTTAATATTTAATGGCTTTTTTTTTTCTTCTTCCGTAGAATTCATTGAGTTTCCTTAGTATAAGTGTTGGTGACAACTTTTTACTTATTCGGGATGATCTCCAAATGCAGTGCTTTTCATGGCCTTTTTCTCATGGTAATAGTAATATGGAGCACAGTACGTAGTCCTCTTCTGTGTTCCAGTGCTCTTCCATGGATCTTTTATAAATCTAACTAACTTCTGCTAATGTCAAATTCCCCTGCAAGAGTTGCTTTCTTTTGTTACATATCCAGTTTGTACAGGAGACTTGTGGTGTAGGAGAGTAGTGCCAGTCTGGATTGCCGTAGGTAAATTCTGTAGCTGGAACAAAAATAAATTGCAGCTCCCTGGTAGATCTGTGTTACCGAGTAGATAAAGTGCTGCGATAAACACCTAGGTATGTTCACACAGCCATAGCGCATAAGGGCAAACTAAAGTGATCTCTAAAGATCTGCAAATAGCTTTACTTTTATTACAAGTTTGAGTCTGGCAAGCTAGCAATATGTACCTACACTCTGACCTAAAACTTAGACATGGGTCTGTGGGAATGTCACAGAAGTTGAATCCACAGATTTCACAGAATATTCTGAATTGGAAGGGACCCACAAGGATCACTGAGTTCAACTCTTAATGAATGGCCTGTACAGGGGTCAAACCCATGACCTTGGCATTGTTAGCACCATGCTCTGCTAGAGGATCAAAGAGCAGCTCAGGAATGTAAAGATGCAGAAATAACCTCACAGTGATGTCCATTCTCCGGACTGTGCTCTCATGTCAGTGACAGTGAGCAGAATGCATAGTATTTATATCTTTGGAAGATATCACAGTTTCCTTCCCAAAACTTAGTTAATTAGTATATCTAGTATAACTTCTAGTAATAACTTAGTATATCTTCTATTAGAAAGAAGACTGACTGACCTCAGCATAGGCTAAGAGGTGAACTTCTTGCACAGAAGTGAGGGGGGCGGAATACAGAGCAGAAGAGGTGAATCACACAGTATGTGCCAGATATACAAGCAAATGTTGTACATCTGAAGAAATAAAATACCCCATCTAACAGTGTCCCTAGACAAAGTGATCTGCAATGCCCAAAACCTCAAGTGTCACTGGATGGGGGGTCTGGTAGTTTTATGTTCAACAGTAAAAAAAAATCACAGATGTGTTATGCAGATATAATCCCTTGTGTTATTCTATGAAGTGTCCTGAAATGCACTATAATTCATTTTGCTTACAGAAAATTGATAGATAGTAGCTGTATTTGCAATACTTAAGGCACACCCTACTGTGTAAGATAGACTACTTTGCCATACATTCATGCATCTGAATAATTATTGCATGCAGTTTTGGCTTGTACTTTTTCTTTTTACAATTAGTCAAGTGACAGGTTGAGTGAAAATTAGTTGAGTGACAGTAGCTAGATGAATAACATTCATCTAGTTATTAATAGACCTTGAAAATATTTCTGTCTTCTGGAACCATTCAGCTATTTTCTTTGACAGGGCATGTCTTAATGAAAATTAAAGTCATAAAGGGTATGATACTGTTCTTAGTTCCTTTAGTGCTTTCTGAAAGCTGTGTTTGTGGTTCTGAGAACTACTGTACTCTTTGTTCTTTATTATATCACTGGGCTTACTTATAATGAATATTTCCATTAAAAAAATGAACATTAGCTGTATGTGCACCTGTTTGGATGATATATGTACATACGTGTTTGTATGTATATGATAAAGATATATATATAAAAACAGTTAAATGCATTTTAATAAAATAATAACTTTTTCAAGATTTTATCTTAAATAGCATATTTTTCCTTGCTACTTCTAATTGTTACAGTTCTGCTTCGCATTTTTAATGTTACCTTTATTCCTCTCTTCTTTTCCAGTTACTGTGTCTTAGTTTCTCAATAATTTCAGTAATAAAATTGTTTTAGGCCCTAGAGGTTGATATCCTTGATGTACTAATGTCTGCTGATAACCTTCCTATAATAGCATGGATAAAGACATAGTCATTATAGTCTGTGATTATAGCTTTTCACTATTATCCCTGATTCAATAGCATGGTAGGTGGCTAGGTTAGATTTTGAGTTGTATTTATCAAAACTAATAAATAAATTCTCAGTACTAGCAAATCAGGATTTTTTTATTTTTTTTTCGTAACTGTAGATCACTTCCAGGAAAAATCTAGAAACTGAAATGGCTAACCTGTTGGAAACTGAAGACCTGAAGATAAATCAAGTTGCATATAAATGGTGTCATAATTCCAGGTAGATGTTCAGGCTGACATCATAATTTAAGCTCTCTGTCCCATATAACTAATTATCTTACACATACTAAGGCCACTGAATATTGCAGAAATTAGTATACCTTAACTTATGGTAACAAAAGTTAACATAAATTTGGCAGAAAGTTGCACCTCCTAACTTCTGGATTGGTAAACGGCAGTCATTAATGACGTTAATCTTAAAACGTCTTTGAAATCATGACTTAAAAGTAATTACAGGCAGCATCTTCCTTTGGCTTCCAAAATGTGGGCATGTAATGGATATAACTGAGTTTGGAATGTGAACTGATTGTTTTTCTGGTACTGATAAACAGTAATGGAAGTAGATCAGCAGATAGACACTTAAGTTAAAGCATCTAACTTAAATTGGACTTTAATGGTAAAATGCTATTTTCAGATATTCACCAAAGCAAGGTGAATATCTCCTACACTAATAGTCCAATAAACTGTCCAAATAATAGGTGAATTTAAATGACAACGTAAATACAACTAAGGTTGCAAACCAGATGAAAACAGTTCATAATATCTTTTGCTACACCAAACATATTCAGTGATTACTTCATCATCTCTGATGGAGCTAACATAGTAGCCCACACTGAATTAGTAGGGATAATTGGTGCAGTAATAACTAATGATGTGGCTCCTTAGGGTTCAAATTGAAATTGGTTATTGGAACCATAGTGACATCTTTTTTTTTTTTTTATTATGGCTTTGTTTCATTCTTGCAAAAGATTTTTCCACTTTTCTTATACTTAAGCTTACTAAAGACATGAAGTGAAAAAGGAATTAAAAGCAGCAAAAAGCTACAATTCACATAGCAAACATAATTTTTCTTGATTCATTTCTTTATAGTCTTTTTTTACTTTATAGTCTCTTTTGATCAGAATTTGCAGGAGCCTATGGAAGGACTGTCAGATAGAAATCCTTATTAGATGATGTGGATTAATCTGCCTCCTACACTGTGGCTCACTAACATCTACCTTGAATATGAGGATTTATTTTCAGTTCGAAGTTTGGTGTCACTAGTTAAATCTCTGGATCTCTATTTGTTTGATTCTTTGGCTTTTGTAATGTTGTGGGTCAAGTAGATGGTCTTTTGAGCTTTGAGAAATATAGGAAAATGTGTGGGTGCTGAAGGAGAGTGTTCAAAACATGGTTTTGAACCAGAATTCTGGTTGCATAATAGTTGTGATTTTTCGAAATTGTGATGTTGAAATGTAATCAATACACATTTTATAGAGAATTACTTATTTTTGAAAACTTGGCTTATGGTACAGCTTACAGAAATCTTAGGGGTAGAACAGAGAGAGAAATGTCTAAATGTTTAATCTCTAGATTTTCTGTAGTTGCATCAAGGGCTTGTGTTGGTCACGACATTAACACCAAAAAGTTATAACTAATATTTCTCCTTCCTGCAGATACAGTCCAACCGTCTCCACCACTAGGGTGTGATTTTGATTGCAACTGAATTTTTTAGGCTGTAACTTGTTAGTGTGAATTATTGTACATAAATATAAGGAGTATTATGGACGTATCTTTATGAGAGGCAATAGAATGACAAATATCTAATCAGGTGACATATAATTCTTGCCATAACTTACAAGGAGAAAATTCCTTATGTAGTTTTACTTAGTATAGAAATAAAGAATATATTTCTATACTACATAATAAAAGGAGGTATGGATTTTGAGTCACAAATGAGGGTAGCTTGAGGTAAGAACTTTGATTAATGTCATAACGTGTTTAAGTTCAGATAGTTTATTTCATGCTCACAGAAGGTGTAGAAGGTGAGAAGTAAGGATTTGAACAGCAGTAACTATTAAGTGATTAAATGCAGTTATTTATCTTGAAAACGGAGGTGCAAGTAAAGTAACAAAAATGACTGAGGTTGCACTGAGTTTTGTGTTATAGTGCCAACGTGTTCTGAGTCTGAGATTGCCAAATGAGTGAATATAGTTAAAGTTATGAATATCCAACCTTTGCTGCTGATCTTCCGACATTTTTCTAATCTTTCTTCCTTTCTTACCCTTCTCTTGCACTGATGCCCCCACGCCACTGCGTAGCCTTTTATTTTTGTGACTGAGGAGATATGTAAATGGATTATTTGCTCCTTTTTGTGATAGAGGATTTGCTTTAATGGTTGAAATAAAAGTACTTCGAGGCATGACCTATGCCTCTGATTTTCTCTTTTACAGTGCAAGCGTGTGCTACTTCACTGAATTTCTAAGCAGTACCACAGCATAACCAGAAAAATGTTGTGGTTCCACTTTCCGTATAATTAACATTCCTGATTGGACAGGAACTTAACATTATTGTGTGGTTCTTCAAATCTGTATAAGAACTTTCAGGAAAAAGATCAGATAAATAGTATAGTATCTCTATCAATATTTATTATAGAAAGTTGTACATATGCTGAAATGCATATGTTACATATGTTACGTGTACTGAGAGTGGGATCATCAAGTTCTGCTAATTAGTAAAAAAGATGCTGCTCACATTACAGTTTCATGCAAATGAAAATTTTTTCATCTTCTTTTTTCATAGGTTATGCCATCTGGCTTTACTTTTATTCAGTGCATGATTAACATTAACTTTAAATTTTTTTCATGTATAAACTGCCTAAATTAATTCCTTTATTTCCTGTGTCTTCTAAATTGTTAGCTTAATTAAGAGCTTGCTTAACAGAACACTGCATATTAATCACATGGCCTCTTTTAATAACATGCTAATTTATTAGGATAAAATAACACTGTAACACTTCAAGAAATGGAACTTCCATGGTGTTTCTATTCATAACATCTAAATATTCAGTTTTCAACAGATCTTCCCACCTAGAATTTCTACTGAGTTAAATATATGGCATCGGTGCTCAGTGATGGAAATTTAATTTTCTTCATGGTAATATTACTTTCAATCTCTCATCTTTGAGGCAGTATCTACTGCATAATATTAAGTTGGACCTCCTTCAGAAAGAGGATTTTCTGTTACTCTAGTTTGGTATGTCATTTTACTTGCCGAAATATAAGGTAGTGTATACATGCTTTTGAAATTTAATTCAAAATCCCCAAAGCCTCTCAGATTTAGAAGAGCAGTCCTCTACAACATTAATTTATTTCTAATGACTTTATTATTTAATTAGTGTTTTTTATTGCAGATAATACTAGGTTTATGTGATTTTAAATATTTTTTATCCTTATCAAGAACATTATTGTGTTATTAATTCAATAGAATGGCCACAAAAAAAGCTATTTTGCTCTCCATTGTGTCTTCAACTCAGTCAGGTAATGTGAATTGTGTGAATTGAATTTTCCACCAGAAACAATTGACCTGACCATACACTTTAACATACAGGAGTGCTTTAAACACCTTGATATATCAAGGCTAATGTCTATATGTTCAACTTAAGTTGTCAGGCTGAATAATTGCAGCCCTAATGAGGCCGCATCTGGACTACTGTGTCCAGTTTTGGGCTCCTCAATACAAGAGAGACGTGGAGCACCTGGAGTGGATACAGTGGATTAAAGAACTGGACTATGTCTCTTACGAGGAAAGGCTGAGGGAGCAGGACCTGTTCAGTTTTGAGAAGACATGACTGAGAGGGGACCTCATCAATGTCTATAAGGAGATGAAGGGAAGTTGGCAAGAGGATGGAGCCAGCTCTTCTTGGTAGTGCCAAGCAATAGGACAAATGGCAACAAGCAGAAACTGATGCCCAGGAAAATATGAGGAAGAACATCTTTCCTGTACAGGTGACTATGTACTGGAACAGATTGCCCAGAGAGGTTGTGGAGTCTCCCTTACTGTCTGGATGCAATCCTGTGCCATGTACTCTAAGGATGACCTTCTTGAACTGTTGGACCTGATGTCTGACTGTGGTCCCTTCCAACCGTTCCTATTCTGTGATTCTGTGAATTGCAGTGATTGAACAGGTCATGAAATATATACAATTTCTGAGTGCTGCAGTAGATGCTAAAATTTTGTAAATATTGGTTGGCAGCAGCAACCAGGGTTAGTGTCACAGAATATGCTATATTTTATGTACTCAGATATCTCTGAAAGCCCAACATTTTGCCTTCAAAGTATTTCATATAGTAGCAAAAAATGTATCTTTTAGTTGATGCTTGAGTAATCTCAGCAGATGATGAGCTTTTTTCAAACCCTATTAATAAATTTCAGCTTTTGGATTCATTCTATGATTCTAGTCTCATTCTCCACTTTTGGAAGAAGCAATGCTTAGAGACCCTCCTAACTGCCAAAACATGTGTTCTATTTATGTGCCTTTTGTCATTTCTCTCATCCTGAAGAGATAAAAGTACAATCTGCAAAAGCCTTATAGTTTTAAGAAGCTAACTTTGTTAGGATTTAAAATAAAAGGCTTGTAAAACAGAAGTAGTAGTACCTGAAAATTGGCATAACAATTCTAATATTGAAAATGAATGGGGTGAAAGAAGTAACTATTTCTATTCTTATGAGTTTAATTCTGATCTCAGACAAGAGATTATATGTTTCTTATAAGACTTGATTAATCAGAAACTGAAGGAATCTGATATAATTAATGCAGTCAAATGGGGTTAATGGAAAGTAGATCTTGCTTGACAAAATGAATGTATTGATATATTTGAAAGCAGACGGGATGCTGGAAATAAGTGTTGTTAAAATGTGATACGAGTTTAAAATGGTACACTATAGAGTAGATGTTGACTGATGGCTCCTAAATTTTAAATTTTAAAGGTTAATAGGAACCTGTGTGCTGTATTTTAAGTGATACTCTGAAGGGATTTATTATAAACTGGTTAGGGTTTTTTTCAAAAATATAAAATCAGTGGTTATAATGAAACAGAGAATGCAGTGCGTCATTTAGCCTAAAAGAAGAGGTTCTGAGATGGTGACATTCTGAAGCACGATATGATAAACAAAAACTTGACACTAGAAATCTGTTTATTCCTAATAAAACATTGTAAACTCAAGTGCTGAAAACTGAAAATATTTTTCAGACCAGTGTTTGACCAGGTAGAACTTTAATAGTGCAGATAGTTTTGTGTAGGAACAACTTCCTAATGGCTGTTATGCTGGTTCTCTGATCTTGCAGTGATGCAACCCCCATGGATGAGTATGCATAAATGGGATTACACAACAGGAAAACCTGATACTTTTCAAGCCTTAAAATTTGAGGTTTGTTAACATTTTATTAGCTTACTCTGCATGCATACTATAGAACTGATATGACTTGAATGTATAGTTGACATGACTAGTATACTGGAATCCTATCTCAGGGTTTTGTCAGAACCATGACTTTACCTTTTTTACTGTGTCTATTCTGATATAAAATGCTTGCAAAGAGAAGAACTATTTTTCTTACTCTCTCTCCTCCCTCCCCTCATTATAAGGCTTTTTTATTTTCTTAACACCTTCTTATACCTATATCCTGAACCTGAAAACTCTGAGGAAGGAAAAGTTCTAGGAGTCTTTGTCATTTGGAGTATTATTCCCATTTTATTAACTTTTCAAGCTATTCATTGCAACAAATAAGTTTCTAAGATCAAAGAAATAAAGTGCCTATGAATGTAAATTTTCAAGTAACTCATAGTAGCAGTTACTACACTTGCCGAATTCTGAATGTATTGGGTTCAAATAATTTAGCAACTTTCATATACCAAGGACCATATGGTTAATCTAGTCTATTTTATATTATCAAGGTTAAGTTCATGTCACAATTTATGTTAGGTATTTTGGTTACTCCTCTTTGTTGTTGTTGTCTTTTTTTTTTCTTTCATCCTATACTGCATTGAGAAGGAATTTCAAAGTTTATTGTAACTGCTGAAGAAAAAATGCATATATTTTCAGAAATGCCTGCATACATATTTGTCCAGTGTTTTGTTTCACATTTTAGGCTTTCAGAGAAAGAACTGAATATTTGCCACAGTAAGATAAGCATTTTTAGACTCAGGAACAAATTTTCAGTTTACTTTGCTTATTTCCCATGCAACATCGTCTTTATACATGAGAACTAATGGATGTCTAATGGCCAATTGATGTTATTGACTGAAGGTCTGCCACTGCTTACTGGGAAGAGAGAAAAGACAGAAAATTCATTGTTAATCTACAACACATATGCTTTATGATTTCAGTTATATGACATGAATGAAACACCTCATTGAAAGGAATGAAATTCTCTATTTTATGACAAACCATTATGATAAAGAGATGGATTATAGGAGTGAGGTGAACAAGGGTATTTTAGATTCACTTCAAAGTATGCAGATTAGTTCTCATTTAAGACAGCAATTTTGCTCCTACACAGTCCTCGTCTTCACTTAATGCTAATTTACTGCTGCATTTTTGAGTCTGGACCCTCAGTTCTCCTAGCAATTCAGTACATTAAACTATAAGTTACGTCTGATTTGTAAATAGAGTACAGAAGAGAAAGACTAAGTCTTCTACTTCTCTAAGCACATTTCCAATAGGTGCATAACACAGATAGATAGTTTATTCTCTTTGAGCGCTAGGTAATGAAGAAACTACATTCTCATTCTGTAAAAGGCTGTTAAATAGATTATAGCTATATCATGTAACTAGTCAAATCGCCCATGCTGGATGGACCTTAGACTCGTGAAAAAACAAAGTTCTGCAAGATGAGGTTATTACTCCATCATTATCGTCATATCACTGTAAACACATTTATCAGCATTTAATTAGCTATATCAAAGGGATTATATGTTCTGCTACTCAAAGAAGTGATTTTATTAATTTTATTCTTTGGATGGGGACAACCTTTTCTCTACACTTGCTTTAAATCATTTTAAGTCTCTACTAGAAAGACTAGAAATTAATGGGAGAAAAATTGACAGGTAAGGTATATGACAGATAAACCTGTAGCTGAGAGAAATGTGTAACTCTCTACAGAGACTGTAGAAAATACCTCAGATGTCTTCAGCCTGAACTGCTCAAGGTTCTTTGTTGTTGTTTGTTGTTTTGGTGGTGGTGGTTGGGTTTGGCTGGTTGGTGGGTTTTTTCCTTCACAGTTTGCCGGATATTAGTTACCTGAAAAGCAAACGCTACATGAGGTACAGCGAAAGAATATATACTGTGTTGGGCATTAAGCAGCTTGTTTTGAGGAAATTTGACTTTGAGACCTGATGTTTTCTGCGAGTTTTGGAGATGTTACTATGGCTAGGGAAATATCTAGACTAGGAATGCAAGCTGTAAGTTTTTCAGGTGAGTTGTGGGAGATGAAGATGACTGCTCTGCATGTATGGTTGAAAGTCTGAAATCTCAGGAGATAAAACCTGTGGAACTTTAAGGCATAAACTGTACAGTGTGTGAGCCTCTTCAACACTGTCATCTGGGCAGCCCCAGCAATCTGTGCTTTGGCTTTTGATAGCTTTGTCTGCAGTAACAACATAGTGTTTGTGGGAACAGGACTGTCTTTGGGTGCATTGTTCTGCAACTGTTTAGTAGCCTTTGAAAAGAGAGTCCCTTGGAATTCTAAATGTTTCAACCCTATTCCTCAAATGTGAATTGTCCTTTGTTTTGTTTGTTGCCCATTATCTCTCTCCCTATTGAACAAGAATTATACCACCATAGGACACCACCAAAAGAAAGTTTGGAAGTCCCTAGAAATGTTACTCTTGCAATGATGCCTTTCTTCCTCCAAAAGTATAATTTTTGCCATCATTTTACCCAGCTACAGTGAGGAAAAGCCTTGAGAGCCATCTTGCTCTGAGACCCAAGAGGACACAATGTTTATCTATTCATCCAAAGGGCTATGAAGTGTTATGTGAGAGTTACCTAGATGCTGTTTCAAAAACTTTACCTCATAATGTCTGAATTGGTGGCAGTGTACTTCTGCAAGTGCTAATAGAGAATAATTATACCAGATAATAAATGAGGTTTAAATTTCTGTTGGAGAAATTAACCTTGAGATCTGGCATACATGCTAAACTGGGAAAGTGTATTGATAAATATAATTAATATTTGTGCAATTTCACAACTGAAGAGGAAATATAAAAACAGATTTAGAAATAGATGAACATGCATCTAATTGATACTGTGAATATAAATGGGTGATTATATCAACTACAGTTAAATTAAATATCCAAGCTAGTGAAACAGCTATAAAAAACAATTTTTCCACTTGGTGGTAAGTTGCCTTCTTTTTCTTTCTGATCCACTTGTTACAATGTCTCAACATTATAAATTTATACATTAATATTAATAATTTCCTTAAGGTCATACAGATAATAGATGTGCTAATTCTTTTAGAATTACATAAATAATGCAATTTACTTTGGGGAATTTTTGCTAAATTTTTTAACATGTTGTCTTGAACCACTACTTGCCCAAGTAAATGGTTGATTCTTGTGTACTTTGGTTCAGGAGACTGAAATGAGGCCTACTAATTCTATCTTTAAAAGATTCAAACAGAGGGTTAGTCTGACTTTGAAGGAAGAGATATGTGTCCATTATACATTACACTAGTAAAGAATAGGATAGCTGTCAGTCTGGATTAGAATCTGGAGATGTTTCTACAGAGCTCTTCACCTAAATGTGTGTCCTCTGTCGACTTCCCTTTCTCATTTCTGCTTGATATCAGTGAGAAGGAATGAAAGGATGTTTATTCATTTCTCACAGCAATGCTCCCAAACACAGGTCTTCAGGGTCACATTTCTTTTTAAAGTAACAATTGACAAAGCTTCAGCAGTTCTCTCTCTGTGTATTTGCAAGCTGTTATGCTGTGTTTAGTGACACAGTGAATAGTGTTTAGTTTCCTTTATGGTGAAACTATAACAGAAAATGTAACAATCGTAGTGTAATATATCACTAGAAGAAGTAGTAGGGCAATGGCAGGACTGTGAGAGATGGTCATTCACCCAGGGAATCCTTTCAGAAAATGACCAAATAGGGGGAAAATTGTTGATGGAACCCAAATTTCATTTGTAATTTTTAATTTTTTTTTTCTCCACAGGTTAAACCTATATGTTTTCTTGTATGATCTGCTATTTCTTTTAATGTCAACTTTAAGAAAAAAAAATTATGGGAGGACATCAAGTGACCATCCTGTCTTAGCCAAATGTCTTGGTTTGACCCTGTTGCAATTCATAGAATTGCCATATTTGCCGCTGCCTTTTTTATTAAGAGGTAGAAAAAAATATGTAGTATTAAGCTATTAATAGTAGAATTGCTCCTAAATATGAAAAATCATTATCATTTAAGAATGAAAATAATTGTTATACAATTTTTATATTATTTTTTGATACTTAGTAAGAAAACCAAACATAAATATTTGTCTTGAAAATATTTCTTCTACAGTTTTGTTTGGTTGGTTTTGTGTTTTTCTTTTTTTTTTTCCAACATTCCCTTCTGCACTTCTTGGAGGGGTAGATGAGTGTGAATTTTGTCATTACTTGAATGTGGGAGATTTGGAGATCTTTGCATTGCAGTTTTGTTCATTTGACAGGATTCTACCAGGCTATCACTTCTTGAGGTATGCATACTTGACAAATTTAAAATATAATTTGTTGGGACAAAAGCTAAATATTGTTGCTCTTGAAATAGAAATTCAAATCTCTCAGGTATTAAAGGTTGAGGTGGTGAATCCTTTTCTCCTCTTCACTTTTTAGTCCGACATCTTTCACTAGCATTCTTGGTTGCAGTAGTCAATGTAGTTCCCTTTGCTAGGTTCCCTGGGCAAAGTTTGTGTGGTTTTTGGTGTGTGGTGAGTTCCTCCCCCTGCTCCACTTTTTCCCTTTCCTGCCTTCTGTAAGCTTTTGCCAAATGAAGGTGAGGAGATGCTCTCCAAAACAATCTCTTTACTCTCCAAAAGCTTGTGTTTGCTCTCATTAGCAGCAGCACAAGTAAAGCAAATAGACAGCCCTTCCTCTGCAGCTCAGCCATACTTGCAAAATACAGCTTACAGGTAGTAAGTGGTGAACAAATAAATGAAGCACATGCATCCATCACTGTTCATGATGGTGTCTTAAACAGAATAGAAGCCTCAGGAATAGAATGTCATTTGGCCCAATAGATTATTAAAAGTGAACAGTTGCTTAGAAACAACAGAACTCAGGACACTGAGCATGTAGAAAAAGGCCTGCTTTGCTGGTTACCAGTGCTCAAGAACCAAGTCAGGCTGGAGAGCTAGCAAAGAAGTTTGCCACTAAAATTGTATTGCTATGAGCATTTCACAAAATACTGCATTAGAAAGAGGCTTTTCAGAGTCACCAGATTATAGTTTGGTTTGACAATTTTTCAGTAAAGATAGCTGCAGGTGCTGTGCTAGTCAGTCAACAAAATTGGGACTGTGTTTTAGAGAGAAAAAAAAGGAAGCAGATATTGGACTATCCATAAAAATGTGAGGGACAAAAAATACCCTGAAGATACTCCCATAACTCAGTTACACAAACACTTTAAGAGAGAATAAAGAAGGAGGTTTGCAGTTTCTTTAATCTTGGTTTATGACTAGTTTGGTTGAATATATGTGAAAAGTTAAACACATAAATATGAATAGAAAAATTTTAAAAAGTAGAATTAGTGAAAGAATTAATTTAAAAAATCTAAATAGAGCTTTGCAAAGTTTATCAAAACATTTAAACAGTTATAATAGACTTACGAATATCTGTGTGGTGGATCAGCTCCAGAAATAATTTTCATGCAGTAAATTCTAGCTGTCACAATTTTTCAGGTTAGGAATCCATTTCTTCAGCAACCCTACATCTTCAGGTTGTCTTTATGGAATGGTATGTGGATTTGAACATGTCTTTTTATTATGTTCCAAAACTATGTTAGCTTAATAATCAGTTTCAAACATTCTTTTCTTTCTCCTTCCTTCACTTCAACTCTCTGTCTGAAGATCTTAAGTTAGAATTTAGTTAGGAAGCTATTTCAGTCTTTCTTCAACAGCCTCCCTGTTTAGAGCTGTTTGGAAAGATAAAGTATGACTTTTGTCTAATTAGGAAAAGTAGTGAGCTAAAAACCATTCAGCTGACTCTGATGCTTTGGTAGGGCTTGAGCAGAGTTTATCCTCTTTCAGAGAAACATGACCTCCCCCCCCACACAACACAGTGTTTGCATCTCTGAATGAAATAAATGAAATAATTTTCTACATTATCTATTCAATTCTTAATGCAGACCTATAACTTGTTAATGAGAAATAACACAATGTGCGAATTTCACACCCTACGATGGACAGCTTAATGTGTTACTTTTTTTAAAAAAAATCTTGAGTATATTTTTGCTTCTTAATTATCTATGTATAAGAATAATAGTTCTGTATGGTACTCAGAGATAAGATTTAAATTCATTAACATGTAAACAAGGGTATTACAGAAGAAACAGCAGTGATAGGGTCCCAATAATTTTCATGTCAATAAATTTTTTTTTCTTCCATAAGTTTATACCCAGATATAAGAGTGTGCTTCTTTTTCAAGACTTTGTGTTCTCTTACAACTTCAGGTTTTAAGATCATTTTGCATATGTCTTCAGAGTAAAGTTTAAAATGTTTACTCTTTCAAAAAGAAGAGTGTTCTGAAGTTGTTAAGAGAGGTCAGAAATACAGGTCACTAAGGACATATTTTGTACTCCAGAACCCTGTTGTTACTAACCTGTAGCCATGCTATTGAGTAGACTTAGTAACACAATAGGAAATATAAAAGCCGGATTTCTATTTACTGTCTTGTCCTTCCTGTGTTTTTGCAAATCCTAAGGATGTGTGACAAAATTCAAGGCACATACAAGTTGTTCCGTGAGAACAAAGAAAGTTTAAGAAAGTATTTTGCTGAGGTTATTGCCCTGTGATAAGGGTGTCTCGATTTATTTTTCAAGTACCTCCATTGAAAAATATCTATTATTTGAAATTACTCTTGTACAAATATCAAACTGAAGTTTTAAGTGATTGTCCTGGTTTTGGCTGGGATAGAGTTAGTTTTCTTCTTACCTGGTACAGCACTGTATTTTGAATTCAATATGAGAATAATGCTGATAACCCACTGATGCTTTGATTGTTGCTAAGTAGTGCTTGCCCCAAGTCAGGAATTGTTCAGTCTTTCATGCTTTGCTACTGAGCAGGTGCACAAGAAGCTGGGAGACAGCATAGCTGGGACAACTGACCTGAATAGGCCAAAGGGATATTCCATACCGTAGAAAGTCATGATCAGTCTATAAACTGAAGGAGTAGGCTAGAAGGGGCAGATCGCTGCTATGGTCAGTAGATGGTAAACAGTTTATTGTGCACCACTGTCATCTCTACCCATGAGGGGTTTTTTTGAATGTTTACTTTTTTTGAAGGTTTACTTTATCTTTTTTTTCTTACTTTTATTTCCCAGCCTGTGGTGGCATATGAGTGAGGAAGTGGCTGCGTGGTATGTAGTTGCTGGCTGGGTTTAAACCACAACAGTGAGAGAAGATGGTAAAGACTTAAAATTTTTAACACTACACTTTTGTGTTTGTGAATACAATGAAGTACATTTCTTTTATTCTCAACTCTAGTAGAAAAAGGAAGCTTGGATCATATTGTATTGCATGTTAGGTTACTGTCACTGCTTGTTCTGTTTAGTAGTTCATTCTTCTTTTCCACTCTTAGAAAAACCTGATTATTTCTGTGCAACTGAAGTATTTTTTTACTACTAGTATACATCATGTCTAGGCTTTGTGAATGAAGATTTGAGAAGGATTCTATCCATACTTGCTACAAGCGCGCTGGTGGCTAAAAAGGCCAATGCAAGATAGACAAGTCCGGTTGCAAAAGGCACAGCAGACAGTCTCCTTAGGTGATATTGGCAAGACACTATTCTTTCTGCATTCTCTTTTGTCCTCAAGAATGATTCTGCATGTGTTCTCAGAAGAAGCAACAGCGTTATAGATGGTGTGTCTCCACGTCTCCCGACTGGAGGCCAGAGTAGACCAATGATGATGATCAGTATGGCCAAAGCTGAGATATTGTTTCAGAGAGTCCTTGTATCTCCTCTTCGGAGCTCCTCTCTTGCGGCAACCAGTAGCAAGTTCGCCATAGAGCACAGTCTTAGGGAGGTAGTAGTCCTTCATCCTTGAGATGTGTCCTACCCAGCGCAACTGTGTTCTCAGCAACATGGCCTCATGCTATAATACATGCTATAATACAAAATTACACCAAGGAGTACCTTTGACTTTTACATTTGCTGAGTGCTTCAATCACATGTTCTCACTCTCATCTATGAAGTAGAGATTATTCTGCATACTACAGGACTGTAAAGTGAGTGGTAGTACAGTAAGTTTCAATTCCATCTTTAGCATTTAAGATAGTAGGTTGGTAGCTTACTTAAAGTCGGATTTCATGGAATTATTATTTTATAAAATGTACTAATCCTAAATATTCATAACATTCCCATGCAGAGTATAATCAAAACATATCAGAAGTTCTCTTTGAATTAATAGCAGGTATCTCATTAGATATCAGTAAAGGGTGTGATGTTTATACAACCTGACAAAGAATTTTGAAGGAAGTCCATCCATGTCAGGCGGTACTTAGGTAAATTTGAGTGACTAGTTCCCTAGATGGAATTATTAAACCTAGTACAGTTTTTAAACAAGTTCATATAATCTACTTCATGCAATCTCAAAGGATGCATGTGAAAACCCTAAAAAGCGTGAAAATCCCACTATTGGATGGACAGAATGTACCAGCTGCCAGTCATCCAAAGTTACACACCTCTAATTACTTCATTTGAATAAGGTTTGAATAACTCTTCACTCCTGGTGTTTTTCTAGCTAAGTCTGACCTCAGCATTTCTTCTTATTGCTGAAGCAGTTTCTGTGGTCCAGAGATATATTTCATGCTGTTTCCATATCTCAGAAAGCCTTGTATAGACTTTATAGTAAAAGGTAATTATTCTCCATAGTTACATTTGAATCAATGAAATATATTTATCATCATATATTGTAAGGATACCATACAAGGTTTAGAAATTTCTGCTGTTTAAGAGTGGATAGTTTCTTTTTAAGTTGTCTGTATGTGTGTTGGTCAGTTTATTTGTTTAGTCATTGATGTATGCCATTGCACTGAACATAGATGGGATACTCTTTACTACTTCACAAAATTTATAGTGTAAATAGTGAGAAGCAGTAGTGTTAGGAAATCTAGCTGCTGATGGTCACAGATACCTCAGAATTAATTGCTTAATGTTTAATTGCTTATGTTTAATATAACGTAGCAATGTATTATAAAGATGTAGCCATAGGATGATTTGTTTCCAAAAGTTGTCATGTATCAAGTAGTTGTTGATGATCTATTGAAGCCTAGCAGTGACCTAGAGTACATAGTTTTTCAAGTTTAGCAGTGCACCGTGCCATCCTGTTTTAAATGTCTGCATTTTATGATCACTTCTTAGTATTTTAGAGTAACTGAACTAGTAAATTTTATTTTTGAAAATAAGACAAAATTTTTAAAAAAGGAGGAAAAGATTAAAGTCACCTTGCAAGGCAGAGATAGGCACGAATTCTGGAAATACTAGTTAATATGCTAGAAAGTGAAAGAGCAAGAAATTAAAGAGCTGTGAAGTGAGATGTTTTTTAGTGGATTACAATGGTAAGATGAAAAGAGGTGCTGGCAATGGTGCAGTTGAATTAGGTCCTGAAATTGTGGTACTAGAAAGATAGAGCAGACAGCTTGGGTCCAGTATATGATGTTGTTCAGCTAATGAACCTGATAGGTAGCTGAAAGTCTGGAATTTTGTTAAGCTGGGAAAAACTGGGGAGAATAACAAGATGGAAATATCATTAGGAAGAAGTTAATTTAATTTATTTTATTTTTTTTGAAGCGGTGTTAAGTAAGGGATCATGTGATTCAGTAGGTAAAGCTAAAATCATAACTTCTACTCAGAACAGGGATCTCCAAAAAGGGACAGTATAGATATAGTTATAATGATATAAGAAGGTTCGTATACTTCACTTGTTAGGAGGGGCTGATTCTGTTTCTGTCTTTACAGCATAAATGTAAAATATTGGGGCTGCAATGAAAAGGTTGTGGCTGCTTATGTATAATCAACAAAGAGGAAGGAAATATGTATATATATACACATATATATAACAATGTAGAACAGTCTCTTAATATCAAAATTATATGGACCTGTTTTTTAAATTAACTCCATAAGAGAACATAGTATGTATGTGAGAATTTTGTAGCTTTTCTATGGTTTTATAATTATCTTTGGGCTTCTGGGTTCAGCATTGCTCACAATTACTCTGTTTCTTTCCTTTAGGTACCATGCAGTGAGGTTTTCTCTCTTTCATATCAAGAGTAACCATTTGTCTTGTGTTCTCTTATCAGTTTGTTTATGGTAGGACCCCAGATGAAGAGCTTTTCTGTTTCAAAAAAATAATATAATAAATATGTAGCTAGTATACTATCTTTGAGAGAAAACAAATTATTCTGAAGTTTAGTGGCCCTTAATGATGTGTTTCTGTTGTCATGGAAACGAGCTTTTTTTTTCCTAGTAGGTTTATTTGTTCTACTTTTGCTTTTTATAGTCCTCCTTTTATATGTTTAGATTTGTACTGGCAGTGTTGTTCTTCATAAAAGAAAAGTCATATTTCCTTTATCATCCCTTTACTTCCCTTTTATGTCCATTAGAGTTTGATGGCTGAAAGGCTGAGGAAAACACAAATATTGGGAGATAGGAAGGTGTCAGGCATGTACTTCACTTTACAGGAACAGTTAGCCTCAATCTGGCAGGAAAAAGAAGGTATTGTTGCAATGAAGCATGCATTAATAAAGTTAAAAATTGCATTGGACTAAATGATGGATATTGTTAGCACTTCCCATTTCATACATATATAAATTGCAAAGTTACTGATGGAGGCCATGAAAGCAGTCCAGTTCTTATTATATCTGTTCTCTGTTATTTACTGAACAGGAGGCTTGTTGCTTTGTACTGAAATACAGTTTCAAGTTGTTAGCAGTTCTTTCATACTTTGATTTGCTGGATCTTTGTAAGAAAAATGATTCAAACATATAAGTGGTTGATGCTATTTAGTTAATAATTAGAAAGTGAGAGTAATGAGTTAATCTTATGTCATTTCTGATGCCAGGAACCCCTGAGCATGACAGCTTCAGACAGCCCTCTTCAAGAAGTCCACAGAATTGCCATCCGTCGTGATATTCAGCATACCTCACCACCTGCCATGCTTTTATAATTTTCTTCCTCACCATTAAATTTATCAGTTAAGGATGGTCTGTTTCCTCACAATAAAGCCATTAATTTGTGATCTAAAGGGTGTGAAATGTCCATGAAGAGCAAGTAATACATATGAGAACATCAGATAGGACCATCTGTACGTCCTCCTGTAACATCTGTACATCCTCCTATAACACCTGCAAGCTAGCATGACAGGACATAGATTGGGGTCATTGAGCGGCCACTTAGCTGACATATGGGTACTAGCTGGGGAGGCTTAGCTGGGTCAGCATATACCTCAGGATTACTAATTCCCCGTTATGTCTTCACACATGGTTCCCTCCATAACAGTTTTTCTCAAACTATATGTTAAAATTAGCTGAAGCATTGTAAACAAGTGATACCTTTAAAAATAAGCAAATAAACATTATTGTGCTGATTCAGAGAGAGAGATAGCATTATTCAGACTCTGAATAATTTGAGCCTCTGCTCTGAAGACACATGTTCCTTACTTCTGAGGAAAGGAGGGAAAGGTTAAAAGAGATCATACTTGAGAAGCAAATATGATCTCTTTTGCAGAAAATCTGTTCTTTCGTGGGAGACCCTTTCTATTGCATCTATGGTTGTTTTTGCTCTGATATGATATTTCATCCTTACTTCCGAAGTTCACAGGATAGTGAAATATGCATGCAGTGAATGACAACTGCAGCTGGGTTCCTAAGAGGTAGGTCTTGCAGACTAAGTTACTATAGTCTGCTATAGTATGAAAAACATGGGGAAAAAATCTGCTAGTCATAGCAAATCCCATGCTTATCCAAGCCAGCTCCCACTCTTTCTCAAATCTTTGAATTAGGTGCATGCTGTGCCTTCAGTATCAATGACTTTCAAGAATATTTATGCCTTCTGTGAGGACTTAATTTTTTCAACTGTCCTGTTCTTTTCTTTTTAACAAGTTTCCTTGCTTTTACACAGTTCCCCATTTAGTAAAACAATGGTTGATATTCTTTATTCTTTTTCTCTGTCTTGTCATAGCTTTTCGGTGTGTTACTGTATATTTTGAAATCTAGCACTGAGGTGTCTCACTGATTGTTTTCCTTCTGTATTGATGTGCTCAGTTCATTGGTGTTTTCACTTGGGGAAAACTATATTTACATTTTGATATTTGTAAATTGTTCTTTCTCTTTAAAAAATAAAACACTCAAAGGTATGATATTTCGATGCCTATTATTAAAGGTATCAAAAAAATTTAACAAAAGAGAAAACATCTTGTTAGTGCAGGGTAATTAAAAAGGCTCACTTGTGAGTTAGTACTTTATTAAACATATCCTTAAAAAAATTGTGCATGTGGTTATTTCACACCTGAACAACTGAGATTACTTCTTTTAGATATTGTATGATAAGTATACAAAATATTTTTTAAATAGTTAGAAAATAGTTTTCGGAGTAGATATGTATTCTTATGATCTACATTGTTAGCAGATAGATTCAGAAAGACAAAAAGAATCTTTTAAAAAAATGTTTAAAAGGCATTGCACAATTACAGAAAGAGTGTCCACTTTACTGTAACCCACACTTGAATTCTTAATGGGAAAATAATAGTAGGATAACTGTCATGAGCATAACATTTAAGAAGTTCTGATTTTATTCAGCCCAGATTTTTCCATTATTTGGACCCTAATTTAAGAGACAGATCGGTAAACTTCCTCAGAATCTCTTACCAGAGTTAGTGCTGGCCTTATAATTATTGTATTTACCCACAGATTAGTGGAAAAAATATTTTGTGATACTTTTATTTGCTAAAATTTCTACAGTGTAGTGTGCAATTCTTCTCTTGCTAAAACACTAGATTTTAATAGGTGCAAAGAAGGCTGATATCTAAAACAGAAATCAGTTTACCTCTGTGAGAGTAAAGGTGATAATTCTGGAAATGTGGTTTAGTTTGCTTTGTTTTAACTGACCAACAGCTTTTACTCTCTTTGTGGGAACCTTTTTTGTTTCTTCTTTTGCTCCTCTGAAAACTGATCTGTAATCCATTTATGTGATTTAGTTTTCCAGATTAGGAAGATCCTCTAATTATGTTGTATTAAGAGATTGCAATTAGAATTTGTAATGGAATCTTAGCTTGAATACCACCCAAAAGGTACCACTTAAAAAAAAAAAAAAAAAGGTTTTGCTAACCTATATTTCCTCCAACTTGTCCTGTTGTAATGTTGCTCTGTAATAAGAATATTGTATATTACTTTGACTCTTTCAAAGGCACTAAGTATATAACAGAGATTAAAAAAGAGATTACAGGATCCAGGATGTTCGCTGAACCAGCATTGTTAAATGCTCATGGAAGATATTTATAAACTGTTCTTTTGCAGCCTGTAATTGAACACTCAGTTTCAGTTTTGTTTTTTAAATCTCTTTCTCTGATTTTCTTGGAATGACGAAGAGGTGGGCTGACGGATGCAGTGGAACACTCAATGTATTTTCTGTTAGGACATGATTTACATGCTTTTTGTTGCAGGACATGCATATTGCATAAAGGTCTCATTTGTTGAACACTTTGCATCTCAAAAGAACTGCATAGGATTATACATGTGTATATGTGTTTACGTGTATACATCTACATGTAGATATACACATAAATGCATATATATATATACACACATATATATATGCACTTCATCTCTAAAACTTCTCTCCTAACAGAGTTTGAAGCGTGCAATCTATTTTTCCTTTGTAAAAAATTAATTTTTGGAGGTTTTTTTTTTATTTTTGGCATTGACAGTTTGTCTAAGGCAATGAAAATTATTTTAGATTCTTTACATTTACTGCATTTAAACTATTAGAGACAGGGATGCATTGCTTTTTAGAGGGTATACTAAGGAGTAAAATACTTGCTGGCAAATTGTTATAAGCAGAGTCTAACTTATATTATTTTACAAAGTGAGTATTTGTGATGTCTCAAGTTTTAACAAATAAGAACAGACATTAAAATAACCATTAAACATCTATGAATTTTTCAACATCACAATTCTCCATTAGCCATGAACTTTCTGTACAAATGGGAGGACCCACCCAGCAGACTTTTGTTTATTTCTCTTTTTTCACTCTGCCACTATACTTCTTTTTTTGCTTGGTTTTTCTTCCTTATCCCTTTCAGAGCTTGGATGAAATGAATGCAGTTGGAGAAAAGGCAAGTGGTAGCAAAATGTAGTTGGCATCTACACAAAGAATCTATTGTAGCTGCTCCCTAAGTCTCACTTCAGTGCTTGGAGGAGATAATTCTGGAAGTTATGGTGTGACACGTAGGGTGTCCTGTGCAGGGCCAGGAATTGGACTTCAATGATCCTTGTGGATCATGATCCTAACAAATCAGGATATTCTGTGATTCTCTATGTTGTGATGCCCCAAAGTTTAAACTGCAAAGGCTGTTCTGTGTCATATAATGTGTGAACAAAGACAATGCCTAAACTACAACTAAAATAATGGAGGGACAACTTTAAATAAACTTACTTGCCTATTACAGGTAGTCTGTTAGGTAGCTTACTCTTCTGTGGTTTATGTGCTGTACATGTGCAGGAACTTGGCTATTTGTTCTGTGTTGTAATTTGTGTGGAGTAACAGTAGAACCTGAAGTGAAAAGCAGAAGTGGATGAGTTACAGAGATGCCCAATCATTAAGTCTAAATCAGCTCTTTCATTTGAACCTTGTAGGCAGGGTGTGGGTAACAAATAGTGAACCTTGAGGTTGAATTTAAAAGATAATTGTGTTTTAATACTACCTTGAACTTTGTTTTCTTACTCTTGCACATGGCGAACTGTGGTGGAAGTGAGGGATCATGAATTCAGTTGTCCTATGGGAAGCTGCTGTTTCCAAATGGTCCCAATGGTCAAACGCTTTCTCTCTAATAAGCAGAAGCAAGAAATGACTGATAGTGAGAACAGTTTTGAACAAAGATGCATTCTTGTCTGTGCATTTTTATCTTCACTCTCTCTCCTACTTTCTTTCCATACTGTTACAATTATTTTTTCTTGTTATGGTAATTGTGTGTTGCATGTGTGTTGCGTATTGTTCTATGTCCAGCTGCCTTAGCTCCTAACTTAGAGGTGAGTACAGTCTTTGTCAAGGCAAAGGGTTAAACCAAGTACAACCTTTTGAAATCATCAAAAGGTGCTTTCAGAAATTTCTCAAACTTTGAACACAAGGGAGAGACTCTTCAGAGCCAAAGAGAAACTTGAATGCTTTAATAGACTGACACATCCAATGGAACTCAGGCACACAGGGAAATACACATACTGTTGTTTCATGTGGGATGGATAACATCTTTAAATCACATTTTGTCAGCAGCTGGCTTCAAAAGGCTGGTGGGAAGGGAAGAAAAAACAAAAGTGTTGGCTGTCACTAATTCTTATGTATATCAGACCTCAAAATTTTGAAGCTATTTGAATGAACACTGTGGTGTACATAGACCACAAAAGTCAAGGGAATCTCAGAGCACATTAAGATGTGAAATCTCTCAGCAAATATGATTGCAGCTTTAATTAATTCGTGATTTAAAAACAGAAGGGACTAATGTGGTCATCTAGTTCAAACTCCTGTATAATACAAGTATTAATCAGAGAATTCCTATGACCTATTTAAACTAAATTATAACTAGGAAAACACAGATCATGATTTAATTTTGTGTATGTGTGTGTTCAAGGATCCAGTCTTGGAAAATTTCTCTATTTTTGGAAGATAAAATTTAAATATAATTTCTATTGTCCATTGTCTAGTTTCAAATTCCAGCAATATTCACTAAACTTTAATGACTTCCTGTTAGATCTGTTTTCTTGTAGGTAGTCTGATGAAATGTAAATGCCTCTTACTTTTTTTCTTAAATTTACCAGACTAACACTTTGTGTTTTTAAATTGAAAGCATGTCTGTGGTAATTTTTTGAAGTACCTCTACATTTCAGCAGCATCTTTGCATTGATGGCATCAAAAACTATGTACAATATTTCAGTAATGTTTACACCAGTAGAAAATCTTACAACACTAACACAGGGTGATTTGGTTTGAGGAAGACCTCAGAAGATAGTGTAGTCCAAGTCCTCTGATGAAAGAGTCAAATAGAACTGTGTGTGTTGAGGATGCTAAGCTGTGAAATGTTCTTTTTTCAACCACTTAATCCAATACACATCTGTATGGGTATTTTTCAGTATATCCACTACCTACACTATCTGGGGTGAAAAAGGCTCTGTTGCATGATCACAATGCTGTGCTTATGGAAAGCGGATGTCAGCAGCTGTCTGCTATTGGGCTTTAAATTTTCTCATAGGCCTATTGTTGAGACCTAGAATATCCGTGCAGAGAATCTAGCCATATAGTTTAGAAACTCTTAAGTGTTATTGAACATCTTCCTGAATTTACTGTCTGGCATTCATGTTCTTCATTATTTGCTCAACCAGGAGCATCTTTTCAGAGTTAAACCTTACTGGATGAGTAACAGTATCCTTTGGGAATGTGGCCAACTACTTTCATTCACAAAGATATTAATTCATGCTTGACCTGTTAATAAAAGACATAATATTCTTATTATTAGTTATCAAAATGATTGAGTTCTTCAGACTTTTAGAGGAATTATACTGGCAGTGCCAACTAATTTTAATATGGAATATTTTGCTTATTTTCAAAAGTAAAACTGTACTGATAAGAATCATTAAACATATCCAGTCAGACTGAGGGTTTTAAGTTGTAGATAATACTTATAATAGCTACAGATAATAGTCTGGAAGTATATTAAGATTGGTATTCTGAATCAGAGGTACTGTTAATATTTTTTTATTATCTTTCTCCTCTTGATCAATATAGCGTATATGAAATATATATTTGAATCCTGACATGAACAGGTTCTTATCTGTTGTGTTTTAAGTCTTGAGATTATGTGCAGTGGTGAGAGATTTTCTCAGTGAAGGAATTTTTTTAACCAGATGAAAATTTCACAAAGAGGTTAATTTTCTGAACATGATAATGACGTTAGTGGTTATTAGTATAGAACATAATGAGGCTATATGCAAGGAGGTCATCTTAACACTCTCCTCTTCAATAAATTTCCTGTTGCTAGAAGTGTGAGATTATAGAAGGATGCAGAAGGAAATGAGAATAAATTAGGGCATCAAGAAAAGGATATTCATTAGATTTCTGTCAAAGGTAACATCAAGACTGGAGCATAAAAAGTAGTAAGAGACACACTTGTATTAGTTGAAAGCCTATTCTGAAATGTCTTATGTGACCATCCTGCTATGTCTTGATAGCTGCCTGTTTAAAACTGATACTTCATTCCTCTAGAAGAATGTAATTTCCTCAGAAAAACAACTATTGGGAATTAGTAGAACTATACAAATCCCATCAATAACTAAACAAATCCCATCAATGGGATAAGTAACAATATTTTCCCAGTGTTACATTTTACCTTCTACTTTCTTCCTTCCTGTCTTAACATTCCATTTCCCCACTAATTCTGATAATCGCAGAATCACAGAATATACCAAGTTGGAAGGGACCCACAAGGATCATCGAATTCGACCCTTAGCCCTGCCCAGGACCATCCCCAAGAGTCATATCATGTGCCCAAGCATATCATCCAAACACTTCTTGAACTCAGATTTGGTGCTGTGACCACGCCCCTGGGGAGCCTGTTCCAGTGCCCAACCACTATCTGGGTGAAGAACCTTTTTCTGATATTTAACCTAAACCTCCCCTGACACAATTTCAGGCCATTCCCTTGGATTCTG
Organism: Corapipo altera; assembly: GCF_003945725.1. Taxonomy (NCBI): domain Eukaryota; kingdom Metazoa; phylum Chordata; class Aves; order Passeriformes; family Pipridae; genus Corapipo; species Corapipo altera. The sequence continues at coordinate 11,195,903 of NW_020884876.1, forward strand.
TCTCTGGTCATCACAGAGAAGAGATCAGTTCCTGCCCCTCTGTTTCCTCTTATGTGGAAGCTGTAGATCATGATGAGGTTTTCCCTCAATCTCCTCTTCTCCAGGCTGAACAGACCAAGTGACCTCAGCTGCTCCTCATACAGCTTCCCCTCCCGGCCCTTTACCATCTTCATTGCCCTCCTTTGGATGCTGTCTTACAGCTTAATATCTTTCCTATATTCTGGTGCCCAAAACTGCACACAATATTCAAGGTGAGGCCACACCAGTGCAGAGCAGAGCGGGACAATCCCCTCCCTCAACTGGCTGGTGATGCTTTAACTGATGCCCCTCAGGACATGGTTGACTCTCCTGGCTGCCAGGGCACTGCTGACTCATATTCAACTTGCTGTTGACCAGGATCCCCAGATCCCCTTCTGTGGCACTGCTTTCCAGCATCTCATTCCCCAGTCTGTATTAACATCCAGTGTCACCTGATCCCAAGTGCAGAATCCAGGACTTTCCCCTGTTGAACTTCCTATGGTTGGTGATTGCCAAGTCCTCTAATTTGTCAAGGTCTCTCTGCAGGGCCTCCCTGCCTTCGGGGGAGTCAACAGCTCCTCCCAGTGTCATCTGCAAACTTCCTTAATATCCCTTCCAGACCTACACACAATTAATTTATGAAGATATGTAGAGCTCTGGGCCTAAGAGCTCTGTGGAACGCCACTAGTGACAGGTCACCAGTCTGATGTCACCCCATTCACTGTTAATATCTGTGCTCGCCCCATGAGCCAATTGCTCACCCACCACATGATGTGTTGATCCAGCTGTTTGTCCAGAAGGAGAGAGACAGTATCAAAGCTCTACTGAAGCTCGAAAATATTATATCCACTTGCTTTCCTTGATCTTTTAGGTGGGTTATCTTGTCAGAAAAGGAAATCAGGTTTGATAAGAAGGACTTTCCTCTCATGGAGTTGTACTGGCTGTGACCAGTGACTGTGTTGTCTTTCAGGTGTTCTTCAATACCTTGCAGAATAATCTTCTCCATAACTCTACCAGGCACTGAAGTGAGACTGGTAAGACAGGCCTGTAGTTTCCAGGGTCATCCTTCTTGCCCTTCTTGAAAATTGTGTCAATGTTTGCCACCTTCCAGTCAGCTGGAACCTCTCCAGATTCCCCTGGACACTTGTGCAAATGTCTGTCTATGAGTTAAACTCTGGACCATGTGTTGTTGTTTATTTTTTGTAAGTATCTCATGAAGCTGTAAATAGGAAATATACATCCCAGAGCAGTCAATTAGACACATTTTTGAAATCTTAAAGCTTCTCAGTGCTTCCTCCAAAATCCCTCTCTTGGGGTGTTCCAAAGGTGAAATATGATGTGCCATTATTTTATAGTTATATTTCTATTTTGAATATAGAATATAATCATTAATTTTAATTTTTATGTGAGCATTTCCCAGATTTCCAAAATCTGCTACCTAATTTTCCTAAAATAATTACTACATGTGCATCTATATTACTGTTTAGGTGAGTTTAGAAGTGAACTTCCAAAATGTAGAAGCCAGTTTTCCTCACCTGCTGTATTTTGGGTTGCATCACAGAATATGCTCTAAGAACATAAATTGTTCTTACATTTTCTTATAAGTTTTCTTAAATGTTCTTAAATATTCATTATATTTATCATATAATGCTGCCAGAACATGATTTCTAGGAGTGCACCTTACACCTCTCCAACCCCTAAAGGGCAGTCCATCCACGGGACCTGACTTGCATTAGTCCAAAGTGAATTCCCTTGGAGCACAAAGAACAGGTATTACTTCATTCTCCACATCCAACACAACTTCTTCCTGCAGTCATAGGCAACATAGTTGAAGTCATCTGAGCCAACTTTTGATTTTCCTTTCTCAGTTATTGAGGTAGTAGTATTAGCAACATAATTTTGTGCTTTTAAATTGTGTTTTCATAATCAAGATCATTATGTTTTCATTATCACGACATCATTGCACCCCAGCATTATGAATATCAATAGGATTGAAGGGTGGAATGGTAAACTATTTTGAAGGCCATACAAAACTCAGAGTAAAAGTCATGTGTCTTGTCATAAAGTTGTAAGTGCTCTGCTACATTTCATAATATCATAATGGATGCCAGGGGATCTGTTAATGTCATCAGCTTCCAATTATTCTCTTGATTAACTGTTTATTTAGTCTCATTATACAGTTGGATGTTCTGTCTTGCCTTGTCATTTACAATCGGCATGGTTTCCAGTGGTCACTCACACCAATAATCTTATCTTACGTTAAAAAGGAATTTTAGGCAGTTGTATGTAGTTCCTACCAAGATAGCTTCCTTCTGTGCTAGAAGTGTGCCCAGGAAGAGAAGGTTAGCAGCTTGCATAGTTTCTGGGTACGGCCTTAAAGTAGTTCATGTATCACTGGTGGTAAATATGTTTCCTAGTATGCTGAAGAAAGCAAACCTCTATGGTTTCTGCTTAGAAAGTCACATGAAGATGGCTTTTTCTGGTTTTGTTTGTTACTCTGCTTAACGCTTGCAGAGCTTTTCTATTCTTTGAGATTAGGAATAACATTATTCATAATTTCATCTTGAAAGATCCTTGGAACAGTTTTTGAAGAAACATCTAGGAGGCAGATTTCTGTTTCAGTCTTAACTTGGTAATAAAATGCAGTTAAATATGAAGGAAACTGACATGAAATCTCTTTCACATTCTCTATGTTGCTCACACTCACACAAGCTCTGTGGATGACCAGTTAATAGCACCTGAAACTAAGCAGAGTTCTCGTAAGAAGGAGCTTTGACACTTCCATGATCTGGAGGAGTTGCTGTTTAACAGGAGGAACTGTTAGTGCCTTCATGACAATAATATTTACAAAGAATAATGGATTATTGAAGAGCTGGAGGAGAAACTTAAAGCCATTATTTGGCAGTGCTTATGCTTTGCTTTATCAGTTACAGTGATTTCATCTTAACCTCTGACATTTGAGTGTAGGCATTTTAGGAAGTTTAAAATCCTATCATTAAAATTAAGGTGTGTGTGAACCTGAGGTGAAAATGACCATAGTGGGAACTAGATCAAGGATTCATTCAGCTCAACATCTCATGTTTGTGCACAGAAGCAGGCTGCCTTCAAAGTAGTGTAAGAAATGGCTAAAACTTTTTCACAAAATGTTCCTCTACTGTCCAATAATTTGCAACTCAGGGATCTGATCCAGATGTGCAACTTCGTATCCATGAAACTTTGTGATTCAGATTCTCCCCTTTCTTTTGGGAGTTCTTCTCCATCTACAACACCATGCCGCAACAAGTTTCCACAACTTAACTACACATTGTGTAATATGCCCTAGTTTTCTTCTACTCTCTTTGCAGTCTTCTCCCTTTATTGAACAAGTTGTTTCTTATTCAACTGTTTTATGTCAGTCATGATTGTACCATCTTTGTTGTAACCTCTCCCAGTTTTCTCTTTCCAACCTTTTTTCTTTCTTTGGATTCTTTTTATATTTGAAACAAAGGTTATATGATTGTTTCAAGAAACAAGGTCATTTGGTTTCATCAGCAACCTATAGATTCTATTGTTACAAACATCAGTGTTGATGATGTTGGATGTCTCAAATATTTGGTGCTATCAAGAAACACAGCTTTGCACCCTAGAAGCAATTTCCCACCCTAGGTAAAATATTTGCCAGACCCTTTTTAAAATATGAAGATTCATGAATACTTGTGTAAGAAAATATTTTGAAAAGAAAGAATAGTAGGAGAGACTTACACAGGAGATGTCTTGTTTTAAATGAAATATGCCCTTCTTAAAAAGACTGACTAAAAGAATAACTCCTAGAAAGATGGAAGACACTTAGATGCTATGGTCTTGCAGCACTTCCATGCATATAGACCTTCTCAATGTGTTGATTTTGAAATGATCGATTAGATTTGAGAACTAAAAAAGCTGATTAATTAGATTTGAGAACTAAAAAAGCTGATTATTTTTCTTCAGTTATTCCAGAAAATGGAGCCCCAGAAAGTTGAATTAAAAAGGAAAAAAAAAGGGTCAGAAATTTGTTGGGTTGTAAATATTAATTCAGTTATTTAATTATATATATATATATATATATATATAACTTCATATATAAAAATTATTCTTATGTGAACTGCATGTGAACAGATTTATATGCAAATAGTGTAAAAAACCCCCAACATCAACAAAAGCCCACCACCACCAAAAAAACCCACCAAAACTGAGAAAAAGAACAACCAACCAACCAACATCTTTTTTCTTTTTTTTTTTTCTGACTCAGAAGACAGCATCAAGTCAATGTATTTATATAGCATAAAGTAAATGGATGAGCTACTTATCATTTATATGTAAATGTGAATTTTCAGTCATAGTAGTTTTTAGTTTTGTTTAAGTTTTAGTGACTTCCCTCAGAAGGACAAGAAATTAAAGTAGTAAAGAAAATTGGACATGTGTTCTAATTCCACTTTTGGTGAAATAATGAAGGTCCTTAAATGATGATATATTACTCTGTAGACTAAGGTACAAAAATGCTAATTTATTGCTAGACTGCAGCGTCCAATTTGCATTCCAAATCAGACTGCAGAGCTCCCCAAATTAGTAGGTACCCTCACAGTGTATTTAATCTATGCTTTTCCTGAGCAAATTCCTAACAGTATATGTGTTTGTGCATCCTTCCTCACGTACATATGCACGTGTAGTGCTTCACCATTTTAACAAGATCCAGTTATTTTAGTAGAGATTTGAAGAGTACAGCTAATTTGAGATATTAGGAATCAGAAAAGGAATTGATGCAAGTACTGTTTTAAACAGTAATTTGCCTCTAAATTCCTGTTTACTGTGACATTGACAGATAATGTGTAGGGTGCATATAATTTGCAGTGATTAATGTCGTATGTTAAATTGTGCTTGTATGTGTGTGTAGACACATACACACATACAAAATGGTATTGTTATAATCATGTTTTTTAGAATATTGTAAGGGTAACAGCGTATATTTGTTGCTAGTTCTAGATGATACAGATATATGAGAAGAAGGGAAATGAAGAGTCATATTATTCTTAAATGTGCTGATACAGGAGGAGGGGAGAGGCGGGGGTGGGGGGAGATTGAGAGAGAGAGAAAGAGAGAGAGAGAGAAAGACAAGTAATACAGCATAAAGAACCCACAGGCATTTGGGCTTTCCCACTTCAGTAGCAAATAGGGGGAATAATGGGTTGGTGGTCTGCTTCCCGTTAGAAGGACACCCCTCCATCTGTTTTCAGTACAGCCTGTTTTCAATTTAAAACACAGATTTCAATACAAACCTCAATTTCTTTACTCCATTTTATATGCAAAGTGAGGCTTATGAATCAGTGTCATTGCCATAAAGGCTCAGACCAAATTTCCCCCCAAAATTCACAGGCTGTTCATTTGAATACCTGCTTACAGTGGTACACAATGGGCATCTTTGAGAAGAAAAATTGATAATCTTCACGGAAGAGTAATTTGAATGAAATTACACTTGACAGCCTGTCTCCAAGCAAACAAGGAGAGTGAGGAAGCCTTAGCTAAGCTCTGAGGACTTGCCTAAGCCTCTGCTGTTGGAGCTTCCCAGGGAAAAAAAAATCCACACTTTTTCCTACATCTGACTGAAGCTTTTGATAATTCTCTGTAGCTGTTTCTAGCGAAGAAAGGTAGCCATGGAAGAGAATATGGAAGAGGGACAAACACAGAAAGGTATTGTGTTAAATTTGCTTTTTCTTTGCATGGAGATAATTATTTTGCCGTTCCTTATTTGCTTTAGCAGCATGCTGCAAGGTTAGGGAATATCTGTATGTGCCAGATGGGGAAAGATATATTTTTTTCATATCATTTACTTCATTTGTCTCTCTGCAATAGCACCTAGCTTTAATATAGGGACTATCATCTGATATCTAGTATTGAAAGAATCTAAGTAGCAAATTTTGCATGTATACTAATAACATTGCAGGCATTTAATGCAGCCTGCTTCCCAGACCAGTCTTTGTTAACCTTCATTTATTTCATGTTTTCACGCTTGTCTAGCTGGGTCAAGGGAGTCTAGTGTGAACTATGAGAGAGCTACTCACACAATATTTGGAGCCAGTTGCAGTTGGATATCTAACAATGTAACCGGTATTTACACCTTGAATGAGAATCTAGGCTGAACAAAGACATGGAGTATATTTTGTACATGTTTAGGCAGCATTGAAATTTCCCTCTGCCTTTTTTCCACTTTGGTTTTGCAATGTGTTGAAGCAGCCTTGCTATAGTTCTAATATTTTCATTGAACGGATTTGCATTTTGCAGAAATGAATTTTGCAGTTTGCAGCTGAAATTGCTTTAGCAAGATGTACACAGCATATTCAGAGCATTTCTGTTCCACAGCTTCTGGTCAAGTTGAAAATAACTGAATGTTAAGGGATGTGTTAGCACTTAAAGATGCAATTTAAAGTGATTGTGGTCTATTTTTTAAGGTATGGATCTTTGATACATACAGTGTTTTCAGTCTTTTCATTTAAGTGTTATTCTGTGCAAGCGACACGACAGTAGTGAAAGGAACCAATGTTTTTTTCATTTTACTTTACTGCAAGCACAAAGGGTAATCCTAGTGAATATTTGCCATATTAAATTTTTATACTTTTACATTTATTTTGAATTCACTTCCACTTTTGAGGAGGATATAGGAACTCACCAAATAATGTAATATAAATTGCCTGTGAAGGCATATTTTTCTGCAGTGATGCCATATTCTGTTTTTCTGCTCCTTGATCAATCTGCTTCCTACATGTAAATGTCGTGCTTTCTCATTATAAGTGACCCATTTAGGCAGAATGCAGCTTTGAATTGTTTATGGTCTTGACTTGATCTAGATGCACAGTAGATAGTGACAAGAACATTAAAGGAGGATATATGTGCCCCCTCTGTGTGTATACATATGTATGTTTATAGATAAATAGATTAGTATCTCTTTGGTGATTACAGCAGTTTCCTCAGTTGAATTTTATTATTTGTAAATGACAGAAAGAACAGGAAAGTACAAGACAGTTCAGTTTTTCTGTTTTCTTTTCCTGGTTTTTTTTTTTTTTTTTCTGAAGGTAAAATCAATACTTTTACAATGATTCAAATTATTTAGGGTGGTTTACACTTAGAAATTGAAGACATGCTCTTTTTTTTTTTTTAAGTCTGAAATGTGTTCTCCTTCCTAAAACAAGAAACAAGTGAATTGAACTATTTGACCAATGAATCAAAATACGTTATTGTTACCAAAAGATGTCGCTTGAAGAAACAGTGAGAAATTCAAGATTCTTAAATTCTTATTAGAAAGAGAAAAAAAAAGAGAAAAAAAGAATAATTTTTGTATATTAAAAGAACATGTTGTTACTGATAAATTGAGTCCTCATTGTTCATATGATAAGCATTTGAATGACCAATAGCCACTCAAAATGGTGTGATTAATAGTGTGATTACAACAGCTAACGCTACTTACCTCCCACCCCCCATTTGCAATGCCATGTGTTCAGCCTTTTTTTCCTTTAGCAGTATGCAGCTGTCATCACAGACAGTGGCAGGAGAATGTTAAGACCTCACAAATCACATGTATTTTTCCTTATTGGTGTGGAGAGGGATGCTGCTTAGTTTCTGTGACCATACCTGTGAACCTGTCATGTCAACATGTCGTGTTCCCTCTTTGGATTATGACAACTTTTAAAACGTAGTTAGAGTTGGAAGAAAATTTGCTATTCAGAAGGGAAATTAAAAAATATTTTCAGTTTTGAATTTTTGGGGTGCTTGAATGCAGATGTTGGGATGATAGGGAAGTATAAGGATGATTATGAAATCAGGGATCTATTTAAGTTTTGCACTTTGCACTTGAAAAATATTGACCAGTACTAGAATGACTCGATACTTCTCTTTAATAGTTCCTGGTTTTTCTGCTTTTATTTAGCATGATCTATCCACGATGCATTTAACGGATATCCACGGTATAGTTCCAGGTCATCTGGACTATTTTTTCTAATTGTAGTGTTTCAGCAACTGTAGTTGTAATTCATATATTCTGATTTTCATCCTCCTACCATCTTGAATAGAAATGTTTCTTTCTTTTTTTCCTCTGCTTTCTACAAAATAAATGGGAGTATAAATTGTCACTGCTTATCAACTCTTGCGCTTTTCATAGCAGATGCTTTGAACCTCCCACTGAACAGCATTACGTCTTGCTAGCAGCCATGATGGAAATGAATAATTTCATAGTGATGCATTTCATAAATACAATCAAGATAGCTCTAGCAGATTTGGAAGTCTTATTATTTTTGAGAATTTTATGCAATAAGATGTTGTTAAGCGCAAACATAATTCTTACCATAGTGGTTCCAAATAATTACCTTCTGTCACAGTCCCTCAACATTCTAATGTTTAAGAATTACGATTTCTTTATGTCTGTATCTTGGAAAATTGTCAGCAGGGAAATATATTCCTTTTTTCATTTTCTCTGAAAATAATTAATTACTAGACACTGTATAGTTCAAAGTAATGGACATCTCCCCCTCTACTCATTTTCTTTTTACTGGCCTCAGAAATTGTGTTTTCATACTGGCGTTAGTACCCTTAATATAGTAAATTGAGATAATGCTGTTGTCCAGCAGTTCTCATGGGTAAAGATGTAAACATTGAAAACAAGAATACTTTGTATTCATACATTTCCTTTTTAAAAGTGTTAGAAGACTTGTTGTGCCCCCCCAACCTCCTTTTTTTTTTTCCCCTTGATACCACATTTCCTTTGCTAGGAAGCCAGTACAGGCTGGGGAGAACGTTTCTAAGATATTTGCTACGCAGCTGTTTGTAGCTGTCTAAGAACTGAAAGAGTGTAGGAAATCTGGCTGAAACGTAAGGTATATGAACCCTAAAATATATTCTAATGAAGTACAAATTCAAAACATCTCAGAAATATCAACACGTTCCAAATATTCCATGACACTGGCATTATGCTACATGCCTAGACCGGTAACATACTAAGACTTTGATTGCAAATTTGCTGTCTGGAAAACTCATGATAACAAAAGCCTGCAATGGATTTGACTGGTTTATTTTTCAAAAAATATCAGCTCCACTTAGAAGCAGAAGTTTCACTGATGTCTTTAGGGATGCATGCTAATTTTGAAAACTTCATGCCTAAATTTGTATGTGGCAGTGGTAGGTCTCAATTGCCAGTGTTTGAAAGACAGTGATGTCAAACTGTTAGCTTTGCTATGTGGAAAAAGGTATAGGTCCAGTTCCTGCACTTCAGGTCTTCCCTCTCTGAAAACACTAAGATTGAAATGATGTTCCCAGCCCCAGTTATCCATCCATTCATCTCCACAGAGAACTTTTCAGAGGGCAGGCACTGTAATTTTTTGAATTATAAGGGACTTGGTACAGAGAAGTTAAGGATTACTCTCACCTCTTAATCTGTTTCAGAAAAAAAAAAACATTCTGCAGCATAGTAAGTCATACCACTTGCACTAAATTGAAAATAAATTTGCCTTTTTAATAATTCATACATAACTTCATTTTGTAGTTTGGATTCCTTTATAAAACAAACTCTTGGGAATGGATGGAGCATCTGTGTTTGTACAGCAGCAAACATGAGGAAGAAACTAATTTTACTTTAGCTCTCTTGGCTGTAGTATACCTAACAAACACAGACAAGGTTCCACTGATAGCAAAAAACTATGTAGTATTATCTGTGACAAGAAATGGTTGAATGCCAGAAAATAAATAATGACTTAGTATTTAGTCTGCATTAGTGATATAAGTGGATCTGCAGCCTGTTATCAGATCTTTTTCATTTGTGCCACAGCATGCCATTAAAGGAGAGCTTTAAGTAGAGTTTTGGAAGAAAATCATAAGGAGTTTAGGATGCTATCAGTACTATGTACACACAGCCCCTGCTTCTTCAGCCATTAGAGCTTGAATTACTTCCTCTTACTTTTTGGAAAATGGCAGACTCTGACTAGTAGGATTCTATAGACTAGATGAAAGTGATGTGTTTTTTTCATATTAAGAAATAAACCAACAGCCAAATAGTCAAAACACTACTGGCATCCTTTGTAAGTTAGTCTTCTAAATATTTTTATTTACTTCTAAGAGAGAAGAGTTGTCCAGTTTCTCTTTTGACTGTTGCCACAAAGTTGGTTAAAATAAAAATGAGAAAATATCAATATTTTGCACTTTGTTTGGTGACTATACTTGTAAATAAAGCAGAGAAATTATTTTTCATTCTTTAATGCATATGTCACACTAAGTGTAGGCCATTCTTGTATCTTCAGTTAGATCCTTTTTATATTATCTTCAGTAAGATCCTTTTATATTGTTAGTATTATGTCTAGTCTTATAGGACCTCTGAAGTGCAATCAGTTTCATGAGCAATTTGGAAAGGGTTTTTAAATTTGGCCTTTTAAGTAGGAAGTCGCAGACATTTGCTAGCTGATATTCTTCATACAAAACATGGATTTGTAATGCTTGATTCTTAAAGAAAACATTGTGGGCAGATGTCAATCTTTATTTACTTTGGGAATATATTTTCAACTGTGGGCTTAGTTCCTAAGCTTGTGGTCAGATTGGATTTTTGCAAGTTGCTGCAGAGTAGAATGATCTTAACTTTCGTCACATTTATTGTTGCCTGTTCATAAATGAGTGTGTTATAAGAGCATCAGATAAAATATTCACTCACTTAATTACAAAGTCCCTAACAGAGTAAATAATTTTCCTTATTAATCAATGTTAAATATGGAAGTAAATTTTAGCATCTGGTGAAAAGTATCTCGCTGTATTTCTGCTTAATACTCCTTGGTAGTTAATCAATATGGTTTATTAAAGAAAAATGCAATAACATTCAATATTAATTTGAACTTAATTGTTTTAATACTGTAAGAGTTATTCTCCTTTATGTAGTAACTACAGGCTACCTTACTTAATATTCTTACATTAGGAGCAGTGAGTTGGAGAGTTGGAATTTGAATATGTTATTATTCAATACATTAGGCTTTTATTCATAGATAATGATGTAAATAAATTTAGTCTTGCTTGCCTTTTTAATCTTTAACATTGAAGTGTCTCTGTTAATGCTAGAAAACTTTGTATTTCTTACAGGCTTAACATACTAGTCCTAGGCATGAAAATCCAGCATTAATAGGACCTAATTGAAATTTTATATACACTCTTACAGGGCAGAAAGTATTCCAACTGCCCTAAGGCAGATGGAATCCTCAATTCAATGTGTGAAAATTTAAGTCTTCATGGCAATTTTGAGACTTGGATGTCAATTTCATAAATAAGCTATGTCAAAAAGATTTTTTATAAGAGATGTAATTTCCCAGGAAAAAAGGTGTTGAATGTATTTTAAATTAATGATAATTTTTGAAAATATACTGTGTCAACATAGCAATATGAATTTATAAAAAACTTTTTCTACCCTTTGTGAAAGTAAAGGATCACCTTTGGGGGAAAAAGGCTACTCTGGTTTTCTTATTACTCTGAAAAAATAAGCATTTCTAGTAAGGACAATACAATACTGTATATTCAACAAAATTAAATTTGATTCAGCTTAGAGCTTAGGCTCTTTTGGGGAATGATTGAGGGACTGTTATACCTAATATCTGAAAACTATTAATTTTAGATTGTGACTATGAATTAATTTCTGATAAGTACTCCAAAAAATTTAACAGTGTGACTTTGTAATCTGTTTTGAGTTGCCTACCACTGCACTAAAATTCAAGATGGAAGAACGGGTGGAATGCTGCTGGCCTCACATAACGATGTTTGTTTTCTTGATACAATAGTTTTTAGCTATTAATTCTCCCTATATAGGCAGGTGATAATATGCTTTTTCCTCCTAGTAGTTTTATACAGTGGATTAAGTGGAAAATACAAAAAGAAACAAAATACACATTTTTGGTCCATTCTGCCTCAGATTGTAGACATTGTTAATGATTTTATAAAACCTATAAAGAATATAAGCATCTGATAGCCTTTGAAAATCAGAATGTAAAAAGGCAAAAGGGAATATTGATCTTATATCAAACATTTTTTCAGTTCATATTATGTTTGAACTGTTTGAATTATTCTTTTTAGAATAATTTTCAGCAAATTCAAACAACTAAAATGCATAGTTCCTGTTGATATCTTATCACATGGCTGATTTCTCAGACAGGACAGCAAGTCTCAAATTGATGTGTTGTTACAAATCTTTTGCTTGGGGAGTGGGGAGTTATAGAGGCTTCAGTTCCACTGCATAAGGAACAAGGAATAAGTCTTGTCATTTTCTCAGTTGCAGAGAGACCAAACTCAGAGCATCAAAACTCTGAAGGTCAGAAATATACATCAAATAGGAATTAACAAAACTGAATTTTTCTGTACATGTGCTCTAGGGCCTTATGAAGGAACAGCACTGACACAAAAAAAATGGCTCAAGTATTCTCTTAGCTTGTCCATAACAACCCTTAGGCCTCAATGCACTGTCTCAAGAAGGCTAAATTTTGTATTCTTTTTTTCCTCCTTTTTTTCATCTCCTTCGTACTAGTTATCACGTAGGAGTTTAGTACTATTCCCAAAATTTGTACTGCAGCCATCTGGGACAACATTTTTTCAAATAACAGATTCTAAAATACAACTGCTACTCAATGCAAGCTTTATTCTTCTCTTTACAGTTATAATACGCCTGATATTTGCACTTGGACAGTTTCTGAAGATTTTTTATTTGGTTCACATAGTGAAAGTTTTGGTTTTTTCGCACTAGTGATAACAATAAAACTGTACATCAAAGGAATATCACAATAAATTTTGTATCAATTTTAACAAAATTTTGTCTTTTTAATAGTAGCATGAGGGGAGCAGTTAATTTGCTGCAGTTCTAGTATAAAACTAGACTTCAACAAAAGATGCATTTGCTGCACTTTTCATATATGAGCTTTGAGGAGAGGTGCTACTGCCAGAATGTAAACAAACTAGGAGGAAAATATACTATTTTTCTTCCCTCACTTGTCAGTATCTTCCCATTTTTACCCCAAGAGTGTGTTTAATTTTTATTCTTCTTCCTGAAAAAAAAAGCTCTTTGTGATTGATTTCTATCCTGCTCTTCAATTTTTTGTGGAAGCACTTTCTTTTTAGCACCTGGAAGGCTTGGAAATTAAATTCTGCAACATTTTTCAATTTCTTCTGGGAACATGTAATATAAGATGACAAGTGCTGCATGTTTATTAATTAAGTCATAGCTGGTTACATCCTACTTCTCAGATTGCAGCACAATGACTTTATACAGGTAAAATTGGACATTAAGGAGGAATTTGAAGGAAGAGAGTATAGTAGCACAGTGATTGCAGGGATTTTCAGGGATTGCTCTGCATTGAGACACAATGGGAAAAAAGTAGAGATGATTGATGATTGTGCTGATAGATGTTCAAGAGAGGTAATGTGATGAAAAGAAGAAAGTAGTAAGCAATATAATTGGAAAGACTTTTGGAGGGCTTCTGAAGTTTGAAACTGATAGGGAAATAGGGGGATCATAGGATTGTTTACGTTGGAACAGACCTCTGAAATCATCGGGTCCAACCATAAGCCCAGCACTCCACCACTAAACCATGGTGGAAGACAATATTAGAGTTAAAAGAATATTTGACAAGTTTTATAAAAAGTTATTAGGGGCATAAATTTGGATTATCTTTTTAAAATAGTGAATATATAATTTTAGGAACATTTTTTCCCACCAAGTAAAACAGCAACCATGTTCATGGCTACCATGATAATATTGTAATATTACTATGGCAATATTGTTGGCAGTTTGTAGCTCTTTGAAGTTAGAGGTGAGGGAAAGAGGGGGAGCAAGTCTGGTTTTATCTTAAAGTGATGAGAGTTGGGAAAGATTCTTTTAGTTGGAAAAGGAAAGTATATCACTTCACATTCATGAAAAAGAGTTATCACAGTTGACCTGTTGGCCTGCTTTCACTGGTGAGGGAAGCTGGTACTGTATACCCTTACTTAGCAAGGTGATGTAGCCAGTGTGGGAAGCTCTACAGTGTAGTGACACCCTCTACTACCGGTGAATCAGCTTAGCTTTCTTTATGTAGTTCATCAAAACCTCCCACCCTCTGATTTCCCACCAAATCTTCTTTACTCTATTAAGATATATGCAATAGCAAGCACCTGGCATAACTTTGAATCAGTTTTAAAGCCTTTAGAAAACAACCATGGGAAGAGCTTGGCATATATCTTTGCAGCTCTCAAGTGAGTTCATATGTTTGGTCATATCTAAGAACTTAGGCTTGCTTATTTTTATACAGGAGTAGTTCCTGAGTTTCCGATGCCATGGTTTTTATTGGAATCGCAGGGTGAGATGACAAAACCTATCCACAGTACGTACTCATCCCTATGTTTGGATGGTACAAAGTTCAAATTCTTGTCTCTCCAGAAGAAAGCTGATACATACATGCTGTTATATTCTACTTCTATCTTCCACATTTTTTGCTCCCCATCTCTTTTACCCTTCTGTGACACATCTCAGTCCAAACAACCTTCGACCTTCAAAAGATCTTCCACTCTGTTTCAATGAAAGTTACTCTCAGTACCTTGAATGCTTGGGGAGTGTTTGTGGTTACCTAACTAACTGTGAAGTCATTCAGTTGAGGATTCCTTTCCTTGTCAGTGAATGCCAATAGACAAGGTAAAATTACCTTAACCTTTACAGAAAATTAATCCTTGCCTTTTGCCAGTTAAATACCATTATATTTCCTCACGTCATATAAACTATATGATTTATATTCAGCAACTCCTTGCTCTTTACTGGCCTGCTTGTTCTGTGACCTCTATGATGAGCAGTTATTTACAACTACGTTTTGTAGTTGGAAATAATTTATTTGCCATGTTCATGGTGTGACTTGGAGTTGGGATCTGGTCTGTGGGATGCTTACATTTGATATGCTCCCTTTTCAATGGAGGAGGAGGGGAACAACTGAGCTGAAGGTGCTGCTGTCACTTGGAGCAGACAAATTCTTCTGTGCCCTGCCTGAGTACAATGTTAAACAGGTCAGGCAGCTGTAGTAGAAGAAAGAGGTTGCAGTAGCTGCCACTGGATGCAATGAGCCCAAATTCAACCTCTTTGCCTGCTGGATTAGTGCATTATGGAAAACCTTAATCTGTAAATGGATTTTTATTTTTACTGATAATTATAATGGTACAATAAATAATATTCTCAATTCTGCATACGGTATGAACGAACTTATAAACTTTAGAAGTATAGCATTTTCCAGAAAGGTTATATACCAAGAAAGACTTGAACTCGGGTTTAGTAGGTTGATAAGTCATTGTAAATAGTAACAAAATATGCATAACCGAGTCTGAAATTGCCTTGAGAAAAGGACCATTGACTACTAACCACTGTGTTGGTCATGAAAGTATTCAATTATATTATTGAATGTTGTATTATTGATTTTTAAACTAAGTAGCTTTAGTGTGAAATGCTTCCCACTTAACACGGTTTGCCGGTGTTCATGACTTGTTGATAAACCACTTCTGTATAGAAAAGGAACTTACATTTCTAGCTGAATGACACAAATACAGTGATTTACTTTATCATGTAATAGTGTATATTAGATATATAAAATGCTTTCCTAATTGTTGTGGTGCTTCAATATAGCAGTACAATAATCTTCAGAGACTTTCTCAGCCTTCTGATTTCTTACTGAGAGGTTGACCACTACTTCTGACCAACACACACATTTGACGTTATAAAAAAACATTACCATGATTTCCCCCACCTTTCCTCTTAGTTGTAGGTTGCAGTTCCCTGTAAACATCTGCAGATTCTCTTAGCAGTTCTCATGCTAGTGAAGTATGGTATTGGCATGTTACTTAACGAGGTGGCTGAACTAGATTGAAATGAAACAGTATCCTGTTTTCCAAGTGTTCATAATCAACTGGAGATCTACTCCTCTGAGCCGTAAAACATCTCTACTATTTAGTCTTGACTATATTTGCTACATAATGCTTGTCTTTTGCTGGAAAATTCATAGTCTTAGTAGAACATGAAGAACCCCTTTCATTCACACTGCCCACTAATGTTGGGCAATGACTAGGATTTGCTTGTAAGTGCATATATTGCCCTTGATTACTTCCAAAATTATACATATTAGTAACTTAAAAATCTGAAAAATCAATGATCAAGGCTCTGATTCTGCAAAGTCTTAAATACAGGCACCTTTGATGTCCTGCACTGTGAGTAATCCAATTGATTTTATACCAATGTTAGCAAAAAGGAAGCACATCTAGTCTCTAAGATTAAGACCTAACAATGCCATGGAGTAATTTGCATGTAGCTGTCAGGGTTTTGGCAGGAAATCTGTGAAAGGATATGACGATGCAATTTAGTAGGACCTGAGAGGAGACTAGAAGGAAAGTTGAGTAGAGTTTGTTTATGAGCTGAGGGGTTTTTTTGTTTTGTGTGGTATTACAGTGATTAATATGCTTTGGGGTCTCCTGTGGCTGTCTTCAGGTTCCAAAATTGTTTTTTTTTCTTCTTAAATGCTTTATTTTTTAAGGGTTTTTGTTTGTGGTTTTCCTTTGAATTAGCAGAATTCGGATTTACTCCTGGGCAGGGTATACTGGACTTTGTAGTGGTATTGAACAATTTTGCTAGTGTGTCTTGTTCACATACTTAAGCGAAAATGATCATCAAATTTTCTGTGCAGATGGAATTTTTCCCAAGGCAGGCTACTAGTGACCTTCTTTTTACCTTTTTTTTCCTGCAACATCGTCACAGTCTGCTTTCTAAGATTATCTTTTATTAAATGTCTGCTGCTAGTGCAAGGGCTAACACTGGTGTTATCCTTTGTGCTGTCCTCTTGTAACAAACTATAGATGAGACTTTTGGTCTTTGAATGCAGGTCTGGAGCAGCATGTTGGTTATTTGCTTGTGTTTTTTGGGATAGATGGAGTAAATTTAATAAATCCTTCTGAACTGAGGATCTATTACAAGGCTTTCTGTTATTAGAAGGTTCTGGGCTCTGGCAATGTCTAGTGTTAGCAGTAGGCTTTTTTTTTCTGACATGTTTATCGTAAAACTGTGCTGTTTAAAATTTTAAAGGGAAAAAAGATACTATTTTTAGCTATATGTAGAGTTTGTGTATCTTCTAGTTTTATTATACTGTTTTAATTATACAGACAAAACTAATTTAAAAGGTGATCATCACTGTGACTATCCTAAGAGTTCAGCAAAACATGTATGCTACAACCACACCCATAACAAGTGGCACAAAGGCCACAACAGCATATGGAGACTACCATTTCTCAAAGATGTTATCTTTCAATCTCTCAAAATTACTCTAGATTTATGGACACTGTTCACTAGTGAAAACACTGGAATAATTATAACCCAGTGGTGAATAGGTCTTTTAGGTCAGCTGTGTTTATGTTAGTGGTTCAGACAAGACATTTTTCTCCCCCCTTCCCATCTGGTACAGTCATCAAATATTTAAGACACAGGGGAACCTGTTAAGGACATTTGAGCTTTTTTATTTGCTTTATGGATGTGTTTGCACATGGGGGACTTTTGCTATTAATATTTTTTTCATTTGATCTATTTCATGTCTATATCATCTGTATTGTCTGTGCTTCCAGCAGATATCCTTCCTTTATTACCTGTCATATCCCCTTCTAGAAGATGCATACACGTACTTTATTACATATTTATTGACAGTATTGACTTCTAAAGTCCAGTTCAAATACCTCTGAACTGGATCTAGAGATTTTAATATGCAGATTTCAAGACTTAAAAGTACCTGTAGCTAGCTGTGTGTTTGTTTTGTTATTATACACAACCAAAGAGCTAAAATACACTTTTCGCTCCTGATAGAAGTAGCTATGTCTGTGCCTGGGGATTTACCTTATAATACACAATTATTCCTGCTTGTCTGTCTTGATTTATTCCTCATACTGTTTTATTTTTGTTATTATCTTTTAGTGTAGACTCAACTGGATTTGATGTAGCTGCTGCAGTTGCTAAATCTTGTGATATCCTCTGGGATATCATTTTTCTCCTTTGGTTATTCTTGACTTCATCGTTCCTGATCTTTTTTTTGACTGTGTACAAACTCTGTACCTCAAGTTAGAAAGATGAACTGTCTCCTACTAAAGCTATGAAAGTACTGGCACTCCAGAATTGCTGATCTGTAATCATTCCTCTAATCTAATATCCTGACAAGGTCATAGATTTCAATGTTGCTACAGAATGTGTTTTTTTATTTCTAAAGGGATAATTTTACTAGGCTTTTTGTGATCCTTCAGGGACAATGAATTACACGATGGTCCAGATGTAACAAGCAATATAACGTAGCAGCCATTATACTAAATTATTGCAGTCATCCTTACTGTGCTTAATCTGTTAACGTTTTTTTTTTCCATAACAACCTCAGTGTGATAAACCGTATAATTTAAAAGCTTCTCTACAGAAGTGTGATTAAGAATAATTTGACTAGGGGTAGTAGTGGGTCATGATACAGAATTTTTTCAGGTAGGCATGGTCATAAATTCTATAATAAATTAAACTAGTAAGTAGTAAAATATAGAATGAATATAATGAAACAAATAGAATGAAAACATAGAATGAATATAATGAAACAAATTTTCTCTCTGTATGTGGGAAAACATGTTAGAAACTTCCACAGCAATCTGTTTGCTATTGTCAGAATATGAGAAACTTTCAATATTTTTCGTTTTAATGATGTTATGTAAAAGAGGGTAATTATTTGCATTGCATGATGCCATTGCTTTGACTGTTTGTTTTTATGCTTTGTGCATTATGAATCATTTTATGAAATTGTTTGTTTTACCTTTGTCAAGAAGAATTAAAAACCCACCTCTTTTCTGAGTGTCTTTATGACTGTTGGGGTAGAATAGCAGTTGTTCTGTCAGTGTCACAGTGTTTATTTTAATCTCTGAATTAATTTTCTTGGTTGCTAGGCAATTCTACTTCATAGTTTTAATGGAAATGACTCATTCAGTGTGCTCTCATTTCATAATATGCAATCGTTTGCTTTAAAACTGAAACTAGGTTTCTCTATGACATAATGGCTGACAAATACTCGTGTCAGTATATGATTTTCTTATGATAGCTAATAAAATATCCACATTTCTGTTATTCATTCCTGTATTTCTTGTACACTCCAACAAAGCTATTGTAAATCTGAAGTATTCAGTAGGGGTAGAATTGGTCTTTTATGTATATGTAGAGGATATATGCTCTAATGTCTGACATTTTAGAATTTTTTTTTAAAGCAGCTTATGGAGCTGGTTCTGTAGTATGTATTTATACTGATATCAGTTCAGTCTTTTTACATCCTCAATAGCAGTGGTGTAATAAGTGCTCTGTATCTCAATTACTCAGCCTAGAGATATATTCAGCTGATCCTACTTATTAACAGTTCAGGGAAGTTGAAAAATAGGTATGAATATTCAAAGTAATAATAAGCATATTTTAAGGAAAACCTCTCAACAGTTGGTAGTTCTGGAGGTTTTTTGTACTGTAAAAATGTAATGCCCAAGGACAGTTTCTTTGAACTTTAAAATATTGTTTTCTGCTATTTTGATACTGTTCTTATTTCAGGACAAATATGTAGGAAAAAGAACTTTAAAGAAACTTCACAGTTTCCTCAATATCAGGGTAGTGCAGAAGTGTATGCTTTTTTTATTTTGCTGCTATCAGTTATACTTTCATTTATTCTGAGCTATCAGCTAGTGAAATACTGTCTTTTGGCTTGTTATCTCTGTTCCACTCTTATGTTTCTGTGTTGGTGAACTGCACAGCTTGGAAATGAATGAAATCCCCCCTGCTTCTCTGTAGAAGGAAAGGATCATGTAGGCCAGAATGCCAATGTCTGTGTGCTTCTGACATTGGTTCAGGTTTATCAGCTCAGCTTCTTTTGCCAGAGCATCATTCTGCCTGCTTAGTTGCTCTTTATTTTCCTTCTCCCTAGTTTATCATAAACTTATCTTCCTTTTTGGTACAGTTAGTGCACTGAGGACCACAGCTGATTTAGTTTATCTATGTAGTTTGTGGCCATCAAAACACAAAATGCCGAGTCCAGTTCACAAACAAATAATACGTTATCAAGATAGAGAAAACTGGGAGTGCTGTATATTTTAAAGATTTTATATTTAGTGCACAGTCTTTCAGTATCTATTGATACAAAAATCCTCTGGCAAAATCTTCCAATTGCTAACTTACAACTTAAATACTGGTAATGGTGGTGTAAGGTAAGCAACAATATTGTGAAATTTTTGAGCTTTGTAATTGGATTTGAGAGAAAATAAACTCAAAAAAATCACACAATTAAAAGTGTTTTCAAGATTTTTTCAAAAGGATATAGAAGGAAAAAAATTAGATCATTCAACTGTATTCCTTACAGCACAAAATGCTTTTGTTCATTTTTTTGTTATATTTGAGCTAATAAGGTGGGTAGTTAGCCAGAACATTTGCAACTGTAATGGTAATGGACACTGAAAGCAAGAAGTTGGATCATTTGTATTCAATGCAACTTGGGAAACTGTCTCACTTTCTGTAAATGAGAGATGGAATATGCAGCCAAAATTAATAAGAATATGTTTGTGAGTTCTCCCGGCTCATCTTAATCTATTTTAACACTTAAAGAAAGCAGTACTGAGGTGATAGTTTTCTGTTTGTGAAACTGAGTTATGAAATTCCTGCAACAGAAACATAAAAATGTTAATGTGGTTGAAAGCAAACCTCTAGGGAAAATGGAATAAATTTCTTAATGAACAAAAGCCATACCCCAGGCTTCTTGAGGCAGAACAATTACTTGGATAAACTTGTTGTAAAAACAATTGCTTTAGTGTACTAGTTTTACAAAATACCAACAACTGCCTTACAACAAATGGGGTAAAGTGAAAAAGAAAAAAAACCAACAAAAAAAAATCCGATCAAAGGCCTTAAGGTAGTTTCAGTAGTGTGGGCTTCAGTAAGTACAAACATTGTATGTATTCTCTGTGTTAGAGGAGGTTTAGGTTGGATATTAGAAAAAGGTTCTTCACCCAAAGGGTGGTTGGGCACTGGAACAGTCTCCCCAGGGAAGTGGTCACAGCACCAAACCTGACAGAGTTCAAGAAGCGTTTGGACAGTACTCTCAGGCACATGATGTGATTTTTGGGCCTGGTCCTGTGCAGGGCTAGGAGCTGGACTTCGATGTTCCTAGTGTCTCCCTTCCAACTCTGGATATTCTATGATTCTAAGATTCTAAGCATACACAGTTACAAAAAGGAAATATGTCACAGCAATAATTTCCATCATATTTGGTAATTCTGATGAATGAAATTGTTATGAAATAGTGAGGTTATCAAAATTATGTTATTGGATTAAAAAGTAAGCTCTTCTTTCAGTCAGTAATTTATAAGTTACTATTTTAGAGATTTTTTTTTTTAAATTATTGGGACATCATTTAAGATTCTGAATTGAGATATGAACTATCTGAAACAGATTATCTGTGCCCTTGAAAAGTCTTAGTGGAACACACTGTGACTTGATTTCCCATCTGTGAAAAGCCATATAGGACATAAATAAGCTTTCATTTCCTCCGCTCATTCTATGACTTATCACTTTAATAGATGGTAGTCTTTATATTTCTACTATGGAAATCATAGCTGAGGCCTCTAGGTACTAAAGCAAGATGAATTATGCCAGGGAATACTTACTGATTTTTAAATAAATAAACAAATTGCAGGCATTAAATGTTCTTTTCTATTAAAGGTGAAATACAGGGTAATTGAAGATTCTTGTCTGTCCCACCCTAATTTCTAACCAAATATTTTATTAAAATGAGCAAAACTAAAGGAGTTGCATTTGTTATGCGTGTGCCATATGTGTTGTTAAAATGAGGAGTGGCAGACCTTTGATTTTTAGCAGTGACATAATCTAAGGCAGAATGCTGTGATATACATATGGTGGATGTCTGTACAGCATGCCAAAGAAAGGAACAGTTCGGAAAGTTGTTAACTTCATCCCCTTCAAAAGAACTGAATTTCTTAGCGATAATAGACATGTGGAATGGAAAGGTCAGGACAGATATTATTCTACTAGGGATTAGTGCGTTTTTTACTCATTTTACAGAAGTGATACCCAACAGTGAAAAATTAGCCTGTGTTTCCTTATTTGTTTTTAAAAATACACATTTTTCTCAGATGAATGACTATTTTTCTTTAGGAAGGTGACTGTAATATTTTCTCAGCTATTGAAATGATGACAAAATTTATTCTGTCTTCAGCAGCAGAAAAAGACTGTTATATCAGCACATGATAAAGTATAACCCTGAATATGAAGAAAATTTCAGGCTGAAAATTAACAGATCTAAATCTTAATAGAAATATGCTCAAAAGACTGTTTCTTAAATGTATCTGCTTTCTTTAAATAAATTTGGTGTACTGCCCATGCAAAGAGAGTCCCTGAGCATCTTCCGTGGTGCGTGGGATGTGGTCCCATCATGTCACAGTGCATCCAGTCTCTATCTGAAACTGTAAGCGCCACCATCTATCTTAGTGGAAAGAGTGCACTGTGGTGAGCTCTGCACTGTTACAACAAGATTTATTTGTGCTATTTAGGCTATCTTGTTTAAATGTTATTTATAGATCTTTCTTTAACACTGCTGTCTGCTAACTAGATGTACGATTAGATTAGTTGTTGAAACTGGCAGCTTCCCTCATGTCCTTTGCTTTGTTGCAAGTTTGAAGTCCTCATATATAGCAGCTCCAGAAATCATGTTATATGAACAAAATCTCAGCAGTTTCCTTACAAAAGCAAATTTCTGGCCTTCATGACTTCAATAAAAAAGTTATCCTTAAAATCCTTAATATATAATATATTATATTAATAGAATATGGATTGTATGGAGGTCCTGACAGTGCTGGTGATACTTTCAGCATGCATGGGCCTATTCTTGTTTTTGTTTGCATAGTTCTAAATAATTTGAAACATGTTGGGGGTTTTTGTATCTTTTTTGTTGCTTTTTCTTTTTTTTTTCTGTGATAAATAAGAGTAGCCCTCAGCTCTTGGTATTTTAGTTTTAATGTCAAAGCACATGATGGATCTAGTGTTTGCCACTAATTTGCTGAGTAATACTGAAGAGCAGTTCTGTCCTCAGACAACAAATGTTGCAATTAGAATGACTGAAAGCAATTATAAACTATTATAAACTTCTCTAGATATAAAAGTAGGCAGGAAGGACTTATTACAGTTTAAACAGATGAAGTATAGAACATAAATTTTTCTGAAGTTTTCTTGTAGTATGTGGGCTGAGGAAAAGTGGATGGACCTTCCTATTCAACATCCAGTCAGAAATTGTAGTAGCAGGGTAAGCTTGCTAGAGAGGATTGATGATAATGCTAAGTCAGTCCACTGAAGCATATTTCCAACTATTTCCTATTTTTTTTTCAAGAAAAAGTATTCAAAAGAAAGATCTGCATTAATTTTATACAAATTTGATATTAACCTATGAAAATCTATCTATTAATTCAAAAAGATTTTTGTCTTCAAAATTCTATCCAATCTTAAAGAAATTTCTTGGGAAGCCTGAAAGGGGTTTCTGCTTGATTTTTTTCCCATACATAAGTGCAGTGCTTTCTTTGTATTGAGACATGCTGTCATGGTTTAACTCCAGCCATTAGCTAAGCCCCGCTCAGTGGCTCACTCACTCCCCCATCAGTAGGATGGAGGAGAGAATCAGGAGGGTAAAAGCTGGAAAATTCATGGGTTGAGATAAAGAGAGTTTAATAGGAAAAGTAAAAGTCACATGCTCAAGCAAAACAAAACAAGGCATTAATTTACTGCTTCCCATGGGCAGTCAGGTGTTCAGCCATCCCCAGGAGAACAGGGCCCCATCACACGTAATAGTTACTTGGAAAGACAAATGCCAGCACTCAAAATGTCCCCCCCTTCCTCCTTCTTCCCCCCAGTTTATATACTGAGTGTGATGGTATGGAATATCCCTTTGGTCATCTGAAGTTACCTATCCTGACTGTGTCTCCTCCCAACTTCTTGTGCACTTCCAACCTCTTTGCGAGTGTGGCACCATGGAAAGCAGAAAAGGTCTTGGCTCTGTGTAAGCACTGCTCAGCAATAACAAAGACAGCTCTATATTGTCATCACTGTGTCCAGCACAAATCCAAAACACAGCCCCATGGCAGCCACTGTGAAGAAAATTATCTTTACTCCAGCCCAAAACCAGCACACACACATAGAAAACTATTTGACCATAAGTAAACACAGTTATTTGTGGGAGAGAGATATACTGGTGGAAGAGACAGTAAACAGAGAATGAATTGTTTAGTCATGAAACAGTGCTTTTCTGAGTCTTGTCTAGAGACAGGTGAAGTAGTATCAAATGATGCTTAGAAAAAGAATGTAACATGAGCTTGCAATCTTGGGTTATAATCATAGTGGGTTGTACTAGCTATGCAATAACTATTTTATTTTCTGAAAATAACTATACTGTATTTGCTAGAAAAGCAGGGTATATAACATTTTGCTAAACAGTTTAGTTTTCTCAGTTCTGTGGAACAAATTATGATGAACAAATTATAAATTATGATGAACAGGGCTTCAAGAGTATATTTTGAGACAAAAAAATGCATTTTGTAGAATATATGCCTTTGTTGTGAATCAAACTTTAAGCCATAATATTTCAGAGTCATGAAATAAAGCAGGCCAATAAGACTTTCTGTTCTAGCAGTAGAGGTAGAGCACAGTTGTATGTTGGTATCCCTCACCAAGTGAAATGAGTAAAGAGGAAAATAGAAGGTGATTGGAGGTTTCTCATGCTCCAGTGTTCAGCAAAGCCAAGTAGATCTGAGGATGAACTAGTCTGGAAGAAACAAATTATTACCACTATTCATTACCACTGGCAAACGAAAGAACAACAAAAGAGTGAAGAGGACTTTCATTGGGAGGGAATTTTGAACATCT